>NW_027187376.1:15325076-15530867 GCF_028583685.1 Petaurus breviceps papuanus | reverse complement strand
AGAAGAAGAAGAAGAAGAAGAAGAAGAAGAAGAAGAAGAAGAAGAAGAAGGAAGATGATGATGATGATGATGATGATGTAAAATACCTCATGGGAAAATATGACCTGGAAAATAGATCCAGGAGAGATTATATCAGAATCATTGGACTACCTGGAAGCCATAACCAAAAGGAGGATGTAGACAGCATCTTTCAAAAGATTATCAAGGAAAACTGCCCTGATATCCAGGAACCAAAGGCCAAAATAGGCATTGAAAGAATCCACTGTTCATCTCAGGAAAGAGATCTCAAAATAAAAATTCCAAGGAACATTATAACCAAATTTCAGAACTATCAGAGCAAGGAAAAATACTGCAAGTGGCCAGAAAGAAACAATTCAAATGCTGGGGAGCCATAATCAGAATTACAAAGGATTTAGCAGCTATAACATTAGATGATCAGAGGTCATGGTACATGATATTCCAGAAGGCAAAAGAGCTAGGACTTAAATCAAGAACCACTTACTTGGTGAAATGAAGCATAATGCATCAAGGCAAAAAATGGTCATTCAATGAAACAGAAGGATTTCAAGCTTTTGTAAGGAGAAGACCAGAGTTAGACCAAAAATTGGATCTCTAAAACCTAGAACCAAGAGAAGCAAAAACAAATAAAGAAAAGAAAAGAAAATAGAAGGGATTCAATAGAGCTAGACTATTTATATCCCTACATGGAAAGATGATGCTTCCAATTCTTTAAAATTGTTTCACTAATAGGACAGCTTGAAGGAATAGACCTAGACAGAGGATACAGATGTAAGGTGAATTTGAGGGAATGACATAAAAAATGATGAAGAGATGAGAAAGAGGAGCACACTGGGTGCAGGAGGGAGAGAGAGGTAGGTGGGCAGATTATGTCACATGAAAAGGCACAAAAGGCCTTTTACACTGGAGGGGAAGATGGGAAAGAAGAGGCAATGAGTATCACTTGTACCTTACTCTCATCAGTATTGACTTAGAGAGGGAATAATATACACAATGAATTGAAAATAGAAATCTGGCTTATTCAACAGGGAAGTTGGAGGGAACGAGAGTAAGTAAAGGGGGGAGGGTTGTGACAGACAGAAGGGGGGACAGATTGGAGGAAGTGGTGGACAAAAGGAAAACAGTGGTAAGGAGGGAAAGGGTGAAAGGAGAGAGAGGACAAATGGGGAAAAATTGGATGGAGGAAACTACACAGGTAATGATCATAACTTGTGAATGTGAATGGGATGAACTCTCCTATAAAAGGGAAGCAGATAGCAAAGTGGATCAAAAACCAGAATCCTACAATAAAAGGGAAGCAAATAGCAGAGTGAATCAAAAAACAGAATCCTACAATATGATGTTTACAATTTTTTTAAAAAATACAGTTGATGCAGAGACACACAGAGTAAAAGTAAGAGGCTGGAGAAAAATCTATTATGCTTCAGCTAAAGTTAAAAAAGCAGAAGTAACAATCCTGCTCTCAAAGTAAAAGCAAAAATAGACTTAATTAAAAGAGATAAGGAAGAAAATTACATCTTGCTAAAAGATGCCATAAACAATAAAACAATGTCAATAATAGACATACATGAACCAAGTGGTATAGTATACAAATTCTTTTTTTTTTCTTTTTGGAGAGGGGAAGGCAGGGCAATTGGGGTTAAGTGACTTGCCCAGGGTCACATGGCTAATAAGTGTTGTGTCTTGGTCCAGATTTGAACTCAAGTCCTCCTGACTCCAGGGCTGGTGCTCCATTTACTGCACCACCTAGCCACCCCTAGCATACAAATTATTAAAGAAAAAGTTAAATGAGTTACAGGAAAAAATAAACAACAAAATGATACTAGTGGGGGAACTCAACTGTTCCCTCAAAGAGCTCAATAAATCCAACCAAAAAAATAAGAAAGAAACTAATGAGGAATATGGAATGTTAGAAAAAATACGTATGGTAGATCTGAATAGACATAGAAAGGAATGTACCTTTTTCTCAGCAGCATATGACACCTGCACAAAAATTGACCATGTATTAGGGCATAAAAACCTGAAAATCAAATATTAGAAGGCAGAAATATTAAATGTATTCTTTTTGGATCAAAATGCAAAAAAAAATTATATTCAACAGAGCATAGTAGAAGCACAGATTAAAAATTCATTGGAAATTAATATAATCCTAAAGAATAAGGGGGTCAAAGAACAAACCATAGAAGCAAAAATAATTTATTTAAAGAGGATGACAGCAATGAGACAACATGCCACAATTTATGGAATGCAGTCACAGTGGTACTTAAGGGAAAATGTATATCTCTAAATTCTTACATCAACAAAATAGAAAAAGAACAAATCAATGAATTGGATGTGCAACTTTTTAAAAAGCTAGAAAAAGAACAAATTAAAAATCCCCAACTGAGCACCATATGGGAAGTCCTGAAAATCAAAAGTGATGGTAATAAGATTGAAAGTTAAAAAAAAAAAACATTGAGCTAAGAAATAAATCTAGGAATTTGTTTTATGAAAAAATCAATTAGATAAATAAGCCATTGGTTAATTTGATTAAAAAAAAAGAAAACCAAATATCCAGTATCAAAAATGAAAAGGGTAAAATCACCACCAATGAAGAAAAAAATAAAGCAATTATTAGGAAATATCTTGCCCAATTATATGCCAATAAATCTGGCAATCTGAGCAAATTTTCTGAATATTTATGAAAATATAAATTACATAGATTAACAGATCAGGAAACAGAGTACCTAAATACCCTCATTTTAGAAAAAGAAATTGAACAACTCATTAATCAGTTCCCTAAGAAAAAAATCCCCATTCCCAGATATATTCACAAGTTCTACCAAACAATTCTACCAAACATTTAAATCACAATTAGTTCCAATATTTTACAAACTATTTGGAAAAATAGCAAAGGAGTCCTACCAAACTCTTTTTTGACACAAATATGATGCTGATACTTGAACAGGAAGAGCTAAAATAGAGAAAGATAATTATAGACCAATTTCTCTAATGAATATTGAAGAAAAATTTTGAACAAAATTCGAGCAAGGTGATTACAGCAATATTATCACAGGGATTATACACTATGACCAGATGGGATTTATACCAGGAATGAAAGGTTGGTTAAACATTAGGAAAATTATCGATGTAATTGACCTTACCAATAACAAAACCAACAGAAATCATATGATTATCTCAGTAAATGCTGAAAAAAATCTTGACAGAATGTAGCACCCATTCCTATTAAAAACAATAGAGAGCATAGGAATAAAGGGAGTGTTCCTTAAAATGATAAGCAGTATCTATATAAAACCATCAGCAAGCATTATACATAGTGGGGATAAGCTAGGAAACTTCCCAGTAAGATCAGGGGTGAAGCAAAGATGCCCATTATCACCACTATTATTCAATACAGTACTAGAAATGTTAACTATAACAATAAGTGAAGAAAAAGAAATTGAAGGAATTAGAATAGGCAAGAAAGAAATAAAACTATTGCTCTTTGCAGATGATATAATGGTATACTTAGAAAACCCTAGACTTGAAATAATTATCAACATTAGCAAAGTTGCAAGATATATGAGAAACTTACATAAATCATCAGCATTTCTGTATATGACGAACAAAGCCCAGCAGCAAGAGATAGAGTTTTTTCCATTTAAAATAACTGTAAGCAATATAAAATATCTGTGAGACTGCCTACCAAGACAAACCCAGGAACTATATGAACACAATTACAAAACACTTTTCAAACAAATAAAGTCAGATCTATTGAAATATATTGGAAAAATATTGAGACATGTTGGATATTAGAAAAATATCATGAGTAGACTGAGCCAATATAATAAAAATGATAATTCTGCCTAAACTAATTTACTTATTCAGTACCATACCAATTAAACTACTAAAAAGTATTTGATAGAGCTAGAAAAAAATGACAACAAATTCATCTGAAAGAACAAAATGGCAAAAATATCAAGAGAATTAATGAAAAAATATAAAGGAAATGTCTTAACAATACTACATCTCAAACTATATTATAAAGCAATAATTCTGGGAGTAGAAACAGAACTTCCATGCAGCTCCAGCTCTCACCAATCCCAATCCATGTAAAAGGGGACTTTGGAGCTACAGAACCCACAAAATGACACAGAGCAGCTAACCTCCCTCTGAGGACAGCCCAGCAGTCCAGCAGGAATCAGTCATTGAAGAGCTCTGGGAGCCGAGCCCAGCCCCACTCCAGGTTTTAGCCCCAGGGCAGGCCTCACCGGCCACCTGCTGGAGGGACTCCAGATCACCAGCAGCTGTGTCCATTTCCAGAATTATCAACACATATATGCTAAGGACAAAGTAAGAGGTCAGTGCAGTATGGACTTTGGGACCCAGTAGTTGGGAGTGCGTCAGCTTTTGCCCTAGGGCCAGAAGCCGCTGAGGAGCCTCGGCTGTGCAGCCACCCCCATGGGGCTGCTTCAGCTCCTGGCCTGCAGACTGTAGGGGGACCAAGCAACCAGTCTGAGGGGTAATCACTCTTTAACCTGCTTGGATCTGGATTGCAGTCTAGGATGGAGGTCCTAGGGTATATGTCCAGCTTGCAAGAGCATGTGGAGGCTTCAGAGAGGGCACCCAACTAATACCTCCAGCAGAGAGAAAACCCCAGCCTTTGGGACAGAAGCTCCCCTGTCTGGTAGCAGAGTCCTACTGTGGCAAAAAGCCCAAAAGTCAAGTAATTGAGTGGCAAAATGACCAGGCAAAGGAAACAAAGCAAACAGAAGAATCCAACATTAGAGTCCTATTTTGGGGACAAAAAGGATCAAAGCATGGAACAGGAGGAAGACAGTGAAGTCAGAACTCCTGCACCAAAAGCTTCAAAGGAAAATACGAACTGGTTACAGGCCATAGAGGACCTTAAGAAGCAGATAAGAGAAGTGGAAGAAAAATTGGGAAGAGAAATGAAAATGATGCAAGAAAATTATGAAATGAGAGTCAACACCCTGACAGAGGAAAATAACACCTTAAAAAACAGACTAACTCAAATGACAAAAGAGGCTCAAAAAGGCAATGAGGGGAAGAATGAATTTAAAAGCCAAATTTGCCAGATGGAAAAAGAATCTCATAAACTCAATGAGGAGAAAAATTCCTTCAGAATTACATTGGAGCACATGGAAGCTAATAACTTTATGAGAAATCAAGATACTGTTAAACAGATCCAAACAAATGAAAGAATAGAAGGCAATGTGAAATATCTCATTGGAAAAACCACTGGTCTGGAAAATAGATCCAGGAGAGATCATTTAAATATTTTTGGACTACCTGAAAGCCATGATCAAAGAAAGAACCTAGAAATCATCCTCCAGGAAGTCCTCAAAGAAAACTGTCCTGATGTTTTAGAACCAGAGGGCAAAATAGAGGTTGAAACAATCCAACAATCACCTCCTGAAAAAGATCCCAAAAAGAAAACTCCTAGGAATATTATAGCCAGGTTCCAGAATTCCCAGATTAAGGAGAGAATATTACAAGCAGCCAGGAAGAAACAATTTTAATATTGTGGAAACACAATCAGGATAACCCAGGATCTGGCAGCTTCTACACTGAGGGATTGAACAGCTTGGAATGTGATATTCCAGAGGTCAAAGGAGCTGAGATTAAAACCAAGAATCACCTACCCAGCAAAACTGAGTATCATGTTTCAGGGGAAAATATGTTCATTCAATGGAATTGAGGACTTTCAAGAATTCTTGATGAAAAAACCAGAGTTGAATAGAAAATTTGACATTCAGATATAAGAAGCAAGAGAAGCATGAGAAGGTGAACAGGGAAAAGAAATCATAAGGAACCTATCAAAGTTGAACTATTAACATTCCTACATGGAAAAACAATAATTGTAAATGATGAAACTTTTCTCAATATGAAAATATTTGAAGGGGATAAATATAGATATATAATGTCTATGTCAGATGGTATACGGGCATATGAATACATATGTGAATGTGTGTATATATATTTACAGGTAGACATAGATAGAGGGCACAGGACCAATTTAATAGGAAGGGATGATACTTAAAAGGTGAAATTAAGAGGTGAGAGAGGAATATAATGAGAGGAGATGGGGAGAGACAGAAGGGGGTAAACTATCTCATATAGAAGAGGCAAGGAAAAATGGTTACAATAGAGGGGAAGAATAGGAAGGCAGAAGGGAATGAGTCAACCTTATTCTCATTGAATTTGGCTTGGGGAGGGAATGAAATGCACACTAAATAGGGTATCTCACCCTACAGGAGAGTAGTGGGGAAGGGGATGAGAGGGGGGGTGATTCAAGGGAGGGCAGGCTTGTGGGGAGGGAAGTTAGAAGCACCCACTTTTGAAAAGGAACAGGATCAAAGTAGAGAATAGAACAAGTGGGAGGTGGGATAGGAGGGAGGGAAATATAGTCAGTCTTTTACAATATATCTACTATGTTAATATTTTGCATTAGCTACACATGTACAATCTCTACTGAACTGCTTATCTTCCTAGTAAGGGTGGGTGACAAGGGAGTAAGGGAATGAATCTGGAATTCAAAGTTTGAAAATCAAATGTAAAAATACATATATACATATACATATATGTGTGTGTGTGTGTGTGTGTGTGTGTGTGTATATATATATATATATATATATACTATTAATACTGTTTTACATGTAGTTGAGAAATAAGATATACAGGCACTGAGGCATGGAGATCCACCATGCCCTACTGGAAAAGTTGAAGGGGGTATGGAGAAGATGTGGGAGAGAGCAGATTGGAGGAGGGGATATCCAGTGGGACTGCTATTTGGGGGAGGTGGGTAGGGGAAAAACAGGGAGAAAATTTGTACCTCAAAATCTGGTGGAAATGAATGATGTAAACTAGAAGTTAATAAAGCATTTGAAAAAAATAGAAAGAGGGTATATTCTTTAACTTTGAAAGCAAGATATTGGCATAAACCATTTACTCAGCTGACATTTTAGTGCCTCTAAATATTGACTTGTTGACAACATTGTTGAAGTTATTATATATATATATATATATATATATATATATATATATATATATATATACACATAAATATGTGTGTAAAAAAAGTAAAGCAATAATCCTCAAAAACTGTCTGGCTCTGGCTAAGAAACAGAGTGGTAGATTAGTGGGATAGATTGGGTACACAAGACACAGTAGTCAATGACCATAGTCATCTAGTTTTTGATAAACCCGAAGTCCCCAGCCATTGGGATAAGTACTTATTATTTGAGAAAAACTGCTGGAAAAACTAAAAAACAATAGGGTACAAACTAGGAATCAACAAACATCTCACATCATATAAGGTCAAATTAAGGTCAAAACAGATGCTTGATTTAGATAGCTTAAATTAGAAGAATAAGGAATAGTCTACTCATCAGATATATGGAAAAGCGAAGAATTCATGACCAGATAAGAGAGCATTACGAAATGCAAAATAGATAACTTGAGCTATGTTAAAAATAAAAAGCTTTTGTACAAACAAAACCAATGCAACCAAGATTAGAAGGAAAGCAGAAAGCTGAGATACAATCTTCACAGCAGGCATCTCTTATAAAGGCCTCATTTCTCAAATACATGGAAAATTAGTCAAATTTCTAGGAATACAAGCAATTTCCTAATTGATAAATGGTCAAAGGTTTCTATATGAAATTTTCAGATAAAGAAATCAAAGCTATGTATAGACATATGAAAATGTGATCTAAATCACCTTTGATTAGAGAAATGTAAATTAAAATAACTCTGAAGTACCACTACACACCTATCAGATTGGCAAATAGGACAAAAAAAAAAGAAAAATTATAAATATTGGGGAAGTTGTGGGAAAATTGGAATGCAAATGCATTGTTGATGGAGTTGTGAACTGATCCAACCATTCTGGAGAGCAATTTGGAACTATACCCAAAAGGCAACCAAACTGTGCATACACTTTGATCCAACAATACGACTACTAGGTCTGTATCCCAAAGAGATCACAAAAGAGGGAAAAGGACCTACATGTTCAAAAATATTCATACTAGTCCTTTTTGTGGTGGCAAAATATTGGAAATTAAGGGGATACCCAGCAATTGGGGAATAGCTAAATAAGCTGTGGTATATAAATGTAATGGAATGCTATTGTACAATAAGAAATGATTAACAGGCAGATTTCAGGAAAACCTAGAAAAACTTGTATGAACTGATGCAAAGTAAAATGAGCAGAACCAGGAAAACATTGTACATAGTGTTAGCAACACTGTGTGATGATCAACTATGAATGACTCAGCTCTTCTCAACACCACAGTGATCCAAGAGAAGTACAAAGGACTTGCAAAGGAAAGTACTAATCACATCCAGATAAAGAACCGATGGACTTTGAATGCAGATTGAAGTATATTCTTTACTTAATGTTTATTATTTTTGTGTTTTTTTTCTTTTGATCTGTATCTTCTTTCACAACTGTGACTAAAATAAAAATGTGTTTTATAAGATAGCACATGTTTAACATCAAATTCCCTACCATTTTTGGAAGAGTAGAGGGGAAGAAAGGAGGAAGAACAATTTGGGACTTAAAGTCTTGTAAAAATGAATGCTAAAAATTATCTTGACGTGTAATTGGGGAAAAAATAAAAAGCATTAAAAATAAAATAGAGTAGGGATTACAGAAGTCTTTAACTCGAACTCAAAAAGTGAACTTCATAAGCATAAGATGGGGCAGGTCTGACTACAGAGCATTTTGTCTGCAAAAGACTTGGTGCTTTTAGAGCATGGCAAGCTCAAGATGAATAAGCAGCATGATGGGTTGGCCAAAAAACCAAATGTGATCTCAAGCTGAAGTAGATGAGGCTTATATCCAGGACCAGGCAAAGGATAGCACTTCTGTCCCATACTACCTGAGAGAGTATGAGGAACAACTTCTCAATCTCGGCAACTCTTGAAATCACTGAATTGCAAAGAAACTGCTGACCTGTATTGGGAAAGGTTATTTTCTCACCTTGAAGTTCCCAACACTAATGAAATCACATTGCTAGTTCCTATCCCCTATCTAAAAGGGAGGATTTTGGGAAGGGAAGTTGTTTAGGGGAGGGAGCTATCAAGAAATAAGAATGAAAGCATTTTTTTTAACAAAGTAGAAAAGAAGTGCTTTTGTCTCATGCTTCGTGGGACATAAACATGTCCCATATTCTGTCCTGGGAGTCACATCTTGGGAAGGGCATTGATAACCTGGAGCCTCCATGCGAGGGTACCCTGAACAATGAGGGATTTTGAGATCATTTTCTCTAAGGATTGTTTGAAGGAACAGGGAATCTCTAGGCTGAAGAAGAGAAGACTGAACAAGAAAATATTCTTCAAGTGTCTGAAGGTCAGTGAAGAGAAATTAGATGTGTTTTGATTGGTCTCAGAGGATAAGAATAGTATCAACAGATTTTAATTACAAGCTTACTTAACTGTGTGCTAGAGAAAAGAGTGTCAAGGTTATGGTTTGGGGGAGGCAGAAGACCATATTTTTTTAACATATTTGTAGGATCCAAAGGGGGTTGTCAAAATTAGAGAAAGTATCCATAGTTTGAAATACATTGAATTGAAATTTGAGTGTTGAAGAGGAGACAACTTTCTGTCTCTCCCATTGTGTCTCATCTTTTCCCTCAGCTACTTTATCATTCTTACCATGTTAAGAATTCAGATTTTGTTCAGTTCTTTCTGATTGTCTGGAATTGTTTTCTCCTTTGCACATGTCTCCAGAATAGGAAAAAGGCCTGAATTGCGACACTTACAAAGGAAAAATATGAGAAGATTAGAAAGGCAGTGATGAACTAAAAAGAAAGGGAGCAAAGTTTTTGTTCTGTTAGAATGAGCCTGAAATAGGTGGCAGAAATAAAATGTCTTAACTTACAGTGCTCTGTGTTTGTACTTGCCAGATTATTAGTGGCTAAGAAATAATTTTCATGTTAATATAGAATTCTAAATCCTGGTGCTTGATCATCTAAGAAAAGATCCATCCTGAATCTAGTCATCATATCTTCTACTTCTCTATTTTCAGAAAAGGGATTGATAGATCTCTCTCTGCTGATAAAGGCAATGCAAGTGAACACATTTAAGGAATTGCGTTGGCTGCAAATGTCTTTGCACCTCAAAACAAACAGCATCTTTATGTGAAAATTTTAGAAAGCTAGTCTGCTCTCAGTGTGAGACTTTGGGTTTATCTAAAGGTGTTCCTTCTCATGGAAAGCAAGAAATTTCCCTTGATGTTATTCGTGTTAAATGTGATTCCTTGTTAAACTTAATTTATCATTTACTTTGATCATTTTTTTTCAGTAAGAAGGACTTGAAGGACTATAGGTTCTTTAATTACAGAGAAAATTAGCAATTAAATTATTGGTGCTTTAAAAATTATATATGTGTGTATCTATGTAACAATGCTATATGTATGTGCTGCACAAGGAAATGAGAAATATATAATAGAGTATATAATTATATGTAACAAAATTTCATATATCATAAATATATGCATAATTATATATATATCATAAAATACATGTGTGAAATATGTGTATATGTTTATATAAACATATATAAAATATCACATAGCATGTATAATATAAAATACAAGTATATAATACTTGTATTTTATATATAAAAGCATATAATAAAAGCTCACATACTTATATTTATATACTTCTTTAATGTTTTCAAAGCATTTTACATATGTTATCTCCCTCAATCCTTATAATAGTCCTGTGAGTTAGATGCTTTTATTATTCCTATGTCAAAGAAGGGGCATGGAGGGGAAGACTGAGAGAGGCTAAGTGACTTGCCTAAGGTCATACAGCTAGTACGTTTCAGAGGGACGATTAAAATTCAAGTATTCCTTCCTAACTCTAAGGCCAGTACTCTACCAATTATGCCACCTAATTGCTACTTTGTGTGTGGGCTTGTGTTTGTTCATGTTTATCCATAGATATATGAGAACCAACATGGTACAGAAAATACAGAGATATCCCCACAGTCAGGAAGACCTAAATTCAAATCCTAATTCTTGTGCATTTTCCCTGTATGACCCCTGGCACACTTCTCAGTGATTTTTTCAATATTTTATAACTCTTAAGTTGAAGTGAAAATGCCACCTTCATTGGCCAAAAGACTTACCTGCTTCAATGAAATTACAGGTCATGCTCTACCACTTTCTATCTGTCTGTCTAGCTACCAATTCACATAGATTCTCTATTCAAAAGGCATATAACGTATTGTTAATATCTCTGTGTAAATATTTTTGTCTACACTTTGGAAAGAAATACAAGGGTTTAAATAGCAAACATCAGTAGTGATTTTCATATTTCTAAATTGAGTGTCAGTAGTGTTGTCTTCAAATTATTTCCCACAAACATTTAATGCTTCAACTGGAATATAAGCACCTTGAGAGCAGAGACTGTAATTGTAAGTTCTTCTAATTAATTGTCTTATTTTCCTTTGTAGATAATAAACCTCTCAAGAGTAGGGACCATGTCATACTTGTATTTGTGTTTTACACAGTATTTAGGACAGTGGGGTAATAAATAAATAAGTGGATAGACAGATATTTGCCGAATGAATGAATGAAACTATAGTAGAATTGTGCTAGTGTAGATAGAATCTATCTTTCCCCTTTCTTTGAAATTTGGGACATTTTTTCTATCTTAATTCTTCTGGCATTTCTCTTAGTCTGAGAGATGACTGAAAGTGGCATTACGTTCTGCAAGTTTTCATTAAACTTTCATTAAACGTCCTAGGGATATATGATGAGACTTGAGCTTATTTAAAGCATTTGGTGCTCTATCCATATCCACTTACCCATGCTGAGCTTCAGTTTTCATCTATCCCTTTTGTTCCATCCATTCTATTTTCCTTCCTAGATGTTAACATTCTTTTCTCCTCTCCACTCCCACTTATCTTGTCTATTTCTTCTGTTCTTTTTCTTTGATCCAAATATGAATCGAAAATGTGTGTGTATACCGATTGTTTGAGAAGTCATGAGAGAAGTCATACTTGATTAGAAAAGAGAGAACATGAGAGGTAAACACAGAGAGCTAGACAACATGAGAGAAAGACAATGGTATTGAAAGAGGCACCAAGGACAAGAACCAATGCTTAGAACAAGGGATTGACATTATGCCCAAAGAAGTATCTTTCTCACCCTGTTTTATAGTATTGCCAGAATGTATTTGTAAGTATGTGTATAACTTGCATTAGAAGTCAGTTAGGAAATAGAATAACAAATTATTCAACCAGTAGTTATAGCCAACTGATTCAATTTGAATTATAGCCTTGCAAATAAACTCTTGCCTGGATGCCTTAAGCAAATAATAATTCACTTAGAATCTTGATTGCATTTCTGTTATTTTCTACAAAGTTGTGTACTTCAGGCTGAGAAGCCTAAGGGAAAGGTAAATTGTGAAACAAAACAATTTGGTGAGGGCTTCTGTATTTTATATTTACCTTTCCAAATCTTTTAGTTGCTTCACCCCTTTTGTGGATGTATTTCAAACCATTAAATGGACAGAAAATCTGTCTCCTCTTTTCCAGTGATCTTCTCTGAACACAGAGGAGCCGGATCACAGTGAGAGATTAAAATGTATTGATCCTTTTTTTGTCTCCAAACATAAGCTGAGACAATTGTCTAATTGTTAATAAAGCATTTTAATAAAGTATTTTCAAAGCCCAAAACAATCTATCATGAGAACTTTGGATTTGAACATGAATTCTCTGTCTCTCTGTCTTTCTCCTCTCTGTCTCCCCTCCCCCCCCCTTCTCTCTCCTCTCATTTATGATTCATAGTGTAAGAATAGGGGGCACTATATTTGAAATATAGCTTTATTTTTTTTAAGTTCAATACAATAGATTGTTCTGTATCTACTTAAACCTATTTATTATTTCTGGGAATTGGCTAACCTACACCCTTGGTCTTATTTGCGACTTCAAATATGTTTTGTTTTGTTCCGAAAAAGTCCAGCTGAGAAGATTCATACCATTTCCAAGAATCCCTGCCAGTAGAGGCAGGTGAAAGCTTTCTTTGCAAATTTAAATATTTCATTATATTTTTTTATCTTAACATACACACTTGAATCACAGCATAAAATGCAGGTACTATTATAAATTAGTGTGAACAAAACAACAGCCTAAGTTATTTTTATTTTTGTGTTTCCATTGTGTTTAGTAGAGATTTATTCTAACTTTAAGATTATGACAAACTGTGGCTAGTTTTTCATTCAGTTATGTAAAATTGAATGTTAAGTTTCATTATAGACTGGGCCTTATTAAGATGCAAGTCTATAATTGGAGTAAATAGACAATAGTCAAGTAGCCAATCTGCCAAACTATCACAAGGTTTTCTGTGTCTCAAGTGGATCTGCAGGCTTCATGGCTACTGGACAGTAAGTAAGCAGGTAATGAGCTACCTCTCCTAGTCCATCCTCTTGACATTTGGAAATTTGCCATTGTAAGTGTTCCAGCAAGCCGATATGGTGTCATTTCTATGATAATGATGCCCTAAATTTACACAGTGATTTTTTTTTCAACTTTTTGAAGAACTCATTTCATCTCACCTGTGAGGGAAACAAGGCAGGCATTATACCTTTTGGCATATGACACTTAGGACCACAAGAGGTTGGAACAGCCTGACTCATCCCATTTTATAGCTTTATTTGAGGATATTTTGGAATGCAGGCACTGTTTAATTTTCATTTTGGTACCAACAACTTCTATCACAATGCTTTGGAGACACACACACACACACACACACACACACACTTTTTTTTTTAAAGCAATCGGGGTTAAGTAACTTGCTCAAGGTTACACGGCCAGTTATTTTTGTGTGGGTGCCAAGTATCTGAGGCCAGAACCGATCCCAGGTCTCCCAATGCTGGGGCCAGCACTCTTACTCACTGTGCCACCTGGCCACCCCAAACAGTTAACATTCTTTTTTTTTTTTTTTTGCTTTTTGGAAGGCAATTGGGGTTAAGTGACTTGCCCAAAGTCACACAGCTAGTAAGTGTGTCAAGTGTCTGAGGCCGCATTTGAACTCAGGTCCTCCTGACTCCAGGGCTGGTGCTCTATTCATTGTGACACCCAGCTGCCCCAATAATTCACTGAGTAGACCCAATTTTGGGGGGGGGGCAGGGGGAAAGGCAGGGCAATTGGAGTTAAGTGACTTGCCCAAGGTCACAAGGCTAGTAAGTGTTAAGTGTCTGAGGTGGGACACACACACACACTTTTTAAAATAAATATTTGTTGAATTGAACTGAGTCAAATTGAATGCAACTGAATGGATCTAAATAGAACCTAGAGGAAACATCTGGCCTAGAATGGGTTGAGTACTCTGCTTGAAGTCCAGATCCTAAAACCATAGACATACAGATGGAAAAGACCAAGACCAAACAACTCCCCCATGATAGCTCTCATTCATAGTGGTTTAAGTTTTGCAAAGTGCTTCATACAATTGTATTTCCTCTTCACAGCACCCTACAAGGTGTTTACATTTTACATATAAGGAAATGGAGACCCTGAGCAGTTACATAACTAATAAGCATCTGAGACAGGATTTGAACTCAGGGCTTTCTTACTCTAAGTGCAGCACCCTATCCATTATAATATCTAACTGACTGGACCCAGATCCCTGGGTTCATATACTGTACCTGGAATTTACTAGTTGTGTGACTTCTTACAAGTCACTTAATTTTGATGATGCCTAGGAATCATCTACTAAGTCATTCACAGTTTGATGGGGGGAGAGCCTCGCTTTTATTAAACCTTATGTCCTTCTTCATACAGCCTGGAAGTCAGAGGGAGAAAGAGAATAGCAAAGTATACAAATCACAGATATAGTCATCTGATTCTAATTCAGTAATAGTCTTGCAAATGGAGACTAACCTGGATTCTTTAAATGAGTGAGAATCTACTATACTTTATATGGAGTCATGCAGTTCAATATGGGAAACCAAAGGCAAAGGCAGATTGTGAAATTATTAGGAGGGTTTTAAAGGATAATATCCATAAATATATTTTATTTTGAAATATTATAAAACTCTACTAATAACTAAATGTCTTACAATGTGCAGTCCCCAAAAAACTTGAGTAAAAAGGAAAGATCAAAACTGCTAGTACATTCAACTGTCACAGCTACTTTAGTGTTTAATTTTTAAAGGAGGACAATCTTACTTTTTAAGTCAATACCAGTGTTGTTCAATTCTTGTTATTTGAGGTTGACAGTTGAAGTTGTTTTCTTTTGTACAGTAGTCATTGTTTATTTTGTACTTTTGGTTTGACTTTCTTTCTACATCCCCTCACACAGGTCTGCCTTTGTTTCCTTGAATTTTTCACATTCCACAGTATATGAAATTGTTTTAAGATTTTCTGATAAAGCATGCTGTGTGGGGGAGGGGGGTTTGTGCTAGATTTGGCTTTGAATTCCATCTCTGCACTTATTATCCACTAGACAGTAGGAAAGCATCTTCACCTCTCTAGGCATCATTTCCAAATGAGGTAGTTGCCCTAGGTACCCTTTAAACTATATATTCCAGCTTTAAGATCTGTGGGTCCAGATGGCAGAGAACAGAACTTGAGCCCTGACATGGTAACTTCTAATCCTATGCTCTTTTAATTGTATCTTATTTCTCCTAGATTGTGGGAGTGCCAAAGTAGTACCCTCCTTATATGTAGAGGAAATTAACAGTCAACCATTTGGTGTGATTTAAAAATTTTCAGAAAAAACCTCCCCACATCCCCAAATTTCTTCCCCATTGGCTGGGTTAGGGTGCCTAAAGTTCTCACACTTCTCTCTCTTTTGGGTTAAGGCATCCAAAACTGTTCAAGATGAAGTTCTCCTGGAAGGCTGTAATACATATTAAGCTATCAACAGTCATTAACACCTTCTTTTAATTAGTTTGTAACATTGAACCAGGCAAAGCAAGCCTCTGAGGGAATGGAACATAGGACAAGTATGTTTTAATGGGACTCATGGGATTCAAAAAAAGTCCAGGAAACCCTGGGGCTCTGCCCAGGAGGTCAGACCCTGGCATGGTGCCACAGTAGAAATCCCTCATCTGTAAAATGAAAGAGTTGGACTCGACACTCTCCCAGATCAATTCTAGTGAAGGCATCCCAACTATAACCCAATTCCATCATTATTGGCATAGCTCTTTGTTTGGCAAGATGGCAAACTTTTGTTCTACCTCATAACCTTCCTTTGCCTTATCTATCCAGTTCCTATTTTCAAATATACCATGTGAATGAGAATGGGAAAATTAGTGATAATACTTTGTGCTAGAAATGCACTGGATTTCAAATTATTAGGTAGGAAGAACAAGGTATAGAAACATACAGTGATAGATTAAGAAGTCATTGGGAACATCAGCTTTTGGAGTTGGAAGGTAGGTAAGGAAACTGAGGCCAATAAAAGTGAAATGGCTTGCCGACATTCGCTGTCAGGATTCAAAAAAGTCTACTGGCTCCAAATCCAGTGTTCTTTGCACAAACACAGTTAAGTAGATGCTGGCTTTCCTGTCATTTTACTAGGGCTTATAGAATGCTCACTTGCTGATAAAGTAAACTCTGAACATGTATACCTATTAAATGATTTACCGAATTTCTAGTGGCCTAGTAAATATGGAATTCCTAGTATCGATAAAATAAATGAACTCTTATGGAATAATGAGACAAAGAGGAGCTCTTAGTGTTTGTCTAACACCTTTATTCCAAGTAGCTAAGAGCACGCCTAGGAGTTCAAAGCCTGATAAATTAGACTTCAGGATGCTGAGGCCCCAAAGGTGGGAGATTTCCTGTATCAACTTCCTAGAGAACAGTTCATTTTCAGGTTTTTCTCCTCCTATACCTCTTTTTATTAGTCATGACGCAAATAAGAGACTTCTAATTCCCAGGTGTATTGTTTTCTTTTTCCCCTATTGTTTTAAGCCTAGAAATTACATCTGAGTCCTCCTTGTTACAGGTGACAAACAGTACTTGTTTTGCATTTTGATGCAGTCAAATTCTCAGGTTCCATCCTTTCAAACTGTGCTTGGGTTAAGCTGGTAAACTCTCACACCTTTCTTCCTCCTGCCCTCTTAATTCTTCCTTCAACTCTGTTATTTGTGACAAAGAGTTATATTCTCTCACTTCAAATTGCTAAAACTGACTTTGTGGTGCCTGAATATTGTATTAAAGGAGGGCAATTTTTATTGGATCTGGAGCATGCTTAAATGGAGCCAGGATGACTGGGGAAGGGTCGTCTATTCCCACAACAGTCATCATAAGGTTCTGTGAACTAAGACATCTATCAGTTTAGTTAAGAATTTCAGGTGACTGAAGTAGCTATACTGACTGACAAGTTCATTTCATTTAATCACAATACCAAGTTACCTGTAATCATATAACAAGAAATTCAGTCACTGGGGTGTTATTTTAAACTTTATTTTAAGATCTCAAAGCACTTTGAGGGTTACCTCATTAAGGAAGTCATTTATAGTAGAAGGATTGTGATCCTCCATCACCTAGCACCAAATTAGACTTACATTATTCAACTCTGCCCTTCCCCTCCTCCTCCCCCTTCCCCTCTCTTTTCCCCTCCCCCTTACCCATCCCCTCCCCCTCCCCCTTTCCCTACCCCTCCCACTTCCCTTCCCCTCCCCTCCCCTCCATTTGCCTTCCCTTCACCCTCCAAGTCAGAACATGTGCTTTTTGAACCTATTTTTATTATCTAGTTGAAAGGGAAAGAGAATGATTTGGGTCATTTAGAAAAACTTATCTTTATGATGGTTTTAGCTTCATTAAACTTAGTTTCTCCTGTGTCCAATTGTGTTTGAGAAAACAAATAATATTTATATTTCAGAAGGAAAAGCATCCTGTATTATTCCTTATGCTACTTACCATTACTGTATTATTATTCCCATGGTATATTTAAAGACAGACAGTAGATAAACACGTGAAGGAAAGATTTTGAAAGAGAATATGGCATAGTATGGAACAGAAGTGCTGGTCTAGCAGTGGTGAAATTGTCTAATGCTTAATATCATAGGAGATCAGAGAGATGGAAGAAGCCTTAGAAATCAATTCTAGCCCAGCCCCCTCATTTTAGAGATTGCAAAACTGGTGCCCAGAGAGAGAAATCAACTTGCCTAATGTCCTATAGTTGGTGGAAGAAAGAGAACTGGAATTCTGATGTTCTGACTGTCCAGCCTAGAGTATTTATTTTTGAGTTTACTTGTTTGTCTGAAAGATAAGGAGGAAAAAACCTCCCATGGCAGAGCTGATTCTTGTTGACTGTATGGATCAATAAATACATCCACAAGTATTTATAAGTTTGTGCTACAAAGACAAATATGAAATGATCCCTACCCTCAAGAAGCTTACATTCTAACAGGAGAGATAAAATTGCATAACTATATACATATACATGCATGTGTATATGTGTGCGTATATGCAAAATGAACACAAGGTAATTTTGTGAGGGAGTCAAGATGTCACATAGACAATGGCCCTTAAGCTGGGTTTTGAAGTAAACAGAGGATTCCAAATGTCAAAGGTAAGACTATCTCTGCTTCATATAATCCCTTTCTGTCTTAGAGATGCTATGCAGGCATGGTGTCTTTGTTCCTTTCTCTCCATTTCCAGTCACACCCTCATAAAGACCCTCATGCCTCTCACCTGGACTATTACAATAACTTCCTAATTGGTCTATTAGTCATCATCTTCTCAGATACCAAAGTGATTTTCCTGAAGCACAGGTTAGACCTTATTCCTTGTCCCCCACATACCTATGATAAACTCCATGATCAAATATAAAATCCTCTGTTTGCTGTAATCTAGCCCTTTCCTGCCTTTCAGGCTTTTGACATTTCATTCCACCTCTGTGTTTCAGCTTCATTGGCCGATTTTGTTGTTCAATTGTTTGTTCTTGTTGTTGTCCAGTCGTTTTGATGTATCTGAATCTTCATGACCCCATTTGGAGTTTTCTTGGCAAAGGTGCTGGAGTGGTTTGCCATTTCCTTCTCCAACCCATTTTACAGATGAGGAAACTGAACCAAACAGAGTTTAAGTGACTTTCCCAGGGTCACACAGCTAGTGAGTATCTGAGGTCAAATTTGAACTCATATCTTCTATTCCTCAAATACATTTTTCCCCTTCTCCAAACCTTTGCTCTTGTTTTCTCCCATGTCTCTATGCTCTCCCTCCTCCCCTGCCTCTGAACTCACTTGACTTCCTTCAAGAATCCACTTTAAATAGAATTTTCTGCAAGAGACTTTTACAGAAACCCTTCCTTTTGGCCCCCCTTCCCTCTGAGATTACCTTTCATTTATATCCTAGATCTTTTATATATACATGTTTATTTTCACATGGTCTCGCCCACTAGAATGTGAAATCCTCTCTTTGTATCTTTGAGGAGATTTCCTCATTTGTAAAATGGGAATAATAATAACACCTACCTCCCAGGATGTGAGGATTAAATTAGATATTTGTAAAAGCTCCTAGATTAATGCCTTGCATATAGTCAGTGCTATATAAATGCTCGCTATTATTATGACTATTGTCCCTAGTGGTGAGCATAGTACCTGGGGTATAATAAGTGCTAAATAAAGACATGTTGAGTGACTGACATTTTAATTGCACTGTATTTATTCTTGTCAAATGTGTGTATGTACTTGTTTTCTTCCTCATTAGAATGAAAGGTAACCTCGTGGGTAGCATTTGTTTTATTCTTTGTACTTTTATCACCAAAGATTAACATAATACCCAGTGGAGTGTTTTGTTCAGTCATTTTCAGTTGTTTGACTCTTTATGTCCCCATTTGGGGGTTTTTGGCAAAGACAGGGGTTTGCCATTTCCTTCTCCTGCTCATTTTACAGATGAGAAAACTGAGGCAAAGAGGGTTAAGTGACTTGCCCAGGGTCACAGGGCTTCCAAGTGTCTGAGGCTGGATTTGAACTCAGGAAAATGAGTCTTCCTGACTCCCGGCACAGCACTCTCTATCCATTGCACCTAGCTGTCCACCTGATGTAGTAATAGGTACTTAATACATGCTTGTTGATTTTATTGACTGATTTGTGAAGAGGGAGGACAGCAAGTACAAAGGAACAATTCAATTCAATAAACATTTGTTACATAACTGTCATGTGCTAGACACTATACTGGAAATACAAGTAAGAAAAAGATGTCATCCTTGCTCTCAAGACGTTTACAGTCGAATAGGAGAAGACAACACAACAAAGAAAGCTGAAAAGAGCAGAGACATTGGGGGGACAGAGTTACTGATGGGAAACAGAGTTACCAGAAAAGAAGGTTTGGGGAGGAGTGGAGTTCTCTGCCCTGTAGCCCTCCAGTTAGAGTGGAGAGGCAACCCTGGGAGAATTGAGAAGAGGTTAAGCATCAAAAGCTGAGACTTTCTGTATGGTGATGAGATTTCAGGTGATCAGCTTATCCCAGGTATAGGGGTGGGAGACTGAATGGTGTTCATGGAGTCCAAAAAGAGCTGCCTATGGAAAATTGAGTAGAGATTAAAGATGGAGTGTTTGCATGTGTGAGGAACAGGAAGTAGGCCACTATATCTAAACTGTAGAGTATTTGGAAGGAAGTGAATCCCTCCTAAATAGTTATTCCACTTAGTCCCTTCCTGCCCTTCTAATATTTGTACGCATTATATAAAGATTGGAACATCAGGGACACGTGATATAAAAAGATCAATAAGAAATATATTTTTTTAACTTTAAAATGCTCATGGAAAGAATTTTTTAAATTTCCCCAAATGTTAAGTAATGATAATACAAGTGTATATACACTCAAATATTATGGAAGATATGGAAATAGATATATACATCCTAGGATCATAAATTTGGAGCTGGAAAAAAAGCTTAGAGGCAACCTCGGGCAAATCTCTCTTTTTGCAAATAAACCAAAGATCAGGGAGGTCAAGTGAATTGCTCATGATCACGGAGCTAATAAGTATTAGAAGCAGGATTTGTACCTAGGTCCTTTTCTTTTAATAAATGTTTTTCTTATTTATTTTTTGCTTTTTTGGAGGGGGGAATGCAGGGCAGTTGGGGTTAAGTGACTTGCCCAAGGTCACATGGCTAGTAAATGTTAAGTGTCTGAGGCTGGATTTGAACCCAGGTCTTCCTGACTCCAGGGCCAGTGCTTTAGGCCTTCTTGACTCCAAGTCTGGCCCTAGATGCAGTGGGAGACCTTGGCCTTTTTAAGCAAAGGTTTTTCCCAGGTCCCTGTTTGTCTGAGGCAACACCCATATCCAAGGCTAGATAAGAACTGAGGCAAAAGATGGCCTAGATCACCTTCACAAAAGAATCATTCTGGGAGGAGAAGACCATCAGAGTTTCTGGACAGAACAGTGTGACTCTGTGTGTGTGTGTATGTGTGTGTGTGTGTTTGTGTGTTGTGGATATTATACAATTTCTTTAAAATTCCACCTTTTTCTTTAAATATGACTTAAGAAACATTAAAATTATTCTGTATTACATAGGTACCCCCAAGATAATGAGTAAAAAAGAGATCCCACATTATCATGGCTAGCAGTAGAAATTTCTCATAGGTAATATACAATGAAACTTAACTATATGGTGGTGAATGGACAAGTGGGAAAGAAGTCTTTGTTTATATATGAAGACAATCACTTATTTCCTGGAAACTTTCTTTCTCATATCAACATTCATCAACCATTTGTATTTATGAAGAGCCTTTTCCCAGAGAATTCAGAACATTCAACTGACCTCTCTGAATTTTACATCTAGAAACACTGAGAAATAGAAACAGAAGTGTTCCACGATAAAATAGGGACAGAATCCAGGGGTTGTCTTGTGGATCATTATTTTACCTTGCATATCTTGGCGTAATATTAATAATAGTTGGCATATGTATAGTGCTTTAAGGTATGTTAAGTAATTTCATTTATGTGACTGAATTTTAGAGGACAGAGGTGACTGGTAGTCAGTGACAAAGGTCACCCATCACCTGTTTTCTGTCACCATTGAAGCTTTTTGTCCTTGCCAAAGGGAATTTGAAAAGAGCATCTGGCTTTCCTCCCCTAACCAGTCAATACTATACCACAAGTGGTACTGGATGTGGAAGTTTTCATTCTTAGTTTTTCAAATGAGAGCTAAGAGAGACGTGGAACATCATTCATAACACTTAGTCATGAGAATCAGAATGGGCCAAGCAGATCTGAGCACTTGCTACCATTCATTTATTTCAACTCTTTATCCATTAGAGGTAGGTAGGTGGCGCAACAGATATTGCTTCCCAGGGAAATAAACATTTATTAAGAACAGGCACTGTGATGAACACTTCAAAATATCTCATTTGATCCTCTCAGCAACCCAGGGAGGTAGGTGCTAATGTTATCCCAATTTACAGGTGATGAAACTGAGACAGAGAGGTTAAATACCCAGGACACTACAGCTAGCAAGGGTCTGAGGCCAGATGTGAACATAGCTCATC
This sequence comes from Petaurus breviceps papuanus, assembly GCF_028583685.1. Lineage (NCBI taxonomy): Eukaryota > Metazoa > Chordata > Mammalia > Diprotodontia > Petauridae > Petaurus > Petaurus breviceps. The sequence continues at coordinate 15,508,388 of NW_027187376.1, read as the reverse complement.
CTGACTTCATACCCAGCACTGTCCACTGCACCACCTAGTTTTATAGGTACAGAGGCTTGACAGCTTTATTAGGAAGATTATTTTGACAGTTGTGGTTAGGTTGGATTGGATAGAGGAAAAACTAGAAACAGAGACACCAGTTACAAGACTTCCTTAATATTATAGGTAAGAAGTAACGAGGGACCGAATTATAGTGGTTGGATTTTGGATGGGTTGTCAAAGGAAAAGAAATTAATCAGTTCTTCACATCCTCTAATAAGGCTCTATGAAGTCGCAGAAAGGCTTGGAACTTTGAGAATTGGGTTCACATCTCAACTCAGATGCTTACTTATATTAGCTGTGTGATCACAGGCAAGTTACCTAACCCAAACCTAGTTTTCTCATCTATTAAACAGAGACAATAATTCTTGCACTACCTGCCTCACTGAGTGAGAAATCACTTTGTCCACCTTAAGGCAAAGGAAGAAACAAAAAGAAATGGACTTAAATTGAAGCAGGGGATTTAAGTCAGATAAAGCTAAGAATTTCCGGACAATGAGGATTTTTAAGCACCAGAATGGGTTATCAAGCAAGGTTACTGAATCTCCTTATCTCTTGACCTTTAAAAACCTGAATGGAACCTTCATCTGTCTGAGATGGTTTAGAGTAGACCTGCCTCAAAGCATTTCTGTGACTCAGATTATCTCTAAAGGTTCCAGCCCTTCAATAAACAGAGGGGGTGGAAAGTATTGGTAAGTGGCCAGTCAGTAAACTCTACATCTGGGGATCCTGTGGTAACTGAAGCTGACAATTTACTGGGTGCCTTTATCTTTAAAATACAAATAGTCTTGAAAAACCTTATTACCTCCCCAGTCTCATCCTTAACTGTCTACTTAACAGTCTCATGCCCTGAAATAAATGCCTTTAGTTGGCTGTTTTGCCCAGTGAGGTGATAGATAAGTATCTATTATCTATCCAGTAGAACAGCAAAAACAAAGAGAACCAAAAACAGCCAAAAGGTTGAAGGGAATTTGTATGTAACTGCTTCATCCCTCACCTCCTTCCTAAAATGGAGAATGAATCAAAATTTAGTTTCTTTTGGCTGTTATGAGTTCTAGTGACATTGATTTTGAATGGAATTGCTTGCCAATTTCAAATGTAGATAGATTTTTATCTACTTAGATATAGACCAACTGACAGTTGCAGGAAACCTTTGGTAATTAAAGATATAATCATAAAACCTGTAACTAGTTAGTAAATAAGATTGCAAAAAGTAAAAAGTCTAGTGCAGCGCTTGGGGCTGGGCTTTTTTTTTCCTATGTAGTTTATAGAACTTTTAAAGTTACATATTATCAATTTGATATTCCAGCATGAATTGGGGAGTTTGCAGCTGGCCCAAACCACCAGAGTTATAAACCCTTCCATCTGAATTGAAATTGATCGCGATTCTTAAAATAAATATGCAGCATCTTTGCTCAGATGCACCTTGAGCTACAAGTCATGCCATAACCTTCCGGCCAATCCACTCCTGGGAGCTCCTCGGAGCTTTGCTCCCTCAGCCCCCCACTGCTGGCAGGCTCCCAAGAAAATACTCCTCTGGCCTCCCTGAGGTTTCTGAGTGCCCTACCAATGTGCCATCAAGGAGTCATGGGACCCTTGAGATCAAGTTAGGGGTTAGTTAGGGGACATAAGCCAGGTCAATAATTTTTCATTCCCATCACTGGCTGCCTTTGTGGTACATTTTAAAGCCCAGTAATATTTATTATGTTGTCCCCATGGGGTATGAAACCTGAATATGATTATCTAGGAAGGATAAAAATAATGACAATAATAATTTGTACAGCATTTTAAGATTTTAAAAGTATGATGCATACCTTATCTCATTTGATCCTTACAACAAACACTATGAGATAGGTGTTCTTATAATCCACAATATATAGATGAAGAAATAGCAGGATGGAGATTTAAGTGACTTTCACAGGCACACAAAGCCAGCAGGATTCAAACCTAGGTTTTCTTGACTCACAGTTACATGTGCTATTTGCTGCAACAACATCCAGTAATCCCAAAAAACAAGTGGACACTAGGAATGTCCAAGGTGCCCTCCATTGCTACTTCTGGCTGCCCCCAAATTACAGAGAATTCAGGGGGCCTGTGACTCATCTAACCTCTCTGATTTCCTGTCTGATGACTCTGCCTTCATACCTGTGGTTTACTCTGGGGCTGGATTGGGAGCCTGTAGTCTGAAGTCTAGATCAGTTCCATTACTTAATTTGAAGTATTTCTAAAAATAGACACCTATGACAGTAGCATGTTAAACCATTTAAAAGCATTTTCAGTCCATTCAGTCTGTCATCTTTGTTATTTTCTCAAATCTGTTAATAGTAGAGCAGGAAAGAAGGAGGGTAATGTTTTCATTGGCATGGCAACCAGCAACTCCTTTTTTTCATCTCATGTGTGGTCCTCAACTGTTATGTTTTTCTCATGTGTGGTCCGTGATAAATTTTTCTTCTGCATACCATTACCACCTCAGCTACATGTGGATGAGCAGCAGTGGGCACACAGCTATTCCCTAGATCCTAGCCATCTCCTGACCTGGTGAAACCCATATTTTTTTGCCATCAGCAACAGGCAAGCTTTGGTATTCTTAGACATGGATCAATATTCTGGTGGTTCTCAGGATATAAAACTGAAATGGAGACTGCTCTCTTGGCACCCAGTGAATAGTTGTGCTTTAAACTGGTTTTTCTACTTTTCCCCAGGTTGCCTTGTTTATAGGATATCAGTACAATTACAAATAAGTCTTCAACTTGGCATTTCAGGTTTTTTTTGTCCTTGTACATATAAAGTAAGAGTGACCACACAGAGCCGTGTGTGGGGGGCCTGGTTTCCTTAGCGGTTGAATTTATATGACACATGGAAAAATTCTTCCAGATCTGAGCTCTAATCTGTAGACTCCAAAAGCAGCTTGTGAATTTGATATAGCCCTCTGCTTTTACCTTTATTGATTGGTCACTGTACTGGCATGAAATTAGTAACTTGGAGCCAGAGGGATGGAAGTCTTGCTGACTTGTGTGTATATTCATAGACTCTTGGATTATCCCCAGGAAAAAATGACCAATATTTGGAGCATCAGCATTTAGGGTTTTTCTTTTGAAGATTCCTGATATCATCCTCTCAAAAGCTTAAACTTTGCTATAACTAAGTAATTTAATTCTACAACCTATTTTCAAATACAAAAAAAAAATTCTAATACAATGATGACATTTGAAAATCAGAGGAGGTATGGAGATTTTTGAAGGTGGGAGAAAAAGGAACTTGAGCTTTAATTCTCTGATTCCTTTTAATTAAATGGATATTACCAAAGATCCATTATCTACATCTTATAGGAAATTTTTTAAACAAATATTCATTAATCTCCTGTTTATAAATTTTAAAAACTTAATTTAACTTAATTTTGATTTTTTTTTGGAAGGGAGAATGCAAGGCAATTGGAGTTAATTGACTTGCCCAAGGTCACACAGCTATTAAGTATGTCAAGTGTCTGAGGCTGGATTTGACCTGAGTTCAAATTCCAGATTCCAGGGCCAGTGCTCTATTCACTGTACCACCTAACTGCCCCTTAATGTTGATTTTTAATGCTAAAAGAAGATCAAGCTAGATATTTGGATCCTAACTCTTCTCAATGAGTGAAACCTATTGTGGAGTCACATAGTTACTGTGATACAGAGAAGGATGGTCAGTGCTGTTTAATGATAGGATTTGGTCTACTGGCTGCAGTCATTCCCCGAGTCCAGGGTTATTTCTGTTTACTCAAATGAGATATAATATTTACAAAGCACCTTGCCCAGTTCCTGGCATAGAGTAGGTGCTTAATAAATGCTTGTCATCCCCTCCCCCTTCTAGTGCTTATCTTGGAAAGATAGAGGATAAAGATGTCAGAAGGTGGTTAGCCAAACCCCTTATTTCTCTGAACTGAGATGGATGCTATCTCCAGCTCTCCAGAGTAGCATGAGACTGGTGTTTCTTTAGAATTCCCAGAACTGCTCATCTTTTATAAAGTCACTAAAAGTTCATTGTAGCTTTTTAGCCAAACAACTTGAAATATTATGTGCTCTCTGAAATGCTATTTCTATTTATCATCAGGTAAGCTTTCCTTGGCTCCTATTGTCTGCCTTCAACAAGGTTTTAAAGAAAAAGAAGGTAAAAACCTATTGAAAGGGAAAAATGTGAAGATGAACCAAACCAATTAAAGTTTTACCAAAAAGAAAAGTTATATCAAATAGGAATAAGAGTGGCTTCTTCTTTCATGGCTTTATTCCTAACCTGAACTGATATTTGATAGTTTTTTAAGGCAATAAAATAATTAGTGCCCATCTACCCTCAAAAAATTTATTTTGTATTTCCTTTTAATATGTTTTCTATTGAATTATCTGTATATTTGTTGTTTCTACACACACACATGATAAACTATAAGCTCCTTCATAAAAAGCACACATAAATCCTTGAATTTATCAATAAAATAATTTATAGCAGGAATGTGCCAAAGTCAGTTTAAAACCAAGAGAGTTGATCATTAAATTTTCAATGTGAGCATTTACCCCTCAAAAATTAGCAAACTCTATAAATCAGGGCTTGATTTATTGTTGTGTTGATCAGACTTCAGAAAGAGATGGAAAAAATATTCCTAATGCAGATTTAACTTAAAAGTGTGTTGTATATTTTATTTTTCTTCTGGAAAGCCAGTTGTTAAATATTTACCAGCATACTACTATTTATAATCTTATTGAGATTGAAGAGACTTCAATAATACAGTCATATCTCTTGACAGCAGAGAGAAATGAGGCTCCAAATAATATAGATCATTAATGGCCGGTAGAGTCAGGATTAGAACTTGAATCTCCTGACATCTTTGTCCAATGTTCTCCCCACCACAGTAATCACAAAATCTCTTAAACATCCCAAAGAATAACTAAATAACCTTGGATGATTTGGACTAAATAACCTCTAAGGTCCCTTCTGGCTCTGTATCTGTGATCCTTTGATCTCCAAGCAGGATCAGCCTTGGGCAAAATAGAAAATACCAAGAGATGTGGAGCAGGAAGGGCCTTATGGATCATTTAATCTCTTCTCCTTCAATTTATAATTGAAGAAACCAAAGCCCAGAGACACAAAATAACTGTTGTGGATTGTCTCAAAGCAAATTCTCCCCATGCCAAATTAATTATTTAATTGTCTTTTCAGTTCGGTCATTCATCCTGCCTTTGTCGCGTTTTACACAACTAGTTTAATATTTTCTTACTATGTGCAAAATTTAGCTTGAGGAAATGGCTCCTACTCCCTGGGAGCTTATTCTGCAGGAAGTTATAGAGATAAAAATAGATAAGATTCTCTTTTTGTTTCATCATCTTTTGTAGAAGAATGACATTAATCAAGTTAGTCATGTTTAATCAACCAGTCAATCAAAAAGCATGAATTAAGTACTTAATATACCAGGCACTTTGCAGAGCACAGGGGGTACAATGAGCAAGCAAAAATTATCCCTGCCCACAAGGAGCTTCCATAGATAAGCCTGGAGTAGACAACATATATAAATCAAAGAATACAACATAAATACCAAGTAGATGGAACTTCATTTGAGAGGAGATGGCACTGACTTGGGGCATGGGTGACCAACAAGGATCAGGACAGGCCAACAGGAAGAAGTGGTACTTGAGCAGGGCATGAGAAAACTAAATTTGATTGAATTTGAGGTAATAAAGAGTCACTGGAATTTGCTGAACAAGAGAATAACATGGTCAGACCTGTGCTTAAGAAGCATGGCACACACAATAAAACAGTACGTCAAGCTAGCTTTGTTAAGGGAGTCATACTTACACCAAAGAAGGGCAGTCAGGGAAGATAATGGAAATAGGTCAGGTCTACTGGAGAACCAGATGAAAATGACCACCCCAAATCAGTAGTCTGATGGATTTTTATAGGGTTATTATTTGAAGGTCAGATGGGACCAGGCCTTGGAATAAATGATCAAGGGACTCCAGTGTGGGTCCTGCTGATTCATGATGAAGGGAGTCAGGGGGAGATTCCTGGGGACTTGTCTGCAAATGATATTGTCCAACGCCTCAACTCCCAGTTGGCATTGGGGATATTAAGATGGTCTTACTCTGACAGGATAGGGGTCTTAAGCTTCCCAAGGGTTTCTTATATAATTGAGTGAGGAGGCTACTGGGATCATTATAAGCTGTGTCTTAAAGAAAGCAAAGGATTCTGTGAAGTGGGGATGAGGACAGAGTGACTTTCAGGACATGGGAATTAGCCATTGCAAAGGCACAGAGATGAGAAATTGAGTTCCCTGTGAGACCAGTTTGGCTGGATTGCAGAGGGTAAGATGGAGTGTAAATGTACAGTGAGGCTGGAGAGATAGGTTGAGACCAAGTTGTGGAGGGCTCCAAAAAGATATTTTTGTCTTTGAGGCCAAGGACAATTCTGCTTGTTTTTATAAGCTAACTAGCTGACACAATGGTTTGAGTGCTAGACTATGAAGTCAGGAAAATGTGAGTTCGAATTTGACCTCAGACACTTCCCAGCTGTGTGACTCATGGAACCTCTGTTGGCTTCAATATTCTCATCTCTTAAGCAAGGATAATAATAGCACCTTGCTCCCAGGGTTTTTCTAAAGAGAAAATGAGATAATATTTGTAAAGTTCTCTGCAAACTTTAAAGTGTGGTATGTAATGTAATACCAAGCAAAGGCAACTTCCCAGGTTCAAAATACCAGCATAGGTGCTCTCTATTTTATTCAGTAACAAACCCAGAACAGAGAAGATCAAAACATGACATCATTCAAAATACAGCATTTACTAAGTGTGATTAAATCATCTCCAAGGCCTACCCCACCCCAGGACTTTCCAATCATTCAATCAATTACAAAGTCTCTGTTCCAAATACTTCTCCACCCCTAGGCTATACCTTAATTAAGTCCACCACAAAGCCCCTCTTCTCAAATGGAGATTAGTTTCCAAACATAAGTAAAATACATTCATTTGCTCAACCATAGAACACAAAAAGGTCAAAAGTTCCCCACCCCTGGATCACAATTGAATCTACCCCAGAGTTACATCAAGTTTAAACACAGCACTTAATACCCAAATGGAGGTCTTTTCTTCATCTTGACACGAGGCAAGTTCTCAGCAATCTTAGTTCCTGGAGAGACAAGGCTTAGCAAGGCCATAAGATACATTGCCAGTCCCTTCATGAATTTATCCTCTGTCTGTAGAACAGTCCTAGAACCCCTGAACACATTAGCTAAGCCCTCTCCCAGGATTTCTGTAAACATACAACAAGAAAATCCTTCTTCAGGGCTTCTGAACCAACAGAAAGGCTCCCAGACCCCTGCAACAACAGCACTGTCCTTCACCAGTGGACAGTATTCATTCTGTCTGCCGGACAGTCTCCAGACCCCTGCAACAACAGTACTGTCCCTCACCAGTGGACAGTATTCACTCTCAGTACTGTCCCTCACCAGTGGACAGTATTCACTCTCTGTCTGCAGGACAGTCTCAGGCCTTCTTAACCAAATGCCAGGTTCCAGGACTTCTTCAACAGGACAGTCTTTCACCAGTGGACAAATCTGGCAAAATAACATCAAAACAGACAGACAAAGTACCAGCAAAACAGCCATGTCTCCTCAGTCCTTGGCAGCTCAGGGGGCAGGTCTCAAAAGTCCAGGGCAATTCAAAGCGGCCACCAGCAATCTCTTAGTCTCTCTCTCTCCACGAGGTGCTGCTTCCAAAAAGAACTTCCGCCTCTCTCTTGTCTCTCCAAATCTACATCACCAGCTCCTCCCACTTCAGGACTTTCTTTTCACATCAACAAGCCCATCCCACAGGTGGGATTAACAAACTCTGGGTTTTAATACAATCAATTTGAAAACCAAGCCAATACAGGGGAATCTTTAATTGCCATTACTATCACATGGTATAAATGCTAACTATTATTATACTTAGCACAGTATCTGGCATGTAGGGAAAGCTCAATAATGCAGAGTCAATGATTTTAAGTGCCTACTATGGATGAATACTGATGATACAAAGGCAAAAATAAACATCTTTGCCCTCAAAGAGCTTATAGTCTACTAGTGAAGACAACATAAACACATATAAGCATATACATAATAAGTAACAAGTAATAGAGTTGGAAGAGATACTTGCAGATAATAACAATAATAATTATATCATTTATGTAGCACCTAGCGGGTACTGAACTAAGCACTCTCCAAATATTGTCTTCTTTGATCCTCACAACAACCCTAGGAGGTTGTTGCTGTTATTGTCCCTAGTTTACTGTTGGGGAAACTGAGGCAAACCAAGATTAATCATTGTATTGCTCAGAGTAGCTAAATCTTTCACAATTGATAATCATTAAAATTGTGCTGTTACTGTATACAATGATCTTCTGGTTTTGCTCATTTCATTTTGCTTCAGTTCATATAGGTCTTCCTGGGATTTTCTGAAACCATCCCCCTTATCATTTCTTATAACACCATAGCATTCCATCACAATCATACTACAACTGTTTAGCCATTCTCCAATCAGTGGGCATCCCTCGAGTTCAAATTTTCTGCCAACACACACACACACACACACACACACACCTACTGTAAATATTTTTGTACATTTAGGTACTTTCCCTTTTTCTTTGATCTCTTTAGGTTACAGACCTAGTAATGGTATTCCTGGGTCAAAGGGTATACACAGTTTTATAGCCCTTTGGGCATAGTTCCAAATTGCTCTCTAGAATGCTTAGATGAGTTTACAACTCTACCAACAATGAATTAATATTCCAGTTTTTCCACATCCCCTCCAATATTTATCATTTTTCTTTTCTGTCATTATTAGCCAATCTGATAGGTCTGTGAGGTGGTACTTCAGAGTCATTTCAATTTGCATTTCTCTAATCAATAGTGATTGGGAGCATTTTGCCATAAGACTATAGAAAATTTGGATTTCTTCTTCTAAAAACTGCCTTTTCATATCCTTTGACCACTTACCAACTGGAGAAAGGCACTTACTTTTCTAAATTTGACTTCGTTCTCTATATATTTGAGAAATGAGACCTTTATCAGAGAAATTTGCTATTTTTTATTACTTTGTTGTCTGTGGTACCTTTTAGTGAAGTGTAATTTTCCCTGATTATCTCTTTTAATTAGTTTTATTTTTGCTTTTGCTTTGTCTGAGATCATGATTGCTACCCCTGCCTTTTTTCCTTCAGCTGAAGCATAATAGATTCTGCTCCATCACCTTATTTTAACTCTGTGTAGGTGTCTTTCTGTTTTAAATGTGTCTCTTGTAAACAACATCTTGGATTCTGGTTTCTGATCTATTCTGCTTTCTGCTTCTTTTTTATGAGTGAGTTCATCCCATTCACATTCACAGCTATGATTACTTATAGTATATTCCCTCCATCCTATTGTCTTCTGTTTATCCTTTTCTTTTTCTTTTTACCATGTCCCTCGTCAAAAGTCTGTTTTGCTTCTGCTCACTACCTCCCTCAATCTACCATTCCTATTTTCCTGTTCCCCTCCTAGTTCCTTCTTGGGTACAAGATTTCTATACCTAACTGAACGTGTAAACATAGAGACAGAGAGAGAGGTATGTATATACGTATATGTATATACATGTGTGTATGTATGTGTATATACATGCACATATATGTGTGTGGTTTTTCTTTCCTTCTTGAACCAGTTCTGATGAGAGAGTTTCAAACATTGCCTGCTGCCACCACCAACCCCATTTTATCCTCCACTGTAAAAGCTCTTCCTTACACACCTGCTTTATGTGAGATAATTTCCCCTATTCTTTTTATTATTATTTCCCCCTTTTCCCAGGACCTCTCTCGTTCTGACACCGTTTTTTTTTTTTTGAGATTATCCTAACAGAATCTACTCATACTCATGCCCTCTATGTAGACTCGTTCTACCTGCCCTAATAACAAAAATTTCTTAGGAGTTATAGGTTATCATCTTCCCATATATAGGAATGCAAAAAGTTTAACCCTAGTGAATCCCTTATAATTTTTTTCCTGTTTACTTTTTTATGCTTCTCCTGAGTCTTGTGTTTGAATGTCACATTTTCTGTTCAGCTCTAGTCTTTTCATCAGTTATGCTTCAAAATCCTTTACTTCATTAAATATTAATTTTTCTTCCTAAAGGATTACACTCTGTTTTGCTGGTCTGGTTATTCTTGCCTTCTGGAATATCATATTACAAACACTATACTCCTTTAACATGGAAGTTACTAAGTCATGTATGATCATGACTACAACTCCACAATATTTTAATTGCTTCTTTCTGGCTACTTGCAGTATTTTCTCCTTAACCTGGGATCTCTGAAGCTTGGTTATAATATTCCTGGGAGTTTTCATTTTGGGATCTCTTTCAGGAGGTGATCAGTGAATTCTTTCAATTTCTATTTTATTCCCTGGATTTAAGACATCAAGGCAGTTTTCCTTTATGATGTCTTGGCTCTCTTTTTTTCATTGTGGCTTTCAGAGAATCTAATAATTCTTAAATTATCCCTCCTCTATTTTCCAGGTCATTTGTTTTTCCAAGGACGTATTTCACATTTTCTTCTATTTTTTTCATTCTTTTGACTTTGTTTTATTATTTCTTGATGTCTCATTGAGTCATTTGCTTCCACTAGCCCAATTCTAATTTTTAAGGATTTATTTTCTTGAGCAAATTTTTGTACCACTTTCTTTTCAATTTGTCCAATTCTGTTTTTAAGGTGTTATTTTCTTTAGTATATTTTTGTATATCTTTTACCAAACTGTCAATTCTCTTTTCATAATTTTCTTACATCCCTCTCATCTCTTTTCACGTTTTTTCCTCTATCTCTCTTATCTCTTTAACTCTTCTGGAAACTTTGGTTGGGCTTCTAGCTAATTAACATTTTTCTTTGAGCCTTTGCTTGTAGCTGTTTTCATGTTGCTATCGTGTTCTGAGTTTGGGCCTTAATCTTCCCTGCCACCTTAGCAGCTTTTTATAGTCAAGTTCTTTTGTTGCTCACTGATTTTTTCCACCTATGTCTTGACTTTGAACTTTATGTTAAAGTTGGGCTCTACTCATTTAAAGGTAGGGAGGCATCATTCTAAGCTTTCAGAGCTAGTTCTGGGGGTCTGCAAGTTTTGTGTGGTCCCAAGGTGGCATGATCCAAGGATAGCTGTGGTCACTACTTTCCTGATCTGTGCTCTGGTCTTTACCTAGGAATGACCCCTAATTCACTATGGCCCATATTGATAGTACTCCTCTTGGCTTTAATGGTGTGACCAGGGCCCTGACTCTACTGTAGCTGCAAACACTGGTGTTCCCCTCTGCCTTGGAACTGTGACCAGGGCCCCTCTTCTCTTGTGACTGACTCTCCTCTCCACCCTAGAACTATGACCCAGAAATACAGTTGACAAACAGTACCAGGTGATGTATCCATTGTCAGCAAAGAGACTCTTGTCTGACCCCCTTACCATCTCTGGGATAAGAGCTCCCAGTTACTGCTGCCTTTGTCACAGCTGCCTCCAAGGTCTACCATTGGTACCGCTTTCCTGTCAACCTCCTCAGTGGTCTTAAGCTAGAAGCTCACCCAGAGCTTTTGTTGGCTCTACCCATCAAGAAATCAACTTGAGATATTATTTTAAAGTTTTTTGGAGACAAATGTTGGGAGAGTTCAGTCAGCTTGCTGCCTCTACACTGCTATCTTGGCTCCTCCCCCTCATGTTACTTTTCTATGTACAAAACACATATCTAAAGCTTTTCTGTTCTCTGTTAGTTCTCTAGTATGTATAAAGAGGAGGGTAGCTAGGTGTTGCAATGGATAAAACAATGGGCTTGGAATCAGGGAGACTCTTCTTCATGAGTTCAAATCTGACCTCAGACTTACTAGTTGTATGACCCTGGGCAAATCACTTCACCCTGTTTGCCTCAGTTTCCTCATCTATAAAATGAGCTGGAGATGAAAATGGCACACCACTCCAGTGTCTCTGCCAAGAAAATCTCAAATAGGGTCACAAAGAGTCAGGCATGACTGAAAAAGGACTGAAAAATAGTGTGATTTCAGGGTTACTGGGAAAGCAGTCTAATACCTCCCATCACAAAAACATCTTCCATTTGCCTACCTCAAGACCTGAAGCTCCTTTAAGGGAAATTAAATGGGATTCCCCAATTAGAAATAAAAGGGTTAAAATGAAAAGGCCTGAGAGAGATGACACATTGAAATTCATTGACACTCATTATAATCAATCATCCTACTGATATCCATGCACTCCTGGTTTTTGATTGAAGGAAGAAGATTTGAGCAGGAGAGAAATGGGCACCTGAAGGGTCAGGGGACAAGGAGGGAGGGAAGTGAGGTTGAAATGTAAAAAACAAAGCTTTGCCAACTCCACAATTTTGCCTCTGGCTACCTCTGTTTATCAAATAAGTGTTCTAAGGCTAAACAAACTGTATGCCCAGGTGTTTTTGACTTTCAGTGCTGAGTACAGGGGCAATGCCTTCCCTCAGCCTCAGTTGGGAGTAAATGAAGAGAGTGGAAGTTAGCAGAAAAGAGATTTCATAGATAAGAGACATGATAAGGAAAAGAGAGCCTAGAGCAGCCCCTGGGTATTTTTTAAAAGCAGTTACAGGAATGAGCTAGTTAAAGCTATCCCTGGGTCCCATTAAAGCCTTAAAGCTAGAAACCATGAAGAAGTCTCAGAGAAAAATGTATTGATAGGGAAAGGAGTCTGGAGAGGTCTAAGTACTTGATTCCCTCGGATTTTGATTGAAAAACTGTAATGAATTTGAAGCATATGAGCAATGAGCCTTCTCAAAGCCTCCCTAATTCAGCTAGTTCACTAAAAAAAAAAAACCCACCAAACCTTTTCATGCTTAACTTTAGATCCAGGAAACCACCAAAAAAAACTGTTAGAAGCAATCAACTACACAGTTATAATTTATAGCCACTATTTTGACAGGTAGACAGATTCCCTCCTTCTCCCTGTGCTTTCTGTGATTGGCCTCCAGTGGACTTGAACATTAAAAAAAAAAAAAAACTTCAGTGGCGGGGGGGGGGGGGGGGGAATCTACACATTCATAATAAATCTGTGGGGAATGTAGTTAACCATCTTTTGTAGCAGATTAATTAGAATTATGCCAAAACTCCATGATCATGGTAAAGAAATACATGAGTTCACAGAGAGAGAATGTTTTAGTAAACAAACAAAATGCCTGATCTTCAGTAGTAAAAAGGCAAAAATCATACATTTCTTAAGTTTCATACGTGTATTTTGTTTTACTTAAAATGTATATTTTAAATAATAGCTTATGTACTTTTAAATTATTCTATACTCCACACTGATGTTTGATTCATTCATGTTTTTCAAGGCACTGTACCAGGCCTATAGATACAGTGACAGAAGTAAAAAGAACTTATATTTTAGGGGAGGAAACAATTACATAGGTAAGGGAATGTAAAATGTAACATATAAACTTGGATACCATTTGTAAGTGCCTTGCAATTCATCCATTTCTACCCTCCTGGGTTACTCTTGTCCTCTCATAAGTCCATCGTTAGAGGTCTATCAACCATGCTAGAGCACTTCTTTTCCTAACATACAAAAGTACCACTGGAAAATTCTGACTCTCCTCCTGTCTGTCATCCCTCACTCTTCCCAAGTGGTCTGCACACCTTCCTGTCATTCAATTCCTGTCTGTCTCTGAAGCTCCGTATTGGTTACACAGTTCAGCCTGCTCCTGACCACCACATTCCACCATACCTTAGAAAGACAGCATGTCAGCAGAGGTCCAACAAAGAAGTCTGAAAGAACTGAGTTCAGGTCCTGCCCATATGACTCTGGGTAAATCATCCAGCCTCTCATCGAACCCAGGCAAATCTGAGACTGTAAATTATAAAAGAGTCATCAAGAGAGAACTGAGGGGGGGCGGCCAGGTAGCACATCGAGCAAGAGCACCAGCTCCAGTGTTGAGAAGACCTGGAGATCAAATCCCGGGCTCAGACACTTAGCACCCACCCAGAAACACCTGGCCATGTAACCTTGAGCAAGTTATTTAACCCCAATTGCTTAGGGGCGGCCAGGTGGCTCAGCGAGTAAGAGCACCGGCTCCAGTGTTGGGATGACCTGGATCAAATCCGGGCTCAGATACTTACCACCACACCTAGAAATAACTGGCTGTGTAACCTTAAGCAAGTTATTTAACCCCAATTGCTTAAAAAAAGAGAGAGAGAGAGAGGGAGAGAACTGAGGGGAATTGAATAGAAGAAGTGCCAACAATTGAGGGGATTGGAAAAGGCCTCTTGTCGTTATTAGTAATTAAGTTATGCTTTGAATGGAGCTAAGGATTCAGAAAGATGGAAGACTGGAAGAGTGGCCATTCTAGGCATGGAGCAAAGCCTGTGCAAAGGCATAAAGAGAAATAGGATTTGTGTGTGTCTTTGTGTATTTATATGTGTACATACCTATAGACCTATATGCTTACACACAAATTATATATGTGTATGTGTTTGCACAAACACCCACGCATGCTTATCTATAGTAGAATGTTGTCTTAGCTATGGTTCATTTTCTTTTTCTAAATAGATTTTTACTGATACCTTTTATTTTTAAATTGCCTAGATTTCCCTTTGTTTCCCTCCTTCTTCCCCCTCCCAGAAAGTTATGGCGAATTTTCAAAGACTAATCAAACCAAATTTGACTAACTGAAATAAACACTAAGTGCTAATTAGAGGTTATAGTCCTTAATGTTTGCTACTTTCACTCAGCCCTTTAACTTGTAAAAATCAGATTATCCAAATATATATACACACATACACACATATGTGTATATATACATATATTTATATATATAAACACATCATATATAATATATATACATATATAAGTATGTTGGTATATGTTAATTATCTACATATCTTGGATACCAAAGAAAATTACATGAGAAATCTGATAACAAATGTTTGTCCTATTCTTATTTTTATAAAGAAGCTTTTCAATTTCATGCAATCCGATTTTTGTCTATTTTATATTTTGTGATTGTCTCTATCCCTTGTTTGGTTAAGAATATATCTTCTCTCCATAGCTGTGAAAGGTGTATGATCTACTGATCTTATAATTTTTTTTATAATGTGATCTACTGTATATCCATTTTTTAAATATAATTTATTATGGGATGTGGCATATGATGCTGGTCTAAGCCTAGTTTCTGGCAGACTGCTTTACAGGTTTCTAAGCAGTCTTTATCAAATCTGAGGTGATTTATGTTTTGGAGTTATTGAGTCCTGTTGATTGTGGTTCTTCCTTGTGGAATCTGTTCCCCACATCTTCTAATCCATTGTGAAGCAATACCAAATGGGTTTGATGTTGCTACTCTAAAATATTTTGAAAGCATACCTTTAATTCCTATAAAATTTTCTCCATTGCTTGTCTTCTTTTTTCTAGCACCAATGAATTCTGCAATTAATTCTCCAACATCTGATTGTGATCACTTCTAATCTCTGTGTCAAAGCTGAGATCAAGTCTAGATCTCTTGCACATTTTCAGGGTGTGACCCTGGGAAATGCTTTGAAAAAAAGATATTTGGAATTAAATGGAGGTAATTCAAATGTGGTTCGTTTATGCCTAAAATGTACATATTTGTTTGTTGTTACCTGGGAAATAAATGAATCACTGGACAAGGCAGATCTTCAGCATGTAAGAAAGAACAAGCAAAAGGAATCACTAGGAATATACCAAGCACAGTGTAAATAGCTGTCTTTTTTTTCTTTCTTTCCAATCTTTTCTTTCCACGTTTCCCATTACCCCTTCTTTATCCTAAGTCCCATGAATTATGACTCTATTGGCAAATCTGGCTGTAGACAGAGAGTGGTTGTATGGAGGGGTGTGATTTATCATCGTCATTATCATTAACAATAACACAGAATTAATAACCAATAATAGTTCCATGAGGTAGGTTATATAGGTATTATCCTAATTTCACAGATTTGGAACCTAAAGCTAAGAGGTTTAGTGATTCATTCAAAGAATAAAGTTTATGGAATGACAGATTCTAGATGCAAACAAGAGCCCTCTGCCTCCACGCCTGGTTTTCTTTCTATGGTCCACAACTACCTCTTTTATACCTGTTATAAATTAGCATATACGTTTAAATCAGCTTATAGCAAGGGTTCTTAACCTTGAGTCTATGTACTTTTAAAAACATTTTGATAATTGCATTTTAACATGGTTGGTTTGGAATTCTATGCACTTTACCTTGTACATTTAGAAATATTATTCTGAGAAAGCATCCACTGGCTTCACCAGACAGCCAAAGGGATGTCATACAAAACAAAACAAAAAACCTGGCCTAGAAAGCCAGAATGGATGGTTACACTAAAACTGTAGCATACAAAGCCACTATATCTCTTCTCCATCTATATTAAGCACAAAGGTTATGGGCCATTTTTGTGGGAAGTGGCATTGCTTGTTACAAACATCAATAAGTTTATCGTTGTCCAAATGGATTACAGCCAACACTCAGTTGCCCTGGCTAAGAGCGTGTGGGATAGCATAGAGAGTTCAAATCTGTGGAGAGTCAAAAATCTTTATGTTAGCCATTGGCCAAGAAGTAACAAAATTTCCCAGTTCAAATTTCTTTTTTTTCCCTTCCTCGCACCAGTCTTTATCTGGTATGTAGCAAAAATGACCACAAAGACGAAGAGGAAGAGGGGAAGAAGTAAGAGACATAGATAATAGACCAACGAAAAAGTCTTCTAGTAATTAATAATTGATTGTACTTCATTGGCTTAATTTTTGCATGTTTATGACTTAAAAAATCTCCCCCAGTGTTAGGCACATAGTAAATATGTGTTTTGTTTACTCAGTCTCTTCTCTTTGCTCCACTTTCCCCCACATCTTCACGTACATTCTCTCTCTGAATAAATTGCTGGTACAGATATTTTATAATGCTGACTGTGAAGTCCTTTTTTTTTGAGTCCCCAAATGGAGAAATGTTATCTGATGGATGTTGTGCTGAATATAACTATAGCAGCTGACTGGTCACAAGTCTCTATAAAGGGCTTTCTGAATATGATAGTCATTATTTCTTTGTCATCTAAGATGTATAGAAGAGATGAGCTTTCATTCCATTCCATTGCCACTCCTCCAGGAAGCCTTCCTCAATGATCCAAGGCCTCACTGATCTCCAGTTCTCTGAATTTCTATCTCTGAATCCAGTTCCCTCTGAATTAAAACTGTTTGACCTGTGATTTGGTACTTAAGTAATTGATATTGAATAATTGTTTCTTTTGTTAGTTCTGCTTTCTCAGCTAGTTGTTAGGGCCTTGATAGCAAACACCATGTTTGGTGGTTCCTTTGTATTTTCTTTTGTGCCCTCTGGTATCTTGGCAGGAGTGCTGTCTAGCTTGGAGGCATGGTAGTGGACTAGATGATCTTCTGGTCAGTTCAGTTTTGTTTTTTCCATCATGACCACATTTGGGATTTTCTTGGCAAAGATACTAGAGTGATTTGCCATTTCCTTCACCAGCCGATTTTATAGATAAGGAACTGAGGCAAATAGGGTTAAGTGACTTGTCCAGGATCACACATCTAGTAGGTGTCTGAGGCCAGATTTGAACTCAAGGAGACCCATTTTCCTGACACCAAGCTCCCTTTCTAGCCCTCTAATACAGATCTCTGAATCTAATTGGCATTATGATTATACTTGTTTGGATTAAGTCATCTTTAGAATCATATAATTTTATATGTTATAATAGTGGTTTTATATATATAGTAGTTTGATATATTATGTTATATTATATTATATGTTATATATAATTATATATTATATGTTATATTATATCATATATATCATATCATATTATATTGCATATATAGTAGTGTTTCATATATATATATATATCTTTTGAAGGTTTGCAATTTACTTTGCATATATTATCTTATTTTCTCCTCTCAACAACTCCATGAGATAGGTGCCATTATTATCCCATCTCATTGATGAGGAAATTGAGTCTGAGAGAGGGCACATGACTTGTTCAAGGTCACACAATTAAATCATCTAGCCTAATGTCCCTTATTAGATGATCAGCTTTGGTTCAAATCTCATCTCTATCATTTACTAAAAGGTTGAACTAGGTTTCTTCCTAGATGCCTTGCAGTTCTTAACCTTTGAACCTAAGATCCAGCTGCTAGTTCTAGTGACTCATCCAAGCCTACACAGTTCATTTGTGATAGAATTCTAAGTACAGCCCAGGACTCTAGATCATGATTTTCAATTAAAAAAGATAAATGTTGTATATTTTAAGAAAAAAACGCAAAATCAGTCTATTAGTTGGATGACTCTGGGCAAGTTCCTTAAACTCTGGGCAGTTCCTTAAGTCTTTAAAATATAGATAAGTTACTAGTCTATATCAGTAGAATGCATGTCTTTTTTTAGGAGTTACTAATAAAAATGAAATCATAGATCTAGGCAACAATAAAAAATCAATTTGTTATATTACATTGTGTGTGTTTAATACACACATAGACTTATGGACTTATATCTATGTGTACAAACATCTGTCATCTAAAGGAGTATTACCAAGCCTGGATTAACATCAGTCTTTCATGTATAAAATGATACTCATACACACCTTAATAGAGACTGAACTTTTTTTTAATGATTCTGGCATTGCATTGTTTTTCCAGAAGTGATGATAGATTTCTACTAATCCAGTGCCCCTTGTGACCAATGGCACATATTTTCAAGACAGCTGGCAGGGGCCAAGGGTGCAGTCTGTAGTT
The DNA here is from genome assembly GCF_028583685.1 of Petaurus breviceps papuanus. Lineage (NCBI taxonomy): Eukaryota > Metazoa > Chordata > Mammalia > Diprotodontia > Petauridae > Petaurus > Petaurus breviceps. The sequence continues at coordinate 15,489,587 of NW_027187376.1, read as the reverse complement.
ATTGAAGAGAATGAAGTTAACTGGCCCACTCAGGAGTCAAAACTCTAACCTTACCCTCATTAGCACAGTTCTCTAACCCAAGAGCTTAGATAACCAGCCACAAATTTAATATCAGATAATTATTTCTGAGAAATGTATTCATATCAAATGGCATGTGTTCTATGAACAAGAGTGCTTAAGATAATGGGAAATTTATGAAGTCCTATATTTGTTACCATGTTGTATTTGGCCAACTGTACTACATTGGGATGTGTAGTTAGAGCTAATTACAATACTTGGTCATCAGAACTCCCAAAAACCCAAAATAGGTTGAATATTCAATTAATTTCTCTTAAGTATTTATATACCAAATTTGCAATATTTCCATATTAAAAGAATGAAGTTAGTTTCTTGCTGCTGAAATGTATTACAATAATAATGGTAATAATAATTATTGATAATAGATATGATAGTGATTTAAGGTTTGCAAAGTGAAATATGTATATATACATATATAGAATATATGTATTACATAATATACTTAATATATTGTTACTGAATAATAAATTAATAAATAACATTAATTGTATTGCTATATAATATAATATATTATCTCTGTTAAGCTGAACAATAGTATGTATGTGCACATACATGCACACACATATGGTAAACTGAAATCTTCCATAAAGGGGATAGATTAAAGCTAAAATCCATTCCAAATTTTAAAAGATATTGAGTTTCATTGATTGTGGAATAAGTAAGAACTGTTTTGAATCCAAGCACTTTGAATATATTAAAAATTTTAGTTTCTCCCCCCTCCCATATTTCAGAAGCAATCATTGAACATGCTTGATTTTGAAATATGTTGGTTATTACATTTAGTCAATGTTTTATACATAGATTACACACAGAATTTTGATACAAATCCAATAAGTAATAAATTAAACATGATTTAACACATCAGTGCATTCCTAATACTGCTTTCTATTTTTTTTAAATGTATTTCCATATCTTTTTGCGATTTTTCTTCCTTTATATTAATGGTTATCAAAAATACAGTATTTTACTTCATTTAGTTGATTCAACCAACTGGCTAGACTTGTGAGCCCTATCTAGAATTACATCCTCTCTCTCACTTGCTATATATAGCTTTTATGAGCTAGGCAAGAAGCAAGGACTTCCCTTAGCCAAATATTATACAGCTAATCCTAGCTGTTCTTTCTTTTATTTACTGCTAATGCAACCAAGTTGAAATTTTTATAGACCCCAGATAATGTTCGAGCTGATTGTTATTTTATCCAAGCCTATTTCCCCATCAACAGCTAGAATGGATTTGAAAGAATCCTGAGCCCTTAGAAATGGCAGAAGGGGGAAGAATTAGGAGGGGGATGTCAGATGAATGACAACAGTTTAGTCACACTTGAAATCATTTATAGGCTGGGGTTTCCAAACAACCTTCCAAAAATGAATCAACACAAATACTAGGGATTTCTACAGAATCTAATATGACTGGGATGTTTGTAGAAAGGCTTAGTTATTAGAAGGTGCTTCAATATTAGGTGGTGATGTGTAGTAAAACCAGGAGATTAAGAGCGTTAAATCTGAGCCCAAATAAAGGCTTGACAAACTTTCTACCAGTTCAGCTTTCACCTGAATAACTTTGCTTAGTGTATCCTATTCCTTATCCATGATCAGTACAGTCCCTTGCTACTGTAGACTGAAGGCTTTAGGGAGCTGAGGCTGCCTAGGGTTCCTAGATTGTGTTAGAGCATGGGGTGATAATTTTAAAAATTGAAATAAATTTAATCAAAATAAATAAAATTGAAATACACTTTAATCTAAATATATAAACATGGGAGTCAGTGACTGTAATATAAAACTTGCCATACAAAAGACCCCAGAGGTAGGAGAAGCATCCTATTTGCACATTTTGGGAAATGACATTTGTAATTCTGATTTTTAAAACTCTTTACCCTCAAGCACAGTTGGTATGGTCCATTTTGAAGTTCAAATCTCAGGTTTATTTCCTTTCATATTTTAGGCCTACACTTTTAATTTTCCAATGTGAATAGCAATTCTCAGACCAGGTGAGATATAAATAGACTACCTATATAATGGTAACCATGTTGTTTCTTAGGTACAGAGTCCTTTCCTCCTCTATCTTCTGATATTAAAATGGAATTAAGCTTCTGTAGGAATTATTCATCTGTGGTATTGAACAAAGGAAAAATTAGCCATTGGTATGGGAAAGGGTGAAAGAGGAAAATATACTTACCTAGAAGAATAGTAGTTTCACAGTCTAGTGGACAAGCAAATAAGAGCCTGATGCTTTGGACAGACTATAAATCAATTTCTGATTTCTTTGGTCAAATAGTAAATCATTGCAATGCCATATTACTATACATATATATGTATATATATATATATATATGTGTGTGTGTGTGTGTGTGTGTAATACATATATGCATATAGGTATATGTATGTGTATTTAGATAGATATATAGATTATATACCGTGTTTCCCTGATAATAAGACCTATCCCGAAAATAAGCCCTCCCCTTACTGTGTAAGATTCCTCTAAAATAAGCCCTCCCCCGAAAATAAGCCCTATTGAGATTGCTACTGTAGTGAAGGTGATCCCCTGAGCTACATGCTACATTACGGTACCCTCTGTATGCACTGTCCCCCCGCCCCCCGTGAAACGCACACCGCGCTCCGAGCTGCATCCAATCAGAGCTGCAGCAGTGAGCGCGTCATCCTGTTCTTCCCCAGTGATTTGCTTATTGAATAAAGGTACATTTTTTTGTTCACATTTACCTGTTTATTAAAATTGCTGTCAGTGTTCATTAAAATAAGCCCTCTCCTGAAAATAAGCCCTCTGGTGTTTTTCTGTCCAAAAAAATTAATAAGACAGTGTCTTATTATCGGGGAAACATGGTATATATGGAGAGTGTGTGTTTGTTACTGCTTCCTTCTGAAAGAGGGGGATTAGGAAATCTTTTTCTAAATGATATATGGCAATGGGTCACAGTAATGAAGTTTTGGGTTTGGTTTTGTTTTGTTTAATTCTGAATTGATATGTATGTTTTAGAGCAGAGTGTCTTAACCTGGGGTCTGTGCCCTTTTTTTTTTAAACAAGTTTGGTACTTTCATTTCCACATACTTTGTAATCCTATGTATTTTATTTTATGAATTTAAAAATATTTTTAAGATGACTGTCAAAGGGGTCGTAGGAAAGGGAGCAAATATGTGTATACATGTTTGTATATGCATAGATAGATGTGTGTGTAGATAACACCTACTATGTGCCAATCATTGTGTTAAGCATTTTACAATTATTTCATTTTATTCTCACCACAGTCTTGGGATTGGGATACCCTCATTTTATAGTTGAGGAACCTGAGACAGACATGTTAAGTATCTTGAATCATAGAGCTAGGAAGTATCTGAAGCTGTATTTGAACTTAGGTTTTCTGGACTCTGGGAAAACCACTGCACTACCTCTAAATGTAATTTTGCTGGAATCATGCACCAACTTGACTTAATGTGATTACTGTTATTGTATTGGATATCAACATAGTTCAGAAATGTTAAAGGAAGAAATTAACATTCAGGGAAATGGGCACCATTTTTAAAAATACTAAGATGCCCTATAAATTTAAAGCATCTCTGTCTTTTCACCTCTCTCTCTCTCTCTTATCTGAATCTATGATTTTGTTAAAGTGTGTCATGGGAAATGCATGAGATAGATAGGCAGACAGACAGATAGATAGATAGACGTATATATATATATATATGTGTGTGTGTGTGTGTGTGTGTGTGTGTGTGTGTGTGTGTATGTATGTATATGGTTTTTTTAGTGCTGTTAATACAGCCACAATAAAAGCACACATGCTGTCTCTTATTACTTCTTTAAAAATGAACACCTTCAAAATGAGGTTAGCTATTCCTTTTTGTACAGGTTGACCCTGATATTTGCATGTGATTGCCATGATTGAGTCTGTGGCATGCAAAGAGCATTCTGTGTTTTAGAGGAGCCTAGCAAATTTGTCTGTTCTGTCCAGTGAGAATAGAAACCAGAAACCAAAATGTCAACCCAAGATTCAGTTAGGAAACCCAACTTGTTTCCAATCCCTGAGTTTCTGAGTTCAAGTGAGAATCTGAATTCTTTTACCAGATTTTTATATGGTATCTCAAGCACTTTACAATCCATCAACATTTGTAAACATAATCAAACCTTTGACTTTCTTTCTTTGCAAAAGCAAAGTGCGTGGTGAAATAAACATGAGGATGGCTGAATTGGTTATAGGTGATTCCTAATTTAGAATGACTTCAATCCTCAGACTTTCCCTTAAGAGACTTGTAGATTCCAAAGGGACATTCATTGTTAACCTTAATCACAAAGTATTGACATCAGATTCATGACCACATATCAAGTGGCATTCAGAATTTCTAATTACCTCATCCTCTGAAAGAACCATTTTCAATTCTTAGAAGGAAAAAATATATATATTTGGCAGAGCATTATTCACAGGGCCTCTTAGTCTGGCATGAGGTACAATTAAGCAACAGGGCAGAGTACACTCAGATCTAGAAAAATATTGCAAGAAACACAGCCTAGCTGATTGATATTCAAATCCCAGAACTAAAGATTCCATAATCACAGAAGTACCTGAGTTTTAAGGTCTCAGAGAAAGACATCTTGTTTTTCACAGAAGACATATCTTCTACAGGTCCATGTTAAAAGACTTTGCATTTGACATATCATCATAGAACTTGGCACTCTGTTTTTGAAAAGTTATACATATAGTTTGAAAGAGTTGGGTGTCATGAGACAGAAACCTAAGGTGAACTATGGTGCCTTTCTGGGGGTTGAGGATATCTGAATCCTTTGTGCCTTCAAGCAGCTCTTTGGCACGGTAGATAGAGAGCTCAGGGCCTGGTGTTGAGAAGACCTGAGTGAAAATTCAGCTTCTGATACTTCCTTGATATTTCACTTTAGGCAGGTCATTTAACCTCAGCTATAAGATGGGGATCATAATAGCACCTACTTCTCAGAATTTGTCGTGACAATCAAATGAGGTATTTTTAAAGCACTTAGTACTGAACCTGGCATATAATAGGTGCTTAATATAAATGCTTGGTCCTTCTTCCTTCCCTTGGGCCTTTTCATATTCAACTGCTCAAGCCAAAAGAAAATACTTTCAGGAAGGAAATATAGAGGAGCAGATGGGGTGATCTCAGAAAATGATAGATGTTTGATTATCTTTAAAGGGCAAATGATTAGGATTTAGAAACTAGGAATTAGGTTGCATGTCCAACCTAAACTGAAGAAATTTCTTTGTAAATATCTAAAATAAATGATTAAATTAACTTTAACTCTCAGTCCTGAGGAAATCATCTTTCAGGTTAACAGGTATGTATAATGTGAAGTTAAAGGAAGCACCATCACCACCCCGTTGAGAATGCTCCCTAGAGGAATCCTAATAACAATAACAATAATAACTAGCATTTTATATAGCACGTTATATGCTAGCCATTGAACTAAAGTGCTTTACAAATATTTTCTCATTTGAGTCTCACAGCAACCCTGGGAGGTAGATGCTATAATGATTCTTATTTTATAGATGAGGAAACTAAGGCAAATTGAGATTAAGTAACTTGCTCAAGGTCACACAGCTAGTAACCCTCTGAGCCCAGATTCGAATGTAGGTCCTCCTAACTCCAGGGCTGGTATTCCATCCAATGGGCTGCCTAATCGAGAACAAACTTCCTTTAGCCCTCCTTACATCCTGGACCATCCCTAGTGATCTTGACTTTTGTCTTTCCACTAGACTTCAGTGACTCAAGAAGAGAAAACGAGGCTGATGACTTTGAGCAGCTTTGCCCCCCTTAAATCCAAGTCAAATCATGACCAGTGATATCTTTGGTCCTCTTCAAAAAGGAAAGGTGAACAAAGACTCACCAACTAGACCTCGATGGTTAGTCTTGAGTGTCTGAAGGCTGAATAGATTACATTAGAATATAAGCTTCTTGAGGGTAGGGACAGTCTTTCCTTTTTTTTTTTCATTTTATGTATATTCCAAATGCTTCACACAGGGTCTGGCTCTTAGTAACCATTTGATAAATGCTTATTGACTTGTTGACTTAGAGAAAGGAAAATTATTGTTTCTTCACTAAAGCCAGGCTCAGTTAAACTTCTTGACCTTCCAAGTTTAGCCTGTGACCTTGGAGAAACCCACCAAAGACTAAGTGCTTAATTTCTTGTCCCACTCCCTGTGCTTCCTTATCCCACTCTTTCCCCTTTTTTTTCGACTGGTCAGAGCTGATACAAAACCATATAGAATGGGAAGTTAATGAGACTTTAACAATTATCTAGTCCAGTCGTCTGTCTTACTTTACAGCTAGAGAGGGTCAATGATTTTTCCAAGGTCACAAATCTAATTAGTGAGTCAGGTCTAGATCCAGGTGTCTTGACTCTTAAGTCTTGTGCCTTTTCTACCATCCCATACTACTTCTACCTTCCTTTAATTCTTTTTTTTTTTTGTATTTCAGCTTGACTTGTAGAAAGGTCATATCCAGCATAACAGTGCCAAATATGAGTAGGCGTGTGTACACAGAAGATCCAGCCTCCTCAGTTCTCTCTTATTAAACAAAGCTTTTCCTTCTAGGGAAAGAAAATCCAAAGTTCAGAGAGAGCTTTCATCTTTATGAAAAGTTTAACAAACCAAGTCTCACTTAGCAAGGGTATTAATAGAGTATCAACCCTACTTATTGTGTAAGGATCTCATACAAGCTCTGTCTTGTGTTAATTGTTTTGCTTCTTTTGTATTTGTACAATCAATACTTAACAAAAAAAAAGTCTCATACTTTAAGGTTTTATGGTACAATGAAAAAGTTCTCCACCCCCAGAAAATATTTCTCTGTAAATCCTCTTTTGTCTTCTCTGATAAACCTCTGTAAGAAGAAAAAAAAAGTTCCAGTATATATCATTTATATGAAACACTAGTTCTGTAGGTTGAGAATATAGGATACACAATAGAAAGCTATGTGTGAGAGAGAGAGGGTTAATGCTGTGTGTTCTTAATTTTAAATTCCAGATAAATATGATTTCAGCTTTGATCCTATCTGGACTAATTCTTTTGTCACTCAACTAATTAATTCAGCATAGTGGAGAAAAGATGCTAATTTAGGCATCAAAGAAGTGATAATTTTTTTTTGTTTAATCAGAGTTATAAAGATAAGTTTCACTCCCATTAGACTGGATCTAAGAGCTCATTTTGTTCTTTTTTCTCTGCAGTAGAATTCTGTAGAAAATTTGCCTGTGTCTGTTAATATCTGTAGAGAAGCAATAGCTTCCAGCATCACTCCTTAAAGTGGTCTTTTTAATAGGATTAATAGATAGAATTAAATATCACCTTTTCTTTTAAATGTAACCAGTTAAACACAAGCACCAATAAAATCTCTTCTGAATTTTACTCAAGTGGGGTGTGGGTATGGCTGTATTTGTGTGACTAAAGAACACTTTGGAAATCTAAGTTGGATTTGTCATTTTGTTTAGAGAATGCAAATGAGTTCTACAGTTTCTTCCTAACTTTTTAATGAGCCCTCACTGGATTTAATTCCTTTGACAATGGTCAGTTTTTCCTTTGCCATGTATTTTTCTGAGATGATCCCACCTGCCCTGGGAATGGTAACCTCTAAGTTGTTTCCTGCCTAGAAGTGCTTCCTTTTACAGGATGGATCTGTTGCACAGTTTTGAACTGAGCCAGGGCAAGTTGGGCATGAGAAGAGCAAAGCATTTGGGGAATCACCTCCAGTCAGCAGAAAAAAAAAAAACTGTGGTTTACTAGGTGTGGTTTACTTCTAAAGCTGCAGTCTTTCCATCCCTGGTTTTTAGAATGACTGGGAGAAGGTAGGAAGGACAGTATTAAGGAGCCAGGAGGGAAGGAAGAATAGAGATTGGGAAGCTGTATTTGCACAGCTAGAACATCAAATATTCACAGAAGCCAGAATTCCCATGGTGATTTACCTGAACTAAGTGTTAAGGATGCAAGAATATGAATCATAATGGAGTCCAAGAAATAGTATGTAGGGCCAGTGGATCATTTTCCTTGCTTTCTTTCTTTTAAGGGCATTGAATGGCTAAGACGTTTGTCAGCAGAGACAAATTGGAAACTGCTTTACTTGAGATCAAACTACCTGACCTGATGATGATAGGGATAGCGAGAAACTGGCATTAGCTCTCCCTAATTCATTCAACAAAAAAAAGAAGTTCCTAGAGCAATGTAAGGGTCCACTGAGTATTCCTGAATCTTCAGGAACCTGATTTGTGTCTTCCTTACCTCCTTGTAAATACAGCAGTGTTGGAAGAATTTCCAGCTCAGGCCTGGGCATATCCAAATAAGGCAATACTGCCAAATGCCCCAGAGTGCTCATGACCAAGTGTTGGGGTGTGGCACCTGGGCTTTCAATTTGTGCCCATGCTGAAACACCAAGCAGAAAATTCCACTAAAAAAAACCACAGAAGTTTCTTTAAAAAAAAAAAACTATCCTCTTTTTCTTTCCAGTTTGTAAACATTTAATAAAAACCTCTTTAACTATTATAAAAAATTATTTCATTAATGCCTTGGTTAACATAAATACAAAATGAATTTGTCTATGGATCTTAGGCATTCAGTCTGACTTACTGAGGATCTTTTCCTCGGCGATAGCTAAAACCAGTAAAAGTGTATGTATGAAAGTAATTAATCAAAGCATAGCCCTGCTCCTGGAGGAGTACGCTTTTTTCTGTAAAACTGAGTGATAGAATAACTTAAGCTCACTCTGGTAGTGGCAGTTAATAAGCTTTTTATGGTCCCCACGTGGACCTGAAAATCATACCTTATTAGTGTCTTTATCTTTCTTGCTTGCTCATTTACTCTTATTTTCATTTAACTTTAATTTCAGGCCTCTTTTTCTGAATTTCCAACCTTTTATAATGGAGTACTCCTCTAATAATCTCTGAATGCATTTTTCATTTACCCCAAAATTGTTAGCAAAAGAAACTCTTCTGTGATTTAACGATCACTTAGTTATATTTACAAATCAGTCTTAGCTCCCTTTAATTTTTTTTTCATTTTATCCTTCATTTTACTTTCTGTGCCCTCTAGAATTATTTTTCATTCATTTGGTGGTTCTAATTCCATTGTGTTTCCTAGTTAAGAGAAAAACTCATTAACTGAAGCATCTTCAACCCCTAAATTTAGGAAGCAAGCTGCTTAGGCCTCTGTCTAGCAGATGTTTTATCCACTTAGGCAGAAATCTCTGGATTTTGTGGGACCTCCCTGCTTTTTAAGCCTAAAAGCAAACATCAACACACTGGAGATCTGAAGATTCTTGGCTCAGGAATGAAAAGTAGCCAGGACCACAGATTTAGGAATTATGTTTGAGATGCTCAATCCCAGGAATAAGGGTACTTATAGTCCCAGGAAAAATCAGTTGTTTGAGGGTCAGTGGTAAAGGATGTGAATCCTTAAAGGAAGTAAGAGAGAAAACTCTCAGAAGAATTAAGAGTAGTCATTGTTTTCTTAACTTTTCTTCATCATCATCATGGAAACATGATACAAATAAGTCCGAGAGACTGAGAGAGAGAGAGATAAATATAGGTAGCGCTAGATAGATAGACAGACAGAAAGACACATATGTACATATATCACTGTATGTGTATATGTGTGTATATAAATATACATATATGTATGTGTATATGTATATATATTATTAGCAGTAACCTAGAAATGAACACATAGGTAAGAAATACTATTTTAAGGATTCAGCTATTTGACTTTGTGTTTATTGGTGAGACTTTTGAATTCACGTTTCTTCTCAAATATTGGGGTTTTCTTCAGTAACTAAAGCATAAATTGTGCAAAGAAGAAAAGCATCCAGGCAGTAAACGCGTTTCCAGGTGCATGAGCTTTGACAATAGCATGAGTCACTCAGCTTCTACCTTTGGACAGATCCCATAAAGCAAACCCCGTATCTACTTTTGCATGTGGCAGCCTGGACTCACAGGGTTTAAAATATTGCCCTTCCATTGTGAAAAGCAAGCTAATAGTTTTATAGCATTCCACTCCCCTTATTCATAGTCACAGGCATGGGCCCTAGCAACCATCAGCAAACAGGAGGGTTCCTGAAAAAAAAAAAAGAATGTGGGGTTTTTTTTTCTTAGCAAATAAAGACCTGTCTGCAACAAATGTTGGTTGGTTCTTTATTATATCAATAGTATAAGCATCACAGTGACTGATAACACTGCCTTTGGGGGTTCAGAACAAAATCCCTAAAAAAATCCTTCTAATTAGGTAATTTCTCTTGAATTTTTATCAGATTCCAGTAGTTCCATCATATAATAGGAAGAAATTTGCTGGGCAAATTTTAAAGAAAGGTGAACTGCAGAAAACCTTAAGAGACTTCCATAGAAGGAAGTTAATTTCATCAGCATCTGCATATGCTAATTCAGAACCCAATTTAGAATACATCAGACAACAGAGACCTTTGATGGGAGGCTTCTAGGGTAGACTGTGGAAATGCAGGCAGAGAGGCCTGTGAATTCTTGCTCCTGTTTCTATTTCAATCACTTCATTATGTAGGACCTGTAGATGTTTAAATGACCATTAAATAAGACCACTAGCTGTATAGTGGGGGCTAAAGTCACCAAACCTAGGAAAAATCACGTGCCAGTGGAGATGTTTACATATTTACTTCTGCCTTTATGAAGTGGATTTCCAAGTCTAATACTTATTAGTTATGAATAAAGATCTCTTATTTAGTCCCCTTAAATAGTCTCACTGACAAAGCAGTTTATTATGTCATAGGATCATTGATTTAAAGCTGGAAGGGCCATTGAACCCAGCCACCAGATGGGGAAACTGAGGCATAGAGCAGTTAAGTAGCTTCCTGAGATCACCCAACTAGTAAGTGACTGAGGTAGGTTTTTAACCCAGGTCTTCTTGATGCCAAGGCCAGTCCCATCCACTACATCCTGCAAGACTTTATTCATTTTGGTGATGACAAAATTTTCAAAAAGTTGAGGTCAGGTCCTTTCCTACTTCACTTTCTGTACCTTTCCCCTGAATTCTTACACTCCTCCCTTTCTTACTTAGGATACCTATCTCACACCTAGTCAACTTATTTGAGGGCTTGGGCATGGGGTGGGGTAGTAGGGGAGATTAATTTAATTTGACATTTAAACATTTGGTTTTTCCTTTCCCCATTTCATAATTCTTCTACCTGTTAACTATTCTGGTAAGTGCTTTCATAAAGTAGTATGTAGAAATTATTGGCTAAAATCATGATTTTATGTTTCCTAGGCATTTCCGTTTTCTATAGCACCTAAGACTCCATTATTACAAATAATTGAGAGTAAGCTATCTCTTTTGTGCTATCTCTTTGACTATCAAGGACCTCCTTTCATCTGGAAAAAGGGCCACTTTTCATCCTCCATAATTATCCTCCCTCCATATCCCTTCCTCATCAAATCAAAACTTCCATTCCCCTAATACCATTGACCTCTGGCAGAAGTTAGGAGAAAAGTATTCTGATTCCCCTAAGCTATGAATTACATACCCATACATATCTTGTCAGGGAAGAGTTTCAAAAGAGAAAGTTTGTTAACCTGAATGAGTCTAATTACTAAATTTTCAGACAGTGCACTAAAATGAAATAAAAAAAAATTCAAGCAGCCTGAGGGAGATAGTTCTGGGCAGGAGGAATTTCTTCTCCATAAACTTTAAATGGTACCTAGTGGTTGTAATATATAAATTTTAGCTCTGTGGGTTGGTACTTTTCCCTTCCCTTCTTCAGTGTAATGTCTAGCTCATTGAGATCACATAGTATTAACTGAAAAATAAATTTTAAACCAAGTTGCTACATATGAGAAACACCTACATGAACATGTATGTTGCTTAAGCAAATCTGATATATCAAAATACTAACGAAAAATAAATTAAAGGATAGTTATTCACTTTTTCAAATGATTCATCGTAGGAGCCTTCCTTAATGCATTTTTAAAAATGTTATAATTTCTTTCTTTTTAAACCTTAGTGATATTTAAAATGTGATCCAATGCAGCTTATTTGTGGCAATGGGGTCTCAGGTGCTATAGATAATAGAAATACCTAGGAAACATAAAATCATGATTTTAGCCAATAATTTCTACTTACTGCTTTGTAAAAAGCTCTTACCAGAATAGTTAACAGGTAAATGAATTGATTTTTTTGAACTACAGTTCTTCCCTTTGTATTCCTGATGAGGTACCAAAAGAATTATAAAATGGGGAAAGGAAAAACCAAATGTTTGAATGTCAAGCTAAATGAATCTCCACAAACACCACCACCCAAAAAAAGTTGATTCAATGTAAAATAGGAAGATTCTGCATATTTACGTAAATTCCTGTAGTAGAGTAATGGGACATTGAAGGGAAGGTGAAGAGATGTGGGTTCTATTTCCAATTCTGCCAATTTCTATGTTTGTTACCTTAATAATACCACTCCTCTGGGCCTCAGTATCCTTGTATACAAAATGGGAGTGGGGATTTGAACTGGAATGTCTCTAATTCAGTACTATTCCTGGACTGCTTTCCACCTTGCCAAAGCTTATTTTTGTCTTTTTGGAATTGATTTGTGACCATCATATTTGTCAAATGAAATAAATTCCTCATAGATCATGGCCCTTTTTGCTTGAAACTTGGACATAGGATCATATACAGGAGTCAATCCATTTGTCATTTTTGTGGTTGTGCTTGATTTGACAGCTATTGAAACTTATTGATAAGAAGTCATTGCTGCATTTCCCAAATGGCTCTGCTGAAAGAATCTTTGACACATGATGTAAATAAGGATTCCATGAGAAAATTTTATTGCTAGGGATATTTTTATCCTCTAAAAAGTTGTGTGAAATTACCTATGTATCTACAATACATATTCTATGTAGCAAATTTTAGTATGGAAATAAACTTAATTTATTCCAGTTTATTTCCAGACTCCTCTGACTAGCCCTTTATCTTAAGAATATTACAGATCCCCCTGTTCTATTTATATGTTCCATTACTATGGTTCAAATCCAACAGTGTTCCATGGCCAAATTAGTTTGGAAAACACTGCTTTACAGAATGTATGTACATCCCTCACTCTCCCTATCTAACATGCTTTCTCATTCTGTCTCCACAGTACCACTAAGCTATTTTTACTTGATAGAGAATAATTTACTAGCTAAAGCCATAAAGAGCAAAAGTGTGGCAGGTGCTAGAATATTACCTCTGCCTTTGATATCAGGATCTTTTCCATCTCTGATCTCCAAAGGCTTAAAAGAAATCTACATAGTTATAAAAAGGTGTTTGAAACATGGAAAAGACACAAGATGTAAATCGAGCGTTTACAATCTAGCATTTTTGGTGTCATTGTTGTTTTTATCATCTTCTGGGGACAAAATGGGGGGACTCATTTCATTTTAGATTCTTCACAGAGACTTCTTCTTCTGCCAAACATCATTATCACAGGGAGAGGCATTTTGAGATCACAGCCTCTGATCATTCAGCTATCCATTTAACTGCCATCTTTATACTGATGACTCCCAAATTTATTCTCTCTCACCTTGAACTTTCTCTCATCCTCCAGACTTATTACATGTCTGCACCTGGATGCCTCCTCAGTACCTCCAACTTAACATATTCAGAACCAAGCTTATTATTTTTCCCCAAAACCTCCTCTTCTTCTGACTCCATGGTTTCTGAGTTTCTGAGAAACCCTCATCAATTTCTTATCTCTGAACTGTTGATTTTATTTTTGCCTCTTCCCTCTCTGGCACTCTAGTACCTGATCAAATATCAAATCCAATCTATTCTTCTCCATGGTAACTTTCACATTTCTTCCTTCCTTGCTGTTTCCACTGCCACTTCACTAACACATGTCCTCATTATAACCCTCTTGAACTATTACAAGAGCCTCTTAGATCTTTCTGCCTCCACTCTACCCTCTCCTCTTCATTGTTTTATCTTTTGTACCACTTCCTGATTAATCTTTTATTTTTTTGCATAGAAATAGTCATGTTAGCCCTCTGGTAGATCCTTATTCTTATTCACTATCAAGTTAAGTTCAAACTAGGGGTCACTGTCAATTGAGTGAAGATAGGTAGATGAATGCAAGAAATGTTTGGGAGGTAAATTGATAAGATATGATAACCAATTGAATCTGGAAGGTGGAAGAAAAGGGAGAGTCATGAACGTGTCCAACGTTCTGAACTTGGGTTATTAGGAAGATAGTAGTTCCCCTAAACAAATAGGGAAGTTTGGGAAGTGGAAATGGGCAAGATGATAGATTCTATTTTGCACATTTTGAATTGGAAATGCTGAGAGATCATCCAAGTGGATTTGTCCTATAGATATTTGACACTTGGAAATGAATTCAGTAGAGAGATTAGAGCTGGATGTGTCATATGCATGGAGATGAAAAAGGAGCTGACGAGATCACCAAGAGGAGGAGTGTAGAGAGGGAAGAATAGCTGTCCCAGGACAAAACTTTGGAGCTACTCACACTTTAGATGACTCACGATCTAGCAAGATATATAAGAAGTGCAGTTAGGCATCTCAGAAAAGAATCAGGAGCGAGCAGTTTCGTGGAAATCAGTGAAGAGGGGAAGACAGTTTCCAGAAAGAAGAGGTTGATAGTGTCAATACAACAGAGAGGTCAAGGAGGAGAAGAACTGAGAAAAGATCATTGACGTGAACAGTTGATTAATCAATGATAAAAACCGAGAGTACAATTTCACTAGAGTGTTGGAGTCAGAAATCAGATTGAAAGGGCTGAGATGTGAGTGCATGGTGAGGTAACGATGGACAGTTTTTCCAAAGAGCTTGGCAGGAAAACAGCAAAGAGATACAGAATGATAGCTAGAGGGGATGGCAAGGCCAAGTGAGGGTTTCTTCCTCATAGTAACTGGGGTTGCCTGTTCAAGCTTGTAGAATAGATTCCCCAGACAAGACTATTCCAGGCTCAAGGTACTTTGTTAGGTCCACATTCCCACCGTAACCTGTGAGTATTGACCAATGCATTTTCCTTTAATAGTTACTCAGATGACATAATTAAAAGCTAAGGCATTTAAGGAAATAGTATGAGAAAAGTAAGTAATAAAGCATTTCCTAGGGCATGCTCTAGACATCATTTGTAAGAAGAGTAGCCACAGATAGGAAACATATACAGAGGAAGCATATGTGATCAAGACATATGTATGGAGATGAAACACATGCTTATAATTCTGGTCACCAGTGTCTTCTGGTATTGTTATTGTGCTGCCCCTGCTGGAATACTCCCCAGTGATCTCCACCAGGTGCATCGTCTCTGATATATATTGTTCTACTGCCTAGCTTTGCTCCAAGGGGCAGTTGGTGGTAGAATTTCTCTCTGTTTGCAGGTTCTGGCTTCAGCTGGAGTCCTCGTCTATGGTGATATCTCTTCCTCATGAGAAGAGTGGATTCTGCCATGCTCTTTTAGATTAAAGTCTTGAAATTTTCTCTACTCTTTCAGAAAAGCAGTAGCCTTTATATGAACAGCAACCTAGGGGGAAAAACCCTCCAGGCTTTTTTGTTAATTAAAGAGTGTTCTTTCTGTTCCATACAGAATTATGCCTAGAATGGGCTTTATTTTTTTAATCTTCAGCAGATCCTTTTTCCCAGCTACCAAGCTCTTCAGAATATAGAGAAGAATGTTTTCTTAACTAGGAAGAGGGTGCTCTGATTTAATCTGGTTTGTGAGCTCCTCTTCATAGATTACATAAATTCGTTAAATATCTCAATTTTTATGCTTCTTTGTTGGCTTGACTACAACTAGTAATTGAATGGAAAAAAATATTAAGCATTTACTATGTGCCAAGCACTATGCTAAGTGATGAAGATACTAAGGGAAAAAATGATGAGAATTCCTGCTTTCAAGGATACCACACTCTAATTTAGAGAGACAACTCATATAAAAGATTTCAGATAAAAAAACCCAAATCCTAGGTGTACAGAGACAAGGTGAATGGAAAGACCCAGGGTTCATTAGGATGTACCTGCAGATTGGATAGCAGGGCTCTGGAGAGCATAGTGGCAGGGCAGATGGTAAAGTCTGAAGGAGTACAGGATGCAGTGGCAGGGCAGTTGTAAGATATAATGGTCCTCCATTTCACTGGAAGGCATGTTATTCATCCAAGTGGTATAAAAAGCCAGTTATCCCTATCTACCTATGGGCTCTGACTGGCCTCTGATGGAGAATGTTCTGCTGATATGGCAGCTGGAATAGCGTCTGGGTTGGGTGGCCTCGAGGTGATGGGAGGAGGAGTAAAGGAGATGCAAAGAAAAGTGGCATCCTCTGACTGGTATTCTTCCCACCCAACTGTCCAGATGGTATCTAGTCAACCTCCACACTAGAGGTTTTTCTCCCAACTGACAGAGCCCAGGGCCCCCAAGTTCCTCAATTTCAAAATCACATCATCATTCCCATTCAGAGAATTTTGAAAAGGGGGCAGGGAATAGAGACAAAACAAAATTTAGGAAGCAAGGAATTTACCTTACCCTTACCTAGTCAAATTTCTAAAGCCTTGTCAAGCTCTTAGCTCCCTGACATCAGGATCGGGAAGACCTGGACTTAGGCAGTGATAGAACATGTTGTTGAGGAGCGGTTATGATTAATGGAGCAAAGTTCCAGAGGAGACTAAAGGAGGTGGGATCAAAGGCACAACTATTAGAATTATCCTTGGCTAAGAAAGGGATCATCCCTTTGTCAGGGCAAAGGAGGAGAGAATATTTCAAGATGTAGAGTTTTGAGTTATGGAAAGGAAGGGATGGAGAAGTTCATGAAAAAAAATTATTGTACCTTACTTAGCAGAGTAGGGTGGTTAGAATAGCTGCTTCAAGGGGCATGATAAGGAATAAAATACCATGGCTACAATGAGAATCCATTTGACATTAGATACCATGAATTTTCTGTAAACCCAATTGAAAGAGTTGTGTGACTTTCTTTGGTGATGGTCAGCAGCTAGAGAGGAGAGGAGAAGAGGGATGGTAGAGGTGACCCTGGGTTCACAACTAGGCAAGATGGTGGTATAATAAAGAAGTAAGGGAGTCAAAGGTAGAGAATTTTTCATATTTGAACTAGTATATATGAGATCAAGACCAAGGAGAAAAGTGAAACCAAAATAGGGGTGATGGATTAAAAAAACAGAAAGGAAAGGAGAAGCTGAAGGTCATGGTGAGGACAAGAAGATATTTAAGAGTGAGGCAAAAAAGAAAGATGGGACAGATTTTGCTCAGAGAGAAGAATTTCAGTGTTCTAATATAGTTATGCGTGATGCTAAGATCTAAAATCTGACTACTCCTCTGAGTGATTGAGGTAAAATGAAGATCATTAGATTTGAGGCTGATGAAATCTGAGGTCTAAGTATTCAAAGAGATGTCAGCCTTAATACTGAAGTCCTCAAGTATGAGGTGGGGGTTGAGGCAAAAAGAAAGACTGTGAGCCAGGTTGGAAATCTCTCAAGAGAGAATTCTCTAAATAATAGCAACAGAGTTCTGGACAGGGTTAATACCTGGATGGAATGGCCCTCAAAGTATATGAGGTTGCAGTGATGGGAAGTAGTAGAGAGCAAATTGATAATATAGACCCAAAATTATACTGATTTTTTTCTCATGGCCCTATGTGGCAAGAGTATGAGAAAAGAAATAGTCCGCACAGGAGATCCCAGACATATGGTATCTTCCTAGAAGGCCAAGTTTCTGTGAAGTTAAAAAAAAAGTGTGAGACAAAAAATGAAGGTTTTGTTAAAAGCCTGAGGAGGGGTTTCATAGGGCACAGTGGAAGAGTTGTACAGGAGAATACAGGGTATGGAGGAAGGCAACACTGAAACTGTGGGGAAGGCTACTGAGGGAGAAGGGTTTTCACCTTTATGAAAGCACAGTTTTGAAACACATGAATTACTGAAGTAGAAAGTGAGAGTTGATTTACCTTAGGGTGAAGATGGAGGACTTCACAATGTGAATGAGATGGAGTGCATCACTAGAATGTTTTTGAGAACACTGAGAAGCTAGGGTTGAGGGGGATGGGATGGGAGGACTACACCAGGCAGAAAGCTCAGAAACTTAAAGACAGCTCAGTGGTACAGTGGCTACAGCACTGAACCTTAGATCAGGGTGTCCTAAGTTCAGTTCTGGACTCAGGTACTTACTAGCCATATGACTCTGTGCAAGTCTCTTATCTCCTGTCAGTCTCAGTTTCCTCATCTATGGATTGTGAATGGTAATACCACCTACCTCCCATGTTTGTTGTAAAGCTAAAATTAGATATTTGTAAAGTCCTTTGCAATCAACTTCAACAACACATCATCATTATCACTTAAGAAGGGATTGCAATAGGGCAAAAAGTAGAGTGGAGGGGCAGCTAGGTTGGTTCAGTGAAAGTAGTGCCTCACCTGGAATCAGGAAGACTTATCTTACTGAGTTCACATCTGGCTTCAGACACTTACCAGTTGTGTGACCCTGGGCAAATCACTTAAGCCCATTTGCCTCAGTTTCCTCATTTGTAAAATGAGCTGGAGAAGAAATGGCAAACCATCCCAGTATCTCTTCCAAGAAAACTCTTAAATAGGATCATGAAGAGTCAGACACAACTAAAATAACTGAACAACAACCTTTCCTTTCTATTTTTATTTCTATCAGTGGACTTAGTGGTCTAGGTAGAGTATGTGACTCTAGTGGAGTAAAGAGACTTAGGTTTGAATCCTTACTCACACACTAACCAGCTTTCCCCCAGACACGTTATCTATGGATTTGACTCCATTGAGTCAAAGTGATTTTTTTAAATTTGTTTGTTTACTTTTAGTTTACAGGATTCAATTCCACAACTCCTTGAGTTTCACATTTTGCTCCCCCTCCCCTTCCCCCCATGGTGGCATATAGTCAAGTATACAATCTGTAAATACTTTCACATTATACATTAGTCAGGTTATAAAGACGGATTGTATCAGCTGGAATGAAAAATGGTAAAGAGGACATAAAACCAAATAAGAAAGGGAAAAAGATCAGGTATTTTGCTTCCATCTGGATATAAACTCAGTTCTTTCTAGTTCTTTCTCTGGATGGACACATTTCTCTCCATCATGAGTCTTTTGGGATTGACTTATATCACTCCATTGCTGAGAAGAGTCCAGTCTATCGAAGCTGGTCATCACACATACGTTGTGTCTGTAATTGAGTACAAATTTCTCCTGGTTCTACTCTTCTCACTTAGCATCAGTTTGTATAAGCCTCTCCAGGTAAATATGAAGTTCATCTGCTCCTCGTTTCTTATAGCACAATAGTATTCCATAACATGCATAGACCACAACTTGTTCAGCCATTCCCCAATTGATGGGCACCCCCTTAATTTCCAATTCTTTGCCACCACAAAAAGAGCTGCTATAAACATTTTTGTACATATGGGTCTTCCTCCCACTTCTATGATCTCTTTGGGATATAACCCTAGGAGTGGTATTGCTGGGTCAAAGGATATGAAATTATTTATAGCCCTTTGGGCATAATTCCAGATTGCTTTCAAGAAAGGCTGGATAAGTTCACAACTCCACCAGTAATGCATTAGTGTTCCAATTTGCCCACATCCTCTCCAGCATTTGTCATTTTCCTGTTTTGTCATCTTAGTCAATCTGACTGGTGAGATGTGGTACCTCAGAGTTGTTTTGATTTGCATTTCTCTAATCAATGGTGATTTAGAGCATTTCTTCTTGTGCTTATAGATATCTTTAATTTTTTTTCTCTAAAAATTGCCTGTTCATATACTTTGACCATTTATCAATTGGGGAATGACTTGTATTCTTATAAATTTGACTCAATTCTCTGTATATTTTAGAAGTGAGTCCTTTTTCAGAGACATAGGTCGTAAAGATACTTTCCCAATTTACATTGGCTTTGTTTGTACAGAAACTTTTCAATTTCATGTAATCAAAATTATCCATTTTACATTTTATAATGTTCTCTAATTCTTGTTTAGTCATAAAGTCTTTCCCTCTCCACAAATCTGACAGGTAAACTATTCCTTGTTTTCTGAGACTGCTTACAGTCTCAACCTTTATAACTAGATCATGCACCCATATGGTGTTAGATAATAGTCTATGCCCAGTTTCTGCCACACTATATTCCAGTTTTCCTGGCAGTTTTTGTCAAATAGTGAGTTCTTATCCCAAAAACTAGGATCTTGGGGTTTATCAAACAATAGATTACTATAGCCATTGACTTCTGAATCTCGTGTGCCTAATCTCTTCCATTGATCCACTCCTCTATTCCTCAGCCAGTACCAAGTAGTTTTGATGACTGCTGCTTTATAATACAGATTGAAATCTGATATAGCTAGTCAACCTTCCCTAACATTTCTTTTCATTAATCCCCTTGATATTCTGGACCACTTGTTCTTCCAAATGAATTTTGTTACTATTTTTTCTAGCTCTATGAAGTAGTTTTTTGGTAAGTGGATTGGTATGGCACTAAATATATAATTTAATTTAGGTAAAATTGTCCTTTTTATTATATTAGCTCAACCCAGCCACAAGCAATTGATATTTTTCCAATTAGTTAGATCTGATTTTATTTGTGTGAAAAGTGTTTTGTAGTTGTGGTCATATAGGTCCTGGGTTTGTTTTGGCAGGTAGATTCCCAAATATTTTATGATGTCTACAGTAACTTTAAATGGGATTTCCCTTTCTATCTCTTGCTGTTGGATTTCATTGAAGATATATAGGAATGCCAAGGATTTATGTGGGTTTATTTTATATCCTGCAACTTTGCCAAATTTATTTATTGTCTCAAGTAGTTTTTTACTTGATTCTTTAGGATTCTCTAAGCATATCATCCTATCATCTGCAAAGAGTGATAGCTTAATCTCTTCTTTGCCTAATTTGATTCCTTTGATTTCTTTTTCTTCTCTAATTGCTACTGCTAACATTTCTAGTACCAGATTGAATAAGAGGGGTGATAGTGGACACCCTTGTTTCACCCCTGATCTTATGGTAAGTGCTTCTAGGTTCTCCCCATTACATATAATACTTGCTGATGGCTTTAAATAGATGCTACCTATAATTTTAAGGAAGGCTCCATTTATTCCTATACTTTCTAATGTTTTTAATAAGATTGGATGTTGTATTTTGTCAAAAGCCTTTTCTGCATCTATTGAGATGATTATGTGGTTTCTGCTAGTTTTATTGTTGATATGATCAATTATACTGATGGTCTTCCTAATATTAAACCATCCTTGCATTCCTGGAATAAATCCTATCTGATCAAAGTGTATTATTTTTGAGATAAGTTGCTGTAGTCTTTTTGCTAATATTTTATTTAGAATTTTTACATCTATATTCATGAGGGAGATTGGTCTATAATTTCCTTTCTCTGTTTTATCTCTTCCTGATTTAGGTATCAGTACCATATTTGTGTCATAAAAAGAATTTGATAGAACTCCTTCTTTACTAATTTTCCCAAATAGTTTGTAGAGTATTGGAATCAATTCTTCTTTAAATTTTGATAGAATTCACCAGTAAATCCATCTGGCCCTGCAGATTTTTTCCTAGGGAGTTGACTGATGGTTTGTTCAATTTCTTTTTCTGAGATGGGATTATTTAAGTGATTTACTTCCTCTTTGGTTAATATGGGCAACTTGTATTTTTGTAAATATTCATCCATTTCCCTAAGATTGTTGAATTTATGTGCATACAATTGGGAAAAATAATTCCTAATTATTGTTTTGATTTCCTCTTCATTGGAGATAGATTCACCCTTTTCATTTTTGATACTCATAATTTGGTTTTCTTCTTTCTTTTTTTATCATGTTGACTAAGGGTCTATCAATTTTGTTGGGTTTTTTTTCATAAAATCAGCACTTAGTTTTATTAATTAATTCAATAGTTTTCTTAATTTCAATTTTATTAATCTATCCTTTGGTTTTCAATATTTCTAATTTAGTATTTAATTGGGCATTTTGAATTTGTTCTTTTTCTAGGTTTTTCAATTGCATGCCCAATTTGTTTTCCTCCCTTTTCTCTAATTTAATTATGTATGCACTCAGGGATATAAAACTTCCCCTAAGAACTGCCTTTAATGCATCCCACAAATTTTGGTATGTTGTCTCATTATTATCATTCTCTTGAAAGAAATTACTGATTGTTCTATGATTTCTTGTTTGACCCACTCATTCTTTAGGATTAAACTGTTTAATTTCCAATTAGTTTTTAGTCTGTCTTTCCATGGCCCTTTATTGCATATAATTTCTATTGCATCATGATCTGAGAAGGATGCATTTAATATTTCTGCCTTACTGCATAGAATTGTGAGGTTTGTATGCTCTAGAACATGGTCAGTTTTTGAGTATGTGCCATGAACCACTGAGAAGCGGTTTTTATCCCCATTCAGTTTTCTCCAGAGATCTATCATACCTATCCTCTCTAAAATTCTGTTCACCTCCTTAACTTCTTTCTTGTTTATTTTGAGGTTGGATTTATCAAGTTCAGAGAGGGGGAGATTAAGGTCTCTCACTCGTATAGTTTTGCTATCTATTTCTTTCTCTAATTCCTTTACCTTCTCCTCTAGGAATTTGGATGCTATACCACTTGGTGCATATATGTTAAGTAATGATATTGTTTCATTCTCGATGGTGCCTTTTAACAGGATATAGTTTCCTTCCTTATCTCTTTTAATTAGGTCGATTTTTGTTTTTGCTTTATCTGAGATAAGGATTGCTCCCCCTGCTTTTTTTACTTTAGCTGAGGCATGATATATTTTACTCCAACCTTTTACCTTTACCCTGTGTGTATCCCTCTGTTTCAGATGTGTTTCTTGTAAACAGCATATTGTAGGATTATGATTTCTAATCCATTCTGCTAACCATCTCCGTTTTATGGGAGAGTTCATTCCATTCACATTTACAGTTATGATTGTTCTGTTTCTTTCCCTCTATCCTATTCCCTCCCCTGTTAATGCTCATACTTTCCCCCTTCTCCCTTCCCCACCCTTAATAGTTTTCCTTTTGACCACCGCCTCCCTCAGTATTCCCTTATCAACCCCCTTGCCTTTTTCTCCCCTTCCCCCTTACTTCTTCCCTCCCTAATAACCACCCCCCCCCTTTTATAGCCCTTTCCCCCTCCTACTCCCTGTAGGATATTTTTATACTTAATAAAGTATGTTATTTCTTCTTCACACCAAGAGTGACAGGAACAAATCTCATGTGAAGCTCCTCTCCCTCCCCTCTTTCCCTCTAAAATGATACTTTTTGTGTTTCTTCTCCATAGAGTCCTATGCTTAAGTGGTCGTTATTCCCTCCTTGCACCAGAACCAATGAGGGAAAATCTCATATGATTCTCATCTCCCTCCCTTCTTTTCCTCTGCTATACTGTTTTTATGCCTCTTTGTGTGGCATAATTTACCCTTTTCTACTTCATTCATTCCTCTTCTTCCATTGCAGTCCCTTTGTAGCTCTTAATAAGATTTTTTTTAATCGTCATTTTGTGTATTTTATACTCATACCCTCTACTTGTCTATAAACAGTTTGCTCTTATTAAATAGCAGGGTGTGTGTGCGTGTGTGTGTGTGTGTGTGTGTGTGTGTTTACCTTGTTTACCTTTCTATGTCACTCTCACATCTTGTAATTGAAGGTTGAATTTTCCAATGAGCTCTGGCTTTTTCATCAGGAAGGTCTGGAACTCTGTTATATCATTGAATGACCATCTCTTTGCCTGGAATAATATGCTCAGTATTGCTGGGTATGTAATCCTTGGTTGTAACCCAAGCTCTTTTGCCTTGTGAAAAATTGTATTCCTCTGCCTCCGATCTTTCATTGTAGAGGCTACCAAATCCTGTGTAATCCTCACTGTGGACCCTCAATATTTGAATTGTTTCTTTCTGGCCGCTTGAAGTATTTTCTCTTTTACCTGGTAGTTCTGGAGTTTGGCCACAACATTTCGAGGACTTTTCAGTTTGGGATCTCTTTCAGCAGGTGTCCCTCCGGTGGATTCTCTCAGTTTCTATTTTACCCTCAGGTTCTAGTACCTCAGGGCAATTTTCCTTAATGAGCTCTTGGAGAATGTTGTCCTGGCTCATTTTTTCATCATGATTTTCTGGTAGGCCTATGATTCTCAGATTATCTCTCCTGGATCTGTTTTCCTGGTCAATTATTTTTCCATTGAGGTATTTTACCTCTTTTTCTAATTTTTCATTCTTGTTGTTTTGTTTGACTAATTCTTGGCTCCTCATAGAGTTATTTGTTTCAATTTGGTTGATTCTAGTTTTTAGCAAATCATTGTCCTTGGTTAATTTTTGGAGCTCCTTTTCCATATCATACACTTTTCTTTTTAGAGAGATGTTTTCTTCATTATAACGTTTTTCTAATTCTACAATTTTGGTTTTGAGAGAATTATTCATTTTGTCTTCTATCTCTCTCATTTGGTTTTCAAAGTTCTCTTTGATCTCATCTAGGAGAGCCTTCTGTGCTTGGGACCTGTTCCCTGTTGATGTTTCAGCTGTGGGTGTGGAGTCCACATTGTCTCCCTCTGAGTTTGGTTCCTGGATAGTAGGACTCTAGAGGCTTTGTAGTCTGCTTTCTACCCATTTTGAGGCAGGGCCCTAGCCACGCCCCTCCTCTAGGGATCCCAAGCCTTTACTGTGGAGGGTTTTGCCCTGGGGCAATAGTTACTATGTTTTTTTTTTTGGGGGGGGGGTTGGAACAGGTGAGGTTCACTCTGTCATCCTGGTCTTTGGAGGTTCCGATAGGGGCTTTTTTTAAATTTCTGGGCTATGAAGTAGTAGCCCCAGGAATATTTGCTGTCCGGGACAGGGGCCCCTGCATTTGGTTCTTACCTTACTCTTTCCAGTCCCAGCTCTTTGGTAATAGGCCTGCTAGTAGCCCTTGTGGTTGGTGGGATGACTTGCACTCCCCCTCCCCCCAGTTAATCAGGCCTCCTCCGGGCTAGCCTCTGCTCCCCGCTAGCCTTCCAGGCCTGCGGTTTGCCTTCCCAGCCTGCCTCTGCAAGCCGCTTGCCTTCCCGGCCTGCCTCTCAAAGTGATTTTCTTAAAGTATAGTTCTGACTATGAAATCAGCTTCCCTATTGCCTCTAAAATCAAAGATAAAATACTCTGCCTGGTACTTAAAACCCTTGACAATCTGTCTCCTTCCTACCTTTCCAGTCATCTTATACTTAACTCCAGTTCTGATCCAGCAACACCTACCTTCTTGCTTGTCCCTTTCACCTGACACTCGACTGTCCGCCATGCCTGGCTCACTCTCCTTCCTCACCTCTGCCTCCCAGCTTCTCTGACTTCCTTCGAGACAGCTCAGCTCTTACGCCATCTTCCACAGGATGCTTTTCTCACCCTCCCAATCCTCCCCTTTACCCCCAATTCCTTCTCTGAGATTGCTGTTGTTGTTCTTTAGTCATTTTCAGTCTTGTCCAACTCTTTGTCACTGCTTTTAGGGTTTTCTTGGCAAAGATACTGGAGTGGTTTGCCATTTCCTTTTCCAGCTCATTTCAGAGATGAGGAAACAGGGTTAAGTGACTTGGCCAGCGTCACACAGCTAGTAAGTGTCTGAGGCCACATTTGAATTCAGCTCTTCTTGATTCCAGTCCTGGTACTCTATCCACAGCACCAGCTAACTGTCTCTGAGATTACCTTCCAATAAATACTATATGTCTTGTAAGTACATAATTATCTGCATGTAGTTTTTTTCCATAATAATATGAGTTAATTAAGGACAAGGATTGCTTTTGGCCTTTCATTGCTGTCTTCAGTTTTTAGCATGGTGCCTGGTACATAGTAAGTGCTATGTACTAAATATAATAATACATACTAAATGCTTATTGACTTTAAAATTAAATATTAATTTAATAAAAATTAAATATTAATTAAAATTTAAAAATTAAAATTAAATAGCCTAATTTAATTAATCTCTCATAGTCTCAGTCACCTCATCTATAAAATGGAAATAGTGACATTCACAGTATCATCATTGCTTCATGCATATGGCTACTCCTCTACATGGCTGAGATACACTAAAGATCAATAGATTTAAGGTTGATAAAGTGTGAGGTCTAAGTATTCAAGGGGATGTCAGTTTGCATATTGAAGTCCTCAAGTATGAGGGATTATGTGTTTATGTATGTACACACACATACATATATATTTTTTAAACCAACCTTCATGTTTTTGAGGAAAGTGTTTTTTAGACCTCAGAATGCTATATGAGTGAGTTATATCTGTTATTGATATGCTTTCATTGTCTGTAAAATGAACTTTCTAATACTATGGACCACTGTGCTTTAGCAAGAATCATTGTAGCTAAGAATAGCTATAAGGATAATGGGATTACTGCTAATCATCTCTTATCACTGCTCCTTCCCCCTTTGTGTTTTTACAGATTTGGGAAGAAAAAAGAGGATAAAGGTGGAAAAAATGAACAGAAGGGAAATCTAAAGCAAGGCATACTCCAAGAAGAAGAGCTAGAAAAAATGAAGGAAGAACGTGAAAGGTAAGTCCAAATCTAATTTTCCATACAGACATACCTTTTTGTGAAGGGAATCCATACAATATTATTGAATAGTGGTATCATTCTTTTTTTTTTCTTTTGCTCCAGTTCTATAATTCTCTTGGTTTAGGGAACTCCTGTTGTGGACATTCCATCCACAAATTGGCAATTATTGTGTGATTGATGCTTTCTGAGAGTTGCCTGGGGCACTGGAAGGCACTGATTTGCCCAGGATCAAACAACTAGTATATAACCAAGGCAGGGCTTGAACCCCCTTCTTCTAGATCCAAGGCTAGCCTTCATCCATCAAGTTGCATTACCTCTTCAAAATGTAAATGGCATCCAATCTTCCCCTATTACTTCTCCTGTGGAACTCAGTACTCCCTATTTTAATTTAACATGGTACATTCTTAGAAGCAGTCAACAAAGTTAGACAGTTTGCCTAAATGCAGAGAGACTCTTGAACTTTCAGAGATTCAGAGAGTTGGAAAAGATTTCTATCTTCTTATCCAACCATTAACGGATGGATGGATTTCCATCTAAAAAAATCCATAACAAGTATTCATCTAACATCCATTTGAATACAACCAGGAACAGGAAATTCATATTAGATATTCCATTCCTTTTCAGGTAGTTCTAACTATTGGTAAATTCTTCCTTATACTGACTTGAAATATGGTTTTTCATAACTTAAAAGAACTCAGAATCTAGAATTGAGGGAAGCAGTGAGATAAAGAAGATGGAGAGCTGCCAGAGAGTCAGAAAGGTTAGAGTTCAACTTTCCCAACTCTTCATGGCCCCATTGGAGGTTTTTTTTTTGGCAAAGATACTATCATCGTTTGCCATTCCTTTCTCAAGCTCATCTTACAGATGAGGAACTGAAGCAAGCAGGGTTAAGTGACTTACCCAGGGTAACACAGCTAGTAAGTGTCTGAGACCAGATTTGAACTCAGCAAGATGAGTATTTCTGACTCTAGGCCTGGTATTCTATCTCCTGCCCATACATATAAGAATGTATTGTGTACACACACACACACACTCTCTCTCTATTATTATTGTTGTTGTTAAAGATCATCTAGTTCAAGTCTCACAATGTCTTGCCCAGTATCACAAAGATATTATAGCACAGACCATGTCTTCTTATTACAAAGCTGTTGCTCTTTCAAATACACCATCAGACTGCCTCTCTAGGTCCCAATTCTGTTCTCTGGATTCTTCCAAAATATAATCTTATCCCTTTTCTACATGGAAGCCCTACAAATAGATAAAGACAACAAGTTGATTTGAATTCATTTTTAAAATTAAACTTTTTTCAGTTAAAAATCTTTTTTTTCTCATTCCCTCTTCTCTTCCTTCCCTCATTGAAAAAAAAAAGAGAGAGAAGCAAAATTTTTGTGACAAATATTCATAATCAAGTAAAACAAACTCCTGCATTGACCATATTCAGAAATATCTCTCATTATGTTGATCAGCTTTCTTTGGGCTTTCAAAGTTATTTGTCTTGGCAATGTTATTGTAAAGTAATATCTTGATTCTGTTCATTTCACTCTGCATCAGTTCATAGAAGGCTTCCCAGGTTTCTCTGAACCTATCCCTTTCTTCATTTTTTTTATGATAAGTTAGTATTTCCTTACATTGATTTACCATAATCGGTTCAGTCATTCTCCTATATATGGACACCTCCCTCTTTTCTAGTTCTTTGTCATCACAGAAAGAGCTACCATAAATATTTTTGTGCTTATGGGTCCTTTTCCTCTTTCTTTGATATCCTTGGGTATAGTCCATTTTAAAGGGGGGAAAAGAAGGAAACTAGCATTTATTAAGTACCTGTTCATTACAGGCACTGTGCTATGCATTTTAAAAAATATTTCATTTGATTCCCACAACAACCCTGGAAGGTAGGTACTTTTGTTTTAAAGCCAGTTGCCGTGTCAATCAACAGGTAGGCATTAAACACCAGAATTTGGTGGGTGTCAATGCAGTAACTATGAGGACAAAGCCAAGAAGATAAGTCGTTGTGATGATGTAAAAGGAAAATATAATTTTTCAGGATTTTCAATATGTTTTTAGAAAAACATTAGCCTCACATTCACTTACATTTTCATGTAAACCATGTTACTTATAATTCAGGCTGATTCCTGTTTTGACTCTATTAGCTATAGAAGATATTTGCTCAGATCCTAAGAAATGAGTTAATCAACATCAGGTTTCAGCTGATGATAGTGACCCTAAAATTACTCTTCTGTGTTGCTGATTTTTTCCACACTCTGGTGTGTCTTCTTTATGTTAAACCGCTGACTCCCAGTTTAGATACTGGCCATCTGAGAAGTATTCATCCTTCATTGTAAAGAGGCCAGTCTCTTTTATTAGGCTTCTGGCAAGCCAGGAAGTATAGAGCCCATCTGTTATAAGGACCAGTTTCGTTCACTGGCAGATCATAAGGAATGAACTCTTTTTTGAGGAATTAATGTTCCAGTTGAAAATGAGGTAATTGTCCTCCACTTTTCTTTGATATTAATGCCAGTACTTTGCTCAAGCAAAGGCCATATTTTAAAACAGTTAATTGAATATTCATACTTCCCTAGATGATTCTTTCATTTCACAGGTAAAGGAAGTCTGGAAAGAACTTTAAAAATGTGATGAAATTAGAAAATAATTTTAAATACTGAATTCAGTTTTCATAGCCTACCAAAACAGGGTCATTCATGCATGTGTGGCATTTATTGAGTGCCATGCACCGTACTAACTTTGGGGGAATCCAAAGA
The DNA here is from genome assembly GCF_028583685.1 of Petaurus breviceps papuanus. Lineage (NCBI taxonomy): Eukaryota > Metazoa > Chordata > Mammalia > Diprotodontia > Petauridae > Petaurus > Petaurus breviceps. The sequence goes on along the minus strand of NW_027187376.1, from coordinate 15,460,285 downwards.
CAAAAACAACAAAGGTGTGCCTTTGATAAGCTTATGATTCACTGGGGAGAAACAATGAATACACAAATAAGTAAAAACAAAATAAATGCATCATCTAGAATTAGAGAAGGCCCTACTACCTGGGAGATAGGGAGAGGTCTCTGGTAGGATGAGACACTGAAACGAGCAGGCCCTTTCCACTTGGCTTTGCCTTCCCTTAATTATTCTCTTCTATTTCCAAAAAGAAACATCTCTTGTGACATTGAGTATGGGTAGTGAGAAAGTCCGATCTGTTCATTCTGATTTCTTGGACACAGCTTTTTGGGATTATCTCCTATTAATCTTTGAGGCCCCTACTGTCTGTCACCTATTCCCGTTCAGATGGTTGACTTTATCAATATCGGAGTGGAAGTGGGGGAAGGAGGAGGGGGGACTTATTTAGTCCTTTCTAAGGTTTTGAAAGGTTGATAAGCTCAGTCACAGATTCAACAGAGCGGTTAAAAAGAAATCAAGGTCTTTGTATTGTTGTTGACTATCCACCTAAACAAAGTTGCCCCAAAGGCAGCAAAGATGGATTTTATCATGTATCCCAAGATTCAGTAATGTAAATGTAATGTAAAAAGTAATTCAGGCTAAGTTTGTAATGTATATATTGGCAAAGACGTCTGTGCAGCCAGGCCCTCGCACAGATCTGCCCATTTCTACGACTTCACTGGCTACAACTCTGTCTGCATCACAGGCCCCCTCATCTTCAGAAAGCTAAGCTTCCAATTGGTCTGCCAAAGTGCAGACTTCACATTTTTTTTCCAACTCGGTTCTTGCTTGGGGATGGAAAAAATCAGAGTGACTATAGAACAGCATGCCAGGTGGAAAATTGATAACCCATAAAATAAGGCAGGTAGTCTTTAAGTAAAAGATCATTTCCTTCCTGAATTTGCCTTTAGAAAATAGCAGCCCCAGGGAATTTTGTTCTCAAATGCTAGACTGTAAATTAACCCAGCCTGGCTATTTGGGCTTCTGCTTCAATTTTCTTTAAATATGACTGCTCAAAATATTCAAAGACCTGTCCTGTTAGCCTCCATCTGTACCACTTCCCAAATGTGAAAACATAAAACATACCTGATATGTGTTTCCCAGAGATACAACCATCCATTTCAGGTGCTGGTAGAAAAAAAAAGTCAGAGTAGCCAATTTTAGGCCTGGGTGCAAGAGGATTAATTTCAAGGACATTTCAACATCTCAGCAGCTGTGGGCCTCGGGTGGTAGTGGAGGCTAGGCTGATATGTGGTGCACATTTGGCTGGTTTCCAAGTACTGGAGTCTTATTTCGAGGATCTCCAGTGAAGACTATCTTCTTGATCAGTCCACAGTGAGCAAATTCACAACTCTTAAAAAACTCAACAAGCATGTTACTCCTTTAAGGCACTTCTATATTAAAAGAGAATGGGATAAGATTTTAATAAACTTCATAGAGCTTTTTTACAATATAATTTTAAATGCCTTTCTTAAACTGTCTCAAGAAAATTCACCATGGAATACCTAGAGATATTGCATTCTCTTTATGTCCTATATTTCCATGTATTGCATACTTGTTATATAATCAGTCTTCAAAGTCACTGATAGCAAAAGATATTTGAAGCCCTTAAAATATTTAACTGGCATAGACCTCACACCACCCCACTCCCCCCATATCCTTCCTTACCATTGTCATTTTGGGGGTTAGAAATTCAGACCAAAGAGAAAGAATATCATGTCTAGTACAAGGAGCAAAAATATTTTTGAGATGCAAAATATGTCTAGGACACTAGGATTAAACTTTTGCTTTTTTGTGTGAAAATTGCTAAGAGAGTTAATTGAGAAAACCATCATTTTCAATAGTCTGGCACCTTCAAGCAACTGTCTTTGGTAACCCCAATCTGCTACCCTTCTCATTCTGCTTGTATTCAAATTCTAGAGATAAAAGGAACTTCAAGAGGTCAACTAGTCAATCCCCTACCTAAAGCATAAACCTCTTTTACAGTAGCCCTCAGGAATGATCATTCAGGTAGTGTAGGTACTTTTGCATCACCTGTGATTAGAAATTCACTGCCTTGTAATGAAGCCCACCATGTTGCCCCAAAATCTTTTGTTGGAACAGAAGTTGAGAACTCAGTCTTACATGGAAACTCTGAAGTCCTAAGACCACTATCAAATGCTAATTCCAAGAAAAATGGATTACTTATTGAATGACAAAATACATTTCTTGGTACATATCTTTTTTTTAAAGTTTTGAGAGTTGTTTCTTTTTTATTAACTGATGGACTGATGTAATATATCACCTGTTCAATCCATGAGAACAAAGAAAACCCCAGCACTAAATAATTTTTTTTCCTGTATTTTTGTTTTAATGTGTCTTCTTGATCCATTTCTTTTTCCATATCTCATTCCCTAGGGTGTAAATGTTTAGATGTTACATGTGTATAACACATGTAGGAGAGACTAGGTAAGTATAAAAGCCAGTGGGAATATGGAATGTTCTCTAGTTTTTCCTGTCTGAATAATGGTTGCCATTAATAGATATTTCTACATAATAGAAGAATCTCATCCAAATTTCACCTTATATATCTACTAGTTATATGATTTTGGTCATGTTTTTAATATTTCTGCTCTAGGCAGTTCTTTCAAGAGTATAAGTTACAGAAAAGATTCAGACCTGCATTGGTAGAAGGAATTTCCTCAAAGAGAATTACCTATACATATGAAAGTATGGTTCTAATCCTTATCCCCCTACTTTGACTTAATTTACCTTTTCTATGTTTCTGCACAGGCCTACACACACCATTCTTATCCATAGATTTGAAGTCAAAATTTCACACCCAAGATGGTTTGGAAGGATTTTTAGCCTGCTTTGTGCTGCCCTGAGTTGCTGGCATATCCTTCCTGATCCGAGTCAAATAGTTCGTTGTACTAAGACTCCATTTTAAATAAGCCCATCATTTTGTTTCAGCTTCACTGAATCTGGCCATAATAAGACATTAGTGAGGGCCTACATCCGGAAGGACCCAGAAGGGGAAAGAGAGAAGTAAACGCTGAACCCACAGATTATTTCTCTAAGAATTTTTATGGAGCCGAAGTACATTTTCATTTTCAAAGTATCGGTAGTAAAGCCTGTCATTTCAGAATCTGAAAGCATGGGCTTCTTTTAACCAATTAGCAAAGACTGGAGACACTACTGCTTTTAACACAAGGTTTTGTTGTTGTTGTTTTTGACTTAAGTAACAGACAAGGAATCAGAGTAGAAAATAAGGAAATTACTTAAGTTTCCAACCTGAAAATGATCAAAATAACCAGACCAATGTATCAAATACTTAATTTTCTTTCACCTTTGCTTAAGCAGTGATAAGGCCTTTTCAAAAGTAAGTTAAACAAGTATTTGTTTAGAAATAACTATTTTCTCTGTGTTTGCATAGGTTTATTTTACTAAAGAATTTCCATTGAGACCAACAGCTGTCTTCCAATAGAGTTTGCCAGTCAAGACACTGGAATATCACTAAATAAAAGTTTCTTACTGATGTTAGTATGATTTTAATAGATAACAAATGACTTGTGCATATAACCTTTCCTGGTTTAGCATAAGTAGCTAGTTTATTCAATAATGCTTCTATGCATCTTATTGTCATTTTAGTTGGATAAACAATAGAATGAAAAAAAAAAGCTAGTACCTTTAGTTTTTGAGCTGAGAAATATAAAAACATATGGCTCTTGTTTTCAGCAAGAACCCAATGCCCAAGTGAGAGTGAATCTAAAATTTGGGAAAGTTAAATGGTTTCAGTTTCTGAATTCAAGGTTCTTAGTTTTCTTTACTTTTAGGAAGCTTTCCAAAAACTGCAGTGCGCTTCTCCCTTCCCTTATCAGCTGCTGTGCTTGTTGCCTATTCCCATAGTTTAAATCAATACATGTGTTTTTGATATTTGGCAAACCGAGATTTAATTCTGCAGCTGCAAGTTCCCCACATAAACGAAATGCATCTTACAGAAATAAAAACATTCAGAAACCATTTATAGATTGAGAATACTGGTGGGTGAAAATCTATTCCCAGCCTCTCAGCATTTTATTTAATTATGGGAGATTTTTATGTTACTGGAAATTGAAATGAAAACCAGAAAGGCTAGAGTTTGAGATTCCATCTAGGAGTTGTTCAGAAATAAGAAAATGAAGATTTTTATTTTATTCTAAGTCAAAATGTAAAAGAACTGTGTTCCTTTATGAATTAATATTTTCATCATAAACATGAATATACTACACATATATATAAATATGTGAAATGACCAAAGATTTCATAAACCCAGTGAAAGGGTTCTACTCTTTCCCTCTTTGAATTAGTAGTACAATTCTTACTAATTAATGATTTATCTAACTTTTTACATTGAATGAAATGATTGTAGATTCCCATGTTCCAACACATGATTATTTTTAAAGGATTAATTCAACATGACTGTACTCTTCATGGAAGAGTCCAGCCATTGTAGCCTAAGTTGAGCCTGTGGTTTTAGACAAAATAAAGTGCTGGACAGAATCCCAGTTTTAATAGTCCAAATTTATTATTGCCATTGAATCCTGATCAGATCATAGACTGGATTGTGTCCCAGTTTTTTAAATGCCCCAATTTATTACTGCCTTGGAATCCTGATGAGAATACACCTTGGTTAAGACTTTAGTTTAAAAATAATAATAAATAAATCCAGTTAATTACCTTTAGATTCTTCTTAGATCATCACAGTATGTAAGCTATGAAAAATATTACTAGGTGGCGTTGCTAAGGCCAAGGTCAGAGTTTCATTTTGTGCTGACTGAATGAAGTTATCAGGTTTCAGTTTCTCATAGGGCTAAAATTCTCACTGAATGGAAGGGTTGTTTTGCTAGATCCCAATGAATCCAAATTATATTAGTGTTAGATTGCCTATTGTGGCTTTCCTGAGAATGAGATTCAAAAACAAAAACAGAATTCTCAAGCAAAAGACTCAGAAGAGTGGAATTCCTTCTAGGGACCAGCTTCCTGGATCTCCCTCCGAATTTACCAGAAAAAAAAGATCAGGTTTTTTGAGGCAGAGGACCAAATCTATATATTTATTTACTTTTATATCACCATTCCTCCAGAGAGCTATGATAAACAATATAGTGTGTTCTGATAACCTGGTTTAGCTAAATACCTATACCCCAAAGGGAGGGTTTTCTTCTATCCCAATGCCCTAGCAGCACTTTGCATGAGCACAAATCCTTTTATGGCCCTTAAATCAATTTTAGATGTTCTGTAGGAGGCTACATGTCAACTGAGTCTGCCTGATACATAGCATGAATCATTTGACCAGCATTCTTTCCAGTGGCTATTTAGCCAAACTTCTGAGGCTAAAACCCACCATCTCTTGCAAAAATAGAAGAAAAAAAACCACCATCACAGGAAAAACTCCTTGGAGTAATAGAGTATGTGATTAAATGATACCATGATGTCATTGAAATCTATTAAAAATAAAGAACTCATTAGTTTAATGATGTATTTAAGTAAAACTATTTAGTATCGTTGAAAGTTATGCTGACTCAGCGATACATTGTTCGTGCTTGTCAATCACTGTTAAGGAAGAAGTCACCCAGTCTGCAGCTTTGTTTTAATTACTGTTCATCATGGCAATCTCTACTTGTTTGTACCTGGCAATTCTCACATACCTGCCACCTGGGGAGGAGCTGAGATGCAATGGTCCCTCCCCTTTCGCTGACCTGGACCTATCCAAATTGTCTTTATCGCATTATAAAAGTTATCAGTAAAAACTGACCCCATCTTGACTCCTGGCCGCTCTCCAGTGATCAGCCCATCAATGCGTTGCTACCTTGACATATTTTAATAAACTACTTTTCATTCTCTTTGTCCAAAGTTTGACTTCCATAATCAGGGCAAAAGCCAGAACAAAGAATTTTCCCTTTAACAGAATGTTTGAACGAAAGAAGATGTGGTAAAGAATTATAAACTATGATGACCCAGGCTATTTAGTTCTGTTCCCTGGTTTTCAATGACTTATTTTGTAAGCCAATCTAGGTAAAGACATGTTGAAATTTACATATATATATATATATACATATATATATATATATATAGGGAAATTAATTTTGTACCTTTCCTGCCATTCCTACAATTTGTCTAATGTAAGCAAAAAGAACATCGCTCCTTTTAAGTAATTGTTTAGTGTCTAGAGCTGGTTGGGTTTTAAATTTTTTTTAATTATTTTTATTTGTTTTTCTGACTTTGGACAAGTTACTTCATAATCCATATGCCCCATTTCCTTCCCATCATCTATGAAATAGGAATGGTAATTTCCATATGTCTCTATTTTATATTTATATTTACATTTCCCATTGATAAATAATGTTTAATGACTTTGGGCTTATTGGAAAAGCTATATGAAATAAAGTTTTGATTATAAAGAACCCCAAATGATTTATTAAATTAACACCCATGTGCCCAAGCAATGTGCATAACTCATTTGGGTTAATAAAATGTTCCTGAAAAAAAATGCAGATAAAGCAAATTATACTTTTCCATTAACATTTTCAAATTTGGAAATGCTTTAGCTTTGTTTCTGATTGATCTCCATTTGGAAGTAGTTCCTAAAACATAACACTTCTCTCTTATCCTACCAAAAAAAAAAAAGTCTGGCACAAAATATTACAGAAAAGAGGAAGCTTGTGAAGACTGCTGGCTGGGTTAGGACAAGATGGGACCCCTAGAATTGCATGTTCATGAGCTGTATTTCCATAGAGTGATTTTGTGCTTAAATTCATAAAATGATTATATTTCTATTGCTGTAACATTAGTTAGATTATGGTAGGGACGCCTATATTTTGTCTAACATTTGGAATTGTATTCTTAGAAGGCATTGAAGATAAGAATCTATGGCTTCTTCCTCCCCTATGCTATCATTTTCAAATAACTCATCAAACACCTTGTATTATTCCTGAATTGACTATCAGTAAATATAAAAATGAAGGTCGTCTCTTCCCCATCCTCAGATTCCTACCTTCTTCTTGTCTTTGCATTTTTTGGTTTGTTTGTTTGTGTGAATATTGGGAGTTAAGGCATTTGGATTGAGGAAGACAGGAAGGAGGGAATATTCCATCATCATCATCATCATGGTAATAATAATAGCAAGCATTTATAGTGTGCTTTTTTAAGATTTGCAAAGTGCTTTACAAATATTATCTCATTTTATCCTTATAATAACCCTATGAGGTAGGTCTTTTATCTCCATTTTACAGATGAAGAAACTGAGGCAGAAAGGGTAAGAGACTTACCCAAAGTCAGACAGCTTACAAATGCCTAAGGCTGACTTTGAACTCATGTCTTCTTCCTACACATATAGGACACTATCCACTGCACCAACTAACTGCCTAACTCAGGTCTTTTGAGGAAATCTGACAAGTAGAATTTATGGAAACAAGATTTCTTATAACTAAAGTCACTAGTGATAATAAATCACACTTATGAAGCATGTTAAAAATTCTGTGAGATAATGTAAATATTGTTATTCCCATTTGACAGAGAAGTAAATTGAGACTCAAATTTTAAATGACTTGGCCATAGTCACCTTATTAAGTGCGGCAGGTGGAATTCAGACCCATGTTTACTGTGACCTCGAGTGCAATCAGTCCTCTTCCCAGTGTACCTTGATGAGTCTTAAAATTTTTTGGAAATGATATGCTAGGGAAAAGAAAGAATCATAAATAAATGGCTTTACTCACTCCAATTTTCTATCCCGACTTTTTAGTCTATGTGACTGTAGTTTTCACCTAATCTGAACTACTTCTTAAACTCTAAGTATGTATCTTAGTTGCCTCTCTGTGTATCTTTGCCTGGGATGTCTCCCTGGTCTCAACTATGCCAGTCCAGTGGAAACACCCATTCTTGAAGGTCCTGCTCAAATACTTCCTCCAAAATCTTCCCCTTCAGAGATGATTCATCTGCCCCCTTCAATTAAATAGTTTCCACCATTTGTGTGGCACTTATAATATTCTTCTACCTTTATTTATCTCCCAGATCTCATTTTCTCAGCCAAATTTTAAGTTCTTCAAGGGCAGGGACTATATCTTGTTCACATTCTGTAAATAAAAATACAAACTTTTCCCACCAACTGGACAGTGAGTTGAATAGAAAATACAAAAATGAAAGACAACTCGAAGTGAGAAAGGCTAATTTAGTGCATCAAGAGGAGAAACAAAAATGAGGTCTTTTTTTTCACCATCACTGAAATAGCATCAGGACCCATCCAGCCATGCTTAACTGGCAGCATTACAACAGAAATGAGTCGATTACTAGCTGGAGCCAATGTCACTCAGCCCATCCTGCCTATTGACACCTGTTTGACTACAGAAGAACAAAAGTCCTGAGAGACTGGCGTGTAAAGTGAATGAGAATTTATCCACTTCACAAACAAATGAAAATGCTGTGGGCCCAGAGAATATTTGTGAATTGAGATTTTTTTTTCATCTCTCTAAATTTAACCAGCTGGAATTACTTTTTAAGTACCGTCCTTTTCAACCTTTTGAAATGAAAGATTTGCCTTTAAATGGGAAATCTGCATTTGATTGTACAGATGAAACACAACATCCTTAGCTTATTCTCCACAAAAGCCGAATCTTTTTATACCCTACTTGTTCTGTCAAAACCACTATTCCAGAAATAAATTTCAGACGAGCATGAAAAACTGTGCATACATGTTAGTATAGAGGATGACCAAAAAATGGTAACCATTTCCAATGAGCCAAATGCCTTGTAATGAGACTCTCAGGAGTGGGCTGTTACTAAACTGTTGGCTCACAGTCGAGAGCACAGCTAACACTCAGAGCCAATATGCTATGAAAGAATACATACATGGTTATATTTAATCTTCTTGGTTCCATTCTTTTCTTTCCAACTTGACTGTAAACTTCTTCAAGGCAAAATATTGCCTTTTACATCGATTCTCCTATAATGTAGCACTATGTTCAGCACCAAGAAGGTGTTAAGTAACTTAACATGGCTTGAATAGAGAAAAAATGAGTACTATTAGAACAAATTATTGTGTAATTAAGCCTGCCTGCTGCTAAGGAAAAAAAAGCCTCAGTAGTCAAGGGGCAAATGAATCATTGGCACATTTAAATGGTAAGACAATACATAGTTGGGCATCTCTCAAGTCCTTGCTTACTTTGAACAGTTGTTGTTGCATTTTAGCTGTTTTTTAGAGGTATCCAACTCCACTTGGGATTTTCTTGGCAAAGATACTGGAGTGGTTTGCCATTTCCTTCTCCAGCTCATTTTACAGAGGAGAAAACTGAAGCAAACAGTTCAGTGACTTGCCCACAGTCACACTGCTAGTAAGTGTCTGCTAGATTTGAACTCAGGAAGAGAAGTCTTTGTGACTCTGGCTCTGGAGCTTTATCCACTGAGCTACAATGAAGTAACTAGAAAAGGAACATTTTTAAAGGTGAAAGAGGTTTGTGAGAGTATTCTCTATACATATATTTATTTATACATCATTCTTCCTTCCTTAAATGTAAACTTGAGAGCAGAGACTGCTTTTTCATGTTAGTTCTTTGCCTCCAATGCCTATCATGGTATCTTGCCAATAATAGAAACTTTTTAAAATGTCAGATTAGGAAGAGAAAAAAAAAGAAAAAGTGGTAGAGAAAGAATTACTTAGATTAAGCCTTTTGCAAAATGAAAGTGAACTTTATTATTGATGACATTGGCAGCTGAATTAAGAATTCTATTAGTGATGGATGTTAAAGCTGGCACATTTTCAATTCAGATGGACACTGAGGACATGGACATAAATGATATTTGTTCAATATACTAAGATGTATCACGGAACCTTTGATGTCCATAGAAAACTGCATTACTGTAGAAAATATATTCCAGACACTTGGAAATGTTTTCAGACCAAATTATATATCTTTTTAAAAGAAATGTATGGCATCTTCAACTGATGAAGCATCATAGTAGAATTTGGTGGGTTTTAGACTATGTGTAGGGTTGTTTAGATGTTTTCAGTTTGGTTATAGTAGATGTAAGGATGATAGGGCAGCCTAATTTTCTATTTGAACTTTTAAATTTCTATGCCACATTTTGTGAGAGTCACATATTACTAAGGAAAACACTACACTGTTCATTTCATACTCCTCTTCAGAGAAACAGGCTGATAGTACTGATCATTTTAAGAAAAGCATGTCGGTTTTTTGATAGTCATTTAGTGCAGTGGTGTCAAACTTATGTAAAATTGGGGCTACTCGTCTGTACATAAATCTTTCCATTCTGCCACACATTGACTCAGTTTGAAAATGTAACATTATCTATTTGTAGCACATATCACACATTCGAGTTTGAAAATATAACATCTATATTTTACTTTATTTTTCCTTATTTTGTTAAATATTTCTCAATTACATTTAATCTGGTTTGGAGTTGAGGGGCCACATGTTTGACATCTCTGGTCTAGTTCACCATTTGTGATAACATTGTAAAGTTGGAGAATATGTGTCTACCTGTGACCTTTGACTTGAATTATATAAGTCAGTCTGGAGCCGTGATTATTCCATACCCCAAAATTTCTGAAAATGTTTATTTCAGCTACATTCATTTAAAAGTTGTATCAGAAGGAAGGAACCATGACTCAATTGCAGACCCAGAGAGTGGATTTGAAAGTAATCAAACTACCCAATGAGGACTGAACAGATTTTAGAGATGCTTTAAAAGAACACTAAGAGCCTTAATTTCATGGGTAAATCAAAATTATGTTTTGTAACCCAAGAAATTGTGCTGTTACTTCCTACCTCATATTCATCAACTTAAGATATAAATTCATAGGGGTTGGGAGACATAAGTGACCAACCTATAATGCTTCAGTGGCTCCTTCATCTACAGATGTAGATTGTAATCCTTCTACATCTTCTCATTCTGGACAGCTCTTGTCCAGACCTTCCTATGAGTCATCTATAGAGGGTTTTCTTCTTTCTATGGCATAGATAAAGTAAAACTTGAAGCTGTTCAATACTTAACACCCATTCATGCCCTATGACTAACCTCCTTCTTCTGAAAGTGCACATCTCCCTGATGATACCCTTGATAGCATTTCCCCTATGCAGTTCCTCTTTGTTCATACACCATGTAGCCTACTCACACACACTCCCATGCATTTCCCATTGCCCTAATTTGAACCAGCCCAGAATATTCAATTGGGTCAACTCACTGATAGTCAGTGAAAATGTAAAGAAACTAAATGTAAAGAAAACATTCATGATTTACAGAATCTCAAGATTTCAGTGGCCATCTGATCCAATTCATACCTGAAAAAAAAAATCATCTCCGTCAATCGTCATCTACCTGAGAAGCAATTACTCAGCATTTACTTAAAGACTCCTAGTGAGAGCCCACACCCTCCTGAAGCCACCAATTCTACTTTTGGAGAATTAGTTATTAATAAATATTTCCCTATACCAAATCAAACTTTGCCTCACATATTACTCCTACTTCTGCTCTTTGAGCAGACAAAAAAATATAATCCCCTTTCCATATTATAACCCTTCAAGAATCCCTGACAACAATTATGTTTCCTTCCCCTACCTCACCCCCACTACCAGTTCCAAGCTATACATGCACACTTCCTTCAGCCATCTCATATGACATAATCTTGAGGCCCTTCACCATGCTGATTGTCCTCTCCTGAACATTCCCATTGGTCAACATCTCCCCTAAAACTTTGCATACAAAAATGAACATAGTACTCCAGATATGTTCTAGCCAGAATGAAGGATGAAAGGACTATCATGCCATTATTCCTTAACACTAAGAATATATTTGTTTTCTTTATTGATCACACCATTGACACATACCAAATACTCATCCCACTAAAACCCCCTATGTCCCTTTCATCTTGCCTTAAAAAATCAATTTTTGGAACCCAAGTATAGGACTTTACATTTATCCCCATTAAGTACCATCTTTTTTCAATGTGACCCAATGTTGCAGTCTTCTTTTTGAATACTAACTCTTGATAGCCAGTGTTCTAGCCATCCCTCCTGGCTTTGCACCATGTACAAATTTGATAAAGGTGCTATGACTTTTCCCAAGTCATGGGTAATAATGAAAAAAGCAAAAAAACACATGGCCAATCATCTATCCTTGGGACGCTCTGTGAAGATCTCCTTTGAAGCTGGCATTAAACTATTAATGATCACTTAGAGAGTTCAGCCAGTCCTCCAGTTCAAAATCTATCAAGTGTACTGAGGGCTAGCCCACATTTCTCCATCTTTTCCATAAGGCCAGCATGAAGGACTTTATCAAATGATATGCTAATAACTATGCAACTTATAACTATAGAATCTTACTGATTTAGTAATCTTGTCCAAAAAAGGCAAATAAATTAGTCTGGAATGACTGATAAACCTATTCTCAATGAAGTCATGTTGGAGCTCTAAGTGATCCCTGCTTCCTTTTGTAGAAGGATCCTCACCAACAGACCAGCCATTCTTCAACTGATGAATTGCTCATGGAATCTCCACTTTGAGCACAGACCCATACATATCTAGAATCCACTACCATAGCCCCACATGAGTACCATTCCACACACACACACACACACACACACACACACACACACACACACTCACCTTTTCAACTACCTTTTACATGTTATCTTTCTGAATTAGTTGAAGTTCCTTAAGGACCCTGGCTAGCATTCTTTTTTCTTGCCTGGTACAAAACAGGTATTTAATATATTTTTGTTGACTTAACTATACATTTAACAATAGAGTATTGAATTTTGCTGATAAGATTAAGCTTATTTTTGCAAGTACTAAGCTATAATTAATTATTAATTAATAATAATGCAATTAAGCTATATTTTGCAACTCCATTCTCTTCCCATTTAAAAAAATAGGAACATTTGCCATCTCCAATCCTATGCTACCTTTCTCATTCACCATGATCTTTCAGAGATCACTGATAATGAGTATCCTTTCTCATCCAAATGTTACTCTCCTTGACAGAGAAAATAGGAAAAAAGTAACAGGATGCAATTGCTGAACATCTCAGGGATCCATTTCAAGCACATCTTGTTTCAGACATCACATATATACATAAATACAAAAAAATTTTATATAACACATGATATATGCATGTTTTATTGTATTTATATGTACATGCACATACATATATGTGTGTATATGAACCATCATTCCCATAAACTTTACTGTGCCTGAGTTTGCTTATTTTAAAAATATTGTGACTTAACAAACTATCAAGGATTGATAAGAAAATTCAGAACCCTCAAATAGGAAAGCAAGAGATGTCTGGACACTATCAAAGGATCATGAGCTAAGGGAGGTTGAGTCTTATAAAGAAAGCTACAAACATCACTTTAAAAATTCCTGACACCTTTGCAGGTCGGGTGGCCAAAATCTTTTTAACACAGCAAAAGCTTATAAATCCAAGGTATATTAACAACAAACTGATGTTTATGTAGCCTTATGGTCAGAGCACATATGAAAGAGATTTTTCAACCAAGAAAGAATATTAGAACTCATTTAAAACACTGACTCAATGACAAATACTTCCCAAGCACTCTGTTCATGTGTCTGATATTTTTTCTACATTTTTGCATCTGAAGGTATTTTTCTAGTATGATGATAACCACTTCAACCACCAAGCTGCAATTACTAGATTCAGAACTAACCCCAAAGTATATTTTCTTTTTCCAACAAATTGTGTGTTTTGATTTAACAATGCCTAGTTCAACACTAGCACCCTGTGGGCTCTTAATGACTGCTTTTGGCCTGAATGAATACATTAACATTTTTAAGTTTCACTATTATCTGTTTCAATATAATACATAATGAAGGATATAAGTATGGGGTACTTGATGGAGTAAGGGGTTGGGAAAAGAGAAAATAGAAAGTCAGTAAAGAAAAAAACCAGATGGGAAGGGGGGTGTGATCAGGTTATGAGAAGGAAAGGTAAAAAATCACCAAAACCCATAGTCATTTTACTGGATACGTTGAGCTTTAGATCAGTCACATACATTGACATATAGAGCTATAACTAGAGAGTGGCAATTAGAGCTTTGTCCTAGGGTGCTGAATTTTAGGGCAAACTGATAGTACTTGTACCAGGTGAGTTCAGGATCCAGTTAACAAGAATAGTTAATTAGTTAAAATAGAGAGCTATCAAATGGACATAATCCAGTAAGCCCTTCTATAGTTTAGAATAGGAGTGGGGAACTTCTGGCCTCAAGGACCCTCTAGGTCCTCAAATGCAGCCCTTTGACTAAATCAATCTTCACAGAACAAATCCCCTTAATAAAAGGATTTCTTCTGTAAAACTGAGACTCAGTCAAAAGGTCCTACCCGAGGACCTAGAAGGTCACATGTGGCCTCAAGGCTACAGGTTCCTGCCCCTAGGTCTAGAGCAGCCTGTGAGAACCCCCAGTGTCATAGGGTTTTTGTCTCCATGTGTTAGATTGATGTCTTGGATTCTCCTTCCCCATATAAGACCTTGTACCCTGAAGTTATCTATCTCAGGTCCCTTCCTCTCCTTAACTAAATTTATCTCAAGAAGTTCATCTGTGGGTTCTTCTATAATGCTTCCCCCAACTGTCAGAGTTCCTACTTAAAGTCCTGTCAAAGGGGTTCATTAAAGTATATATAATTTAATGTCTGGGACTGGTTAGGTCAGTTGGGGCAGAATGATGTTTAAAACAAGATATTATATCTTTGTGGTTATGGGACAGTTAACTTTGCCCTGTTCTGTGGCCACACCGAAGACAGTCTTCTCAAAAATTTCTGATGTTGACCACAAAAAAGATGAGTTTAGAGAATGTGGCATAATGACTACTAGAAAATTACCATACGTTTATGTGCTTTGTGATGGTATCTCAGCAGCTTCCTGTACATACAGCACGTTTTATGTTTAACTGATTCCCGGGTCTTCATTCATCCTGATATTATGCTATTCTGGAATGTGGAACTACAAAAAATTCTTTGACTTCTGTGGGCAAACTAGCTTACAAAGTCAATTAATGACTCTCCCATTAAAAAAATAATCAGTGTTTTATATGTAGTATGTATTTAATGAGTAGTTATTTATTTGAATTTAATTGTCACTAATAGTAGTAATAATAGCTAACATTTATATAATGCTTTAAGCAGAGCACTTTATATATTTATATACTTTATATATTTCAGAGCACTTTTTATACTTTAACTCATTTGAACCTCACAACAACCCTGTGAGATAGGTGCTATTATTATCCCCATTTTATAGATGAGGAAAATGAGGATGAAAGCAATTAAGTGACTTGCCTGGGACACACTCCACTTGTAATAAGGTCAATTTATACTCAGATCTTTTTGACTCCCAGTCCAACACTCTCTCCACTGTACTGCCTTGCTATGGGCCAGTAGCTATTTTATAGGAAACTATTTCATATCCAGCATTGTGCTAGGGCCTGTAGAGTCTAAGAACTGTAGGTATAATATTAAACGTAGGTATAATATTAAATAAAATAATATTAAAATATAATATTAAATTTGTCTTCTTCTGTCTATTTTGTGTTCTTTGTAAAATCCCAGGAGTATACTTGGACTTAATTGGCAGTGCTCATTTGGATAAGCTGCTGCTGATCCTTCCCGTCTCTTATTCTTCTAATGCCTTCTTTTTTCTTTCCTTTATTTTTTCACCTTCCTCTTATCTAAGGTCAGTTGCTGGCCAGTTCAGCTGAATACAGCTTCAATTTCAGTTCTGATAACATATAACCTTCAGGAAAAGATTTGTAATTTAATGAGTTTTAATATTTTTTATCATCTGGAGAGTCAACTTCCTCTATTTCATTTTTCTGGTTTTTCTGACCTCTAGATAAACCCTTACTTCCTCAAATTGGAGGTATAACTGACAAAATATAAGTAAAGGGGTGTTATTGAGAAAGATTGGGGAGATGCTTTATCCTTTGATTCATTCTTGGCTTTGATTATTTTATCTATTTATAGCAGAAACTAAGATTTAGGAGCTGTTACATTCAAACACAGACTCCTTTTATCATCTATACATCTCTAAGTACTTTGCAATGAAATCATTAAACTCAATTATAAAATACAACTTAATCATGCACCAAATTTTTTCAAGTAGGGGAGAAGTAACTTAAATTATTAAGAACCTAAATGATAAATGGTATTTTAGTTATAAACTAGAAAAGAATAAAGGCTCATAGATTCATAGATTTTTTTAAGCTAAAAGAGACAACTTAGGAAAAAATATACATATTTTAGGCTAGCCTCCTCATGTTACAAGTGAGGTAAATCCAAGACCCAGAAGATAAAGTTTTAAATCTTTGATTATAGGAGCTTCTCAAGTCTGGGAGTTGAATTTCTGGTTTTGTGTCCCCTGAGTTTCAAATAGCCTGCCATACCTACT
Source organism: Petaurus breviceps papuanus (assembly GCF_028583685.1). Lineage (NCBI taxonomy): Eukaryota > Metazoa > Chordata > Mammalia > Diprotodontia > Petauridae > Petaurus > Petaurus breviceps. The sequence continues at coordinate 15,443,842 of NW_027187376.1, read as the reverse complement.
ATATGCTTAATAAATACTTGTTACATTGATGTCTCTTTCCCAAGGTCACACCAGTTAATGGAAGAGCTACCAATTAAGCCCTTGTTTTCAGACTTCTAGTTCAACACCCTTCCCGCCGTGTTGTTGTTCAGTCATTTTCAGTTGTGTCCAACTCTTCATGATCCCATTTGGCAAAGATACTGGAGTGGTTTGCTCTTTCCTTTGCCAGCTCATTTTATAGATGAGGAAACTGAGGCAAACAAGGTTAAGTGACTTGCCCAGGGTCACCCAGCTAGTGTCTAAGGCCAGATTTGAACACAGGAAGATGAGTCTTTGAATGCTGACTTGGCTGATAGCCTTCCATCATTGCTGACATGCTGAGAAGAGCCTTGCCTTAAACGTGTTCCAGGCCTATCAGTGATTCCAAGTGGAATAGTTATCAGGGCATCATGGAATTGATATTTTGGTCCTTTCTTTGGATGAGTCCTTCAGAGCTGGGAGTAGGAAACCACCTTTAGCTGGTAAGGTGTCTTATTCCTGGTTTTACTGTTTATTGTTCAAACAACTCTTGGCCAGTGAAAAGGACAAAGACAGCAGCCACAATCAAGGCAATGCAGACAAACACGTTATGAAGCTGGAGGTATATGAAAAGAGTCCTGGATCTTCAGTTAGAGTGACTGGCTTCAAATTCTACTTTGAACACTTACTTAGGTTATGGTAGGTAAGTCACGCGATCCCTGGGCCTGAGTTTCCTCATTCGTAAAAATAAAGGTTGGACTAAATGGTCTCTGAGGCTTCTTTTAACCCTAAATCTATGGTCATATAATCCCAAGCGTAGTGCAAATATTAGCATCACCATGTTGCAGATGAGAAAACTCAGGATTATAGAGATTAAGGGAATTGACCAATGTTGCCAAATAGTAAGGGGTGGAGTCAGTATGTCTCCCAATTCTCAATCCAGTGGCCTTTCCAGACACCATACAGCTTCCAAAATTACCAATTGTTCTCCTCTGCCACATACACACAATCAAGAATGTCATGGATCCAGGTTCACTAGAAGTAATAGCTACATACTCAAGATAGAAAATTAATATTTTCACCATTTTACCCTGCAAATACAGCAAAAGCCCCTGAATAACCACAAATAATTAATGAAACAGATTTTTTTTCTGAGTTAAAGAGTTAAATCACAATAAAACAAGCATTCTTCCAGATGCATCCTAATACCAGAGTTCAAGCTGCAGTTCCTGGAGATTCTTCATCTTGATATTCTGAACAATGAACTTGGATGATACTGAGTCATAAAAAAAAAAAGACAATTCCATTTTCAAGTAAAGAAAGCATCATTTTAATGGAGTTTTTCAAAAAAGGCTACCTATTGTCAGATAATGTGTCCCCATCTTTGATTAGGAAAATATAGCCCCAATAACTATGCTTCTGATTACTAAGCCAAGAAAGTGGATTAATACATTTTGGGATGATTTACCAACAAACAGAAAGAGTTATGTGCTGAACAGTTAGTTTATCAGAAAAGCCCATTTCACACAACATTCTAGTCCCCTTAGCCTTCCAGGTAATAGAGGCTTTACTCCATTTCTTTAAAACTCCTATTCTGAGCCCAGCACTGCATTGTCTGGTGGGGCATATGAAATTTAGTGACGTGTGGAATCTCAATTTGAAAGCTTCATCTTCTCTTGCCTGCTTTATGTTAACTTCAAGATCTCATGAGAACAGTGACCCTGTCCTTGACTTGGCTCCTCCCGGTCTGTACCAGATTGAACACTGTCCAATATGACATGACACTCAGCAATTTCCTTGTTCCATGAAAGGGACCCTGCTTCACTGGAGCTGCATACTGACTCCTAGAAAGACCTAAAAGCAGAAATATGAATGCAAATTTCATTCATTAAAATTATAATTAATTTATTGAAAGAGAATTGTTATTATTTCAGGGACAAATGAATATTAGAATATGCATATTATTTTAATGAACCAAGAGAATCTTTGGAGAGACTTCTATGATAATTGGAAGCAGGACACTATAGTTCTACTAAGGGAGGTGAGAATATTATGCATTAAAAAGGCTAAAGATTAGTTCTTTTAAAAATACAGAAAATCAGTATTCCATATCCAGGCTTTCCCCCACATAACATCGTTAATTATTTCCATGAAAGCAAAACTCTTTTAGTCAACCCATGTTTCTCCCTAAAACAAAGGCCATCATTTTGTTGGTGATTCTCAACTGGTCACCAATACTCAAGACCAATGGCCACCAGTATTCTTCTGGTGATGCTTTATGACTGTTAGTCACAAAATATAGTCATCAATGAAGCAAAGGTATTGATTGTCCAAATGGCAATGGTAATGGCAAGACACGAGTGTCAGTGGGCAGGATGCAGCGCATTGTGAGCAAGGAACTATGAAGGAAAAGGGAAGGATAAAGGATGTCATCAGAGAAACATATGATGAAAATTGATGGAGTCATATAGCATGGATGAGGGATAACCACTGGATGTTCTATGTGCTGATATCCTAATGAGTCAGTAGTGTGATATGGCAGTGAAAAAAATCTAATATAATCTTGGGCTGCTTTGAGAGACATAGTGCTAAGGACAATGGAAGTGATGGTTCTACTGCACTATGTCCTGGTCAGATCTTATGTAGAGTGTTAGTTTAGCAGTGGGTGCCATATTTTGGGAAGGACATTAATAATCCATGGAGTATCTTGAAGAAGCAACCTAGGATAGCAAAGGGCATCAAGATCATAGCATAAGATCATTTAAAGGACCTTGGGATGGTTCAATGGAAGGAGACTTTAGGGGAGGTGTGACAACTGTATTCAGGTATTTGAAGAGCTGTCATATGGGAAAGGGATTATCTTCTGCTTGGTCCCAGAAGTCAGAACCAGACACCATAAATGAAAGTTGTAAATAGGTTTAGGCTTGCTTTAAGGAAAAAATCTCTTAATCAGAGCTATCCAAAAGTGAAATGGGTTTCCTTGGGAATCTGCCTCTGATCATTAAAGGTCTTCAAGCAAAGACTGAATGACTTTTTCTGGGATTCTGTAGAGGGGAATCTGTATTCAAGTACAAGAATTTGAGTTTTGAATGCTTGGTACTTTAGTTTAAGAAAGGACCTCAGTGACTGGTTTCTTATCTTGCCAGGTGATCTTCAGAATCTCCCTAATACAATTCAGTTTCCTGGCATGGTGCTGGTAGACTATCCAAGTTTCACAGGCATACAACAATGAGTTCAGCACAGTGACTCTGTAGACCTTCAGCTGGGTAGGCGGTCTAATATCCCTTTTCTCTCACACTTTCCTTCAGAGCCTTCCAAACACTGAACTAGCTCTGGCAATGCATGCTTCAATTATCAATGTGTACATCCCTGGAAAGTTCACTGCCAAGGGAAGTGGTATGGATGGGGCAGTGCTGGCTGGTGGAGAACCTGTGTTTTATTGGTGTTAATTGTTAGGCCAAAATTAACACAAGCAGCAGAGAATCAACCCATTCTTAGAAGGTCATTTGTGACTGAGAATAAAAAAGAATTAGAGGCATCAGATATAGACAACTTTTCAGTAAGTTGGACAGTTAAAAGTTGTAGAGAAATTGGGATAGTAGCTAGGTAGAAAAATTAGGACAGTCATAGAGTAGAAGGGTCCAGGGAAAGATTTCCTTAGGATTGGAGAAATCTAACATGTTTGTAAGAAAATGAGAAAGAGCCAGTAGAGAGAAAGATTGATGGTACCTGAGAGAGAAGGGCTAATTTCTATAGCAGGGACCTGGAGAGATGTGGGAGGGGATGGGATCAAGGATTTGCTGTGATTTAGAAACTGAACACCCAGAATTCTTATAGAGGAATTCTAGGATTTGTTAGAGGTGACAGCTGACATGGCCAGTCTAGTTAAGACTTTCACACACAAAAAACATGATACCATTAACATCATTATTAGATTTGACACTGAATACTTACATTTAGATTCCTCAATCTACATTTTAAAACAATGTTTTACCTGTTAGAAGCCGCTCTACCATGTGTTTTCTATTCCTTTCCTTCACCCAATGCAAGGGTTCAGATTTCATTCCCCATATTATCATACTGTAGCAATGCTAGTTAGTAGAAACCTATAGGGCTCTAGACTGACAGAAATTAGAAAAGGCTTAAAGACTTTTTAAGCCAGTCCTACTCGGTAAAATGGCAGAGATATGTTCTTCCCCCTTTGCTCATATTGCTTTTTTATTGTTATCAGATGTACCATGAATTTAATGCTGATCAAAGGCAAAAAAGAAAGCAAGCTGCTCTTACTCCATGTTTTTATGGTGGTAGTACTAAGAAATGCAAGGTTTGTTTTTCCCTGAAATAACTTTTCCAGGAAACTTTGGATTATTGCAACAGTCTTCTGTACCTCTTTTCCCTTGCTCCATTCCATTATACAAACACTAATTTTGTCCCATCATTTCCTTTAACAATTTGTAATGTCAAAGGGAGATGAGCTAGTCATGTTGCCCAATGGTAAATCAACAGATGTACTCTATGGATCATATGATAAATTTCCTGTAACTATATATAGCCATCAGTAGGCCAAGGACCAGATAGATCCAATGAGAAAATACGGACCCAAACTGGAAATATATAAATGAAAGATGAAAATGGATACAAATGGACTATGAAAAATTATATTATGAATTGGTGGATGGATAAATGAAGGCAAATGAGACATTAAAGTTTCCTACTCAAGCTTCTCCAATGAATCTCACTTATCTATCATGTGTCAAGTATCTCTGGTTAGATAGACCACACCTCTTCTACAATTTAGTGCGTTATCTTTGAAAATTATGATGGCTAAAATATGCATCACCCTGTTGCCAATTTAGTAAGGAACCTCTCCAAATTTAACTGGGCTCATCATCAGAAAACAGATAGCCTGTCCACCCACAAGTCCAGTTACTGTTATAAATTCAAAATCTTCACCCAGAAACTTAAAGCCTTCTTCTGGAAGCCTAAGATTAAATCTTAGTCCTTTCCCCTGTATTTGGACAGGGAAGTTCTGAAAAGTAGAATCCTATACATACCTCTCTCTTCCCCTCTATCTTCTGTGAGAGTGGGCAGAAATTCAGTGATTCTTGGAGACCCCTTTCCCCACTCATCTACCACCTTCCTTAAGCACTGTCTTTGAGTAGAGGTGGTGGCATAGGGCATATGCCATGCCCACTTCCCCTGACCACCCATCAGCATGGCTCAGTGAAAAGAGCACTTGTCTGGTACATTTGTTTCTATCTACCTTGAAGCACTGTAAAGGCAGCAGGTGTTCAGTAAATGCTGTTGACTGACTGACTCCATCATCAGGCATACATCTGTACTCTTGGGAAGGCACTGTGCAATCTGTTCAGGGCATGGCTGCATCTAATTCCATGATTAGTGGAGCCAGGGATGACAACCGTAATGGAAAGGGACTCCTGATAATGCTCTGGTTGAATAAGCTATTTTTGCAGGTCTGAAGGATTTTTTAACTTCCTGTATAAAGTTGCTGTATTAATAGGAAGAGAGAAAAGCACCACACCTCTTGTGCCTCTCTTAATTTCCATCACTGCCACGAACAACCTTTGGCACAGCAGACGATAAATGCCACAGACTGGCAGACAGATTTTAGGTACAAAAGGCATGCAGCCTTATTTACCCATAACCTTGATGTTATGCTAATTGGAGTCTTCCCCTGCCCATTGAGGATGGGTAGGGTCTACACAGTTCTTGATACCAGGTCTCTACCTAAAATAGAAGAGGATATTTAGGAAGATTGACTTTCAATTCTAAATATAAGCACATAAAATAGTACCACTTACACTCTGCAGTTCTCAGTGCCCCTATTCTTGACCATGTTTCCCCCATCCTCTTCAAAGAGAGAAAGAGCAAGGAAGCTAAGGGGTGGATGCTAGCTGGGTGTGAGTTATCAGGTGGCAGAAAAGAGGGACCAAAAATGCTTTGAGGGACAGGAACGGAAACATAACTAGCTTCCTTTCATTCTCTGTGGCTTTTTCCTTTTCCTCTTCAGGAAGTTTATGTCAACTAGCAATGCTCCAAAGTGAACCACATTGAGCTTTCCTCATCCCTTTGTGCTCAGTGGCATGTACCATTATGACAAGGGACATCTTAACCTCCCCTATCCCCTGGGGGTGAAAGCTTCAAAGAGGACAATTTAGGTTTTTAATTAATTTTTTTTCAATTAACATGCATTTGCTTTCTTTTTCTTTGACCTCCCCTCTACATTTGGAGGGAAAAAAACCCTTGTGACAAATTTTTTCTGATGCATGGAAAAATCTTCAAAACAGAACTATGCAAAAGTAGAATTCCCTCTCCCTGGGTCTTCAGACAAAGACCAGGGTACTGTGTATTCAGGATGTTGTAGAGAGACTCTATGACTGGTATGACTGGTTAAGATGGCTTTGGGAGAGTCCCTTCATCTCAGAGAATTTATTATCAATAAACACAAATATCTCATTCCTCCTAAGATACAGACAAGACACATGTTTTATGTAACTTTTTTATTTCAATAAACAAGCATTAACTTTCTCTCCCTCCCACTTTCTTTTCCACATGGAAAAGGAAAATAGAAAAAAAAACCCAAAACCTTTCTAACAAATATGTATAGTTAAGCAAAACAAATTGCAACACTAGCCATGTTCAGAAATGTATGTCTGCATCTTGACAGACCAGATTTTAAAGGTGATGTTTCTACCTTCTGTTTCCAATTTTTTCTAATCCCTCCTCCTTCTCACAATTTCCAGAAAGGCACTGAAAACAGTGGGGAAATGTCAATTGGGAGAAGTTAATAAATTAACTAGAATATTGCTTGTCATAGTTTAATATCAACAATAATACCAGTAATAAAACATTTTGAAGACACTGAATAAAATAGGCATTACTTGTCCCAGGCAACCATCCCAGCCTTCTCAAGGGACAGATTATTACAGTTCCCTCCTAAATATTAGTCAGCACATCAGCTCAGAGGGCATTCCTAAAAGGTGTTAAATACTTAATAGTATTTTGTATAGGGACCTCTGTCTATGGGACTGCTATAGGAGAAGTAAACATTTCTAGAAAAGGTGCTAAACACTTATTAGCAGTTTTATTCTGCTTCAGGGCCAGTTTCACAAGGAGAAAATGAAGATATTTACTAAACAGTTATGGGCAAATGCTGTATATTTTGGGAAATGCCAAGAAAAATGCAGGAACTATAATCAATTAGCTACTTTTAGCTACAGTTGGCTAATTTTCAAATAGAAAACTTGATGGGTCCAGAAAAGGTCTGTTTTTAGGAAAATGTAAGTTGCAGTAACAGAAATGAGGGATTTCACTGAATTGAGATTCTATCAAGAGGGTAAAATTGGGAGACTAGTAAGGAGGTAATAAAAAATACCACCATTTAGTGTGACTTAAAGATGTAACCAAAAGGTAGGAATTGAGCATGGCTGTCATATAGTTGAAATAAAGAACAGATTCACTGTCCAAGAAATGACAGTGCATTGTCTTTGGGGAGGCCAAGATGTCTCTGAAGCCTTGTAGGAGATTTTCTTCTTTGCTTGGGTGGGCCCAGAATCAGCCAGCATATTTTATAGTTTAGGTTTAGAATCAAACTAAGTTCCTACAGACCTACCCTACCGGGATAAAATGGGAGAAGACTTGGCCCCCTGAGCTCACCCAAACCATCTGGGTTTGGTCTGATCTGGTGGATAACTGCTGTAAACTTTACTGAGTTACCTGCCCCGTGGGATTTGCCTCATTGGAAGCCATCCTGAAAGATATACAGTGTTTTCTTTTGGTTGTACTATCTAGCAAGAATGAGGAACTTGATGACTGGCATTCTATTTGGGGGAAAAAAAGTTTTAAAAATAAATATTTTGAAGAAAGATGCAATTGTTTTCTCTTAAAGATTGGACCAATAATATAGGCTGAAGCACTAAAATTTTAGAATGCCAAGTTTCCTGAGCAGGAAAAAAGCTTAATAGAAGAGAGGTGAGTGATGATGCTGGGTACCAACTATACAGTTTTCTTAACTGCCACGGAGATGGTTTAGATTGACATGAAAAATAGAAAGGACAAGAGAAAGATCATTGAGAAAGTGTTATAGACTCCTGGGCAAGAGTGAGAAAGAAATGAAAAATATTAATGCAGCTAAAATAGGTCCATTGAAAAGCTGGGACATTGATCACAAAGAAGTGCCTGTAACCTGGTATTGACTAGTGAGTATATTACAAAGAAAGGAAACAATTGTCCCTGAGCAGGTATGGTTTACATGCTAGTGAGGCTGCATTCATGAGGAAAACTTGAAGAAACTGGGCTCCTTCCCTGGAACAAAAGAAAATCATAATGACCCAATCACAGCTTTTGTTGGGCATTGATGGCAGGATAAAACATCCTACCTGTCAAAAGGGAAATTTATACAAAAGATGTTTGTATTCTTTAAGAACTAAACCACTTCTTTGCCTCAAATTGTTGTGTTCATTTCTTCCCTTCTCTTCCTTTCCCACCACTCCTGCTGAACACCCCCCCCCCAAATATTCCTGCTGTCCTCTCCCTCTGTCTACTTTTGGGCTAGTAACACAAAATAGCATGATACAGGGAGGTAGCTTTCTGAAAAGGGTGCTGGATTTGGGTTCAGGAAGATCTGAATTTGAATGACACTTCCTAGCTGGGAGTCTCTGGATGTGTCCCTTCCCTGCACTCATCCTCAGCTTCCTGGTCTGTAAAATGGGGATAATACTACCTACCTCACTCACAGGGCTGTTATGAGGCTCAAATAAAATGATGTGTACCTTCATTTCACTCATACTCCTTCCCAGAAATTTCAGAGGCAGACTGAAAAACCTTAATTCTTGGGTTTCTTAGTTCCTCAACATCTTAAACTCTCATGACCTCTATCTCCAGCCTACACAACCCCAACAGAAGTATTCAAAACTTAGATACTGAGATGGTTTGCCATTTCCTTCTCCAGCTCATTTTAGATAAGGAAACTGAGGCAAATAGAGTTAAGTGACTTAACCAGAGTCACAGAGCTAGTAAGTGTCTGAGGTCAGATTTGAATTCACAGAGATGTGGACAAATGATAGCAACCAACCAGAAGAAACCTACCCCCTTACCTTATTGATCTTTTTAGCTTTATTTGCAATGGAAATCCATCCTTATTATCTTGGTGCAGCAAGTATTCACTGACAATGGAGTCTGTATTGTCCCTGGAAAGATGGTTTTATTACAGACATAGATCAGGTTAGCATCTTTATAAAAATTATTCAAAACAAATATCCATGAAGACACCACTGACATGCATTGAAGGAGGTCAGCAGGATCCCTCTACTAGGACCCTGCTGTGTAATCTTTCTTTCATCTTAATTCTAAATCCCTTGGAAAATGGAGTTATCTGTCACATATTTTCCTCTGCTCACTAATTACTTACTTGCAGGGTTCCTAGTTTGGCTCCTGCAAAAGAGAAAGGGAATAATTGCTACTAGTATTTTTCATCTCTGTTGACTTGAGTAGAGATGCTGGCTTAGCCCTACACCCATATCTTTCTTTTTTCCCCTTTCTTATCCTTACATACTTTATGTGGGGGGAGGGAGAATCAGATTCCTCTTCTCTCTGGTAAGGAATACCATGAGAAGGTTAGTTGAATACCTTGGTATTCAAGATAAGGAATACCTTGAAAAGTTAGTTATTCGAAAGTGCTCCACAACTTATATAGAAGTTTTTATGTTTTTCAAAAGAAAGCCAATTCCAATGTGCAAAAAAATTGCCTTTTGGTTTTAGAAAGAGAAAAGAGGACAACATTATGTTTTCACAGACCAGAAGCAAGTGCACCTCCAAAATAAATGTTCAAAAAACAGGTAAAAAAAACCCCCACCCTTATCCAATCCTCTGGACATATCTTTGAACTGGGTCCTTTTGGCCTGCAAAATAGTCTTCTCTTCATTGACTTCATAGTTCCAAGGTCTGCCATCTTTTTGCTCATTTCCTCCAAGATGCATTCAACTTTCTCTCTTTGGTCTCTTCTTCCACTAAAACTAATATCATCATTCTTTTTCCCCCTTTACAAATAATACTCTACTCATATGAAAATGAATACTTTATCCTACTTTCTTCTTGATATCGCTCACCTCAAACTATCAACATTATTATCATTCAATAATAAGCTAAAGGACTTTCCTAGTTCAACAATTAATCAAAAAATTTAAGACATCTACTAGTTTGGGAATGAAGTAAAGCTACAGATGGATTTGAAATTCTCCTAAAAATGTTTCCCTTTCCTTATTCCCAATAGATTATACAATGGCACCGATTAGCAGCAGCATTTTGAAATACCACTTAAGGCTTTATCACAGTGGAGTCCTGCCAGTAATAGTCTTTAATTCACTTATATGTGCCAATTCATCTCTGTCAGGATCCTATTAATTTCCTCCCTGTTTTACTCTGTCCCTAGCCCCTATATAATGAGGCACTGTGCTCCCCATTTATGTAACCAAAAAAATTAAAATCTCTTGTAAATGACTTCTGATATGCTGCTTTTAGTGACCAGGCTGCCTCCCCACTTCCTCTTCATGTTTAATTCATTCTCTGCAAGCTCATTTCTCTAGAAGACTACAGGAAGATCAAGCAGCCAAATGGTGAACTCATAGGAAAAGTGTGGGAATTCAGGTTAACTGCTTTAACCTTTGGTCCTGCATTGAGGAATACTTTCCAGACTATTATACCTAAGACACACTCTTCACACAAACAGCCAACACTGATTGAATGAGTGTTAATGAAAACCAACCTCTTAGTCTTCAATCATTCCTCTTATCAATGGGCAAGATATCAAAATACCCACATCATCATCATAACATAGAAAGCTAAGAAGACCTGAAGTCAAGTAGACCTGAATTCAAATCTGACCTTAGATACTTTCTACCTGTGACCTTATGCAAGTCATTTAATGGCTATCTGCCTCAGTTTCCCTGTATATAAAATAGGGATAGTACCTCCCTCCCAGGATTGTTGTGAGGATAACATATATAATTTTTCTAAAGCAGTTTGCAAACCTTAAATTACTATATAAATGCTAGATACTATTATTATTATATTATTATTAAATCAGAAGACCCTGCAACAAACATGGGGGAGGGCTTTTAAATAAATACTATGGCTTATGCACCTGGCCTTTCTTTTGATGATGGTCTGGAATGAACAACAAGGCAACAACTGGTGAAACTCAGAGGGGTTAGTACATATTTTGAGTGATGTTTTCTCTTTGCTGGTATGAAATTATTACTGCTGGGTTAAACTAACGTCTCTGTTAACTTACTCTGCACTTTCCAGAATTGGAGCAAAGCACCAGGAGCTACGAGAAAAACAGGCAAGAGGGCTTACTGATTATTCCACTGGCCTCATAGGACCTCTTCATGATATGGATGATGATGAAATGGATCCCAATTATGCCCGAGTGAACCATTTCCAGGATACTTACGTACCAGCTGGTGTCTACAGGTCATCACCACCACCCAGTGTTGGACCACTGGGCTATGTACGGGATGGCCCCCCACTATTTCCAGAGAAGGATCACTTGGAGGGGCTTTATGCAAAGATCAACAAGCCTTACCATCCTCAGGCTCTTGCTGACAGGTAATGAAACCTTGTGGAAGTTGAAGGTAGTCCTTATTCAGCAAGGTCACATATGGGTTGTCTGATGTTTGGTAAGAGCAAAAATTGGACATACTGATGTGGAATTCTAAAAACAAAATAAAAACAAAAACCCTTCAGTTTCCTGAAAGAGATATACAGCGGCTACCCTAGACAAGGGCTGTGTTTTGACTTAACTTGAAGCTGTCAACCATCCAAAAATAAAGCTAACAAATAATAGTAATAAGGCACCATGAATAGACAATAGACGAATTCAGAGAGCAAAGTCCCTGTTGCAAAGAGCTGACAATTTATGCAAGAATATTATGACAGAGCTGATAATGACAAACGTTCAAAGAGCATTGGTTTTTTTTTTCCTCTCAAGAGCCTTACAGTGAAGAGCTTAGACTGAAAGAAGGTGGCATGAAATCTGGAGTAGGCAAATTAAACACAATGAGTGATGAAATGGAAAGGCATTCATTGCAAAGAAGGGAAAGTGAGAGGGGATATCATTAAAGCTTCTAAAGCAGTGTAACTGAGGGCAAATCTGAGGGCAGTGAGGAACACTAAGGGAGCTTTGGAAACCAAAAAAAATCTGAATTTCATCCACAATAAGAACAAAACTTGAACAGCTATGCATGGATAATCAAAGATATCAAAGCAGATAATCTTGGTCATAGAATAGGATGATGAAACTAAAGATCATTTGCCTTTCTGAACTAAGGATGTTGAAATAGGAGTGTCTTTCTGTGTGCTTGACAGAGAATAGAGTGAAATGAAATTCATTGTCATATGTAGAACTGATCCGAGAAAATATTAATCAATCCATGTTGTAGGTGGGGCCCCTGAATTTTGCACACACTCAGTGGATTGACAATGGATTGACAATTCTTCATTCCATTTTACTTTGGTACATTCCAGTGTAGGCTAGGAAGAGAAAAGCAGGGTAAGTGGTAGCCCCAAAGAGTGGGCTCTTGCTTCAGGGCAAAAAGAAAAAAGAAGAAAAAAGCCTTGTTTTCCAGATTTCTTTTGGTCCTGACAACCACCCAGTGCCCATTAGTAACCAGCTTTTGTGTGATAGCATGATATATTGCATATGTTTACAGTTTACATTTCCCCAGCTGTGTGATATTATGCACTTTCAATTAGGTTGGGGAGAGGAAAGGAAATCATGGCATTTTTATGCAGACTGTAAAGTGTAGCTTCACAAGACTGATTACCTTTCAGAGCCTTTCCAATAACCAAGTGGGAAGGAAGGAGCAATTTTTAATCCTTACTGTCAAGCTTCCAGGTTGATAGTATTAAAGAAAGATGGTCAAGTTTTTCTTTGAGGTAAAAAGAAAATATAAATTCCTGTGACTCAGTGATATAGTCATTAAAACTAGGCTGCTAATTCATAGCCACCCCTTGAATCACCTGTTAAGAGAAAACCATTTTTATTCTCAAACTATAATAACAAGAGGTATTCTATAAATACAAGACATGAGAGGGTTCTGGTTAGGGCTGTTGTCATTAGAATCCTTCCTTAACTCAAAGAGGTCACTATCAAACTGTGTCTAGCCATGGACAGTACTGAAAGTAGCCCCTGCCAGATTGCTGCTAGCTCAGAAAACCTATTACAGAGTATCCACTGTGCTATCAGACCTTCCATGATTTTTTTTTCATCTTCCTCATGCATCTGGAAGTTCTTCTGAAGTTTCTTGAAGATAGTTTTAATTTCATCCTTATTGTCAAACTTCTGCGTTAACATAAAAACTCATGTTCTTCAACACCATTATTCTCCGAATGTGACAAATCATAGATCCCAAGAATCACAATTGCTGGTGATCCCAAAAGCAAGTTAATCATGGAAGCATAATGGATGTCAATAGGCTATAACATCATTGCTAATGAAAACTTGCATATGAGAAGTAATATGAAAGACATCATCAAGCAAAGGTAGGATCAGAAAAGGAGGTGGGCTGTCTATGACTTTGTGCTAGTAACCACAAGATGTTCAGAGGTGTAAGTGAAGGCTTCCAGCACCTTAGGTATTTCTTATTTGGAAGACTTATGGAATGACATAGAGAAGAATTCTGTAAGATGAGAAGATGTGAATAGTTTACAAGGTACACTGATGGCCATGAGATTATTTTTGTTTGCTTGCTTTATTGATGGATGTTGCTTTTATGTTTCAAACATTGCCCCTACTCTTTGAGAGCTCTCGTGGGCAAAATAAAACAGTTAAGCAAAACTAACAATAATGAACTCATCTGAAAGTGCTTGCCACTTTCTACATCTGTAGCAACCCCCCAACTTCTATTTTTAATTTTTTTTCAAATGAAATCTATTTTATCTCCCTCCCATCTCCCACTCTATTGCAGGGCAGGGGGCAAGAAAAGAAAATTGCTTTTTAACAGATATGCATAGTCAGACAAACCAATTCCCTTGTTGTCTGGGTACAAAAATATCTGTGTCTCATTCTGCACCTTAAATCTATCACATCTCTGTCAAGAAGTAAATAGTATGTTTCATCATCGATCCTTTGGTATCCCGGATGGTCATTGTATTGATCATAGTTCTCACAGCTTACAAAGTGGTTTTGTCTTTATAGAGTGTCATTGTTATCATGTAAGTTCAGGTTATTCCATTCATCAGTTTATAAAAGACTTTAAAACTGTCCATCTTTATGATGTTGACATTATAGTACAAATTGGTCTTCTACTTTGCCTCCCTCTACATCAGTATAGATTAGGTCTTTCTATGTTTCTTTGAAATTATCTGTTCTCTCATTTCTTCCAGCACAGTAGTATTCTATCACATTCATATACCTATTCAGCCACTCCTCATTTAAGGGCATCCCTTTTGGTCTGTAGATTCTTTTGCCACCACAAAAATTAACTACTATAGAATTTTTTGTGAATATAAAAATCTTTTCCTGCTTCTTTTATTTTTTGGGGGTGTAGGCCTCATCTTGGTGTCTCTGAGTCAAGGGGTCTGAGTTTTGAAAAATAATTTTAATTGGCATCTGCTCAAGAAAAAAGATTTTTTTAAAGTACATCCTGTCCAACATGGATTACATACTTGTCTTGGTTTGCTGTGACTATTTAATAAAAAAAAAAAAAAACTAAAACCACTTTAACTAGAGGTTAAATACTATCACACAGGGAAGATAAGATCATAGGACTCACAACTAGCTTTAAGTCATCCTGACCCCCTTCTCATTTCATAAATGAGGAAACTGAGGCCTAGAGAAGATATGAGGTGGCTAAACTCACTGGATTCCCCAAGTGTTAACTATAATTATACTTAAACTCTGACTTTGCTTTGCTTGGATCCTTATCATTTATTTTTAAATATCATGTTGTATCCACACTTTGCTCTGTAAGTCTCCCAGTGGCATTTAGCCAAAAAGCAATAAAATTCTAGCTTGACTTGGCCATGACTGAATGAATCTAAAAAGGATGAGTCAGCAAAAAGGATACACTCAGGAGTGATTGGAGAGGAGGCAAATACCAGAAGGAAACTGCTGGTAAGAATACGGAGTTACTGCGATTATACCCTGACAGGCTTCATGAGCTACAGAATGGAAACCAGCAGCAATGAGTTCTAAATCCACTCTCACCATAGATGCGCAATGTGACTCAAGGCAGTTATATAATTTACGTGTCTGCAGAGTGAAAGTGATATGAAGTCCCTTTTGCTGTGAAGCCAATATGCCAAGGAAGCATTTCTCCTGCAGATCTAAACCATCAAAAAGTAATTAAGTTAAAGAAAGCTGACTCAGGCTCAATTAGATCAATTGACTTGTCCATTATTGGGCAGCTAGGTGGCAGTGAAGAGAGTGTCAAGTCTAGAATCAGGAAAACCTGAGTTCAAATCTCAGACACTAAGTAGATATGACCCTGGGCAAGTCACTTAACCCTGGTTGCCCCAGTTATTTATCTCTGAAATGAAGATGGAGAAGGAAATAGTAAACCACTCCAGTATCTTTGCCAAGAAAACCCCAAATGGGGTCATGAAGATGTGGTCACAGCTAATTGACTGAACAACAAATGTACAAAGCCCTGGCCAACTCATGTTTCCTAAAATTTTACAACATAAAGAAATAATATAAAGACAAACATAATACCAAAAATATGATTCATTTGTAATATAGGTATTAATCCTGTCTCCCAACATCAATGCAAGAAAATCTGGAATAGGCAAGTTAAACACAATGAGTGATGAAATGGAAAGCATATAGTAATGTACTATTTTGAATGAGTGAGGAAGAAGCAGATATAAGGCAAGTAAGATTAAAAAATTGCAGAATTGTAGTTACATGGATTGTATTCAGGCATCCCCTCTGCCATGTCTTACCAATGGTCATTTAGTCTCATTGTGAGTAATCCCAGTGATGCAGAGCTTACTACCTTGTGAAGCATTTCAGTCTATTTTCAGATGGTTTTAACTGCCAAAAAAAAGAGTTTGTCCTTACATAGGGATTCTTCACCTGGGGTCTCTGAAGTTTTGGTTTTCTTTTCTAATACATTAATAACTATCTCAATATGATGCATTTCTTTTATAATTATATATATTTCATGCATTTGAAAACATTCTCCAAAGGAGTCCCTAGGCTTTCCCAGATTTTCAAAAGAGTCCATGGCACAAAAATTCCTAAGAACCCCTGCCTGTATTAAAAGAATATCTTTCTCCCTTTACCTTCTGCCTGTGGGACCTAGTTATACCATCTAGAACAACACAAAATAAATCCAATCATTCTTCCATATGACAACCTCATGAATATTTAAAGACGAACACCATGTCACTTCAATGTAACGAGTATTTATCAAGTCAAAATATTAGGTGTCGAGAATACAGAAGCAAAAATAAAGCAATGCCTTCCCTCAAGGAGCTTATTGGCTACTAGGAATAATACAATATACATAAAAAAGAAGCAAATTTTAAGGTCATTAGAGGAGAGAGTACATTAACTGCTGTGGGGAGGAGAGGAGAGTTTACCTCCAATACTATGGCCTTGGAAGCTGAGGCTGTGGAGAAAGAGAAGAAACCTCTGAGAAGCTTAAAACCTGGAGGCTTTTATCTCTTGGAGATAAGCTCAGTGCTGAGAGTATCAAGAGTCAGCCTCTGTTTGAATAAGCACAAATTCTAAACGAAAGGAGTCCTCTACTTGACTCTTATGACTGACCCAAGGCCACAGCATCTGCATTGTATACTGAACCCTGGTGCCAGCATCTATTTCTTCCTTCTCTTTTGGGCCCATTGGCTCAGAAACCTGGTATCCCTGGTAACTGAGCCCATACTCCATGTGTCTGACTTGATACTTCTGACCTCTCCCTCAGTAAAAATAGTATTGCCACAAATTTTAATCGTGCTCCTCAGCTTGAGAAATCCTACTCAGTGCCACGGATGACCCCCAAAACAAGCAGATTACATCCTTGGCCCCACCCAGGAGCATAGTTAAGGAACATTATGCTTGTACAGGTGAAGATGTTTTAGAGAATTTTCTTTTTTCACCACATAGAACTTCTTTTTTAGCTCAGAGATAAAATGTTTTATTCATTTCACTAACTTCTAATAAGATTCTCTAACTATAAGCAACTGGAAACCATTCATTTTCCAGAAGTTTTTTTTTAAACCCTGAAAATTAATGGTCAAGTAAATCCTGGGCTATAGGTGCTGAGGGAACGCAGAAGTGTTAAAAGGAGAGCTTTGGGATGAGGTGTTAATCATACAGGAAAATCCAGGTGTGAAAACCACTTCTTGTTCTTGGGGGAAAACAGAATCATTGATATTTCTTCCCCAAAAGAAATTTTGTTCATTTCCAAGGTTAAACATTTCATTTAGCAATAGATCTGTCTTGTAATCTAGTATTCTGGGTTCTGTGTTTGGCATAATCCCTTCCCCCATTAGACTCCTCTCTCCAGCTTTCTCCCTTGAGTTACCCCATCCTCTCTTCCTCTTTCCTTCCCTTTCCCTCTCCCTCCTCCTCTTTGTCTCTCCTGTGATTTTTCACTATTAATTTTACTTTAGATTAATGACTTTTGAGCTCTCACCTCTGACTCGTTGACGTAGTGTGCAGGGACTTGAACAGTGAATAAAGTAAATAACTTAGAGATGTGTGTTTTTTCAGTTTCAACAAACAGAACAGGGATGAGCTCATTTAAGTCTGGGAATCCCAGTTATAAGTGTCATTACCATGGAGAATTAAAATTCATCAGTTGAACCAAGCAATCAGGGAATTTTTTTGTCAAAGAATGTATTATCATCAATTTTTTAAATGACTTTTAAACAATAATGAGAATCCTCTTAATGAAAGAATATCCATGGCTAGATAAGTGCTAATAATAACTGATATACCATTAACTGTACTTTCCTCACATCTCTTCCTCCTAAAACTTGATATTCTCATTAATTTTTTCCCTCCTCTGGGATCCCCACTCACGGGATTATACAAATTCTCCTCCCTTGCCCCAGCAGATTACAGTGATACCCAGTACAGGTCCCCTTCCTTTGTAGCTTACATATGAGATAAGACATAAAATAATTGGTGGATGCCCAAAGATAAATTGCCACACCAATCCCCTTTGCCTTGGCCACCCGTTAGGAAGGATGGGAAGAAAGTTTTCCACCCTGGGTCACCCTGATTTGTTTAAGCAGCCATTTATGCAGATACTAGAGTCTAATAAACTAGCCCACGGCTTGTGTTTATATGTGTTTCTATGTTCAGAAGAGCTGAAAGTGTTTTAGCAAACATTCATCTCATAAATCCCCATAACAGCTTTGTGAAGTAGAAGGAGGTAGAAGGGAGGGCTTTAATATTATTACCCTCTGACATCCAGGGAGGGAGGGGCAAACAAATAAGAAGGAAAGGGACTCAGAGAGTCCTACTGGTCCTGCCTTCCAGGATAGGGCTAAGATTATGAAGGGTTAATAATGATGATGTGTTGTCCTTCAAATCAGGAGGATTGTCATGCACCTGACCCACCATCAGGAGGTAAAGAACTCTGTCATCAGAGGACCTGCATTCAAATGGTGCTTCTGCCCCTCCCTGTCTGTGGAATCTTGAGAAAACATTTAGACTTCTTTGTCCCTCAGTTTAATAGAAGTCTTGGGCTTCAGGACTTTACAGTCTCTTCCAGCTCTCTGTCTGTCATCCTAGCAGTCTATGGCATATGCTTTGAGTTGTTTTGTTTTTTTTTTAATTTTCACTCAGCCTTTTTTGTGACCTGTGGTTTGCATAAGTACACTGGGCCATACCACATACCTTTTCATTATAGTCTTTGCCTGCATTAAGAATTGATTCCAGAGGGCCCTGCTTATAATTTCTCCATTTAATGCAATGTGTAATCAAGAACAGGTCGTTGTTAGGTCAATTCTTCCCCCATATGTATCTTTTCAAATAATAAATAATCAGTAGAATTGGAAAGGGGCATTGAAAAGATAGTTTCAAAGTTAGCCCTCATAAATAACCAATTTCCTGAATAGACATTTTAATATTTATATGCTATGGAATTCCTTCCCCCACCCCCTTGGAGATCTGGCTTAGGACTGATATAAAAAGTATCCAGAAATAGACTGTAAATGCTACCATTTTGCATTAGGTTTCTAATCAGTCCTGGAGACAGCATCTTTAGCTTCGCTTGAGTTTGGTAATACTTTAGCCCTTTCCTGTCTAAATGGCCAAGATCTATATGGTTTAAATGGGAAAACATGAAGAAGAAAAATACAGAATAAGGCTTCTGGGGAGGGGTGTCTGTTGGCATTAATGAAATCAGCACACTATTAACCATCCATGGTCTCATAGGATCATAAATCTAGGGCTGAAAGTGCCTTCAGA
Organism: Petaurus breviceps papuanus; assembly: GCF_028583685.1. Classification (NCBI taxonomy): domain Eukaryota; kingdom Metazoa; phylum Chordata; class Mammalia; order Diprotodontia; family Petauridae; genus Petaurus; species Petaurus breviceps. The sequence continues at coordinate 15,424,398 of NW_027187376.1, read as the reverse complement.
GGCTATCTATTCCAATCCTCTCCTTTTATACATAAGGAATCTGAATCCAGCCCAAGGTCAGGTATGTCAGCAGTGGAATTTGAACTCAGGACTTCTGACTTCAGAGCCAATGTTTGTCTCCACTTGCCATTCCAAATATTAAAGCATGCATAAAAAAGATTGCAAGGGAGATTCTCTTCTCAGTCTTGGCATTTCAAATGTGGTAGCTTGGGTTAATATGAGGCCTTCTGATACAAACCTTGAGCCAGCACACTCTATTATCCTGTCCCCATCTTTCTCTGCCAATCTCCAGCATCACCATTACAAGCACAGGCCCAGCTGACGTGGCAATGTCCCTGGCAAGTGCTCTGTATATTCCCCAGAATCTTCTCCCCTTCCTCTCAGCCAATATGGTTTTTGATAGTACCACCAGGCATAGTATCTGTGCCTGACTATGGGAGATGTTAGCATTTCTGTACTAGCTCATGCCTTCATGGGCCCCATCAGTAGAGAAACACTCCAACTTTGATCCTTTCTTTCTGTTTTCTGCCCCCTTGAATCTCGGGCCATAGTTTCCACACTCCAACTTCATTCCAGCTCTTCTTGCAGGAGAGAGGCAGAAGTTGGTAACTTAGCAAGGACCATGCGCATAAGTCTGTTGGTCTCTTCTATGACTGGCACCCAAGAATGCCAAGAAAGGAACAGAAATGAGTGCAAGTTCTTCAGGTCGAGGGACATGATAATAAACATTATAATTATGATATTATAACATTTGTATAGTGCTCTAAGGTCTGCAAAATGCTTACATATATCATCTCGTTTGATCACAAAAGCTTGTTGGGGTAAGTGCTATTATTGTCTACATCTTACAGATGGGGAAACTGAGGCAAAGAGAGATTAAATGGCTTGCCTGCACTCATACAGCTGATGAATGTGTGAGGCTGGATTTGAACTTAGCTTCTCCTGAATCTGAGTCTAGTGCACTGCCTCATCTTCGGTTCCCTGGGACACTCAAGAAATCAATGCATGCTGGTGTCCAGTCTTAGCCAGCTCTTTATGGGATTCGATAGTCAATAACTTCCGAGTCTCAAAATCGTGATGCACCAGTGAACATAACACAGAGAAACCGATATTTTTCTGTAACAATCTTCTCAGCACCTAAATCTCGGAATTGCTGTCAACCTTTATATTTTTTCTATCACATCATTTCTAATAAGAAAAGATTTTTACCGGATCCAGTCATAGCAGGTAAAGAGATAGGGACAGGAGCCTGAACCAGTGGTTTCATTACTAAAGGGGAGTGAGTATCAGATGAGGAAGCACCTCCTACTACTATAAGTCAGCACTCTTTCTGCTAGAAAGAAAAGAGAGTGGCTTAGAAACCAAGAATGTAAGTGACTTGCCCCAGTCACACAGAGAGTATGTGTCAGAGAAAAGACTTGAACCCAGGCCTTCCTGACTCTAAAGCTCTTTATCCGCTGCACTGTGACAATAGATGAGACAGTTCCAAAACCAACTTTATCTAGATGGGTCTCTTAAAGGATAGAGTAGAATAGTAGGCATTAGAGTTCTCCCAGAGGTGAAGCCCACATGGATGGAAGAGGGAAGAAAGCCACTAGCAAAAACCACATGTGATGCTCACATGTAATAGAATAGTACATTTTCAGGCAATTTTCAATGTCATTTTATTATTTACCACTATCCAGGATATCATTTTTCTCTTTTTGCTACTTTCTGTTTGGTTGGTTTTTTTTTTTCCTTTTTGGAGGGGGAAGTCAGGGCAATTGGGGTTAAGTGACTTGCTCAAGGTCACGAAGCTAGTAAGTGTTAAGTGCCTGAGGCAGAGTTTGAACTCAAGTCCTCCTGACTCCAGAGCTAGTGCTCTATTCACTGCGCCACCTAGCTGCTCCCAATTTTTGCTGCTTTCTTACCCCAAACCGGTATGTGATAGATACAGTTATGACCAACTTAAGAAAGCTGATTGTTAAATTTTCAGTTTGAGGATTTACACCTTGGAAGTGGACTTACCATTGTTTAAACTTAAGAAAAGATGGTGAAAATGTTAATCATACACATTGAGCTTAAAATTTTGTTGTATGTATGTTTAGTTTTTCTGGAAAGTTGGTTGTTAAACACTTACCAGCACACCACTTCCCCCAATATATAGCTGAATGAAAGCGCCTTCACCAGCAGTGTGAATGTGAATGAGAATTGAGAAGAGACACATAACTGGAAGGAAATGAGAGAGAATCAATCACTAGTAATATGTACTAAGCTGCCATTAACTTCTAGGCCTTCTCTTTTTCCTCCTTCTTTCTCCCTTCTTCTTTCTCCTAATTTGATACATGCCTGAGCAGAGACATGAGTTGCAGTAATTGCAACTAATAATAACACCATTATATAGCAGTTTGTGGTTTACAAAGTGTTTTCCTAACAATAATTCTGGGAAGGGAGGAACTCAAGTGATATTCACCCCATTTTATAGATAAGTGAATTGAGGTCCAGAGAGATAAAATCTCCTTCTCCTTAAACAAAAATCACCTGTCTTCCTAAATCCCCTGTTCCCTCAGAGCCCCATTAAGTGACCAACAAGATAAGCTAACAAATTTATTCAGATCCAGAGATTAATGACTAATAATGGCTTTAGATATCAATCCTCTTTAGTAAACAGTTGAAGCTTAATTGCCCTTCAGAACCTTAACAAAACCCTAAATAATATGAACATTTCAGGTAGGACCAGGAATAATATTACCTGCTAACATTTGTGTGGCACTTGGCAATTTGTTTTTCCAAGATGTTGACTCTTTTTTCATAATTCTTTTGCATCACTCTCATTTCTTTTCCCAGTTTTTCTTCTACCTCTCTTCTAGGATTGTTAAACTCCTTTTTTGGGCTGTTCCATGAGTTCTTTCTGGCTTGAGACCATTTCCCATTTGGGAGACGGGGCAGGATTGCCCATAGGTGTTTTAACATCGGCGTCCTCTTCTGAGTTTGTGTCTTAATCTTCCCCGTCACTATTATAACTTTGTATGGCCAGATTCCTTTTTTGTTATTGTTTTTTGCTCACCTTTTCTGGCCTTCTTCCTTTCTTTTAAATTTGAGCTCTGGAAGGGGCACTGTCTCAGGCTTCTTGTACCAGAGGCTGCAGGCCCACTCAGTGCTGCACTGATGTTGCCCTGAAGGCCAGGGAGGACCCTTGTGTCTGGTGCTGCTCTGAGAGGGTAGGGTGAGGGTTCCTGCTGCTGATGCAGATCCGTAGAGGTCCGGCAGCTTACCTGGTACTGAGCCAGGTTTCCTAGTAGTGCCATCTAGTGTGTGCTGAGACTGATGGGGGTGTTTCTGCATTTTCTCAGGGCAACCCTGAAGCACAAGGAGTCTGACCACTGGAGACTGCCTCTTTGCTGGGGCTGTGTTAGAGCATGTGGGAATTCTCAGAGCTGGAGTCTGCCCTGTTCCCCTGGCTATGCTGAGGCATGTGGTGGGGTCCTGGTGTTAGCATTTGCCTGCTTCACTACAGCTTAAGATCTACTGATGGTTGGCTGAGGTGGGGCTTGCTACAATGCTTCCTATCCTGAACTGCACTCCCCTTTTTTTTCCCAGTGAGATATCTTTCTTGGCAATCTTCCAACTTTCTTAGAGTTTCTTCTCCCCCCTCCCCAGCTTTTTGCTGGTTGTGCTGTTCCAGGATTTGTTTTGGGGTACTATTTCATGGTTGTTTGGAGGTGAATATGGCTCCCAGAGAACATGAAATATGGCTCCATCTTGGCTCCCAAAAGTCCTTTCCGGCACTTGACAATTTGCTATGGCTTCCATACACTTCCACTCATTTAGTACTGAGAGTTTCCCTGTGAGGTGACTAAATGAGAATATTATTATCCCCTCTTTGCTGATGAGGAATCTGAGACTCCTAGAGGTTAAGTAACTTGCCATGAATCATATAGCTAAATTCCAGTTTTAGTTATGTTCTTTCCAGCATACTACAGAGGAAGAACCCAAATGCCATCCTATAAATGGCCACCAAGTCCACCTAGGTAAAAATCATTATCTGCTTAAATATGGGACCGAAGTTGTTAAATTTCCAAGGTAGAAGAAGCAGTGCTTATAAGATATACTTTAGAAGCACTCAGGATTCTTCAGGCAGAAAGAGAGAAATGTGAGAATTTTGGTATAATAAAGTGTTGTCTTCCTTTTATGGCACGGGATTCTTGGATAAAAAACAGAATCAGCCAGAGGATCACAAAATGCCAAATTTGCTAGGAACCTCTGATTGTTTATGTGCACGTTGGGTGTAAAATTCTTTCATCAATCAGGTCATTTCTGTTTCTAATTAGAATCTTAATGCATTTGACACCTGCACATATATACTCAGTCAAAACAGAATTTTGCTTTGCCCAGAAACAACAGATAACCAAAACGGAGATTGTAACCACTTGCATTCCACCAATTCCCATGCTTGCTACATCCAGAGCTTTTGGCCCTCGACTTACAATGTGAGTCAGAGAATACTCAGCTATTTTCCCGTTTTAAGTTATAGTGTTGTAAAGCATCTTTAATGAGAAACCCTTCAATTTTGCTCATTCCAGAGGCATGGTTTTAGTAGATGACACAACGTAATTTTAATCTATACTTCTTTATTTATGTTTGCTCTTGGAATTTCTGCATTAGAAGCTAAGACAAATGGCCCAAATTACCATAATTTCCCCATATGTAACCTGTACAATCCTGAAGAATATTACTGCCACCAATCAAATTGATTACATATTCATATTCTGCTCCCTGAAGTTTGGTGTTGAGTTTGATGCTTGCTGTCCAACAAATCACAGATGTGAGCCATTCACTGGCTTGAGGGTCAGAGCCCTCTGTGTAGCGTTATGAATCTACATGGAAATCCTATGTGCTAAATTTCCCACTTGGACCTTGTCTTTAGTTGACACTTGTAAAATTGCCAGTAACAACTGACTTCCCTGGAGATTACAATGATCAGGGGCCTGATTGGAGCACAAGTTATTTCAGCTGCAGTGGTCAATCACGTTTGCTCTAAATGTTCCCTCTTTGTTCGATTTGAACTAGCTCATCTAATTGAAGTCAACCACAGACACAAAAGGGGCTTATTATTGGATTTTGCCATTTTTGAGTGCTAGGACCAGACCAAGAGATTCTTCCATGAATGGTTTTGATTTTATTACACCCTTCACTTAAAAGTCTGAGAGATTGACTAGGAGCTCCACCATATTAGCACTCCCTGCTTGAATTCCATTCAGCAACCATTTACCATGCATTTATTAAGTGTTTACTGTGTGCTGGCCCTGCTACTCTTGGTACTGGAACCCAGTTGTATATTAGGAAGATGAAGACTTTCATATGTGTGCTACCTGTAATCATCTAGAAGACTCACAATTTGGCTGGAAGCGGGTTCTGGTCCCTTTAAAATAATATGCAGGAAAGTATGCGGGTTAACATTTCACTGCACATTAATTCTTTTTTTAAAAACTGTCATTTAATTTTAAATGCTAATATGCATATGGTTAATTAAGAAGCCAGAATTGGCTATAAGCTTGGTGAGCTCTTAGAGAAGGGAGAGTGAGATCATTACGCTTCTGCTCATGGATAGCTATTTGTGAACCAGCTGATAATGTGCAAAATTAAGATTTCGTAAGTGGCATTTTAAATGAATGGTTAATGGCTGAAGATTAATTAAACAGTCAGAGTTGCTCAGAAGAGAAGCTGTTAAAAATTGTGTTTATAGGCTAGTCACTTGCATGCTGAAACCAAAATCCTGATGGATGGTGGCATCTCTGTTTTCTAGGAGAGCATTTTAACTAAGTTCTTGAGTGGGAAAATCCACCATTGTGTACAATAGTTATGGGGTCCTCTGGGGCTCTCTTTCAAAACAAAAAACTGGAAAGGAGAAGAAGGTGACCAGAAAAAGCTTTTACTGATGAGATTTTTCCCCGAAATTCTTCACTCAAACTTCGTCACCCCCAAATATAGATAGGTATATACATACATAGGTAGATACATGCATACATATATTCATAGATAGATAGACAAACATATATTATATATACACATATCTATACATGCATATAGATATTATACATACATATTATACACTTTATGTAGATGTAGATGTATATAATGTGTGTCTTTACCAAGATATTTTCAAGAAGTTACTCTATCGTTCTGTATGAGGGGGGAAAAAATTCTATCAGGAATTCTTAGCCTGGATTCTCTTTACTTGTTTTTTAAAAATATATTGTGATAACTGTATTTCAATACCTCTACAAATTTTATTTTATACATTTAAAAACATTATTCTAAGAGGGGTCTTAAGATTCACTAAGCTGCCAAAGGGGTCCATGACTCAAAAAAACATCAAGAACCTCTGCTCTCAATTTCTTCTTTTGGATCAACTCAGCAAATGTACATTGAATACCTACTACGCGTAAGATGCTGTTCTAAGCATTGGCGGTTGGGGGCGGGGGGAAGGATACAAAGATAAAAAAGATCCTCTCCTGAATAAATTTGCAGTCTTTTCCCGCTAGAATGAATATTTCCTTCCATATTTCTGAAAACACTAACCCTCTTTTGGGGAAAATGTTCTTTTAATAGATCTGGCTGTACTACACAAGATTCTTGAGGGAAGAGACTGTTTCCTACACATTTTCCTTTCTTCTATGATGCCTTACACAAAATAGGCATTCAGTAAATGTTTGCTGAATGAATCATCTATAAATTAGTTTCCTCAAATTGGCTATTTCAGTATTATAGGCTCTTCTTAAGTGCCTATCTGGAAGTCCTGGTATATTTTCCTGTAAATTACATGGGAGTGAATTTTACTTATGCAAAACATCTCACAGCGTTCAATTAATTTTCTTCTTGAATTCATCTGACCTAGCCCTCAGCTTGAAGGCAATATGATATACTGGAAGCAGTAGGATCCCTGAGAGCCGAATTCTAGTCTTCAGCACGACCACTTACTAGCTTTGTGACCCTAGAGAAGTAATTTAATAAAATCCCAGAGTCTGAAATCTAGATGGAACTTTAGAAGCTGTCTAGTGTCTCTAGTTCAACTCTTTATACAAATCCCTATCACAGAGACCTCAATGTCATCTAGCCCTCACCTGAAGACTCCCAGTGAAAAGTAACTCACCACCCCCTGAGATACAGCCCATTCTAGCTAGGGACTGCCCTAATTATTAGGAAGATTTTTTTCTTACATCAAAACTAAACTTGTCTCTTGGAAATATCCACCCATTGTTTCAAATCTGTCCTTTGCAGCCAAGTAGAATAAGCCTAATCCTCCTTCTGTGTCATATTCATTGAGATACATGAAAACAACCATCACGCCACCATCATGGTCATCCTGCTTCAATCCATCATTGATCTTGGTGTGACATATCCCACAGTTCTCTCACTGTCCCTGATGCCTTCTTCTTCTGAACATGCTAAAACTTTAAGTGACTTAGCCCAAGATCACATAGGTAATATGTGCAGCTTCTGCCTCTAAATCTGATTTTCTTCCCATGCCACCATATCCTCTGAACAGAGTTAAAATGCCATCTCTGGTCTTCTTGTCTCTAGGCTAACAACAATAATGATTTAATATTCGTTATTGCACAACAGTACTGCCTTTTTATAATGCCCTATTATTATAAATCCTAAAATCTCAATATATGTTTGACAATGACTGTCTGGCACACTTAGACATATTATTTGAAGTTCTGTTTTGCCACAGCATTTCCCAGATCTCACCTCCAGCCTCTAGTGCTCTATAAGTGCTTTCTTTCTAAGGCCTAAGCTTGACCTAATGTCATAGACCTTCTCTCACTGATAAACCACGGTACTCAAGTTTTTCAAGGAAGATCTCTCCAGGGGTGGGGAACCTGCAGACTCAAGGCCCCATGTGGCCCTCTAGGTCCTCAAGTGCAGCCCTCTGACTGAATCCGAACTTCACAGAACAAATCCACTTAATAAAAGGATTTATTCTGTAAAACTTGAACTCAATTAAAAGGCCATGCCCAAAGACCTAGAAGGCCACATGGGGCTTCAAGGCCAAAGGTTCCCCACCCTGGAATAGTTACTTTTTTCAAAATTCTCATTCATTCTCCTACTCTTTTAAAAATAATATCTGTATGAAGTTCATGTCTGTAAAATCTTCCACACTACAAAATATCATTAGAGTGTAAGCCCCTTGAGGGCAGGGAGTATCTTTCTTTTTATTGATTGTATCCCCAGTGCTTAGCAGAGGGCCTGGCCCATACTAAGTGTTTAATAAATGTTGATTGGATTAGATTGGATTCTTGCCATTAGAATGGTGCTAGTGAATAGACATCGTCAGGTCACTTTCCATTGTTACTGAAGTTACTGTAAAGTTAAATCTTGAATCCATGCTCATTTGAGAGTATAGCTGATGTGGCATCAGATATATGAAAAGGTACTTAAATTTACTGCCGAAGAACTCATTATTCCTACTACTGCAGGTCTGGTTAAAATGGGAAGTTACAAAGAAAGAGAAGACTAGTCTGCAACTAGGAAACCTTTAGCTTTGAGGATGGGAATGATACAAAAGCATTCTATTTGCGGGTGGCAGGTGGAGGCCTGAAAATTGTCAGTTTCTGAGTTCCTCTCATGTTGGGTAAGTGTGGATAAAAGCATTAATTGAGCACTTGTAGGCTGAAAGCTTGCCACCAACCAGGGGGCCTAAAGTGTTCTTGCTTTTTTTCACAGGTAAAAAGAGACAGAGGGAGGTTAGCTACACTGGATTCTCTGAATCACAAAGTAGTTTCCAACTGAGGGATTTGTTTATATGACGGGAGAGTTTGGGGAGCAACATTAAATTAGCAACAAGGCCAATCTTAATTGTTATTGATTGCAAAATACACAAATCCGCAAAAAAAAATGCCGTATTTTTCTCCTCACCTGAAAGCACATTGTGTAATTTCTTCTAGATTTCAAATCAGCATTGTCCCAGATTGTAGTGGGAGGGAGGAAGGTGCCAGAGGAAGAGGAGGCAAGCTCGGTTCTCCGTATAAGGCAAAGGAAGTTTTTGATGTATTTGGTGCTTTTTGCTTGAAGAGAGGAAGTGTTGATCTTTTCCTTATTTTCATTGTCAGAGCTGCTGTCTGCATCAGTGTTGATGGTTTGACCTCCTTGCTGCAGTACGGGAGAAGTCTCTCGTACCTTAGCAACATGTTCTGTCTCCACAGTCGAATGGGCAGAAATTTGAATTTTTTACCTCAAGCACTGTTATGAGCCTTCCAAGGGAACCTGTTTTATTTATTTTTTATCAATACAAATAAGTAATCTATTATTCCCACCAAACCCCATTCAATTAAGAGTCTAAATAGTCCTGTTTATTCTTCCATTTTACTTAATGCTATTTCCAATGAAATGCTACATTTTGGCCTAATGCTTGTGGTTTGATTTCACTTTAGCTAAATATTACTTTAATTAATTGCTGTAACAAAAGACAGCATCATAGTTTCTGTGCATCCTTAACAAGCAAAATGTGTAAAAATATCCTATGCTTTTTTGACACTAGATAAATTCTATATTTTTTGTGAAAATGAGAGAGGTAGATAAAAGTATTCATAGTGAAAGTGAAAACAAGGTAAATGTAGTGCTGTAAATGGTTCATCTATAAAATGAAGGGGTCGGTCTAATAAAACTGTTCTTAAGGGGCAGCAAGGTGTTGTAGTGAATAGAGCACCACTCCTGGAGTCAGGAGGACCTGAGTTCAAATCCAACCTCAGACACTTAATTAACACTAGTCATGTGACCTTGGACAAGTCACTTAACCTCAATTGCCTTGCCTTCTCCCCTCCAAAAGGCCAAAAAAAAAAAAATAGATTCTCCTTGAAGGCAGAGATTTTCATTTTTATCTCTGTACCACCAATACTTCTCATAGTGCCTGGTCAAAGTCCATAAACATTTATTAAATGCCTGCTATGTACCAAGCATTGTCAAACACAGGGTATACAAAGAAAGGTAAAACATAAACTTTGCTCCCAAGGGCCTCATGTAGACAACTATGAAAAAACAAGCCATATATCAGATAAATTGGAGGTAATCCACCCAGAGAAGGCACTAGAATTAAGGGGAGTTGGGAAAGTCTGAACTTTTATAGAAGCGGGGACTTGAAAGAAGCCAGGAAAACCAGGAGATGGAGCTGAAGAGAGAAAGCATTCCCAGCAAGGGAGAGAGCCTATGCAAATGCTTAAAGTTCACACCCTAGATTCTGAGTTCAGCAAGAGGGCTAGTGTCACAGAGTACATAGGAGAGTGTAATGTCTAAGAAGACTAGAAAAGTCTTCTTTTCCAGATTCAGAAAAATCTGATGAAAAGTAAGGGCAGGTTATGAAGGGCTTTGTATGACAAACAGATGGTTTCATATTTGATCCTGGAGGTGATAGGGAGCCACTGAAGTTTATTGGGTAGGGGAGTGACATCATTAGACCCGAGCCTTAAGATTATCACCTTGGCAGGTTATTGTAGGATGCACTGGGATGGAAAGGAACTTGAAGCAGTGAGACAAACCAGCAGACTATTGCAACAGTACACAGGTGAGGTAATGATGAGAGCTTATACCAGTGTCAGAAGAGATAAGGGGAAGCAGATGAGAGATGTTAACAAGATCAGCAAGCCTTGGAAACAAATTGGATGTGGAGGGTAAGAGAGAATGAGAGATCACGGATGACACTTAGGTTGTGAGCCTGGGTAAATGGGAGGATGGTGGTACCCTCCACCAGTAATAAGGAAGTTAAAAAGAAGAGAGGATTTTGGGGGTAAATAATATGGAAATTAGAAAGAGGGATAGAAGATTGGGAAAACGATAATGCGTTCAGTTTTGGGACATGTTGGGTTGAAGATAGATGTCTAGGAAACATCCTAAATATTGGGGGCAAGTTGTGGCATGGTGAATAGAGTGCTAGACTTGGAATCAGGAGGACCTGAGTTCAAATCCATCCTCTGACACTTACTAGCTGTGTGACCCTGGGCAAGTCACTTGATTCTGTTTACCTCAATTTCTTCCTCTGTAAAATGAGCTGAAGAAGTAAATGGCAAACCATTCCAGTATCTTTGCCAAGAAAACCCCATAAAAATGGGATCATGAAGAGTTGGATGTGACAAAATAACTTAACAACAATAACAATGAGGAAATATCCAGGTCAAGATGTCCATTAGGTAGTTGGAGATGTGAGCCTGGAGGTCAACAGAGAAATTAGAGCTGGATAAGAAGACTTGAGAATCATCAGCATGGAGATGATCATTGAGTCCTTGGGAAGTAACCTTATCAGAAAGTAACATATTGTAGAGAGGAAGAGAAGAGTGTCTAGTACAGAGCCCTGTGGGAAATCCATGGTTGAGTCTCCTGTAATTTTGAGTCTCCTTCCTGCCTTCTGGCTCTACAAAGAATTAACCTAATTCCTCTTCCACTTGACAGTCTTTTAGAAATGTGAAGATAACTAATATCTGGCCAACTTTCCCTTGACTTTACCCCACCCTTGGGTCTTCTCTTTTCCATCATTATTGCCCCCCAGGTTTGTCACTAACCTAGCTGCCTTGCTGTGGACCCTCTCAAGTTTTTCAATGATGACCTTACAGGGAACTGCACACCTTACTCAACATGTGACCTAACCAGTGCAGAGTACAAGGGAACTATTATATCCCTCCATCTGGACCTCTGTTTCTATTAGTGCAGCCTAAAATCTCGTTAGCTTTTAAGCAATTGCATCACCTTGCTGGTTCCTACGCTCCTTTTGGCCAGCTAGAATTCCCAGACCTCTTTCACGTGAACTTTTGGCAAACCTAGTCTCCCCTAACCTGTACTTATGGAATGGATTTTTTTAACCTGAGTTCAGGGTCTTTATGTTAATTCCAATTAAATTTCATATTGTTGGTTTTATCTCGTGAAGACCTTTTTAAATTCTGACTCTGCATTCTAACATGTTAGATACCTCTCCCCGCTTTGTGTCACCTGCAAATTTAATAAATTCTTCTCCATCCAAATAACTGATAAAAATATAGAATAGGGTAAGGTCATGGGTGGCATTCTGTTCCATACCAGTAGAGTCCTCTATGCTAGAATCAGAATTGGAGAGTTGGAAGAGATCTCAGACATCATGAGATCCACTCTATGTGCATTCCCCTGCATGTAACAACCTGAGATCAGGGGACCAGAGCTCAAATGACTAGTGGGTGGTCATTAGGTCTCTGCCTAGTTTGACCCTCTGGGGCCAATCAAAACAAGCCTAATCCTTCTCTTCTGATATTTGATTGAAGATACCTATCTTGTACCCTCTAACTATTTTCTTCTTCAGGCAAAATATTCCTATGTCCTTCTACAGATCCTTATTCTGAGTCCCTCCTGATTATGCCCTTCCAAATGCTTTTGAAATTTTGTCTACAAACTTCCTAAAATGTGATGCCTAAAACCAGACAAAAAACCCAAGTGTGTTCTGGGCACATCAGAGTATAGAATCACTTCCTTTGGTCTAGCAACATATAGTATTTCTATTAATTTGGCAAATTAATTTCTATTAATTTAACCATTTCTGTTCATTTCTATTGCTTTAGCTTTTTTGGCAGTCATATCACATTAATGATCCATATTGATTGATGGTGCACCATTATTAATAGTAATACACATTTGTGTAGTACTTGCAAAACACTATCCTCCCAATAAACTTATGAATTGGGCAGTTCAGTCAGTAAGCATTTATTAAGCATCTGTGTGTCAGGTGCTGTGCTAAACTGTGGGGAGGCAAAGAAAATGGGGGAAAAGTTCCTTTTCTCAAAGTAGTACAAGTATCCCCATTTCACAGATGATCAAAGTGAGGCTCTGAGAGTTTATTTTTTACTTGCACGTGGTTTATGGCTAGTAACTGCCAGAATCCCAGGTGTCCTCACTTCCAATTCACCACTCTAACCACTACACCATACTGCTTCCCAGCATTCTTTGGGCATAGTTTAGTTGCATTTATTCAGCCAATTCTGAGTCTACCTGGCCTACCTGTCACTCATTCCTCCATTATTTTCCAAAGTCTATCATGAGATTTTGTCAAATTCCTTGCTGAAATCTACATATCCTATGTGCATACTTGGATTTGAGATCAGGGGACCAGAGCTCAAAGCCTGGCTTTTCACCTTACTATCTTTAGTTTTCTTATCTATAAAATGAAGAGCTTTGCTCTCGAAGTTTCTTCTATTTCTAACTGCTGTGTCCCTTTTAATTCAACTATGCAGTAAACTTACAACAGGTTTACTTGTCTGTGGAATCCAGAGCCCTCCATTCCTACCTTTTTGAAAACTGAGATGTAAGTTTCCTTTGTCTAGACTCTTAGGACCTCTCCCATTTTCCATAATTTCTCTAAGATTGCCGAGAGTAGTTCAGTGATCCTAGCCCTGTGTTCTAGCAGTACCTCATAGCAACGTTCTTCTGGTCTTTTAAACTAGAACTCACTGTAAAAACCAGCTAAGTATTCCTCCTCTCTGCCTACTTGTCTTAAGCTTTATTTCTCTTCTCACTATGTTTGTTGTAGCCCAGACCTGAATTCTCTCTCTCTCTTCGCTTTTGCATCTTAGATACTCTGACTTTGTTCACTTACCACTCCCTAGATAAGAACTTTCTGGATCCTTTCAGTTGTTACCCCAAATTTATTTTGTATATATTTTATGTCTCTTTTATATGTTTGTATCTATTTGTATGTTATTCGTCTTATTTCTACTAATGGATTATAACCTCCTTGGAGGCAAGCACTGTTTAATTTTTGTTTATTTAATCTTTCGTATCTGGCACATAGCAGGTGCTTATTATTTGTTGGATTGGTTGGTTGGTAGAACTATCCAGAAAGTTAATAAGGTAAATCTGTAACCCAAGGGAAAATGTGGGCTTGGGATATAGATTTGGGGTCATCCACATAAATATGATAGAGGAGGAAGTTGTGAGAATAGATACTTTCACCAGGGGAAAGAGTATATAGAGAAAAGAAGACCAAGGACAGAGTCTTGGAGAGCAACTATCCTAAGAGTATGGAAGAAAGAAGAGAAAATTTTCAAGTAAATAGATAAGGAGGGGCCAGATCAATCAAAGCTAAAGAAGAAACAATGTCTCAAAAATCAAAAGAGGAGAGTGTCCAGGAAGACTACACTGGATGGGCTTCAAGGAGAAATTAAGGAAAGATCAGTGGACTTTGTGGTTAGGTAATTGTGGGTAGCCTTTAAAAGAGTAGTTTCAGTACAATTACAGATATAGAAGTTAAATTTCAGTGTGTTGAGGAGGGAGTGAAGAAGTAATGACTTCTATGATGATTACAGAATTTCTTTCCAAGAATTTTATCCTGAAAGGGAACAGAGAGACAAGAAGCTAACTTGAGTAGTCAGGATGGTCAAGAGAAAATCTGAGGGAGACAGGGAGAATTGTGTATGGTTTTTGGTGTACAGGATGCTGAAGAGCTCATAGAAAGGGAGGGATTGAAAATACAGGAGTTAGTTAATGGAAAAAAGAATGGGTTTGGGAGGATAGGCAGAGAGCAGAAAAGGAGCCATTTTTACTTCTGAGGCAGAAGAGAAGAGAATGAGGGAAGACACATAAAGGTTTTGGAATGAGCAGAAATGCTTGTTTGTAGTCATGGGCCCTTCCTTCCATCTTCTGTACAGTCAAAAACACTATCAAATTCATTTTTGTTTTTTTAGCCTATCCTGTGCTAGGCAGGCAGTCATTAATTTTTTCTTATCAAAAAATCTGCCATGATTTTTCAAGCTTCAAAATGATGTGCATCCACACATCTGAAGGTAAAATTGATCCTTTCAAAGTGACATTTGACAAATTGAAAGTTTGTCACTTTTACAGTGAGCTTGCTATAACCAGAGTTTGTTTTCCATGTTGTGCTGTATGTTTCTTGTTCTGTCTACATGTCTGCTTTTTCCTTTGGGAGAATCAATGTCATTAGATGTTAAAACTGAAAGGAAATTCAGAGACCTTTTAAGCCAATCTCTTCATTTTACAGATGAGAAAACTGAGGCCCAGAAAGGTTAAGTGAGGTCACAAGGAATCTGTGGCAGTTGGGACTAGAAGCCAGTTGTTCTAGCACTCAAAAGCTTCATCTTTAAAAAATAAAAATAAAAAAGAGTGCAAGCCTGTTTGTATTTCTCATGTATATAAGTAGTAATGCATGAGAAATTCCTAAGAATATGTCTAAAACATTAATTGGACAAGACGAGAACATTCAAAATAACCTATTGTATTGTCCATTTACCTCCCATGTGAAAAACAAACTCTCTTTTGGTGGGAACTGTCACAGATAATTTCTGTACATAAAATACAACCAGGAACAGCTTTCGAATGGAGTTGTCACTTTTTATTTAGCAGGTGAGGGACTCTCTATTGTTGTCAAGTCCTCTTTGCAAAAGCATCACTAACAGAATGATACAGGCCCATAGAGAAGAGGAAATAGTCACTCAGTCTATCCTGAAACAAAAAATGGAAGCCCTGTTTCCCTATCAGTGTTCTTTCTGTGTATTTGAAGGCTCTTTTGTTCATCTGGTCCTCCATGTAGTCAGCCGTGCTTTTACATTATTGGAATTTTAGTTCCTTACCCAGTACTGTTTTCAAAAAGTATATAGGGATTAACATCTCTTTCCTTCTGTACATTGTTCTTCTCTAATAATGATGTTAGGATATACCATTACATTTAGGTTGTCATCCAGACTCATATAGACGTCCAAAGTAAAGAAGCAAAACTAAATCTTCCAGGATGGAAATTTTTACATTACCCTTATTTTGAAGTCCTTTATTTTCCTCACACTTCTAACTCATACTCATTTCATATGGGTGGAGCTGTAACATTCAGTTGTTTTTTTAAATCAATGGGATGATCCCAGGTTTGTACTGATAAATATTTAATAACTGGCTTTCCCCCAAAAGATGTACACAGAGTACACTTTGAAGTTTAATCTGCAGGAACATTTTCTCCATCATTTTCTTAAGTCTACACAACAACAACAACAAGAAATCAAGCCCTAATTTGTAATGCCTACCACTTCCAAGATGTGGGTACTCACAACGAAAATGTCACAATAGGCTCTTAGAAGCCAGTGAACTAATTACAGCATACCCCTCAATGATCCTTTCACTGCTGAATTATTGTGGGTTTTATAGAGTCTTACACCTGGAAAGAACCTCAAAGGTCACTTAGTCCAACCTTTTCCCAAACCATAATTTAGATCTACAGAGCCCTCAACAAGTCATCCAGCTGCCTTTTGGAAACCTAATAACAAGAAGATGCTGAACATTAATCCCTGAAGGCAGCATCCCAGTTCATTTGGGAAGTTCTTTCCTTAGATCAAACTGAACTCTGTCTTCCTGTTCCTTCTACCTATTGTCATTCAGCATACAGAGACAGATAATACAACTGTCCTTAAGAGTCATCTGCTTAATAAAAAAAAAAGGTACACTAGCCGTGTGACCTTGGGCAAGTCACTTAACCCCAATTGCCCTCCATAAAGCAAAATAAGAAAAATGGTGCAAGGAAATTCTGCTGAGTTTGTGCTCAGTTCAAAAGAATGAGATATTTCCTACTGTCAAAAAGCTTATTATTTAGTAAGAAGAGAAAAGATCAGCATACAAATAATAATAAAACTATTTGGATATTCTTAACTTTCTTAAAATTCAGAGAGAGAGTACCTACACTTGAAACACCTGCCAGAAGCAAAATGAAGTTAAATCAATCCTCTAATACCCTCTTATTCCATGGAACAGTGTGTGAAAACTATTGGATAAATACCACATTTATCATGGGGAATTGAACTGTCTATTAAAGAGGCAGGAGTATGGCCTGAGCCAAGACCCTTCTCCTGGTCTGGAAAAGAGAAGGTACCCCTTTCCCTCTGGAAATGAACCATAGAAGCAGAACAAATAATAGAATGGGAAAGGAGAAGACTGAAGGAGAGACCTAGGGGAAGACAGAAAAAGAGTAGTAGAAGGAAGGCAGAGCCCCTCACCAACGCTAACACTTCTTGGTGTAGAGCTGAAAAGAGAATTCTGATTTGGAAAGGCAGGGGACTGTTCTCTAATTGTTTCCCATGATAGACTTCAGAATCTCTTCCACTAAGAAATTCATTCTCTTTTCCTCAGTCGTGTAAAAATGTCTGCTTTCATAAATTCATATATCATCCATTGTGATGTGATACATTTCCAACTACAACTTAATTTTTCACGGAAATGTTATTAAAAATACAAACTTAAAAATCTATTTATGATTCACAGCCAACAGAGTAATGAGATTCTGTGTGGTGGTAGCTGTCACATTTTGCCTAAACCCTATTGTGTCTAAATGCTAGCTATCTTATTAAGCCCTATTAGAGGATTTCACAATAGTGAATTGTTTACACGCTGCTGGTTCTCTGCTGTCTGACAGTAGGGCAGCTTTCACTCATTAATGGCGGTGATATGTCACATTACTGGAAGTCGCTGAGCAAAACCAACTAGCATACAGGACTAATTAATTGAGAGTTTTCGGCCCTAAATCTTTCTCAAATGTGGCCTTATGTATATTTAATTTGGACTTTAGCATATTATCATAAAAGAAAAGAGCTTGCTTTCCTTTATTAGATCTAAATGAAAAGGACTATACTTTTGTAATTAGATATTTGCTCTCTAGTCCCAACTGCGTTCCCCAAGGCTGTCTTTCCCAACATGCTAAAGTCAGTCAGTAGAATGGAAGGTTTTTCACATTGCTTCTCCATTTCTCCATTATGCATCGAGAATGGTGCATGGGGTAAAGGACTTTTGTTCACCCTACAAAACCTCTCTCTGAATTCACTAAGTGGTATTTGGATACCAGTCCCTCACACCCGTCTGTATATGAATGCTTGGTTCAATAAACAGGTCTCTTATGCATCCAACCAAAGCCCAATTTATTTTGATCCTTTCCATTTAAATTTTTTGCCCAGTGTAATATTCTTTCTTTGAACAGGAGGAACTCGAAGAATAAGACTTCTCACAGCAGATAGTGAAAGAAATGTTACATTAGGGTCCAGGAATTGCTATGACAACACAGCCATATTCCCATCATCACCACCACCATCAGACATTGCTAAGGAGACCCCTTCGAGTATTTAAGATAAGAACTGTAATTTTTATGTATCTATATATGCATATATCTATACACACATATACACATATATGTACATATATATGTATTAGACATTGAAAGCCCACACTTTATTTGCTAGTGTCAGAGCCTGTTGATAGACAGCTAAGTCAGTCTTTTTTTACAATCCATTTCTAAAATGAAACTATAAATTTTGAAGCTGGGCTTCATCATTGCAGAGAGAAAAGCTTTTGCAGCCTATTGTTGAAATATAGCATTTTCTAGGATTTATGAGGTTCAGATTCAGAAAGATCATTTGCCAAGCACTTAAGGCTGGTTTTGCTGCCCTGTGCTTTTACCCCTTTCCCCTGCAAATACAAACTCCAGCCCCACCCCCAAAAAGCCATTAGAAATGAAAAATTAGGAAGGGAATCTTCCTCGATTATATACAAATGTCAGCCTAAGGGGCGGGGGCAACAGTCATGGGCATTTACAGTAAGACAGTTTCCCTAAGCAAGAGAACTTCTTTGCAATAAGCATATTAAGTCAACCTCTATTAGGAAAATGCTGGTGGTGCTTGTAACATTTGTATTTTTAAATATGGGCCCAGGATTTTTGAAATTGTATTATATGCCTGGTTCTGTGATTCGATCATATTCCCATTCAGCTTGTTTTATTAGCGTTCATTTTACATGGGAAAAATATATTCCCTGTAACTTGTGATCATAGTATCTGTCAAGAGGCTAAAAATGGAGAAAACTGCCAGACAATGTCAGATTTATTAACAGTTCCAGAAATCCGAAATTAATGCATTTCTTTGTCTTTGAAGAGTTCAGTGCCCATGTGCTATACTTATCCTAATGGACAAGTGAGGGAAGGAACTCATCAATTAGCTCTCTTTTACAGCAGCTTAGGGTCCCTAGAACACATGTAGGGAGGGCTATTGTCTCACCTAGATAGATTTCCCTTTAATTTGTACATTTTCACAGTGAATGACTTAATAGGACTTTTTTTCTAACAACTGTATCATATAAAATGATAAAAAAAATTTCCCTTCTAGAAATATTCATAGAGTCTGGTAGAATAGTTGTTGTGAGATTAGGATGCAGGAAACCTGATTTCTTTCCATAGCTAGATTGGTCAAATTACTTTACCTTTATGAGCCTCCATTCCTAATCTGTAAAATTTAATGGTGATTGAACTAGTTGATGCATAAGGAACTTCTCCATGCTAAATTACTGTGATTCTAGGAATTCCAGGTTAGTTTGTGACATTTTTAGATGTTGAAGAGTACTGGTAGTTACAAAATTGTTGGTACTCATTGTATGGGCCTGTATTAGAATTCCCCATGTATGGAATGCTGTTTCTGTTAAAATACCATCCTGTAGTTTAAACGAATCTCTGTCATCTTCTTAAAGTTACAATTGTGTCATTCAGTTGGTTTTCAAACATTAATTTATCAAACCCTTACTTTGTGCCAGGCACTATGCTAAACACTGTGGCTACAAAGAAAGACAAAAATACCTTCCCTGCCCTCAAGGAAATCACATTCTAATAAGGGGACAATAGGTATCATGCCAGATCTATACAGGGTAAATAGAAGGTCGTCCAAAACCGGGGGAAATATGAACGACTTGGGGAACGAGGAAAGACTTCTTGCAGAAAGTGGCATTTGAACTGAATCTTGAAGGAAGCCCAGGTAAATTAAGAGGTGGAGGGAGAACATTCCAGGCACAGAGGACACCATGACACAAATGTCTTATGTGAGGAATGGCAAATAGACCAATGTAGCTGGATCATAGAGTATGTAAAAATGTAGAGATATGAGGATCATGGAGTATATAAGAAAAAAGGATCATAGATCATAAGAGAAAAGGACCCACATGTACAAAAATAACATTTATAGCAATTCTTTTTGTGGTGGCAAAGAATGGAAATTGAGGGAATGCCCATCAATTGGGGAATGGCTGAACAAGTTGTTGTATATGAATGCAATGGAATACTGTTGTGCTACAAGAAGTATGAACAGGCAGATTTCAGAAAAGTCTAGAAACTTACATGAACTGATGCTAAGTGAAGTGAGCAGAACCAGGAGAACATTGTACACAGTAATAGCAACAATGTACAAAGACCAGCTTTGATAGACTTAGCTTGTCTCAGCAATACAATGATCTAAGACAGTTCCAAAAGACCCATGATGGAAAATGCTGTCCACATCCAGGGAAAGAACTACAGAATCTGAATGCAGATTGAAGCATACTATTTTCTTTTTTTTTCTTTCTCATGGTTTTTCCCTTTTGTTTTGATTCTTCTTTCACAACATGACTAATGCGGAAATATGTTTAATATGATTGTACACATATAACCTATATCAGATTGCTTGCTGTCTTGGGGAGAGAGAAATGAGAGGGGGGTTTAAAGGGAGGGAAGAGGAAAAAATTTGGTACTCAAAATTTTATTAAAAATTGAATGTTGAAAACTATCTTTACATGTAATTGGGAAAAAACAAAATACCATTAAGTGGGGGGAAGAAAAGAAAAAGAATCATAGAGCAGGTAAGAAGATTGGAAAGGTAGGAAGGCACCAGATTATGCAGACTTTGAAAGATAGGTTACTGTCTTACATCCTTCATCAAATTTTAATGGCTTAAATGATTACCCATCAAGCACACATACTCTGTTTGCTAATCACATTGTTCCTTGCCCCTCATTTTGCAATTACTGACTTTTTCTTTTCACCTTCTGTACTCTGGCTGTATAAGAAAAACACCTGTCACATTTCTCTTGCAATTTACATGGGCTTCACAAGAGTTTGGCTGCATTTGTCAGTAGAAGCCAAACAAAATGATTTCATGAGGATATACACCAAGCAAAACTTAGAGATCACTGCCCAGTCTTCTGGAGTTCAGATTTTGAGGCCTCCAGCTCTCCAGTGAAGATAATCCAGCAATTTTTGGCTTAAACTTGACGTTTTCCAAGTGTTAGATTTTTCTTTTTCTTTTTTCCAGTTAAGAGGCAACGTGCTAGAGTGATCCAGAAATGTATCACATTTTTTTTTCTGTATAACAAGGGACATGCCAGGATTATTGCCTAATTATTTATGTAAAATACTCATCTGAGCAGATAAAAACATTGACTCTGAGCCTGACTTGTACCTTTTTATGGCATCTCTGTGAATTCTGTTTGGTACATTGTAAAGTCTGCAGAGAAAAGTGCTGCCTCTGAATTTTTCATATATCCCCTCCCTTTGCTGTGCTAGCGGCTGCCACCCACAAAATTTGAGTCATACCTCACCCGAGCAAATTCTCTTTTAATGTTCAGATGCCCCAAAGAGTGCAAGAGTGGGAGATGTCTAAATATCCTCTGTGCAGAAATTGGAGACATTAAGTTCTAACAAAAGCTATGAAATAGTTACAATTTTTGCAGGACAATTTTTTGAAGTAAATGGACGTCTGTCCTGACTGTCAGAGTCTGAACAGCAAAAAGGTGCACACAAAGGTCTTGGGTTTAGCCTCCTTTTCTTGGTATTATATTCTAGGGAAGTCCAAAAGTAAGCAATTTCATTTTCTGTTTCATTTAGAAACACACGCCTGAGATTTGGGGATAGCAATATGTGGAATGTTATTTGGATCTAGACTATATGTGGCATGCTGGGAAGAGAACTAGGTTTGAAGTTATAAAACCTGGGTTCAGATCCTGTCTCTGGCACTGTTATTTTTGTGGTCTTAGATAAGTCACTTATTTTTTGGAGGAGGGGAAGGCAAGGCAGTTGGGGTTAAGTGACTTGCCCAAGGTCACACAGCTAAAAGTGTCAAGTGTCTGAGGCCACATTTGAATTCAGGTCCTCCTGATTCCAGAGCTGGTGCTCTATTCACTGAGCCACCTAGCTCCCCCAGTGAGTCACTTCTGAACCCCATTTTACTTACCTCTAAAATGAGTGAATTCAACTTGATAGCCTCTAAGGTTCTTCCAGCTCCAGACCT
Organism: Petaurus breviceps papuanus; assembly: GCF_028583685.1. NCBI lineage: Eukaryota > Metazoa > Chordata > Mammalia > Diprotodontia > Petauridae > Petaurus > Petaurus breviceps. Next base: position 15,402,343 of record NW_027187376.1, on the reverse strand, counting down.
ATGATGTATTTATTTCTTCATTGTTTTTAGGGAAGAAAATGCAAAAAAATACAGATCATAGATGAAAAGAATGGATTTTTGTTGCAAAAGGGGAAAACTCTAGCCACGCAAAGAGAAGCTTCTTGTTCACCCTTTGATTATTGTTGTTGTTGTGAAGTAATTTTCAGTCATGTCTGATTCTTCATGAATCATGTGGGGTTTTCTTGGCAGATACTGGAATGCTTTGCCATTTCCTTCTCTAACTTATTTTACAGAGGAGGAAACTGAGGCAAAGAGGGTTCAATGACTTGCCCAGGGTCACACAGATAGTAAGTGTCTGAGCTCAGATTTGAACTCAGGTCTTCCAAGTTCCAAGTGTGGCACTCTATCTACTGCACCACCTAGCTGCCCCTCATCCTTTGATAGAAATATCCAGGGTGTCTAGGTGGCCCTGGAGTCAGGAGGATTCGAGTTCTGTTCCAGCCTCAGACACTTAGCACACAAGAAAAAAAAACAAAACACTAGCTCTGTAACCTTGGGCAAGTTACTTAACCCCAATTGCCCGCCAAAAAAAAAAGCAAAAAAAAAAGGATCCAAAATTTTTCATCCCCCACTATTCTAAGAAGAGGAGCACACAAAAGGTCATTATGGATACAGTAGGTGCTCCAAACCCAAACGACTTTTGGTGTGATATACTCTGGAGTAAGTATGGTCACCCCTAACTGTGGCCAGCCCTAAATAAAACTGTAAAGTTAGGCAGAATTTATACTTGGTGCCCCCAGCTTTGCTTTCAAGTACCTGGGGCTCTCTTACTCACTTCTACTTTATTCCTTACTGAAATCTTCCCTCCAATCTTTCATTCCCATACAAATTACTGATCACAGCAGAAAGTCATTTGCATTTTAACAAGGTTTGCTTCTCAACCTAAAGGGATTGCCCCTAATAGTGGAATTTCAGGCATGAGCCAGCAGGTGGGAGAGGATTTGGTAGAACATCAAGGCCTTCCTAGCTCCCCTAAAATCACCCACACAGACCTACACCACCTGGGCCATACATAGGTCTTGCTCTTAACTAATCCCGGCCAATTTCTTCTGCAAGTCCTCATCAAAACCTTCTCACATGACTGGTTTTTTATTCTGAGTGAACCCAAAGGCAATTTGGGTTGATTGGGTGTTGAATGATTTTGACCAGTTCTCCTGGCATAACTTCATAGACACAGTATCACTTTCCTTTGATTATCCCCCAGCCCATCTTATGCAGCCACACTTGATTTGACAACAAGAATCTTGGGTACCGGGACTGGGATGTATCTGATTCTGCCAGATGCCAACGACATCATCCTCATTTGGCAGTGTGGAAGCTGCTGTAGACTTCAGTTACTTTGGCAGCATACTAGCAGATGGTCCACTGGTGGATGAGGAATTAGAAAACTTTATTAATAAAATATTTTCCATTTGACGGAGTGTAATAGAGATGGGGCTGAAGGGTAGTCAGTCAACAGCCTCCTGTAGGAAAGTGAGTAGAAGCCAGCGAGACAAACTCCCTAACAGTTTCTGAATGGATTTCATCTGGGATGCTTAGGTGGCTATATTTATCAAGGAGTCACATGGAAAAGGTTTCAGGTAACAAGGGTTATTTCAGAGCACACATTTTTGCAAGCTTGAAAAAACCATGCATACCATAACTTGGCTGGGCTACTCCTGTTACAGGAACGAATAGCACCAAGATGCTACAGTCATTACAGGCTACAAAGCTAAAGGAAGGCAGTGGTGCATGTAAAAGAACTTGTTGAAACACATGTTAAATAGTAAAATATCTGAGCAGGATCTAGGAATGCCAGCTGGGATATGTGGAAGGATAATGCATTGGCTAGAGGCCATCAGGAATGAATTTGGTATTGGGCAGAACTAGAAGCAGAGAGCAAATTTATCAAAAAATACAGGCAATAGGCAATATTTTAAATGGAGACTGGCTACAGAGACAAAAACAAGCCCGTGTTGTACTGGGAATGAATAAGTACACAGATAAATAATGACAGATTATCTACAAAGTAAATTCAGAGGGTACTAAAAAGAAGGGAAATCAGGAAAGCCATAGACTAAGAAAAGGCCACTGGATTTGGTAACAAGAAGTTCATGGATGACCTTGGAAATAAGTTTAATTGAAGCATAGGGACAAAGGATTGCAAGTGGTTGAAAATGAGTAAGAGTTGAGAACACATAGGGAATAAGGATAGACATTTTTTTTCTAGGACTTTGTTAAAGGAAGAAAAGGTACAGGATCCTAGCAAGGGTGAGTCAGCATGGTGCAGTAAATAGAGTTCTGGATCTGGAGCCAGAGTAAGCTGGATTCATATTGTGTCTTTGACCCTAGGTAAGACACTTTACCAAACCTCTGTTTATGTATCTGTAAAGTGAGAGTATTGGACTAAATGGTCCTTACAATCCCTTTTAGCTCTAAATTTGTGATCTTGCTCTAGTCTGAGAGGTTGGTATGATCAAGTGAAGGCTTTTTAAAGATGGAGGAAATGTGGGCATGTCTATAGAAAGTATGGAAAGCAAATCAGGGGCAAAAAATCCCAGCATATATTGAAAGGGATGGGATGAAAAAATCAAGAATATAGAGAGATTGGTATTGGGAAGGGGATGATATTGATAGAATTTGAGGTCATGAACTGGGGAAAAGGAAGCTTTCAGCCTAAATTTTTTCAAAAAAGTGTGAGGCAAGTTGCCATGCTGGGGGGAGGCATGAGGAAGATGGCAAAATTGCCTCAAGGTTGTAGGTTATGCAATACACAGCCAATCAGGGAAGAGGGGAAAGATTACTGTGCCGTAGGGAGAGCCCAGTTGAGATTAAATGACATTAATTTGTAAGGATTGTATGACTTCTTCCAGTAGAAGTCCAGAGAAGAGGAGAGAGAAAAAAGATCATGGAAATGATCCAGGGTTATCTATTTGAAAGGAATGGGAGTGTCAATAGGGCAAGGGGGACATTAGATTCTATAATAGAGGAAAGTTTAAGGGTGATCTGGTTCACTACTGCGGGATCAAGAATTTAAAGGGAGGAAAATGAAGAGGGATCAGGGGTGGGTGACAGCCTGGGAAAGCAGGGAGGAAGTGGTAGAATGAATGGAGGATTGATAAAGGCTGAGAATAGTTTAAGGATGGGGTGAGATGATGTCCAGGGCATAGCCTTTCCTGCCTGTGTCTAAAGTGGAGAAGGTGCAGAGCATGGGAAGGGAGGAAGCTGATGAACTGGGAAACAAGTGTATTTGAGGAGACATCAACCAGTAAATTGGAAGCCCCAAGATAAGAGCAGCAGTCAGGGATTTATACCCTCATTACTTCTATGGCTGTATATTGCAAGCCTCGTTCCTATAGACCCATCATCTTCTCTTCTCTACTGTAGACAGAGATGTTGTTTTCTTCCTTTTCCCAGCATCTGAACTAAACCCATCCCCATGTACTTGACTTCATTTATAGGTTGCTATCTGCTTTCTTTTTCTTTACCTCACTTTAAGCAACCAAGTAATCAATGAGCATTGATTAAACACCCACTATGTGACAGAGAAGCACTGTGGTAGGTTCTATGGGTACAGAGACAAAAGTGAAGCAATTTCTGCCCTCAAGAAGCTTCCAATATATCTGGGTGGGGGTATACAACATGTATGTATATATGTATGTAAAACAGATACAAGATAATTTTGTGGGTCACAAACAGTGAGGGGTGGGAAGGGAGGATTAGGAAAGGCTTCCTATAGAACACAGCATTTCTGCTGAACCTTGAAGGAAATGAGGGTGTCTAAGAGGCAAAAGCGAATAGAGAATGTAACCTGGGAATAGGGAAATGGCTATTGTAAAGGGATGGGAGGAACAGTAAGAAGGAAATGTGATTGGATTGTAGATTGTTTGGAGGGGGATAAGGCTCAATGAGGCTGAAGAGGTGGGTTAGGGTCAATCAAAGAGGGGAGGGCTTTTGAAGCCAAACAAAGGAGGTTTTGTTTGATCCCAGAGGTAATAGGGAGGAGAGGGTCACAGTCAGACTTGTGTTTTAGGATGATCCTTTTGGCTGTTGTGTGAAGGATGAATCAGAGTCGGGAGACACTAGTCGAGAAGCTATTGCAATAGTTCAGACAAAAAGGTGATGAGGGACTAAATTAGGATAGTGATTATTTGGGTGCAGAGACAGGGCTATTATGAGAGATGTTGAGTAAAAAATAAAAAGGACAAAATCTAACACCTAATTGGATATATGATTGTATATTATCACAGGTCCCCTACATTTAGCTATGATAGCATCTGACAAGGTTCTTGAGTTGGGTCAGGGAAGGAAGGGTTGAAAGATTATTCTGGAATATTATTCCATCCAGGTATTTCTAGTGAATCAAGCAATCAGTCTGCAAGCATTTATTAAGTGCCTACTACATACCTGTCCCTGGGATAGTCACAGAAGAGATGAAGTCTTAAATTCCAGATCATCAAAATAGCCAAACTGCAATGGCCCACCAGGACGGCTGATTCATAGATCTGATCCTAAGCAGGAGAGAAGGTTCTCGCTGCTTATCCCATTCTCCCTATGCTAATACAAGGTCATCCCCTAGAGAAGGTCTGGAGATAAGTGAATGATGCTGACTGCTTTTGGCTCCCCTTTGGGCCTTCTCTGGTAGATCAGGGCTAGCAATAAAAAGTCAGGATCCAGCTGGCTTTATATAAAGGCAGGGCTACTGCCACCAGTGTAGAGAATTTCATAGCTCTCAGCAGCTGTTACATAAAGAAAAGCTTCCCTCCACCCCTTTCTCTGGGCTCCTCTGGGCTTACATCTGTCTTTCCAGCTGTAAAGTTGCTGAAATCTAGGGTACAAGGTCCTATGAGCTTAGAGGGAGAAGAATGTAAATAAAAACAGCACTGCATAAGTATAAATGTTTCTGTGCCTGTATCCATCTGCAGGTGCATGCAAAGACATATACACACACACTCACACATATGTATGTATGTATATGTGTATAAATATGTTTTATATACATATTTATAAACACATATATACATATACACATATATTTATATCTGTACAAACACGTGTGTGTATGTACACACACACATATCTTGCCACAAACCTTAATAACATTAGTCATGTATTTTAATCAATATGGAGCATACTGGATACCCATTCATATTCATATGGAATGAAGGGGTTTGGATTTTGTGATCTCTAATAAACATTGATGGTGTGACTAGTTTGTACTAAGCATTCAGTATGTTCCATCAAAATGGCAGCTCTAATTAGGTTCCTTGAATTAGCTAATGGATTTTGAGAAAGATAGCTTACAAAGCTCTTACAGCTGTCCAAGATATTCCTGCCATGGCAGAAAGACAAAAGGCCCCTGGAAGCTACAGCCTTTAAAGCGTTAGAAATGCAGCTGACAGTTCAAAAGATAAATTACATTCATATTTTTTTTCAGTGAAAGTCCTAATACTGAATTAATGTTATTCCTGTAGTGATCATCCATTAAGAACCCCATTCTATTATGAGGATGCATCCTGGCCATTAGGTCCAATCTTATTTTCCTTTCACACTGCACTCCCACCCTGCTCCAGCCCCCACCACCTTCTTCTTGTTCCCTTCAGCTCCCCAGATATTTGAGATACAGGGTAAATAACTCTTCAAAAAAGGAGAAAACTATTCTTTCCTTTTCCCAAGGTAAAACTGAGGAATTTGCTTAAATTTGCTGATTTCATGCACAGGAAACATCAGTTTAAGCAATAAATAAGGAAATGATAGAGTGAATCAGTTTAAGCCTTTTCTACATCCATCACCAACCCCCCCCCCCTTCCCAGCTCCAACTCAGGTCATGTGTATAATTTGGAGAGGCCTCTTCCTGGGGAGAAGCAGATTTGTTTAATCCTATATTTGTCTAGGAGATGGTTAGGCCTTAGCTGGGGGGCCATCTCTTGACTGCATCTACACCTCCACTTCTCTCATTTCATGTGGAGTTCAGAAAATAATAAACTACCATCCAATGCCCTCTTCACCTTTTACCTTAGGTGGATTTTTTTTCTTTAATAAATAGCAAACTAGTGGCATCTGAATGGTTGCACATAATTTATCTGCAAATAGGGAAGAAGAAAAAATAGTTGCCAGTTGAACAGACAGTAATAAATTAATTGTTACTGTACCCAATGGCAAACAACAAAATCCAGGGGAGAAATAGAGCCTGCTTTTGAGAATGGAAGATGAGGGATCAGGCCTATATTTTAGTCCAGGAACTTTTCACCAGCCCTCTAACTACAGTTTTAGTTCTTCATTAATAAATATCCTTTCATTTTCCATTTACACAATAATCAAAATTTTGTGCCTAGAATATCCACAGATCTTTAAAACATGTGTTTTTTGTGTAAGGTACTTTAAGATCCATGAGTGAGAAAAAAAACTCATTGATATACCATTGACTCTTCATTATCCAGGGACTGATTATCCAATTTGAGGGTTATCTTTGCATCACTTTCCTTCTCTTACTGCCTGCCTTTTCACCCTTTCTCTGCTTATTAGCACCTCTACCAAAGTGTGGGAAGGACAAGAGGAAAAATGTGAAATCCACATCAGTTAAAGGTGTTGTTTACAACTCTTACAAAAACCTTTGGTGGGAGATAAACTGAAACTTACATATACACATGCATAAATGTAGAGTCCTGTGGGACTTTCCATTTTTCATGTTCTGCTGATAGCCCATTACTATAGATAATTGAGAGTTTACTATTTGTACAAAAGGACCATTAACAAAGCTGCTATGAAGAAGAATCAAAAAACACCAACACCCCTCTCAAAAAAAGGGGTTGATGCAACATATAGATTACAAATCGGACAGCTGCTTTGCCTAGTTGCTATATAAATAAAAGAGAGATGGATTGTTATAAGAAGTGCCAAAAAAAGACACTCAATTATTCCTAGCACATGACTTTATCATGATGAATAAAAGGTATAATTGACATCATCTTTATTGAAGAAACCAGCAACTGTCAAAAGGCTAGTGCAAATAGCAAGAAAGCATGTTTTTCATTATTTCCACCATGTATTGTTCATAGAGAGCTCACTTGTCGTCAGCCAAGGAGTACCTAATTTCTCTTCTTCTGGCCTTTCTCAAACTCATTCACTTCCCAGATCAATGAAATGGCAATAAATCGCCCACATGTCTGATATTTAGATGCTACCATTAACTCTCCTAAAGCATTCGCTGCCTTTTTATCAATTCCAGTTTTGTGATGGCAACTTCCCCCTAAAGTAGCATTGAGCATATAATAATAGCCGTTTCCCCTCAAGAATAGGTTTAGTTGTTTTTTTTCTTTTTTTTCCCTCCCAATCTTACTGCAATTTCTATTTCTAATGTGAAACTGTCATCTTGCTATATGGCTGTTAGTATCAGTGTTAATAGTTAAATAAAAAGTTAATTTTGGTGGTTAACATTTTTCACTTTCTAAAGTGAAATGGAGGCTGAATTTCCCATGCTGTTCCATAGTGGTAGCAGCCAACTCTGAGGTCCAAAAAGTAGAGAAGTACGTAGCAACAGAGAGTGATTCCAGCTGAATTGTGGCTAAGGTTCGGATGGCTGGACCATCTGCCACCAAACACAGGAAATCATAGAGCCACAGGATTTTCAAGATGGGAGGGACCTCAAACATCTAGGCAAACTCTCATTTGGCCAATGATGATGTATTGTATCAAAAGGAAAGACAGGAAAGATGAATTTACAGATCAGAAACCATGGAAAGAATTGTCAAACATTTTTAAAAAGCAGAAAATTATCTTAGTGTACAACTAACTTCACTTTCTGCATTTCATGCATTTGCCATGAGGCTGTACCGTGCTCAGACATCTTGAGAGGATGCTTACCATTCCCCTGGTGTGGGCTTAGAAAAATCTGAGCTTGTTTTTTAAAAGACTCAGGTAATCCAAAGGAGATGATGATTTAAGCTGTTTTCTATCCCATAAGCCCCAGATGTCAGAAGGGCAATACTGATATTATAGGGTCACTGCATTTCACTTTATGGTCAGGCAAATGACAGTCACATGCTCCTTTTGGAGTTTGTGACCTTTGGGGGATAGAAGCAATTATAAGCCTCTTATACAAATCTGCAGAGTTGAAAGGTAACCATTTTTGTGTGGATTGAGTAGTTCTTATTACTCCTTTAATATAGAAGGATAACCCAAGACTCCTATACAAAGATGTTGAAAGCAATGAAAGGGTTTGGGTAGTTCAAAATATAACCTCAGTTATGGATGCAACTATCTTTATTTGATCCAACGTACAACTTTTTTGCTTTTCCTTGAGTATCAACATCATCATATCAAATCCAAAATTTATTGGCAAAGAAAATTTCTTATTATGATAATTTCTAAGGTGGACTTACACCTTAAATGTTATTATTGTTGTTTTTCAATCATTTCTCATTCACATCCAACTCTTCATAATCCCAGTTAGGGTTTTGTTGGCAAAGATACTGCAGTGGTTTGCCATTTCCTTCTCCAGCTCATTTTACAGATGAAGAAACTGAAACAAATGGGGTGAAGTGACTTGCCCAGGGTCACATAGCTAGTAAGTGTCTGAGGCCACATTTGAACTCAGGAATACGAGTCTTCCTGACTCCAGGCCCTGCACTCAATCCAGTATATACCACCTAGCTGCCCCTCAAAGGTCATATGTAGTGTAGCTATATAAAAATTAAGACTGTATTTTTCCAATTTCATTTAGGAAATTCATTATAGGACTATAGATTATTTAATTTATATTTCATTAATTTGTATAAAGTTGGAGGCTAGTTCCTTCATAGCTAAAACCATTTGTCCCCATCATAGACTGAGCTCTGGAGCCCTTGGCATTCAGAAGATGAGGTTCCTACTAATGTGTGTTTCTCATAAAAGTTCCTTCATGATATGAAAGACTATGTCTCTTTTTTCAGTTGTTACCATTTCTATGCCTTCCCTAATAGCATTTTTTGAGTGGTTCTCTAAGAACGCTCCACCTTTGTGCTCAAGAATAGGCTCAACAAAACTTTCTTTTCTTTCATACTTTGTGGTCAGTTCGAGTGACGGGATATCCAAACACCAAGACATAGAAAGTCACAAGTACCATTTATGAGAATTAGTTGGCCATAAATCAGCCCAAAATGGTCACTCAGAATAGAGAACTAATTTGTATCATTGTCTTAGAGGAGGCCAAGATCTTAATTCACCCCCAGAAAGTTCCCATTGTCTCATGGCCTTTGAACATGGATTCTTCTGTTTCTTATATTTGACCATGAAACTGATATTCACCTCTAAATGTTAGGTCTATATACTTAAAACTCAAATTTATTGTGTTTGATTTAAGCTTAGAAGATGATAATTTTATCCATCAAGTCCTGAAGTTGTCAGTGAGAATTTTTCTGACAAGTGTATGTGGTGGAAAGGGGAAGTCAGAGAAAAGAGAAATGAAGGTAAGGCTGTGGGGAGGGAGAGGATGGAGAAGAGGAAAGAGGGAAGGAATAGGAAGGATCAAGGGAAAGAGAGAAGAAGCAGGAGAGAGGAAAAAGAGAAAGAGAAGACAGAGGAAAGAGAGAAGGAGAAAAAGAGAGAATTTGCTCAAATGTGTTAGGAATAAGAGGGTAGCTAGGTAGCACAGTGGATAGAGCCTGGTCTGTTGTCAGGAAGACTCATCTTCCTGAGTTCAACTCTGTCCTCAGACATTTACCAGCTATGTGACCCTGGGCAAGTCACTTTACCCTGTTTGCCTCAGTTTCCTCATCTGTAAAAAGATCTGAAGGAGGAAATGGTAGACCACCCCATTATCTTTGCCAAGAAAACCGCAAAAGGGGTCATGAAGAGTCAGACATGACCTAGCAACAACAAAGAGAAATAAAAAAAAAACTCACTTCTTAAACTATCTTTTGTTCAATGTCTGGGAACTATAAAAGATAAACTATTAGAGAAGTATATGATGATGAATTTTTACCTATCTTATCAATTAGTGGGGTGGCATCATGGATAGAGAACTCACCTGGAAGTCAGGAAGACCTATGACCACCTCTGACACATAATAGCTATTGCCCAAGGCAAGTCATTTAAAGTCTCAATGCACTAAGCACCTCCTCTAATACTATAAGTTGCCCAGAAGGTGCCATTTTTCACTGGTAAAGAAACTGCCTCTCCTAGCAGTTTCCTGTATTGGTGAAATCATAAGGCTAGTCCCTATCCCCATCATCATTTTTCTCCATTGTATTTTATTTTAAATGGTATAATACTTCTGTAAACCCTGTGGCCTTCCAAATAATAGAAATATGCTATAGCCATAGTAGAAGAGTTGTTATGCTGGGTGTTGTAACATGTATTATTGGTCATCTTCTGAACCCAAGCCCATCCTGCATTATCCAGAATAGCCTTTATTAACATCTGTATACACTTGGTATATGCAAAAAGGGAACATATATATGGAATACTCCTTTTGCTGTTACCTCATGCTTTTAGGAAAAGAGTCAACCTTGTTTTGAAATCTTTATATTTAAGGAAAAATAGGAATTACTGTGAGAGGCACTTGATGGATTCCATTCCTGCCTTGACACCCCCCCCACAAACTGTGTATTGTTAGTAAAAATTGACAGAATGACCAGAGACAAAATGCATTACATGCTTATTCATAGCTTTGAATGTCATGTAATTGTATAAATTACTCAAAAATATCACACTGGGTTTGAAGAAATATATTAGAATACTATTCAAAATAGGAATTATTCAAAGGGACGTTTTATGAGTAATAGCCAAATCAGCTTCTATAAGTTGAAAACAGCCAGGAGGTCACTGTGCGGTATCAGAATAATGCAATTATATGTTACATGCTCATAATGGTGAGTTGAAGCTGTGAATAATAACTCATGTGTTGGGTTATAACACTGTCTGTGTGACCCACATGGAATTTCTGGCATTTTTAAAGAAGTTATGGGAGCGAGGCCAAATGTTATAACAGGAAAGAGGCCTCCAAATGCCACATGCTACTTATGCCAAGGTAGATCAATGACTTTTATCAGCAGAGGAGATGGCATTGATCCTGTGACAGTGTTCAATTATGGCCATCGATCACATGGGAGAAAACTGTACTCCACTGCCCTCCAGGAAACGAGATGCTTTAATGACCACAAGTGCCATGGGGAGGCTTCTTGGGCCCTCATCGAAGTTACCAGCAGGACTGGGAGCCTCTGCTCTGACACACGTAATTGAAAGGATCAGGGAAAAGAAACTTGGCCTTCCCTTCTAATGTAGGCAAGGGTAGGGATGCTGAGTCAAAGACCAAAATAAGGGGAACCAGGAAGGGTTAGGGGCAGTTCACCAGGTCATGGTTGGAAACGTGAAGACGAGGATATGGGAGAAGCAGACCGGGTGAGAAGGAAGGAAATACAGGCACATTTTGGAAGGTCAGAATGAGGTCACCAAGACCAAGGTCAGCAGTACAAGAAGGTAGATTCAGGCTGGCAGTCTAGGGTCATGAGACAACATATTAAGGTCAAGGAGGGTTGGGGAAACACTGTGTTTCAAACTAACAGTGAAAGATAAACAAAAACAACAATAAAATGACAACACCACTTACATTGTACTTACCATGTGCCAGTTGTTTTGTTGTTCAGTCATTTCAGTCATGTCAGATTCCCTGTGATCCCATTGGGAGTTTTCTTAGCAAAGATGCCAGAGTAGTTTGCCATTTCCTTCTCCAGTTCATTTTACAAATGAGGAAACTGAGGTCAACAGGGTGAAGTGACTTGCCCAGAGCCACACAGCTAGTAAGTATCTGAGGCCAAATTTGAACTCAGGTCTTCCTGATTCCAAGTTCCAACTCTCTATCCATTGTACTATCTAGCTTTCTGGCATTGTGCCAGGCACTGTTGAAAGTGGTTTAAAGACATCATCTCACTTGGTCCTCACAACAACCATGGAAGGCAGATGGTATTATTATTCCCATTTTATAGTTAAGGAAACTGAGGTAAAAAAGGGATTAACTGACACACAGCTAAAAAGTATCTAAGGCAACATTTGAATTCAGGTCTTCTTGACTCCAGGTCCAGCCAGCTTCAGAGAAAGTACCTGAGGATCTTAAACAAATGGCTGTAGTTTATAGTTTTTCCTCTTCTGCCTGACCCTGCTACCTCCTGGGGGCTTGAAAGGAATATCCTGGACTGGAAAATGAGGAGAAATGGGTCTTGGACTCTGCCATTCACTTACTGCCTGGTGTTCAATAAATTGTCAAACCTTTCCATGCCTCAGTTTCCTTAAATTCAGAATGATAATTACTACCCCACATCCCTCATGGGTAACTATGGAGATGGAATGAGATACTAGTTGTGAAAGTTATTACTGGCGGTGCTGATGGCATGAGTGGTAGTACTCATGCTCATGGTAGGAGTAGTAGTATCAACATTCAGCCTTCCAAATATCCAGTTACTTGATTTTCAAGCAGCTCTTGTGATCAGTAATGACCAAAACTTGGTTGAATTCAAATATCCTTGTCAGTAAAGATATATTCTAGCAGTCTGGAGAAATTCATGACCCTGCCTGCAACCCAAAAGTCCATGCATGAAGAACCAAGCAATTTAATGAAGGCCTGACAAATCACATACAAATATGTAACTCCATGTTAAATGACAGGTTGTCATCATCTTATATGACCTTGCCTGTCATACTACATAGTGTGGTTAATCTATTCACTGTGAGCAAATTAAGCCAGAAATTATTTCTACCACCAATGTAAGCCTCCACACCAATGTCACACAGAGAAAATAGCACTGACAGCCTGTCACCAAGGCTGAAACCAGAGACCATACCCACAGGTAATGGCGGTGAATACCGAAAGGAATTGGCAAGATCCATCCTGAAATTTAAGTCACAAGTTAGAGTAATTCATTCATTCATTCATTCATTCATTTGATAGACATTTATTTAGTACCTCGAAGGTACTTAGAAAAGATCCAAAGAAAAACAAATATTCTCTGCATTTACGACCTGCTGCTAACTCTTAAGTCTCAGATGGCACTGACCCTAGCTATGAAAACCTTTTTGGCCAATGTACTTTTCGGAAAATGGTAATTCTTTGTAAGTAATTGGGGGCAGGGGGAGGCAAAGTGCATTACATTTGTAACCTCTTTGAATATTCACACTGGGTTTAATCCAGAGCTATCTGGAATGAAATGAAATTTGAATAATAGTTATTAAATCAGTTTTAATCTAAGGGAGCCCAAACAAAGTAAGGACATCTTTATGATGAAATGTTAATTATTTGCAAGTATCAACGTGAATAGCTATGGTTATGGTTTTCAGTGAATCTGAAATACTTTGGAATTAATGATACTGAGTAGAGCTAAAAAAAAAAGGATTCTTTTCTGCTTATATTTAAGGAGAATGGGTGGGCATTTGTTATTCCTTGCCTCACCCATAACTCAGTAAGTTTACCTAGCACAGTTCACAAAAAATTTTTCTCCTGTCAATCCTATTATTATTATAATTATCATTACTGTTATTGTTCCCATTTTCAAGATGGGACTGTTGAAAATCAGAGAGGGTCAGAGCCCAGAGCCATTCGATCCCAGTTCTTCAGACTCCAAAGGCAGGGTCCTCTGCATTACCACAATAAAAGCTTCTCTTCCCAGAACCTTGCTTTGGTCCCTAATAAGAGTGAATATGATCAGATCCTATCCTATGATCGACCATCAGTGAATATGTGAGCACATCAATCTGTCAGGTGTTTTGAAAACATGATTTCCACTTTGGAGAAAGCCTAATGTGGTCTTTCTAAAATACAACTCTCTCTTGTCCTGCCAAATTTGAAGTTAAAAGCTTTGATCATGTTTGAGTTGTTTAGGTAAAAAGAAAAAAATCAAGCTATGTTAACAAGTATTTTCCAAGAGGACAAAGGTGGTTTTCCTCATTCCACATTACTTAAAAAAAAATGTGAAAAACATTTTTAAATCATAAAGCACCATGAAATTCTATATTTTAATAAATATGGAGAGTTTCACAGCATTATATGTAGGGTTAACCTGACAACAAATTTTCGCTTCCCAAAGAGCATCTTCACTAAGTACAGAGAAGTTTATCATGTGTAAACAAACCCCTTAGTAGTGAATCCCGTTATCCATAATTCTGTAATAGAATTTAAATGTTAAGCATGTAGGTGATTTCCCTCTTTTTAAAGTGGGCAAGCAGTTTGAAAGCTAAAATTAAAAATTTAAATTATCTTGACAAGAGACTGCTTAAAGATTGCTAGGAAAGCACACAAAATTCAGGAAGACCTTGTCAGTGTAGTTAGGAATGAAAAACAAATTACTAATAGAAATTAAGGGACTAAAAAATAGGTACAAAGTCAGACCTTGAAGTCGTGTACTAACCACATTTCAAAATTTATATGTTGGATACAGATATGTATTAGAGAAGTCTCATATTAAAGGAAATAATTCTTCTATTATACTCAGAATTTTAGCATTACCATTTTAAGAAAGGGAATGGAATATTGGAGTGGTTCCAGAAAAGAGTAATAATTGGTTTTCTTCTCAAAGAAAATTGTGGAGTGGTATGGAATGTACAAGGGGAGAATATCTGTATGTAGTATTGTATGTATTCATTAGTTTTTGTTCTTTGGTGGTGTGGGGTGCACAGTCTCTGTTTGCTACATGTGTGTTAGAGCCTTCTCCCCTACATTTTCTTACCAGGCCTCATTCTTCCAGCTGGTAATTGATGACCAATTCAGAATCTCTGGAGCTGGTCCAATCTCCAATCCAGCCCAGATTTCTGGGTAGAAAATTATTATTCTCTGCCCGCAAGGAGGAGAATAGCAAAACATCAACAATAATCATAGTTTTTTTGTTTCTGCATCACTTTATGTTCACAATATACTTTTCCATATATCATCTCATTTGATACAGCATGTCTGGGAGATAGGTAGATCAGCATCCATTCTCTCCACTTTAAATATGGGCAAATTAAAGTTCAGAATGCTTAAACCAGAAGACCTACATTCAAATCCAAATCCAAATGGCCACTTCTCCCCGTGTGATTTTTTTTGGAGGGTGGGGGAGAGACATGTCAATTGAGGTTAAGTGACTTACCCAGGGTCACACAGCTAGTAAAAGGTCTGAGGCTAGATTTGAACTTGGGAAGATGAGTTTTCCTGACTCCAAGACTGGCACTCTATACCCTCTACCACCTAGTTGCCCTAAATATTCTTAATTGTTCAATTATAAATATTACAAGATGGCATAATTGGGGAAACCCTACGTGAGATATGCTTCTACACACGTATACATGTGTGTTTGTTGGTGACAGTGTTGGTTTTTGATTATACACTCCTAGATCAGGTCTTTACCATATGTATAATTTATGGTGCATGTAACACAGCACCGTCCACAGTAGGATCATACATTTAGAATTAGAACCTCAAAAGTCATCCAATTTGACCCCTTCATTTTACAGATCAGGAAACTGAGGCCCAGGTCCTCTTGCTCCAAGACTAGTGATCTTTCTCCTATAACATGATGCTTCTCATTAATCATCTTCTACCTTTTCTCAGCTGTTTAGTTGATGTTAAGGGCTGACAGATGGTTAGAGCTCCAGGCCAGGAGTCAGGAAGACCTGGCTTCACATTTGACCTCAGACACTATCTGTGTGACCCTGGGCAAGTCACTTTACTCTGCCTCAGTTCCTCATCTGTAAAACGAGCTGTAGAAGGAAATGGTAAACCACTCCAATACCTTTGCCATGAAAATCCCAAATGGGGTCACAAAGAGTTGGACACGACTGAAAAACAACTGAATGACAAAAATTATCTTCCCCAACCCTACCCTAAAGATATATACT
This sequence comes from Petaurus breviceps papuanus, assembly GCF_028583685.1. Taxonomy (NCBI): domain Eukaryota; kingdom Metazoa; phylum Chordata; class Mammalia; order Diprotodontia; family Petauridae; genus Petaurus; species Petaurus breviceps. Next base: position 15,386,503 of record NW_027187376.1, on the reverse strand, counting down.
AAGGATGGACTGATATCATTCTATTGGTGTGATGTTAAGTTAGAGTGTGCTAGAAGTAGCAAGGAACCAAAAAAGATGCATATGCATTTACCACTTATTACTTTATCTATTCTACCACACTCTAACTCTTGGGAGAAAGAATGTCTGTTGGACTTGGATTGGGTTGAGTCTCTCACTCGAGATTCATGCATGAGACCCTACAAACTTCTTTAAAATATGGACATGTGGGAAAGATAACACTTGTCAACAGAAAGTAAGGAAATAGTGGGTTTTGTCCTTAGATGGTTTTTGTGACTTTCTGGGGTTTTTCATGTTTTCTTCTCTGAGGCTAGGATTCTTTTCTGGGATAAATCGTCATGTTCTTGCAAACCATTGGGAATTCTCTGAATCCTGAATAGCTGAATTTGTTTTCCTTCCTTGTTCCCTGCACTTGAGAACTACATTCTGATCAAACCCATATTTTTTAATTTATGTATTTATAGGCATATGGGAGAATAGTTTATAGGCAAAGTATGATTTTTCACCACAAATGTAGGAAAATTGTGGGATTTTTTTTTAATATCGCCTTATCAGTTTCTTTCTTTTTTTTATTACTGATGACTTCATTCTGTTTGAATTCAATGCTTCAGTTTCTTTGGGGTAAACTAATAGATTATGTATGCGATATTTGCACAGCGTTGATTGAATTCATCTGGTGAGTTTGAATGTGGTTCATATATTCACGTAATTGTCAGAAGCCAAGTTGAAATTCAGAACTGTTGCATGAGCATTGGATTGGGCATCATATTCATCTCACATTACTCAAGAGTGAGTGAAGCTGTTTTATAATATAGCACTGCTTTTTTTCATGCCTGCCTATGGTTAAAAAAGGAATATTGGTTTTTTTCTTCTTTTTCTTAAATATTGAGGGAAGTTTTTGTTGGTTTTTTTTTAATAAAATACTTCAGTGAAGCATAGTAGGAAACTATTTTACTTGTGGCTTGGTGTGATTCTTTTTTTTAACATGTCTAAATAAAAAACAAGGATGTGCAATATCAGAGGTTTGCAGAGACATAATGGGCTACTAAATTAATAATCTTTCATTAAAGATCTACTGTTTCCTGGGTTCTTTCCTCATTATTTTAGGGAAGGCTTAGGAAATAGATGCTATCATCCTGCCTTCTTCAAAGTCTTTGTGTTCTAGATAGAGAACGCTCACCTTTCAAAAGATCTATAACCATTATTTCATCACTATGATTCACAGATATTATTTGCCTTTCTTTTTGGCAACACAAAGGTGTTACCAGGTTGGTGCCTTTAATGGGACTTGCTGTGACATTTGTTGTTTAAAAAGTTGTTTAAAAACCCATTCCCAGGTTCCAGTTCTTAGTCTCTAAAGAAATCAAATATAAAATTTGTGGGTCTTAATATCAATAGCTGAATACTGCTTTAGGGTTCCAAAGCATTTTTATATACATTATCTCACTTCCTCTTAATAACCAGACTGTGAGTTAGGAAGTCCAGATACCCTATTTGATACATGAGGAAACCAAGGCATAGAAAGTTTAAGTGACTTGTTCAAGATCACACAAGCAAGGTTTTCTTGTTATCACTGTTTGCACTACTCTAGAGAGGTAGTATGTAGGGGCAGAAAGAGCATCAGTCTTGAGATTCTGCGAACTTGGTTTCCAGTTCTTACTCTGTGTAGCAGCAGGCACCCCAAGTGTCCTCAGGGTTTGCTGCCAATACAGGTTCTTGGATCTGCTTTGATAAAGGAAAGCAACTCAAAATGGGTTAACAAGCTTACTTTAATCAGTCAAATATGTATCGTTTACCTAGTTCAGGGGAAAAAGGTCAGCACCCCGAACTTCAGAGTATATAGACAGAATTATCAAGACAGAAACAGATCATGTAGACAAACTGTCCAACCATTACATCCATACCAAATCAACATCTGGGTTTCAACATCTGGGTTTTTCAAAGCTGGGGGGCTCTGGACAACGGCTTCCCAGAATCCAGATCAAATCACAAAACACTTCTCAAAGTGACCCTCAAAACAAAGCCTCACATCAGGGCTCATATAGCCTTCTCCTGGCTCAGAGAATTTAACAACCTTATTGACCCACTGGCCAATCAAAAAGTATCTACTGAAAAACAAGCCTCCCACCCCAGGCTCCAGGTGCACTTTAGCGTAGGGGCAGGGAAGATCTTCAAAATTTGCATTCCCATTATATTCTGATACTAATGATGTGATTTTAGCTATTTCACCTAGCTTCTCCAGTTGATTCATCTGTGAAGTGGAGATATAAATGCCAGCAGTCACTGCCTCACCAGGTTTCAATGAAGAAAGTGTTTCATGAATAAACTGTAGCGGATGTCCCAAGAGTTTTAGTGCAGTTTTCAGCTTTCATGGCTTAGAACTAATCTAAGACTTTTGGGACACTGTGTCATTTTGTTATTGCTGATGTCATCAATCTCATTTTTATATTTTTATGATCCAATATACCCCTTAAAGGAAGGGAATACTGTTCCCTCCCTCATCCTTGCCTGTTCCAACATTTTAATTTCTTCTTCCCACACCTGACTTTATTGTAACTTGTGCCAGCAAACACTCCCCTCCCCCATCTTCTGTAATAAATTCTTCCTCTTTATCTTTAGAGAACCATTAGAGAGAAACAGAGAAGCAGGCAAGGTGGAACTGAATTTTAGGATTGGGCCTGTATGAAGACCAGGAAAAATGGAGGAGAAGACAGGGCATGGGTGAGGTGTAGAGACATAAAATATGGTCACGAAATAATGCTGATATTTTCTGCTCTTGGTTTGCCTCACATACTTCACATGAATGCCACATCTCCCTGGTTCAACGTGCCTATTTTCCACTCTTGATGTTTTTTTTCATTCCTTTCTTAGCCTTACTCTTTACCTCCAAGACTGAAAATTCTCATTCTTTTATTAAAAGGTAAAATATCTCACATTAATAAACACTGAGAGGCAGGGTGGTGTAGGGATTAGAAATAAACCTTAGATTCAGAAAGACATGCATTGAAATTATGCTCTGACATTGTTTGTCCTTCATTTCTGAAGAGGATGGTGACATCAGAGAACGATGACATGACTTGAAATTGACTTGGATTTGAGGGAGGGAGGGCTATGCAAAGTCACCAGCCTCACTTTCTCCTCCAGAGCCATCTGGGTCCAGTGACCAGATATTCATCAGGATGACTGGAGGTGGCCCAGGATGCAATGGGAGACCCTGACCCTTGTAGGCTAAGGTGTTTTCAAGTTCTCACTTTGATGGAACGCCCATTCAGTGAATAAGCCTCTTTAAGAAGTGAGTCAAGGGATGGGCCTTTTAATTTAAAAAGAAAAAAAATCTAACTGTGAGGGGAAGACCCCCAGGGCTGCTGGCCAAAAGAGAAACAGTTACTATTTACATACATTCTGAGTCAGAAGGGTCCAAAATATAGCCATTAAGTGGTTCTTGCTTAGGGACCCATTATTGTCCAATCTATATGAACACCACAGTGAAATGGATTTAAAGTTTTGGTCTTTGAGGAAAGAGAGAGAGAAGCAAGGAAGGTAGGATGGAGGGAGAGAGGGAAGAAGGAAGGAAGCAATGAAGGAATGAAGGAACGAAGGAACAAAGGAAAAGAATCTCCATTCAGGCAGCTCAGTCTACTCACAGGTTGTGTTTGTCCTCTGACATATACTGCTTCTATTTCCCTTGTACACCAGGCAACTATCAGAGATTCTAAGGTAAAATTTGTGTTGGTAGACGTTGTCTCTGGGAGTTCCCTACATCGACACAATCATAAATCCACACCAAGAAAAGAATAAAAGAAAGGACTGTGAGGAGTCAGTTTGACTTAAGGTTGGAAGCTCAACCTTGGATCCAGGAAGTCGGACCCTTGCCAAGAAACCCTCAAAATGGCTTATGAAGAGTTGGGCATGACTGAAAACAATTCAATAACAACAACCACAAAAGCTGTGTGATCATGGGCAAGTCATTCTCAGTGTCCCCAGTAGCTTTCTAAGAGCAACAGATGCAGGGAAGTTACCAATCTAGTCAGCAACATTTATTAAGCTCCTACTGTGTGCCAGGCATTGTTCGAAGTAGAGACATAAACAGCATAGAAGGAAGAGCACTCAACTTGGAGCAAAGAAAATCTAAGTTTGCATCCTGCTTCAGATATTCATCATCTTTGTGACCCCAGTGCCTTCTGCTTCATTTCCTCATCTATAAAATAGGACACCTACCTTCTAGGGAGATTTAATGTTAGTGGGAGTTGAAGATCTTCCCCACCCATGAATAGGCTTCACAGGGTAGCTGTTTTTTTTTTTTTCAGGAAGTCTCACACCTTTTATTACTTTGTAATTAGGCAGTGGGTCATGAGGGTTGTGATGCCCTCTGACCCTGAAGAAGTATTCAAATATTTTGAGGTTAGCATTTAGCTTTGGGGATGAGAGGAGCATTCACATGATATAGCCAGATGAGACTCTGGGTAGATGTTAAGTCATTCACTTGACTTTGAAAACCCAGATGTTGGTGCTTCTCTCTCTGGTAACTATGTATGTATGTATGTATGTATGTAATGGTCAAACAGTTGGATCTGTCTGTTGATCTGTGATGTATCTATTATTTGGTCAGATGGTTAGAAGCCCTGTCTGTTGGTCTTTATGCTATTATTTCTGCTTGTAATTTCTGTTTGTACTTTCTCTGAAGTTCAAGGTGTTGACTTTTTCTCCTGAACTAAGTACATTTCATATATATATTTGATTAAAGTAAGATTGTTGATCCCTTTTAAGTTGCATTCCTTTGGAAAAGCAGATCAAAGAACCTCTGCTAACAGCCTTCCTGTTTACTGGTGTTATTGGGTTTACACTACCACAACAGCTCCAAGTAGCATTGCTGTTACAGGAGACAAGTAGTAATCAAGTGAGACACTACATATTAAGTATTTGTGTAAACCTTAAAGTTCTATATGGGCTTTAACTATGATTAAGATTATTAATTTTCATACTTATTGTTTCCCAGATGAATTAAATCATAAATTTGAACCCTTTCTCCAACCCCCCTCAAAAAAAAAAAAAAGAATGAACCTTTAAAGATCCACAGGGACTTTTATTTGGAAAAATAAGATAATTGTGTAAAGTAAAATTTAGTCAAACTCTACGGTTATCTGATCATAAAATACATTGATTATTTTAATCCCCATAAGAGGTCAGGCCCTTAACTGAATATCTCACTCAAGAAGCATATATTATTTGTAAGTCTTTTTTTATTTACATTACTAATTGTTTTTTTCCTCCGGTTTGTTTGAATTACATTGTGAGGCCTTCTAAATTCATATAGGCCCATCCCTCTAAAATTATAAGCCTTTTTGACAAGTAGATCAAAAACCAAGTTTTCAGCAGTGTTGTCCATTTGTGTAAATATCTTTCCATTTGTTTTCCAGTGGCCGCCCCACAAGTGGATGTGCTGACCGAATCCAGAAGTTACGGAAGGAATATCACCAGGCCAGACGAGAAGGCTTTTCTTTATATGAAGATGAGGAAGTGAGAGCAAGGCCTTCTGATTATGAGCAGCACTGGGTAAGTTTCTGCCTGGTCCTAATTACTGAAGTCTTTTTTAATATAAAAGTTGCACAAGCTCTATACTCTTTAAGGAATTTTCCAGTTTCTAGCTGAATCAAGTTAGCTTAGAGATTTGGATTTCATAGACATGAAAATTCTGCAGACAACACCCCTGCCTTCTCATGGAAATTGTTTGCATATATCAAACCACACTAATCTACAGTAGTTCCTTCTAATTGCTCTCGTATTTAGCCTACTGCCACCACCACTGAACATGTATGCTTGTAGATATGGGTAGAGCATATCTCTGCTAATTTAGCAATACAAGGAAATTATTCGCTACCTATTGGATATAAGTTTTTGCCTTCCACCTCTTGGGTCACAGGGCTTTGGGCAAGCATGAATAGATAATACAAATAAACCAATCTCACTAAGAAGTTAAAAAAAAAAGAAAAGAAAAAGATAAATGGTCACTAGAAGTGAACCTCAGAAACTAATGTGAGGAGTGTGATTGTCAAATAGAGGCATCATTGTTATACCAGTATTGTATATTGAGATTGTATATTGACTTTTGAACAGTTCACACTGATGATTGCCCCAGTATCTTCTGAGAGCCTTTGTTTAGACCTAAGTAATATTTCCGATCAGAGGGAACTTTCTATGTCTTGTCATTTCAAATGCTTTATCCTTCAGGGGACAGAAATATTTATCATAAAATTCTAGAAGGATGTCTGCTATAGGTTTAGTTATATGAAGAAGCAAGGATACCTCTCCTTTTTCTCTTCTTCCATGTAGGTATAGGGTACAACATGGCGCTGGGTATCCCAACAGACTTCACCCCAAGTGAGTAAGGGGAGCATAGATGACAGTATTTTAATCATCAAGGATGTGTTAATAATACCACCAGCACCCTACTTCTTCCAAAACCCCCTCTTTGATTGTGACATGATTGTTGGGCCCCCAAACACCAGCTTCAAAGAAGCTAATTCTGTTGGGGAAAGGGGAAGAAACAAAGGAAATGTTTTCACCTCCTCATTCATTAATAAGCAGACTGAAAAGAAAGCAATGTACTTGGGTAGTAGAGGAAATATTAACTTGAGATGACTCACAATCTCAGCTGTCATTATTGAGTTTATAATTGTAATGTTAATGAGGATAGAAGATCTTCCCCTGCCCATTAATAGGCCTCACCTGGAGTCCATTAAGGGAGGCTTGCTTAGAGGAGACTTGCTTGTAGGAAGGCTTTCACACCTTTTCCTAATTTCTAATTAGTCACCGAGTCACAAGGGTTGTGATGCTTTCTGGCTCTGAGAAATGTATGTATACTCTGAGTTGATAGTTTGCTTTGGGGGCTCTCTTATGAAAAGGATCTTGCAATCACCTGATCTAGATTCCGAGTGGCCATATGTTTAGAGCTCCCTGCCTGCTCAGATGTAAAGGCTCTCTCCATCCAGGGATGTATGTAAAGTATATAGTTGATTCAGACAGTCAGAGCCCTGTATGTTGGTCTTTATTTCTCTGCTTGTATTTTTTCTGTTTGTATTTTCTCTGAAGTTCAGGGTGCTGACTTTTCCCCTGAACTAAGTGAAAGTAATTAAAAAAGGTTGTTGACCCCTTAAACCTTAAACCCCTTAAATCTTTCCTAGTAAAGTAGATCTAAGAACCTGTGCTAGCAGCCATCCTGAGTATACCAGTGTGGTTGGTGCTACAATAGTTTAGCTAGCAGTGGAGATTAGATACAAACACAGCTACAGTATACAATATAATTTGATAATCACATTAGAGAGTTTTAAAAAAAACAGTGGTTTTTGATATCAAGAGATGAAAGTCATGACCAATAAGCAGTGATCAGACTGAGCTTCATGGTGGCTTCAAGATGGCATTTCTTTTAGACTTTATAAGTAGGAAATCAACAGCAAATAAAGGAAATGAATGGAAGCCATTCCAGGCATGGGAAATCATATAACCAAAGTCAGGGAGGTGGATTCCTGAGATCAGAATCCAAATCACAGACTCTAGACCTAGAAGGGGCCAACTAAATCGGTTCAGACTTGAGAGAGAAATTGAGGCCAGTGACCTACATGTTTTCCTTTAATTTTCAGATTTATGCTGTAGTAACATCATTAAATCAAAATGCTTGAGGTTTGGTGTATAGAAGATTAATTTTGGCCCCCATAATAGTTATCCAAAGTTAATTCATTTACTGGATGGGCCTCTTTAAATGAGGGTTTAAGTAGCTCTTACCATCCAATCACTAGGTCCTACTAAGGACCAGTGATCTAACCCCAGCTCTTTAGTAAAGAGCTTGGCACTTTCAAATAAATCATTGTTGCTATTAATTTTATAATAAAAGATGTCACAATTAAACAGATATAATTTTTTCAGAAAAAAAGAGCACATAGGCTCTTGAGGTCTTGCATGTATAGGGACATATGTGCAGGACAGGCCTGACTCAAGCTGGTCCATGTTAGATTTGAGTTAACTGTTGAAACAAAATGATACATTCATAGATCATTCAGCTAAACAAAGGAGGCTTACTTAAGCATGGCAATAGAATATTTAGTTTGGGTAGACAGTGCACCTCTCTTGCCTTAGCCGGGGACGATGTGGTGATTCAAGTGGTCTTAGGACATCCAGCAAGTCTGAAAGACCCAGCTCTCTGTAGGGCCTTTTTTAAGACCTAAGTAATCAGGAAGCATGGTTGTGTACCAGTTCATAAGCTTAGGAGAGCCAATTGTTAAATTTTCAGTGTGAGCATTTATACCTCAGAAATCAGTGAATGCTATGCATCAGGGCTTGATTTATTATTTTATTGATTGCTCAGACTTAAGAAAGTGATGAGGATAGTGTTAATAATTCAGATTAAACTTAAAGTGTGCCATCCATACGTTTTCTTTTTCTTTTCAGAAAGCTAGTTATTAAACATTTACCAGCATACCCTTGCCAGGAAGCTACTACATCACCGTGACTATATACGCAGCCAGGAAGTTGTATAAAGAGAGGCACGGCTTGGGCCTTGGCCCCTTGGTCCCAGAGAAAGCTTTGTCACCTTTCAGGAAAAAACTAGGATGATGGGAACCTGGTGGATGGTGTTCCTCTCATTGCCTGGTGAACACTCACTTTAGATCAGCTTCCTCACTGACACAAAAAAAAGGAGGGGGGGATTGTCACAACACAAGCCTGATCTTGCTTTAAATTAAGACACATGAGGCAGAAGGTGATTCCTTGAATTGAACATACTGTCTCTCACGTACTACATTTGTAGCAGCTCATCCCCAAGTACAGAGTGCCTGCTTGTCTCTACCTTTCAGGTACCAACTCCTACAGGGAACCTTCTCAGATTTTTCCCAGTTAGAAGTATTCTCTTCAGGCTCAGATTTTCTTAGAGGACATTGTATAGATCTGTACTTTGCCTCCATTTCATCCTACTTTGAATCATGTTGATCCAAATACATATCAATAATTAATTAATAATAGCTAACATTTATATTATAGTCTAAGATTTGCACAGGTTTTTACATGTTATTTCATTTGATCTTAACAACCCTATGAGGTCGGTGCTATTATTATTCCCATTTTGCATATGGAAAAATTAAGGCTATGAAGAATTACATGATTTGCCCAGAATCATATAACCAAATAAGTGTCTGAAGATGGATTTGAACCTTGAACCCTTTTGGTTAGTTGTTTCAGGCATGTCCCAATCTCTGTGACTGCATTTGGGGTTTTCTTGGCCCATATGCTGGAGTGGTCTGCCATTTCCTTCCCCAGCTCATTTTACAGATGAGGAAACTGAGGTAAACAGAATGAAGTGACTTGCCCAAGGTCACAGCTACTAAGTATCTGAGGTCAGAGTTGAACTCAGGTTCTCCTGACTCCAGCAACAGCACCCTATCCACTATCCCTTAACCCACTCTAAGTCTAGCACTCTATCTGTGTTCTACCTTATCCCCCACCCCCACTCATTCACTCAGTTGTATGCAGCTAGTTCCTGGAAGGCAAAGATTGTGACCTATTTACTTTTGTCTCCTTCGCCCTCAGTGCCTAGCCCAGGCATTCAGTGATTAATAAATATTAGAAGGTAAGCTCCTTGAGAGTAAGGATTATTTCGTTCTTTGTCTTTGAAGCCACAAAGTCTAGCATTGGAAAAATGCTTGTTGATTGCCTGATTGATAAGTGTGTAAGAGGGCAAACAAAGTAATGAATAAAGAAAAGGCCGTGTGTGTGTGTGTGTGTGTGTGTGAGTGTGTGTGTTTCCCATGCTCTGAGCAGTTTGAACTTTGCCAAGAGTGGCCAGTGTTTCCGTTTCAAGGAAAAGAAGTTTCCTTGGCCAGCTGGATTCTAAGACCTTGCATCCTCACACCAGAAAGCACACTGTCATAAAAGAAGAGGAGTGTTCATTGTGCTGGAGGTTTTCCAATGTTCATCTTTGAAATCACAGGCACTCTTTCCCCCCCTCCTCTTCCCAAGCCAAAGAAAAGCAATTCGTACCTTCTGCCCAGGAATAAAAAAACAAGCCTGGGAAACTTGACCACAATGGTGCAACCTTCAGGGTCTGCCAATGTAGTGCTTGAGCCTCTTGAAGAAGCCTGGGGGGCAAAGGATATGAGAATTCACATTTCATTCCTGTCAGTCAAACCCTTCCAAGAAGGCAGGATTTTGGGAGCCAAGTATAGCCACTTTTGAAGAATACTAAACTCTTCCAAGTGACCTGATAAATAAAGATCATAAAATACACCTTTTTTGAGCAGACACCACCCACTGTATCTCTGTGAGAAATGGGCACTGATTTTTTGTCTGAAAGCTCCTGAGGCCTATTTCCATCTGATTACGATGACTAGCAACTGTCCTTTCTCTGACACCATAACACAACAGAATTTCTGATATCCTGGCTGGGGCAGGGGAAGAGGAAGCAATTATCTCACAATGTACTTTTTTGAAAATGAGATAAATCGAGTTAAAGTACCCAGCAGGCTTAAAAGCCAGTATTGTGAAAGAAAGTGATCTCATGACAGGCAATTGGGATCCATAAATGTTTTAAAATAAGGTCAAAAATTCATTTTAAATAAGGCTGCTGTTTTGTATATGTCCCTCCCTGAGTTCCAAATTTTCTTCCTCTGGTCTTCTTTGTTGTTTTCTATATATTCCTCTACCAGGAACTCACCCTTCCCATCTCCATTACTCCCATTTGCTGCTTAAATTCTGTGACGTCTTTTTTTTTTCTTTTTCTAAGGAGACCCTGAATGATTCAATTCACTCTTTTAAAGTAGATAAATACAGGCCGATTGCAGTGTTTGTAAAATCTCACTTGAAACTTCAAGATTCTTTTCAGTTGGTCTGTTGGGGAGTTTGTTGTTTCATTGTTGGTTGATTTTTTTCCCCTGCTGTTTTCCTGTCTGTGAAAAGCTTCAGAGCCAAAGTCACAAGAATTAGATGGTGGCAAGTGAAATAGCTTAGCATGTTTTTATGGGCCCAATTAAGCAGGCTAGATATGCTAGCTGTGAAGTGTTAATATTTGCCAAAGGAAAAAGAAATACCTGTTATCTGTGTTAGTATTTTATTTTCTGGAAAACTTGTTAAGACTGTCACAGTCCTCTGGCAACTGGCTGCCTCTCTTACTGGAATTTGAAGGCTTGTTTTTTGAATAATAGCAAGATAAATAACCTATGAGTAATTTGAGAATCAGTAGCACTCTGGAATTTTTGGCAACATGGCTCCCTTTATCATTATCTTTTCAAGGCCTACATCATAAATACTGATTGTTTAGAAATTCTTTGAATAATCAGATATTGGAAAATTCTATATACATGAGGGGTATTTAGATGCATAAATTTGGAAGGGAGAATGTGGACCTACCCATGTTGAGGGGGAAACTGGAAGTTAGTAACTTATTTGGTTACTTAGATTGGTAACCCAAGAACTAATATGGTATTATGAAAAGATACAGAATGGGATAGTGGGTAGAAAATTACCTGTAGAGTCAGGGAGATCTTTGGGTCCATACTACACGTATAACTCTGGTCAACTCATTTAACCTTTCAGTGGCTCTGGCATCTCCTTCAAGTTACAGAGTAGATGCTGATCTGAATTGATTGGTCCAAGGACTTTCTTCACTAAAAATTCACTATAACAATGAAATCATGAGTTGATTCTTCTCTGAAAAAAAAAAAAAGAGTCTTACAGGCTGGCTATAGTCATAGCAATTCTAGAAGCACAGGTATGATCTATATCTGTGGAGGTATTCCCCATACCAACAAAAATGTTAGAGCCTTGGAATTTTGAAGCACGATATAGATTTCACATTTAATTTTGTCATCCTCTAGTACCTTAAGGTAAATTTAGCCTCAATGCAGAGGTGGTGGGATGAACAAAATAAATTCTGCTTGCTACATGTTAGAAAGGACATTGGCAAACTGGAGTCTGTCCATAGATGAATGATCAGAATGGTGGAAGGACTGGAGATCATGCCATAACAGCATCTATAGGGATATTTAACCTGGGGAAGAGACCATTTAAAGGTTACATAATAGCTATCATCTGGTATTTGGAGAGCTGTCTTTTGTCTTCCACCAAACTTGAAGAACTAGGAGCAATGACTGAAATATTCCCACTACATATAGTGAAACTCTTTTCTAACAGTCAAAGCTGTCCAAAAGGGAAATACATTGCCTATAGAGGTAGTGATTTTCCCTTATTGCCCATTATCAGGCAGGCTCTCGTGACCGCTTGTAGGAGATTCTCCTGTGGAGGTCTCTCTTCCTTACATCTTTCTTCACTCCAATTTATCCTCCCCTTAGCTACCAAAGTGATTTTTCTAAATCCTAGATCTGACCATGTCACCTATCTCAATGAATTTTTTGGTGAATCCCTGTTACTTCCAGAATCAAATATGAAATCTTCTGTTTGGTATTTTAAAGGTTTTTATAACCTGATCCCTTCTTACCTTCCCAGTCTTCTTTGTTACATTTCACCTCCCTCTATACATACTGTGATCCATCTACGTTGACCTAATTGCAATTCCTGAAGCACCACAATTCCTCTCCCATCTACATGCCTTTGCACTGGCTGGGCCCGATGCTTGGAATTCTTTACCCTGCTTCTGCCTCTTAGTTTCCCTGATCTGGTTCTCGCCTAAGACCTCACCTTCTCCTGGTAGTCTTTCTGATTAGAATGTGAGTTCCCTGAGACCAAGGGCTATCATGCCTATGCCTGGCTCACAGTGATCATTTAATAAATTTTTGTTTACAGACTGACTTTAGATTTTACAAAGTACTTTCCCCATAACACCCCTATGAGATAAATAGTTGTATTGTTAGCCTCGTTGACATAGGAAGAAACTAAATTTCAGAAAGGAGTAGTGACTTGTAGAGAATCACATTAAATATCGAAATAAAAAGCCCAAATTTGTATTCCTTTCATTTTGCCATTCTGCCTCTAAAAATCTTAAGATAACAATAATTGCAATTCATCTTTTTATGGCACTTTAGAAACACTAAGTGATAATTAAGATTTGATGATCTATGTTTTTTATTATAAAGCAAGGGGTTCTCAGTCTGGTGGTCTGTGAATTTAGATGATAGAAAAAATCTCATCTTAACTTTCACTATACTTTAACTGAAATATAGCATTTCCATGAGTCATTATTCTGAGAAGGGATGCACAGGTTTCACCAGACTAAGGAAGAGGTCCGCAACACACAAATACACACACACACACACACACACACACACACACACACCACCTCTGAAATAGAAGGAAAATAAAAGAAATTTAAAGAGAAAAAAAGAAAAGACCATTAACTTCTGGTGTTATACATTCTGTTTATAATTGAGAGTTTTTGTTTTTGTTTTCTGGGGGAAAATAAAATGTGTCTCACTTGTGGAAGCCATGTCCTCTTTTCAATATTGCTATAAGTCTGGTAGAAAGAAGAGATATTTAAAAGGAACCTCTAACTTGCAATATAGATGTGTTATCTTCCAAAAGCTTGCTTTTAAGTCATTTGTTTGGAAGTTGGAATACATTTTCCATAAAAGGAATTTTATAAGTGGATGGTTAAGTTTCCAGGCCATCCCACAAAAGCATTTTTAACTCATAACATAGCTGTACTATAAAACTAATAATACTTGCCATAAAACCAACCTGACGGTTTAAAGGTTTAGCCTGGAGAAGGAAAAAAAAGTTTCCTCACCCTTTTCTGAGCACAGACTGGCCCGAGGGAAAAATTTTTAATATTAAATATTTTAAAATTTAAATATTAAATGTTAAGAAAAATATTTAAATGAATGAACTTTGTTCTTCACACCTTCTCACCTCCTTTTCTGTGTCCCTTTGCCCAAACCCCAAAACACATCCCACCTTTAAGATATCCTTCTCCTGGCCTAGACCTTGCACCATAGCAGACCATAGAACCCACCTCCCCACAAACTTCATTATGACCTATGACCTTTCTTTACCCCACCCTAAACAGAACTCCTATTCCTTCATTGCAACAGATCTCAACTAAATTAGGAAGAAAATTAGCCTAATTCAAACAACTTTGTAAGAAACAACCCCTTGACCTTCTCAAAGGATCTTCCATTTCTTGGAAGGGGATGTTTCTCAATACAATTAAATCATCAATTGATATAATTTCTGGTACTAGAACAAAGAAAAATGAATCTGTTCCTGTGAGATGAAAGGGGAGGGAAATGTGGTTCAAGTCTGTTCCCTGAAGCTATTCTTGCTTTTTTATACATTTTTCCCTTTCTCTACTTCTAAATTCCAACTTTACCTAAAGGTTCCAGATTTTCTTTTCTCTGTGGTTCCTGGTGGTGCATTGAAGTGGGGACTTGGGGGGGGAGGGTGAAGCAGCATCCATTTGTATCCATATGGGGAGTTTGTGAGTTGGCTGTTTGTATTTCAATAATTGACTATATATCTATTTTTAAACACTTCAAAACTCCTGTCTTCAGCTACTTGAATTACTCCCTAATTCTCACTATGTAACTTTTTTCCAGCCCAAGAGTGTTGAAAGAAATCCAAATGGATGCATTGAGTTTCATCAGTTCTCTGTTAAGGTTTAAATAAAATCGTTCTTGTTCATGCTATAGTGCAGCAGCCTGGCCGACCTCTGGCTCCAGTCCAAACCTAAGTAACAAAAAGGGAAAGGGAAAGTTCAGAACTACATTATTTTTCCATAATATGTCAAAAAGTTCTATGTTGTACTTACATTAGAATGAAAAAAGAACTCTTTGTGCGCTTAATGAGCAATTAATTCCAGCTTCAGGATGTTGAGTTTAGAATAGGTTAGGCACCCCCAAACCACAAGCGTTTGTGTTGGATCATGGTGAAAAACCAAAATTCCTTCTTCTAGAATAATAACATTCTTTTCTTCTAGTGCAATGGGAGAAATGACAATTTTATATAATATGGGAAACCATAGCAGAAACTCCTATGAATTCCAGATTTCCTAAATGCTCTCAGAATTGCTTAAAGTCAGTTGAATGAATTTTAGATAATTATAGAGAAATTCTGGGAAGAAAAAAAAAACTTTTATATACCTCCCACCCCCAAATGAATGAAGGTAGAACCTGAACAAGTAGAGATCTAAATTAGTATTTATATTGTATAAAAAGTATCACCCTAACTGTAATGAGGGTGCACACTCCTTATAAAACCATGTTTGGCTTTTAAATTTAGTGCCTTACTGGTATCCAAGGGAACATGAACTTCCTTTACTCTAGTTCCTCTTGTGATTAACCAGTCGGCCTTCCCATGGCTACCCTGGTTCTTGGAGTTTGGGGAGCACTTTGGCTCAGTCATTCTGAAATGTAGACTATCTAATTCTTATCAAATAGGGTAAACTCAAGTGTCAGGAAAACACGAAGAAAACTTATTTTTCTGACACAGAGAAAAGTCTGAACCAGAAAAGAAAACATCTGAAATGCTAATAACAGAGAAGTGTTGGCACTGGATTCTCTACTGAAAGAAACAATATGGGGAATACAGTTTTATAAAATGTGCCAGTCCCTGTGACTTTAAATCATCTAAAACTTTCCCTTAGTTTCTTGATTTTCCTTTCTCATTGACCTGTTTTAAAGCTCAGGTCCTGCTTTGCTTTGGTACTAAGTACAAGGGTGATGCTACTGAAATTGAACAAAGCAGGGGCAAAAAACTTTCCTTCTCATTTGTTCCAATAATTGATATGAAAAAAGAGCCAGTAACACATTGAGTTACTAAAACCATTGGGAAATGTTTTCCTTTCTCCTTTCTTAAAATAGTCAAGTGCTTCTGGCCTACCTCCATAATATCTCCTCTGTGAGACCCCCTTCATGCCAGGCCCCACCTCACTCTGCCTGTTACGAGATGCCTCTCCCTTCATTTGGGGCAAAACCAAAAGCCATGAAGCCACTTCACTTTTTCCCAACTTAAATGCAAACATACAGCAAACGTGAGACAGCTGCTACCCTCGTCCACAAGAACATGAGCGGAGAGAGCAGAGGGTGCTGTTGTTGTATTGGTTCAGGGAAGATATTCATGTCTGGAAGATTTCCCTAGAAGAGTAGCAGTAGGGAACGGGGTGGAAGACATTCCACATCACAAGCTGATGTCTCTTTTCTAATGAACCTTCTGGCATGCTTTCCAAGAACACACGCCCCTGAAGCATGTTGGGCTGCCATTGCTTTCCAGCATTTTGTGCCCCATGATGCTAATTGCCAGATTACCAGATTTGTGTCTAACAGCAGCCCTCCAGTTTCATTTTCATCTGCTCCTTTCTCTTGCTTCATCTATTTAGTATGTAATGAAGTTTTCCTGTTTTACATGAATGCCTTTTAAAACTAATTCCTAAAATTCTAATGTCCAAGGAACACTGCCATAATAATGGGACACACACACACACACACACATATGGGTATGCATATACCACATATACACATACAGAGTTGACCCTCTCTGACAAACTAATGGGAGTACATAGACAAAAGTAACTCTTGAATAAGTACATTAGGCACCTGGTATATCTGGATTCTAATCTGCATTGTGGGAAATATTAATGTGCTGACATGCTTACTAATTGACTGCACTCTCCAGGACAGATTCGATGCCTTTTAATGAAAAAGCAAGCTAGACACAAGAGGATAGGGCTGTAGGAAGAGGTAAGCCAGCCCACGTGGCAGGACACTACTCACGCATGATCCTGCCACATGTGGAACATCCAAATTAAGGAAACCACAGATCTTTTTCAATATCTGAATATCATGGAATCACAGTCCAACAAAAGTTTGTGGGTATTTTGTTGGGCTGATGCCTATTTAGAATGGTTTGGACAGTAAACTATCTCTGAGATAACTTCTGACTTTGAGATTCCATGGATTGTGGTTGCAATAATCAATATGAATAGTGACCATTTTTTAAAAGGTATTTGACAACATTTACATGAGTAATTTAAGAAAATACTGTGAGATTTAAGAGTTCAAAATTTTACTAGAATTATTTGAGGTTTTTTTTTCAAATTTTAGTACATAATTCCAAATTGCTTTTCTAAAAATGGTTGAACTATTTCACAGCTCCACCGACAATGTATTAGTATGCCTGTCATTCCACAACCTCTCCAACAATAACCATTGCCATTTTCTCTGTGTGTGTGTGTTTGTGTGTGTGTGTGTGTGTGTGTGTGTGTAATCTTTGCTAATTTGCTGAGTATGAGGTAAAACCTCAGGGCTGTTTTGATTTGTATTTCTCTTATTACTAATGATTTGGAGCTTTTTTTTTTAATGTGGTTATAAATACTTTACAATTCTTCTTTAGAAAACTGTTGATAGAGTAGCTAGGTGGTACGGTGAATAGAACACCAGAACTGGAATCAGGAAGACCTGAGTTCAAATCCAGCCTCAGAAAGTTAACAAAAAAACTAAACATGTGAACTTGGGCAAGTCACTTAACCCCAATTGCCCAGCCCTCCAAAAAAAATCCAAAAAGAAAAAAGAAAACTGTTCATATCCTTTAACCATTTATCTATTGGGGAATGGTTATTAGTCATATATATTTATTTTCTATATATCTTGGACTACAGAAATTTGAAACAAAGTTTTTTTTCTATTGAAACACTTTTTGTCTTAAGTGCATAAATTTTGTTTGTGCAAAACATTTGTGCAAAACCTTTCTAGTTTCATGTAATCCAAGTTATTTATTTTACCATTGCCTCTATATTTTTTTTTTGGTTAAGAATATATCTCCTGCCCATAGCTGTAAGAAGCATATTATCCCTTCTTATTTTTTTTCATAGTTTGATCTTTAATATTAAGGATGTGTATCCATTTAGAATGTATTAAGGAGGGGCGACTAGGTGGCACAGTGAATAGAGCACCAGCCCTGGAATCAGGAGGATCTGAGTTCAAATTCAGCCTCAGATACTTAATACTTACTAGCCATGTGACCTTGGGCAAGTCACTTAACACCAATTGCCTTACTCTTCCCATCAAAAAAAAAATGTATTAAGGAATATGGTGTGAGGTATTAGTTTAAGCCTAATTTCTGCCACACTGTTCTGCTTTCTAGTTTTCCTAGCCATTTTTAATCAAAAGAGGAGTTTTTTCTCCTAGTTAGTTTGTTTTCTACTTTATCAAACACCAAGTTATTAAGTTCTATATTTTTTTATTCTCTTCTGTTTAGTCTGTTCCATTGATCTCTCTTTTCCCTTCTCCTCTCTCTTCCCCTCTTCCCCCTCTTGCCACTCTCTCCCCCTCCCCCTCTCTTTTTTTCTCTCTCTCTTTAAATTTTAACAAATATCAGGTGGTTTTGATGATGGCTCTTTCCATTAAATAGTAATCATTTCCCCTTCCCCAGTATACCAAAATTCTAGGTCTTTTGTTTTTCCAAATATTTTTTTTTATCAAGCTCAATAAAGTATGTCCTTGGTAATTTGATTGGCATAGCATTAAAAGCATAAATTAACTTTGGAAGTATTAGCATTTATGAGCACTGAATATTTCTCCAGCTGTTTAAGTTGTTCTTTGTTTCTTTAAAGAGTACTTCATATTTGAATCTACACATAAGTCTTTTGTATGCTTTGGTAGGTGAGTTGTCACATGTTTTATGCATTTTGTAATTATTTGGAATATGATTTCCCTTTCTATTTTTGTTTCTTTGGTTTGTTATTGTTATGTTGAAATGCTGTTGATTTCTGAAGGTTTATTTTGTAGAACTGCAACTTTGCTGAAACTATTGATTGTCTCAATTAGTATCTTTAATGATTCCCTAGAAATTTAGTATGCCATTATATCATTAGCAAATAGAGATAATTTTATCTTTTTGTTAACTGTTTTTACTTTAATCTCTATCCCTTGTCTTATTACTGTTGCTTGCATTTCCAGAACTATATCAAAGAATAATGGGGAGAGTGAGCATTAACCTTGTTTCATTCTCATATTTATTGGGAAGGTCTCTAGTGTATCACCATTGTATATAATGTGTACTTTTAGTTTTGGATAGATGCTATTTATGATATTTTCTATATAGGTACCTCTATACCTATATGTTGTTGAATTTTTAGCATAAAAGAGTGTTGTACTTTGTCAAAGGCTTTTTCTGCATCTATTGAGATGATTGTGTGGTTTTAAAACTTTTTTAACTTTTTTTAAAACTTTTAAAACTTAAGTTTTAAATATGATTAATTATGTTGACCCATTTGCTAATGCTGAAACATCTTTGAATCACTGATATAGATCTTATTTGATCATAATGAATAATTTCTTACATAAACTGCTATAGTCCATTTGATAGGATTTTGTTTAAAATTTTTGAGTCAATATTCAATGAAGATTTTGGCCTTTCATTTTCCTTCTTTTTTATCTTCCCCTAGTTTTGGTATTAGGACTATATTTGTCTCATAATAGGATTCCAGCAAAAAGCATTCTTTCTTAATTTTTGAGAATAATTTCTAAGGTATTTGCAATAATTTTTCTTTCAGAATTTGATAGAATTCTTCTGTGGATCCATCAAGACCAAGATTTTTTTCCTTTGGTATTTCCCTTTACATCTAGATCTATTTAATTTTCTGACTTTGAGTTATTTAAAAAGTCTCCCTGGCCTTTGGATAGTTTGGGAATTTTATATTTTTGAATATATTCCTGTCTTGTGTTCTGATTTTTTTTAGCATATACCTGCATAATATATTCTGGTTTTTAAATTTTTCTTCTGGTTTTGTTGTGATTTTGCTTGCTTATTTGATATTTTATTTTCTGCCCTTCTCTTTTTAATTAGAGTATCTAAAGGTTTATCAACTTAAAGACTCAGTTTTCAGTTTTGTAATTTCTTTGGGTCTTTTTGTTTTCATTTTATTCTCCTCTAATTTCTAAAATCTCTTCTTTTGTGCTTATTTTAGGTTTGGTTTTTTGTTGGCTTTCTAATTTTTTAAATGCACACTCAGATTATTAATCCTCTCTATTTTATTAATGTATATTTGTAGAAATATTATTTTCCCCCAAGAACTGCTTTAGCTGAATACCAGTAATTTTGGTATGTTATTATATCATCATTTTCTTTCAAATAGTTATTAATTATTTCTATTATTTATACTTTGACTCACTCATTTTTTAGGATTTCACTGTTTAATCTCCATTGGAGTCTGTGTCTCTGTTTGTGGTCCCTGAACAAATTACTATTTTTAGTGCATTATGGTCTATAAAAGATGTATTGACTATTTCTTCCTTTTTACATTTGTTCATAATACCTCTGTGATCTAATACATGGTCAGGTTTTGGAAAAGTTTTATGTGGTGATGAAAAATGTGTTTTGGGGTTTTGGGGGGTTTTTTGCTCTCCCCTTTAGAAGACACCATAAGTCTTTTAACTCTGATTTCCTGTTTATCCTTCTGTTAGGCTTATCCAAAACTGTGAAATGAATATC
Organism: Petaurus breviceps papuanus; assembly: GCF_028583685.1. Classification (NCBI taxonomy): domain Eukaryota; kingdom Metazoa; phylum Chordata; class Mammalia; order Diprotodontia; family Petauridae; genus Petaurus; species Petaurus breviceps. The sequence continues at coordinate 15,366,064 of NW_027187376.1, read as the reverse complement.
CAAGTATACTGTCACTATTGTGTTACTGCTTATGTCTTCTTGTAGCTCACTTAATGTTTCTGTTATGATTTTGAATGCTAAGGCAACTGGAGCATATAAATTTATTACTGATATTGGTTTGTTGTCTATGGTTCCTTTCATCATTAAGTGGTCTCTTTGTTTATCCCTTTTTTATTTTTTGAATGTTTGTTTTACCTTTGTCAGTATGATGGCAGTTCTTACTTTTTGGATTCATTTGATGCATAGTAAAATTTTTTTCCCATCTTCTCAGTTTTATTTTGTGTATGTCTTTTTTTAAATATGTTTCTTATAAGCAACAGATTATAGGGTTTTGTTTTATTCAATCTGTTGTTCTTTTTCATTTTGCTGGATTCTTTAATCCATTCACATTTAAAGTTATAAGAATTATATTTATATTTTCTCCCATTTGTCGCTAATATTTTTTCAAGTCTTATGATTTTTCCTTTTTCTGCTATAAACACATTATATGTCTCTCATTTACTTTAGCATATTATTTCTTAAGGTGATCCTATTCACAATGGCTCTCTTCCCCTCACTCTTGATTTCTTCTTTCCATTAGTTACCCCTTTCCTTTTGAGTTTTTGCTTATTAGTCCCTTTTTTTCCTATTTTTCCATTTATCTGGTTATTTAATTCTCTCCCTCCCCCCTTTTTCCCCTCTCAGTCAAGTAGCTTCCCTCTTTCTCTTCTCCCCTTTATCTAGTGCTATTCATTAGGTTGGTTTTTTTTTTGGTTTTTATTTAATTTGTATACACATTTCCATAAAGGGTTTCTCATACTCTCTTTATACTTCATATTGTCTTTCTCTCTATTCTAGACATTTATTTTCTGGTGCCCGACCTCTCTGTTCTTAGTTTTAATTCATGGAATTGAAACTTCCAAGGTATCCATTCTGGGCTCTCCTCTCTAGTCAGTATCTGCCACTGCCTTGTTTGTAGAGCTTGCCCCTTGGATTCCCCTTTGCTACTGTCCTCCCTCCCAGAACAAAATCAATTCCAGCAGGTGTCAGAGAAGACATTGCCCCATGGTAGTATACCCTGCCATGTCCCTAACTATGCAGTCTACCACTGATCTATATTCTCCTCCTGGTTGCCTTTTTTCTCCATTTGCCTCAAAATTTCTTTTTTGGGTCCATGCTCTCATTCTTTCCTGTTCGTCAGTAACTCCAAGAGTTCCAATTTCCCCCCTCCCAAGGTAGGTCTTTACAAGCACCAAATGCCCTAGCCCACACCCAACACATTTTACAAAAAATCTCTTTATAGTGGCACTCCTTCTTACTATCAAAGCAAAGCCTCTATCCTTTCTCCCCCCGTCTTTTCAATCCTTTCTACGCTCCTTGTTACTTACTCCTCTATAGGTTCATATCATTCTGAGACCACGAGGGTTACCTTCCCCTTCACTGCTAGTCTTCAGTTTGACCATTCTACATCCCAGAGTCTCTTCTGTCCCCTTGCTTTCATCCTCTTTCATTCACCCTCCCATTTTCTTAATGCAGTATCATTTAAAAAACCATTGATTTACCTGTAGGTTGGATATTGCCAGGTTCTGTCCATAATGCCTTAGTCCCTCCTCTTCACCTCTTTTCTTCTTTACTTCTGCTTGACTTGTGCTTTCATCTCTGTTTCTTTGTGTACATTTAGAAAAAAAACTGTCTTACTTGTCTCTCTGCTATTGTTCTGTTGCTATTACTGTCTTTGACTACCACATTTATTCACTTTTCCTGCATTTCTATTCTCTAGGGTATTTGAGAAGCAAATAATCTCTTTGGGTCTGGTTGTCTTTCTAAGAATAGTTCAAATGCCTCTTTATTAATGAAATCCATTTTTCTTCATTTCTGGTTAACCTCAGATTTGTTGAGTACGTCAGCCTGGGCTGGATCCATTGCTCTTCAAACACCTTATACCATTTCCTCCTGCATTTTCTTGTGGGTTCAGAATAGTCTTGTGTTATTTGAATTTCATTTTCTTTGTATTTGAAGGTCTTTGTCCTGATTTCTGGTAGAACTTGTTTTCAGAGGGATGGCCAGGTGGCTCAGCGAGTAAGAGCACCGGCTCCAGTGTTGGGATGACCTGGATCAAATCTGGGCTCAGATACTCAGCACCACACCCAGAAATAACTGGCCATGTAACCTTGAGCAAGTTACTTAACCCCGATTGCTTTAAAAAAAAAAAAAAACATGTTTCCAGTTTGAATTATTTAATTTAACCACTATGTGTCTTGGATTTTTTTAGCCTTTTTCCCCTCCTGGAGGCAATCTATTAATTCTTTCAACTAGTATTTTATTTTCTATGCTTAGAAGTTCTGAGCAATTCTTTTCTTTTATTTCCTATATTATGGTATTAATGTTAGTTTTTTTGGTCTGTCTTGCCCTTCTGGGAAACCTATGATACTTAGGTTTTCTCTACACATCCTGTTTTTAAGATCAGTATATTTTACTTGCATAATGCATTTTCTTTAAAATTTGGTTGGTTTTTGCTTTTCTTTGTCTAGAATGTCCTTCACTTCTGTGTATTTGCATTCCTAATCTATTGTTTTCTGTTCTGTATCTTTGGTGAGGCTTGCCATTGCAGATGTCAGTTTTTCTATTCTGCCTATTATCATTGCTGTGCTGGCTATAAATCCTACTTTTATTTTTTTCCATTTCTCTCTTTTTTTTTTTAAGCAATCAGGGTTAAGTAACTTGCTCAAGGTTACACGGCCAGTTATTTCTGGGTGTGGTGCTGAGTGTCTGAGCCCGGGTTCGATCTCCAGGTCTTCTCAACACTGGAGCCGGTGCTCTTACTTGCTGTGCTACCTGGCCGCCCCTTTCCATTTCTCTTTTAAACCACTCAGAAACAGTATGTCCTGGTTCCACATTCTCCTCAAATTCCACAGGGTCCTCTATCTCATGAAGTGTTTGGATCATTTTCCTTTGTTTTGTAGTATTTATTTATAGATGGCTAAACTTATTTACTAGATCTAAAGGCTTTATTTCTTTCTGCTGTTCATCTTTTCCCTGTTGATTTATCTACTTATGTTCGAGGTCTTTGAGTTTTCTTTTTACAGAGATCTTTGGTAATTTCAGGGATTCCCCTCCCCTTTTATTTTCCCTTGTTGTTCACTGTCTGACTCCTTCCCTTTTGATGGTGGTTTCCTTGGGGGGAAGGGGGGAGGGAGGGAGGTGCTAGATCTCAATGTATGTCAGACTCTCTCATATTCAGCAATTTATGGTTCACCAGCCTAGGAGTCTATCCTAACTGATTTTTGGATAGTAAGAACTGGCCACAGCTAATTGCTGACCTCTTTCCTTTGGGCTTGGTGGAGTGCCATGCTCTCCAGACACACATAATGACCAGTTCCAATGTCTTGTCCAGCTTATTCTATTCCTAGTTCTCTGACCTAGCAGAGAACAGCAGTTCAGATAGTTGTCATGCTAATGCTATGAGATTGATTTCTGTAGTTTGGGTCTCTAAGATTCTGGGAAGGGGGTGGGAGGGGATGTGGTATTGAGCTCTATTTCAAGAACAGACACATGCCCTGCCCCTTTCCCTCTGTTCCTGGCTGTCCTGCAGAGATCTTTTACAGCACAGACTGCTGCCTCCCCAACAAGCTTCTGCCCCTGGAGTACTGCCATGGTGCTGGCTGGTTTCCGCAGCCTGGAGCCAGGATCTCCACAGCACTGAAGAAAGGGAGGGGAGACCAGGGTGTAGGGCTGAATTTTGTTTCAAGCCAGTATATCGGAACCTTAAGTAGGATCTTTGAGTGCTAAGTACATCTTCCCTGCCAGTGATGTGAGAAGTTGGGGAGGGGTACTGAGTGAGCTCACTGGTTGGTTGGTTTGTTTTTTTTTTTAATCTTCCTTTGGATTCTGGGTGTCCTAAATCATAGAGACAGCTGAAGTTGCTTTATAATAACTTCTGCACATAATTTCTGTTTTGGAGAGGTTTGAAAAGTCAAGGGGATCAGAGAAATTGTCTTGTCCTCCATCTTGTTTGTCTTGTCCCTATTCACTTTCGTCTCTGCACTTTAATTTAAAATAATTAGAACCCATCCCTTAAGACCAACAGATATGTGGTCATGCTCTTTAATGTGTCCAATTTTAGATTCAATACCTTGCCTAGAGTATTGTTATTCTCCTTTAGAGAAAATGAAGACCACATCCTAAGACCAGCAGGGATCTGAACTCATATGCTTATCATGTACCTAGCAGGATCTCAATTCCCAGCACCAGATTAATAGTCTACTTAACCCCTTCTCTACTCAACTGGACTCTACAGCTGGACCCCTTATAAATTCATCACCTTTGTTTTAAAATCCTCAGTCTCTTTAATTTGACTGTGTCACAGGGGCAAACCTATTGTCTCTGTCAATCCTTCAGGACCTTTTTTCAAATGTAAATGAACCCCTCTAGATGCCTATAAATGGGCTACTCTAGGTGGCCACTCAAAATCTGAAAAGGCAAAAGTCTAAGACCTTTGCCTCAAATCCTTATTTATATCCTTGACTTGGGAACAAAATTCTCTAGTGGAGATGCTATTAAACAGTAAATTTAGGTAATTTAGAAACAGATTTAAAATATTTTCATCAGGTTCCCACTGATCCTTTTTTTTGTTATTGTTGAGGCTGACTGACCCTAGATGTATTAATACCTACAATATTTCAAAACATAGAGACCCCCCTTTTCTTGAACTCTCATATATAGCAGATTTGTTTCTGTATTTATCAAACTCCCAAATAAAACTTGTTACTTTGACATGAGGTTATTGTGTTAATGTGAGACAGCTGTCACGCACCTGGTGGCATAGTGGATAAAATGCTAGGACTTGTGTCAACAATACCTGAATTCAATTCCAGCCTCAAACATTTACTACTTGTGTGACTCTGGGCAAGTCACTTAACCTCTCTTTGTCCCAATTTCTTCAGCTGCAAAATGGGGGTGCTAATAAAACCTACTTCTCAGGGTTGTTGTTGTTCAGTCTGTCAGTTGCGTCCCAGTCTTCATGACTCTGTGTACCATACTGTCCATGGAGTTTTGTTTGTTTGTTTGTTTTGGGCAAAGATACTGGAGTGGTTTGTCATTTCCTTCTCCAGTGGATTAAGGCAAAGAGACACAGAGTAGGTGCTAAATAAAGACATTTCATTCTTTGCTTCCTGCCTTTTTTCCTTCTTTCCTTTTTCCCTTCCTTCCTTCTTTCCTTGCTTCCTTCTTCCCTGCCTGCCTTCCTTACATCCTTTCTTTCTTCCATAGAATAAAAAAGGAAAATGAAAATGACATCATTCAGGTTGGTTGCCATGATAATAGACTAATGCAAAGAGGACAATTTCAACCCAACAACCATGCTTTTTGGAACTCTTAAAAGAGCTGTGCCAAGGCAGGTTACATGTACCAAAGGGTACCTGGAGAACTGCAAACTCTACTTCAGACAGGTAGGTAATTGTCTTACTCTTAAACATCTCCAGGGTAAGGAAAGTTCTAACTGTCCCGATGAAACAGGCTCTATTTAGCACAATTTAATTTCATCACAAATGTTCTTTTCTTAAATTCAGCTTCCTTAGCCATAAAAATGATTTATATTGAGGAGTATGCCTGGAAAATAGTACGCCTCTTTTTCCTCCCAAAATGTTAGCGCCTCATTTTTCTCCTAGCATTCTATGGTAAAGTGGAAGGCAGTGTGAAACTTCTACATCAGTTTCCTCTCAGATTCAAGGAATGAAAGGTCCCCTGCAAAATGCATTAAGTCGAACTGCCTGTTTGGCTCCATCTCAGCCATAACTCTAGCTTTGTTGAGTTTAAAATACCACCAAAACACGAAGGACTTGAGTATTTTTTCCACACTGAAGATGTGAAAAATAATTAGAAGGTATCTCTGGGTGTGACTTATGAGCAATTATCTATGAATATATAAAGGTTTTATTTTCTCTGTCAAGCTACATCGTTATAATTATTTAAAATGAAAAATAAAGTCCCTGCCACAGGCAGGGAGAGATTGGGTGCATAACTTTATTAATTATTCGTCCAAGGACTGTAATGCAGATGCTAATCTAATAACAGAATCACATTTATAATGCAGAAGAAAATTTGAGCTGTGAGTTCAGAATGATGCACATGGGACATAAATGGTTCCAGCCAAGACTTGTCCTTTTTCACATTGAATATTCACCCTTTATCTCTGTAAACAACTACACTAACAATGAGAATTTCAAAAAGGTCCTTTTACCCTTTAATGGCCTTCTATACCCTCACCTTATTCTAATTCTGGCAGTTCAGCCTACTTAGGACTCACCAGAATATGGGACTCTTGCCCACCTCACTATATGAAACTAATTCTGACCCAAAAGGGCATCTGTGTGTCTGTGTCTGTGGTGGGGATTTTAGGGTCCTGTTCATCTAACTTAAAATTAATTCTGTCGCAGTGATGGTCCCACTATGGCCTTAGTGACACTAGTCATTCAGTGACTGGGATCCTTCCCACCTTTGTAATCTCCATTAGAGATCTATACATAGCATAATGGCCATGGAGTCAGGAAGAGCTGAGATCGGTTCTTGCCATGCATACTTACTAGTTGTGTGCTAATCAACCTCTCTCTGCCTCAGTTTTGTTCATCTGTAAAATGGGGATTGTAATAGCATCTACTTCACAGGGTTGTTACAAGGATCCAAAGAGATGATATATATAAAGTGCTTTGCAAACCTTTCTGTCATTATCTCAGTGCCTCAGGACTCTGACTTTCAGCCTCTGACACCCTCACCTAGTGTATACTATAGAGACCATTTGCCTCATTGGACTTGAGATAATTGTCACTTGGACCTTCCCTCATCACCCCCTCCTATCCCAGCTAGGTTAATACATATATTTTGTTTGATGATATATAAGCACATAGTAGGTACTTAATAAATGTTGATTGTTTTATACTAACAAGCTTGAATTCTGCTTCTGACTCATTTTTCCTCTTGCCTATCCTATTTTTCACACACACACATCCCAGATAAACATATCTCTGCTTATCCACTTCTGTTGAGACTTCTGTTCTCCACCCCAGGGATCTCCCTGGACTCTTACTTCTGGCCTTCCCCAGTCTGATCTGCCCTGTGATAACTCAGACCCACTTCTGAGATACCCTTTCCCTTTGAAGTTCATATTTATTTTAAAGATTTTAAAACATGTACCACTTGATTTCTTTTCATATATTGTAGTAAATATAAATACTCAGAAATAGATAATAATAACAGCTAACATTTACATAGCACTGTACATATATTATCTTGATCTATCCTTAAAACATCCTTGAGGGGTGAGTGATATTTTGATCTCCATTCTATACGTGAGGAAACTGAGGCAGGCAGGGAAATAAATTGCCCAGGGTCATGCATTTAGAAAGTCTGAGTCAGGATTCAAACTGGTCTTCCTGGATCCAAGCCCAATACTCTATCCATTGTGCCTCCTCACTGTCTCAGAGTGAGAAAGTAAGAAGGTCGATGCCTAGTATGAGTGTGATGGGCATATTAGGCCCCCATAGGTATGTCACACACATAGTGTGCCCTGGGATATAACTCGCATACCAATACAGACATCCCAGTCGGATGTATTTGCCAGTCTTCTCTGACAAACACTGGTGTCAGCCTGGTCGTTGATTTGTGAACCCAACTGGTTAGCCCTATTTCCATCTTCAATTTCTTGGTAAGCATCACAGACCCTACATCTATATCATTACCTTTCTTCAATTCTTATTGAAGAAAGTGTTGTGAAATTCAGATTCCTCTACCCTACAGCACAAGCTTCCAGAAGTTGAAAGAGCAGAAGTTAAGACCATATTTTAAACAAAAGATACAACTGCTAACCTTTGCTATAAAGGAAAAAAAAACACTTGCCAGGTAGAGAGAGTATAAAGACTGAAGAGTTGAAGATTGGAAAGGGGTGATTTTTACTGATAAAACTTGCTTTTCATTCAAGGCTACACTATAACTGTTATGAGAACTACTGATGAGCCGGTAAGATCTGGATATCTTCATCAGACTGTAAAATATCCCCACACACATACACCCCCCCCCCAAAAAAATGTTTAGGATTGTTTTTTTTTCTTTTGTATTGTTTTGCTTTTAGCAGACTGAAAATTCCCTTATTGAAGGAAAAATACACTGATATATTAAACAGAATTCTTCAGGAATTGCATAAATTCCCAAATGGAGATGGACTCTAGCAACACAAATGTATACTATGCCATATATTACTAAAGGTTTAAAGTTTATTCAGGATGTGGCAGTTAACATGGTCTGGGACCTCACCTGATTTAAAAATCACTGAAAACCTATAGAGGGCAGCTAGTTGGTGCAGTTCATAGAGCACTGACCTTAGAGTCAGGAAGACCGGAGTTTAAATCTGCCTCAAACCCAAGCCAGCAATGTGACCCTGGGCAAATCACTTCACCTTGTTTGCCTCAGTTTCCTCATCTGTAAGATAAACTGGAAAAGAAAATGACAAACCAGTATCTTTGCCAAGGAAACCCCAAATGGGGTCACAGAGGTCAGATACAACTAAAATGACTGAACCACAACAGCAAAAACCTGTCCACTATAATCATGGCTAGACTTCAAAATGGGACTGTTTATTAGTCATGTTTAATAACCAATGCTGTATGGTTTGATGATGAAGAAATGAAGAATGTACCAAACTCTTATTTTAAAAGTAAAACAAATCATTGCAGCAATGTTACTTTGTCCAAAGTAATTCATACCACACTCTAAAATCCTTATGGACCAGAATGCCAAGAGTTGGGTGGGAGAAGCCAATATATTATGGTATCATTTGGCCCTTAGATCTTGTCCTTCATAACTAGCTTAATATGGTAGAAAAGTATAGGGTGACTTTGGGTAGAGGGCTAGGGTTCAAAAAGTGGTTTGAGCTTCAGTATGGTGGTCTTTACTAACCAGAAGAAAAAAAGATGGCCCTGTCTGCGTCCACTAATCCAGAAAACTTTCTCTGAAAGACGTTGTCTGCTCCCACCTGAACCTTTTTATGAGGAGACTTAGAGTACTTTGCAAGGAGGGTTGAACCATTACAACCTGCTTCTCAGCACTGCTGAGATCTCAAAGTGGGGAGGACTTTCTCACTGCCTACAGGGAACTTCTCTCACCTTTTGTTCCTGGACACTCAGGAGAATTAGAGCATTCTAAATAAGCACCTCCCAGAATAGCCATGGAAAAATCCCTGAAGCATCTTTGGCTCTCCCTCCCACATTCATCCCCATCATTAGCATTTCTATAGTGCTTTGAGATCTGCAACTTCACTAATACCATCTCATTGCAACCCAGGAAGGTAAGTGCCATTATTATCTCCTTTTTATAGATGAGGAAACTAAGTCTGAGGGAAGTTAAGTGATTTCCTCAGGGTCACTGACAGTGTCTGGATTTGAACGTGATTCTTCCTGACTTCTAGTCCAGGCACACTATCCGCTGAGCACTTAGCTACTCATGTAAGGCCCAAGGGAAACCCAGATCTCTTTACTACAGGTAAAGGTCCAGTTCTTTCTACCCCAGCCTTTGTCAGCACCTAACATGTAAAAATCACAAATAGACCAGTTCCATATGAATAAGAGAATTATGTAGTCCGCAAGATGGAGAAAGATACTTTATTAGTGAAAAAACCTGAAAACAACAGGCTATTGTAACTGACCAAGGGACTACATGTATAATATAGAAAGAAATCACTGAAGGATATATTAATGTCTAACCTATTGACTCCATTGATAGCCCTAGAGCAGGTGACCTTATGTAATCCCCTGGATAGATTCCAGGGGATTTGTGAACTGGGGGGGGGGGTTCATTGGCTTGGCGGGGGGGAGGAGGAGGAGTAGAGAAGGGGGAAAATACATCTTTATTTCCACCAACCTCTCACTAAAATTTAGCGTTTTCTTCATTTATTTAAAGACATTATTCTGAGAAGAGGTCAAGAGGTCTGCCAAAGGGGTCCATCCATGACACAAAGAAGGTTAAGAATCCCTGACCTAGAGAATAATGACTTCAGCAATGCCCTCTTCCCTCCTAAGGGTTCCACCATCTCCTCCTTTTTCAGCCTTCCAATGGACCCACAATCCTTCCTCCAGTATAAATCTTCTCCAGCCAAGTCAGATCCCCACATTGTGGGCATCATTCATTAAACTATCCCTTAACCTCTGTGATTTCTTGTCCACATCCTTTCAGAAAAATTCCTTTATAATAACCCCCCAGTATTTTTCCAGCCTCCCTCTCGATCATGGAAATCAGTTTATCCCTTGGGCTGTCCATCTGTTATACCTTACTCCTGCTGCATATCCAACCCTTTCCCTTTTCTAATTCTGTACATTCTTGATGATGTCATCTGGATGCTGCCTTTCACATGCAAGTCATCTTTGGCAAAATACTGTAGCCAACTCACCACTCCATCTCCCATTTCAGTCTTCTGGCCAACCCCTGCCCCTAGAATATGTTCCCACCCCACCTTCACCTGTTAAATTTCTACTTCTCTTCAAGGGTCAACACAACATCCACTTTCTGAATGAAACCTTTCCCAGCAACTAATGCCCTCTCTTCAACATTAACTTGTTTCTACTTTGTATGTATTTGTATATACTTATATAGGCATATGTTGTGTCTCCTGGCAAAATTATAAACTTCCCAGGGGCAAGGATTGTTTCAATTTTGTCTTTATATCCTCAGGCCCTAATATGATGCCTGGTACATAGTGGGTGCTTTTAAAATGCTTACTGATTGAAAAAGTAAGTAATTGAATTGGATTTTGACTATCTACATTGATAAATTAAGGCACAGAGTAAATTCTCTTGAGTCATTTGGTAAATTGGAGGCAAAAGCAGGACATGTAAACGTTGACTCCTAGTTTTCTGTTCTTTCCATGCTTTGCCTTCCCACCCGTGCTACAAAATTATATATTTGGCAAATTAGCCCTATGATGGTTAGCGAATACTAACTAATGCATCCCTGTTGACATTTTCTATTGCAATGAAGCTAATTTAGTTATTGTCTCCTGCATCTCTTCAAGTAGTTCTACCTGACAGGCTGGCAATTAAGCCTATAGGGTGAGTGTATCCGACTTGTGTTTTCATGGATTAATTCAATGTATGTTCATGAATTTTGAAATAATAGATATAATGCGCAGTAGCATGACCCCACTTGAGTATAAGAAAAAAAAATTGAATTCAACATATTTTAATGCAAATTTTACCTTTGTAAGTGGATGACCTGAAAGGAAAGAGTTTCCATAGTAACCTAAGGGAACGCATCACCTGTTTATCATAACTTCTCCATGAAGTGAATTAAGGATAGATTGGGGATACACATTGATGTTTGCCAGGAAAATTTCTGACAGCATTCTGTGATAGAATGCTTAAAAGATTTTGCTTTATTTGTAATTAATTTAGAAAATAAACTTTCATAATTGACTGCTGCAGTACCCTGTTACACTGGCCAGACAATCTGCCAGTAGATTTTTCTAATTTAATCTGTCGAAAATGACAAACAGGCCATCAACTTGAAAGAAGCAGATTAAGAATGATCACTCATAACAGGTCTTTCCCCTCTATTTTCCTCTTTATTTTTCCCCCTGTATTCTGTGTTCAGCTGTAAGCATCACTGATGTTTTTGAAAGCACTTAGAGATTTAGGGTTTTTTGTTGTTTTCTTGGTTCTTCTTTCTGCCTCAGAAAATACTATGTAAAAGCTGCCCCCTCTCTAGCTAAGCTCCCATATTATGAAGATCTCACAGAAAAGGGAACATATTGATTATATTTCACTTTCACTACTGACATTACAGTTTGAGCTGGTGGCTTTTTGGAAGTGCCATTAACTAGGAATGGGCTTGACATCCAAGAACAATTATAAAATTATTTTTTTTCTATTCTTACAGATGTAGCTTGTAGTTATATATAGGAAAGCATATCAATAAGCACATGGATTTTTTTTTCCTCTCTCTCAGGTCATTAGAATAAGGAGCAGATGAATAAAGTTTTGAGGAATATTCCTTTGAAGTGCTATCTTTGGAGTCAGCTAACTGACAAGACTGTATCCATAGGCATGGGTGTGGGACTTATGGGGAGAGGATGCATTGACTACAATTACCCATCTGGTACCCATCTGGCACCAGCAAATAAAAGACAATACCAGATCACAGAAAAATGATACCAACTGCTTTCTTGGTATAAGCGAGCAGAGAAGGTGCCACCCAAAAGCACTGAAGGTATGAGCAATGTTATCCATTAGGGTATGCAGATTTCTACCCTGGAATGCCATAGCATATGGAAAACAAAAACTGGACAAACAATCTTACAGCTATAACTTGTTAAATATTAAACCAAAACCACCTTGCCATACTTCAGTTACTGGCACAGTTTAGACAAAAAGTTCTTTCATGGTGCTATTCAAGGTAATCCCTTGTTCGATTAAATGAGTATTTATTGAACTCATAGTATATGTAAGGCCCCATGTTAGGCACTGAGGACAAAAAGACAAAGCAGAAAATCAGTCTCCCGTTTTCAAGGAGCTTACATTCTATTGGACCCTTGGATAAAAGGAAGCTACTGATGTTGATCCAATATAGATGTTAAATCATGAAGAACTAAGTTCAGTTGAGCCAAAAATAAGCATTTTGTGACTGCTTTTAAAAACAATCAATAAAGATTTATTAAGAGCCTACTATGTGCCTGGCACTGTGGTTTAAGTGCTTGTCTTTTGGCTGTTATTTAATGCTTTATCTCTTTGTTTTTATTTTTCCTTTCCCCCTTCATTCTTTCTTTCTTTATTCCTTCCTTCCTGGCCTTCTTCCATCCTTCCTTTCCCTCTGCCCCTCCTTCCTTCCCTCCCTCCTGTCTTTTTCTCTTCCCTTTCTTCCTCCCCCACCCCTTCCTTGTTCTTTTCTTTTCTATATTTCCTATTTCCCCCTCATTCCAAGAACCAGCATTCTGGTTAGTAGAGTGGCTAAATGTTCAGAATTTAATAATGGAACTGTGAGAGATTTAGTGCCTTCAGGCAGGCCCTTCTACTCAGGAGGACCTCCAACAGGGAAAGATTGTTATAGACAGTGAAAGGAGCTCTCTCCTATGAGACTGCTTGTCCACAGGAATTGGCCTTTCACTATTTCCACCACTTACTCTGCAATATTGTTTTCTGCCTTGCTCTGCCTCTGCCTCCATAGCAGATAGAGCAAGAAAAAGAAAGATATTTGGGTCAGAAATCAGTTGCAATAGAAGCTACAAAATAATACCTACCCCATGGGGTAGTTATGAACATCAAAAGATATAATGCATATTAAAGGCTTTGTAAACCAGAAAACACTGTATAAATAGAAACTATTGTGAGTAGTAGTAATAACAACCTAGAGCTCAGTCGGGTCTTTCTTCATATATGTTAAATGAGGGTAGGCAAAGAAAAGGTGACCTTTTCTGCTCTACAACTAAGGTTAATTTATTCATGGAGAGCAGAGCCAGAAAGACTTGAGTTCAAATTCCTGCCTCGGATTCTTACTTGATGTGTGACTCTGGACAAGTCACTTAACCTCTTTTGGCCTCAGTATCCTCATCTATAAAATGGGGATAATAACAACACCTATCTTGCAGGGTTGAAAATAAAATAACCTATGTAAAGTGCTTTGTAAACCTTAAAGCAGTATATAAATGCTAGCTATTATTATAGACATTTCATCTCTCTAAACTTAGTTTTCCAAAATGCGGGGAGGAGAAGGAAGGAGAGAGAGAGAGAGAGAGAGAGAGAGAGAGAGAGAGACATTACTACTTAGGCAAGGGACTCTCACAAATATATGTAATAATATAGACAAAAGAGAGATAGAAATTCACAAAGAGATGACCCATGTGTGGAGGAAGAGGAAGGATAATTTAATGTCTTTCTTTTTTGTATTTCATAGAGAATCTTATATTTTTAATAAGAGATAAAATGAGAAAATTACTGAATGAGTTAAAAAGACATCCAGTCTAAATGACTGAACAAAATGAAATAAAAGGTTGTCATTTAAAAGCACCAGTCACACAGATAAATAGACTTGTAAACTCCTTAGAAGCACCTAAGCTTCCTGTAAGCACCTTCCTTCCTAGATTGCTAATGAGGATGCAAGGGGATAATATTTGTAATTTAATATTTTATTTTCCATAATTATATATAAAGACAATTTTTAACATTTTTTTTTTAATTTTGAGTTCCAAATTCTCTCCCTACCTCCCTTCCCTGGCCCCTCAGTGAGAATGCAAGCAATTTATTATAGGTTATACATGTGCAGTCATGCAAAACATATTTCCATATTAGTCATGTAGTAAAAGAAAACAGAAACAAAACAAGAAAAATAAAGTTAAAAAAAATATGCTTTGACCTGCATCCAGCCTTTCTATGGAGGTGGATGGCATTTATTATCATAAGTCCTTTGGAATTGTCTTAGATCATTATATTGCTGAGAATAAGTGAGTCATTCACAGTTGGTCATCAGACAATATTGCTGTTACTATGTACAGTGGCCTCCTGGTTCTGCTCATATCACTTTTCATCAGTTCATGTAGGTCTTTCCAGGTTTTTCTGAGAGTACCCTGCTCATCATTTCTTGTAACAAAATGGTATTCCATCACAGTCATATACCACAACTTTTTTAGCCATTTCCCAATTGATGGTCAACTCTTCAATTTCCAATTCTTTGCCACCACTAAAAGAGCTATTATAAATGTTTTTGTACATACAGGTCCTTTTCCTTTTTTTTTTATCTCTTTGGGATGTAGACCTAGTAGTGGTATTTCTGGGTCAAAGAATATGCATAGTTTTATAGCTTCCATAGTTTTATAGTTCCAAATTACTTTCCAGAATGGTGAATCAGGTTACAACTCCACTGACAGTGAATTAGTATATGAGATAATATTTGTAAAGCACTTTGCAAACTTTAAAAATTATATAAATTCCAGTTATTTTATTATTAAGTTAATTATGTTTAAGGAAGACTAAGAAAATGCAAGACTAGAAGAAAGTAGGAGATGAGATTTAAAGGAAGAGGGATTATGTTTGAAAAGGCTAGATTTCAATAAATGAGTATAGCTAGGTCTTATTTAGTACAAATAATGAATTCCATTTAGTGATTATAATATTTGACTTGAAATTGCATATTTCCATTAGATTGGAACCAATTGCCATATTCTACATGAATATAATTTTGAATGTAAAAAATCCAAAAAAGTTTAGTGAAGAACTAAATGGCACTTTGGTTTGATTCTGTATGAAAGTTTTCAAAACACACAATGTGCATTGGAGAGAATATCATCAAGACATGTTCCTTTCCTCTTTCAACGTCTAAAAATCAGGTTCCTTCCCTAGAGCTTGTATTGAGTTGTCTCAGTCCTTCACCTGTGCTTAAATCAAGAGGTTACTTCACCCCCTCTAGTCCCCAGTTTCCCATTTCTAAGGTGAGGGTGTTGAACCAGATAACTTCTGAGTTGCCTCCCATCTCCAAATCTGGATGCAGTAACCAAGAATGAGACCATTACCAGTCTGTTCTTCATTAAAAACAATTAAGAAGTAGAATGAACAAAAACAAATTATGGGATTAACCATATGAGAAGCCACCCAGAGAGAAAAACACAGAGCAGGAAATGGTCTTATGGAGCCTGGACAAAGGAAACTGATAGCCTCCCAGAATCTAAGCTCAGAGAGACTGAACTCCTAAGGTAGAAAGAATCTCATCTGTAGAACAACATGTTTCTCCTGCTCTCATTCACATCTGTATTTTACATTTCTTCTGTCATGCTGCCTATATTAAGAAATCTTCTTGCTCTCTAAATCCAATTCATTAGTTTTTCTCCATGGATAAGAGGTGTAGCATTACTGATGAGAAAAAAATAAGAACTAAGCTAATCAGCCTTGGTAAATGCCAGTCTTGCTCAGTATTGTCATTGAAGTTTCATCATGGTTATTGGGAGGGGGAAGGAAGGACACTGAAAACAAAGTCAGCATTAGATGTTAGAAGCAACAAGGGCTGAGCCCCATTGTTTATGTTTCCCAAAAGGGTAGGGAAAAGAATAAGGAACATTTACTTGTCCTGTAAACTGATTGACAAATTGGCATCCTGGATGCCTATGGCTGATCATTTCAGTGAAATGCCTCAGAAACCCCTAACAACGATCATCAGGAGCTGTGATTTGCACATCCTCCACTTGGTTTTTATGGAGAAGGGGAAGGATGGTGTGATTATTATCTCTTTTTTTTTCCTCTAAGAATGTTTTCTTCACCTCCAGGGAAATGCATTCTAGCAGCATGAGCACAACTATTAATCAACACTTGTAGCAATAATCAGCGAGTGAAAAATAGTGACCGGAATCCAAAAATGCACTAGCATAGCTGCCTTTGGAGTTTTCCCTTTGTGATCATGCCTTGGCATTCTAACATGGATAATTTATACAAAATTAATGTTGGCACCTTCGGAGGTGCAAAGATTTATAGAAACAGCGTGTACTTCTTCATCCATTTCAGAAAAGAGAAATAGTTTCTGGTCATGATGGGTAATATTTTAGAGCCTTTAAAAATATACTTGCTATCCTCACAGTCTTTGTAATAGGTTTGGCCAGCTATTCCATTTGCATTTAAAGGTGGCTGTCTCTCCTGAATGGCAAAAGCGTTCCATATTTCCTGCTTCATTATTCCCTAACATTTTCACCAGAAGGGGGTGTGAGGACAGTCAAGGATGCAGAAATAACTCAGTTCCCAAGATCATTCCCAGCACATTCGGATGATATTAGCAAGACGTCTAGAAATGGTACATAGTTAGTAGGACTGTGAGAGTAGCCAAATGTAGCATACACGGGTTGGAAACAGCTGTGAAAATAACCTTGATTTCATGATGAAATTATACAAGGGTGATAGGATGAGAAAATCATAAGCTATCTTCAATGGACATCTCCTTTCATATTTCAGGTTAATGGTGCAAAGGTCACAAGATTTGGAGAGAGAGGATCTTGGTTCAAATTACATCTCTGCCTTGTGACCTTGGGTTCTCCCTTGCCTTGCTCAAGCCTTCATTTCCTCATCTGTTCATTGACAGGATTGTAATAAATGACCCCCAGGGCTTATTATAGCTCCAAATTCCGTGATGTTTTAAAATAGGGTCAGGTCAAAGTGATTTCAGTCCCAAGAGGATACTGAGATTTTCCCATTGAGCTTTGCTTGGGCTTGGTAGCAGGGATGCATACACCTTGAGAAACAGAAAGGTCGACCAGGAGTCTAGAGAAAAGTAGTAGATACTTCTATGGAATGACAGAAATGGTACCCACAGGTTCATGTAACATGAGCCCTTTCTTTGAGGGTTGCTTCTGTCATTAAAATCAATGCAACTTAATTAAAGCAAATTATAGATAGATACATCTATAAATAAGATATTAAAGTGTGCTGCTGAATATGATAATTGCTGCATATTTAGCAATCAGCGTGTGTGTTCTGCGTTTGCCAGGAGGGATTTCTTTCAGTGGAATCAATGGAGCTTTATTAAAAACCATCCAAATTAGAGGGAGAAATGATGAGTGTTATAATAACGTGAAATCACTGTTTCAACTTCCATTGCAAAGCAAGGAAAGCAAACTATGTCCCTCTTTTTCATGCAAGGAAAATATTAGAAATATCCTTTTTTAAAAACTGGATATTTTGAATTTATAAATTCTAATTTTTCCACATTCTATTCCCCCAAAAGGAAGGCAGAAAGAAAATAACAATCATAAATAAAACAATTCAATGCTAATACTGAAGTGTGAGGAACACTTGAGGGCTTGCATTAGTGGAGTTGGAGAAGGTAATAAAAGAAGAAAAACAAATAATATCCATTTCTATGCAGAGTTCCAAGTTGGTTAGCTTCTGATGCCCACTCCCTAGAGTTGTTTGCAAGACTCTCATAGGTATATTCATATTAATAATCTTTGAAGGATAAAAACTTGTTTGGTTTTTTACCTTTTCCTCATATTCCTCTGTCCCATATACCTATATGCCTTCCATCATGTCATTGAAAATTAAGCTCATATGGAAAAAAGATATAGCTCATTTTTAAACTCTTCCCATATTACCTAATTTTAAAAATCAGACAAATCCCAGTGACAATTAAAAGAAGTCAAGACCTATGCCATTTATCTTTGCATCTTCAATGTATAGCATAATGTTTTGTACTTAGTAGGTATCTAATGAATGTTCATTAATTTTTAAAATGATGAGGAATATTCTCAAATTCCAAGGAAAAAGAAAAACTGTAACATGTATCAAGGCAAATTATTTAATGAACAACTCTCAAAAGACATCCTGAATGTCCCATGCCCCTTTTGCTAGATTCATGAAAAAAATTCTGAAAATGAGTGTTAATTCAGAAATGATCATTCAAAAATTCAGAAAGTGAATTCAGTTAAGGGAAATGGGGAAGGGGACAATAAGGAATTATTGTGATGTTATTTGTTACAAAGCTTCCAAGATTTTTTTTTTATTAAGGAGTAAAGGGAAAAGTTTTTATTAAAAGTATTTAAAAGTATTTATTAAACTTCAAAAGTTTAATAGCAATTTGATTTGAAGAGAAGAGAAAATTTCAGGACCGCCTCCTTCAAACTGATCATATTTAAAGGCATTCAACTAATACTGTTTGAATAAGGTTATCTACTCTATGACTCAACAATACTAGCTTTCATTCTGTTCCTGACATATGAGCCCTCGTGTCTCAACCTTGTGCTCTTTCCCTGGCTGTCCCCCATTCCTAGAATGCTCTCCCTATTCACCCCCCACCTTTTTTCCGGGTTTCCCTGGCTTCCTTCCAGACTCAACTCAAATCCCATCTTCTCTTAGAGCCCAGTCTATGTTCCCTTTGGCTTTCCCCCATCCCCTCCTCTACTATTACCTTCCATTTCCACTGCATCTATATTATATATGTACAGAGTTGTTGGTGAGTTGTCTCCCCCTTTAAGAGTGTGAGATCCTTGAGGGCAGAGACAATGTTTTTGCCTTTCTTTGCATCTCCAGGGCTTAGTACCAAGCTCAGCACACTGACTGACAACTAGAAACTGATAGACAAGGGGAAACTGAGGCCCAAAGAGTAAAGTCACCTGCCAGGGATCAAAAAAGTAGTGAGTAGGAGCTCTAAGATTTGATCCCAGGCCCCTCTACTCTAAATCTAATGTTCTTCCTGTCACCCCTCACTGCAGCAAACATTAATTTTGGTCCTTCTCTGTAAAAGGGAGAATTTGTTAGGGCTTTCTCATTTCCTAGGGCCTACTCACCAAATAAAAGAAGGGATTACATTTCTTAGGTCAACAAACTCATTTCTTCCAAACGAAAAGAAAATCCTGTTAGAAATTTCAAAACAAAATTACATTTTTCGGTTTATCATTCCAAGCAATCTGCCACTCTAGGTCTTCGGGACATATTATCTAAAGTTAGGTGCTGCTCATTCTGATTTAAAAGTGGAGACATTATTATAGTGTTATAGCCAAAGTACAGAGAACATGGCCACAATTTTTACAATCTTTGGTTCTAATATAATGGGAAAGATACTTAGCAGATGAAAGCAGTGGAAAAAACATCTAAATGGGCCCTGTTTTAAATGGTCCAACAAGTGTTTTGCATATAGAGACTGACTCTGAGAGCTTCTGGGTACTTTACCTATATTATCTAATTAGTACTCCCTTTGATGTAACTTCATTCTGCCTCAGTAAGCTTTCCCTTGTATTTAAGGTGGATTTTATCTGGTTTGATGCTTTCTTCCAACACCTCAGTTAACAGCTCAACTGCTCCAGCACAGGGGAGGGGTGGGGGAGGGGAGGGGAGAGGGAAAAGAGAGGGAAAGGAAGATAGTGCTTTGAGGTTTACAAAGCAGTTTACAAATATTATCTAATGTTTTTCTCACAATAACATAGTCACTGATGAAGAAACCAAGCCGAGGGATGATAAATGACCTTCCCAGGGTCACACAGCTAGTGTTTTAGGCCAGATATGAACTCAAGTCTTCTGACTTCCGTCCAGAGCTCTTTCTGCTGCACCAGTAAATCTCTGAAATCGATAGTTCAAAATAGAGTACAATATTAGTTCACTTTGTCTTTTGTCTTAACTCTTACAGAATTCCATCCAAAAACATCTCCTGGTATTTATCCCATCTCATTGTAAATGTTTCCAATAGTGCTGTATCATCCTAACCTTATTGGTATAGGATTGAAAAGAAATCAGGGTAAGTCTTAAACCTTGGGCAGAAAGTTCATATATATATATATATATATATATATATATATATATATATATAAAATTTTAAAGTCATCATTGATCTTAAACAAGCATAATTTTAATGAAAACCTAGTGGATCAAGTAGAAAAGGAACACTTTTATTTATTTTTGTAATTTTTTTTTAAAGCAATTGGGGTTAAGTAACTCGCTCAAGGTTCCATGGCCAGTTATTTTGTGTGGGTGTTAAGTATCTGAGGCCAGAATCAATCCCGGGTCTCCTGACTCCAGGTGCTCTTACTCACTGTGCCACCTGGCCACCCTGAAAAGGAACACTTTTAAAGATACTTATGTAGCTGTTGTTGAGTTGTTTTAATCATGACCCCATTTGGGGGTTTCCTTGGCAGAAATACTGGAGCAGTTTGCCATTCCCTTCTCTAGTTCATTTTACAGATGAGGAAACTGAGATAAAGAGGGATAAGTGACTTGCCCAAAGTTAGGAAGTATCTGAGGCCAGATTTGAATTCAGGAAGTTGAGTCTTCCTGATTCCAAGTCTGATGCTCTATCCACTGAGATAATATATGTAAAGTACTTTGCAAACTTTAAAGTAGCTTATAAATGAGAACTACTACTATAGTGCTGACATTCTTCTCGAGTGAGTATTAGAATGATGTCTACTTAAGATAAGAAATAGCAATGGCAAAGCTGAACAGTTAGTAAATAAAAGAGCTGGAATTTTAACGCAAATCTTACGACCCTAAATCCGATGTCCTTTCCTTTCACATACTCCAGGGTGCTTGTGATACCCTTGATGTGAGTATTTCACCAATAATGTAGAGCAAAACCCATTCTGTATGACTCTTGTGCGTGTCTTCTTGTTAAGTGAACTAGAGGAGGGGCACCATGCTTTAAGCTTTGCTTGAGTCCTCCTGACATTGCTAGAAGGTCATTAGTACATGCAGGCCATCCACCAGTTATCCTGTGTTCTCACCACATAACCAATCCAACTGATTGTTTTAATCATATGGTCATTAAAAAGATGCTCCAGGATATGTTGTGGTTCCCTCTCTTGTTCTCCCCCTCTCCCAAACATGACGAAGCTGAGAGAGACAATTAAACGAAAAGGCTATGGGGTCTTATTAGACTTCCATTACTGTATTCATTAATTTGACGAAAATATTATATTCTCAATTGTTTGCCCCTTCATCCCCATTAAATCTCAGTCCACTCAAGTGATGATATGAGCTTTCATGTGTGTCAATATTAAATATTTTCACCGATCACTTCCTTTCCCTTGAAAGTTTTCAAGAAGGTACTCTGTTTACCAGAAACTTTGTACTGAAGAGAAACATCCTGTCTCATTGATGAAAATCAGGAGGCAGGTGAATTTTCTCTTTTATATATTTAAAAGGGTTTGATCTGAGCAAGTAATCCTCTTAAAGCAAGACTGATTTATTTAAATTTGCATTCTCACTGTGTCCACATGAGGTAGATGAATGCTATACACAGGGAAAATAAAATGTAAAAGTTTTAATATTTGGGATAAACCCCTTTTTTCTTTATTTTATTCATGAATCCTTATATACCAATGCCCTGCAAATTAGGAAGACTTTCCTAGTAGGTATCTCTCGCCTAAAGTTGGAATGAACTGTGTTGAGAGGAAGTTGTTTCTTTATCACTGAAGAGTATATGTTGTATGAAGATCTGTTGGCAGTTTTGCAGGGGGTATTCCTACGTGGGTACCTGTTGAACTAAATGACCTCTGGAGCCCTTTCCAAATCTGAGATTCAACAATATTAGTAACTAAAGGCAGAGCCAATGTGGGGCAGAGATCATATGATGCAGAGGAAAGTTTCTTGGATTTGTACAATAGTCAGAGGACCCATGTTCAAATTAGACTCTACCTGAGTGACTTTGGCTAAGTTAATTAACCTCTCTGGACCTCAGTTTCTTCATCTGAAATATTAGGAGGTTGCATTCGTTTTAAATCAATGGTCGTATGATCTACTATAACATGTATGGACTGAATAGAATTTTAATAGCAAATGTTTTATCTCATCAAGCTAGATGGTGCATGGTGACCCATCCATGCCTGCCTAGCCAGTGCTACTCTCATTTATATCCTCCCATGGCTGGGCCACAGAGGGTTTGCTCAACATGATGAAGGTCTTTCTCACCTTCTTCTCCCTCACAAAGATGATGATAACGCACTCAGACCATCTGCTGGTTGTCCCTTCCCCTTCACTCTACCATGAGACCGTCTCCTTATTTAATCATATATTTCCCTGGTAACGTTATTTACTTTGGTTCTTCCTTGGAATTTCTTTTCTTGTGCCACATTCTGTTCACACTCACCAAGTACCTCTCCATTGCCCCCTGGGTAATAACCATTTTTAGTTCTTCAGCATTGTAATGTTCTGGCTTTTGTACCCAATGTAACAATAGCAGTAGAATATTAATAATTTAAAAAATTCAATTTTGTATGCCCCTTCTCTTGTACCATCCAATAGGGAATGACCTGAAAGGAGCCCAATTTAGGTGATGCTTGCTGCATACCTTCTTCCCCCTGCTCTCATTCATGCCATCCTTGTTGCAATGTAACAACTGCCATCAAAACAAAGATGGATTCTACCCAATGGCTTGTTGTGATGGGTTATTCCCAATAAAGGACTCTAGGTTCTAAGAAATAACTCTCCCTATAAATGACCTAAGTTTTCATTCAATGTGCTCCCCCGACCCAGTAACTTCCAGAGCTATAGACATTATCTATTTCATTTTGTTATCTGTGTGGCCAAAGCTTATTTCTCATGATAGGTGTGGAACCTGATCAGACAGATCCACCTGCTTCTACTACAAGTCAAATTGTTGGGGTTATAGGTAGAACTTAACTGATTTCCAAGTGTCTTGGATGCATACTAGCTCTAGTTTCCCTGCTAATACCCCATTATACAATGGAGGCCCTTTGGTAATTAGGCCTTTTAGATTTTAAATCAGAAATTTTTCATCTGAGTCAATGATGGTAAGAGGATAATCACTATTGAAAGGGAGGTGATACACCACAGAGAGAGGGGGCAAGTCTGATTTATATGTAGCTTTGGCCTCCTGAATTTTAAAGAATACATCACTGCCAGATGCATTATTGATGGGAAAGTAATAACATTTTTTTCCTAGCTAATAAATAAGCTTCCCCGAGGGAATTGCCCCTTACTCTAAATGGACAACACCATCAGGAAAGTCTTCTGAATATTTAAGCGTAGACCTCCCCTTTCACAATGTCATCACATTGATGGGTGGAATGATCCCTGTGCACCCTTTTTCCTACCTCTTAGAGATGTTATGAGCCTTGGTTAATGTTTGTAAATCACTTTACAACACTTAGACTTAAGACAGTAAAACAGTTTGGAGCATTATGCTATAACAGAGAGGGTTTTGGTTTCTGTTCATAAAGTGTAGTGGCCTATATTGAATAGACCCTTAAGCAAACAAATATTTTCCTCTTAAGTTAGCAGAATCACCTAAAGAGCACTTAACCAACCTTGCATGTTTTAGTTACTAATGTTGTGATTTTATTTTTCCCCTTGGAGAGACAATCACGTGGAGCTCCCCCCTCCCTTTAAACCCATCTCCACATGTTGATTTCATCATGGTTATGTCTTTCTGTCTCTAAACGTCACTGTGCCTGATATTGTATCTCCTTGGATACAAAGGCTGGAGGTGGTTACAGTCTTGCAAGTACCCTGATGGGGCTGCTTTTCTTTGCCTTCTATGACAAAGAATAAAACCCACACAACTGTGGGTATTGAGTAAAACCTTTCTGTAGACTCAGATATTTGCTGCATTCATATAACAGTTTAGACAAAGCATAGCAGGTGAATGTCAGGGAGAATCATTTCATTCCACCCCTGCATTCTCAACCAGTTGTACACTGTTTATGGCTCTGTAACCTCTGACAAGTCCATTGATCTTTCTGGATCTGACTCAATTGTCCCATCTGAAAAATCATCTTGGATTAGATGATCTCAAAACCCCCTTCCAGCTCTGAAATCCTTTTTCTTCTTTTCCTGGTTGGAGGCCAGTAGTCTGTTCTGTCCTAGCACAGATAATTACTGAAAGATTTGACTGATTCTAGGACTAATATTTTATACAGAACATGTCAATAACAGTGTAAAAATCACACTTCTCTTATAAGGTCTTAATCATAATGAACACGATTTCTCCACATCTCTTCAATAAGCAGAATTAACATTCCCACATGAGCTGGAAATATGGTACTAAGCTGTTAATAGCCTCCCTAGGGTGGCCCTAGGCTAATCCAACCCTGTACTTTATGTTCAATTTATAATTATGTTTATACATTTGCCTCTGTGTTATGTATGAAGATAGTTTTGTGTGTGCTTACCCCTAAATCTTTGAAGTGACAAGAAAAAAACTGTATGTATGTGTTAACACATCTGGAGTATTGTACATGGACACCTCCTTATGTAATGGGAAACTCTCCAGGGGTTGGTTAATCCTAGAGCTTTCCTACCTCCCAAGTCTACCTGGGTAAGAATTATTGGGAGGTAACCAAGTTTCCCTGTGCTTTCTTTAGCCCTACATTGCATATCATCTATTGTTACCTCCTCATTCTCCTTCCCCCTTGTACATATATCTTCCTATTATCTCCAAGATCCAATATACAATCTTCTGTTTGGCTTTTAAAACCTCTAAAAACTGGTCTCTCCCTACCTTTCCAGAATTCTTATGTCCAATTTCCCACCACATACTCTCTGATCCAGAGACATGGGCCTTCTTCTAATAGGACAGTCTACCTCCCTAGGTGTTTTCACTGACTGTCCCCCTGGTTTTGAATTCACTCCCTTCTCATCTCTATAGCTTGGTTTCCAAGCTAAAATCCCACTTTCTACAAGGAACTTTTCCCCGTCCCACTGGTGCCTTCCTTCTGTTGATTCTCTCCAATTTATTCTTTATCTTGTTTGTACTTAGTTATTTGCATGTTCCTTTCCATTAGACTGTGAGCTCCTGGAGATTGAGGATTGTCTTTTGTCTTTCTTTGTAGTCCCAATACTTAGCACAGTACCTGGTACATCTTCAATTTTTCAGTTGTGTCCAACTCTTAGTGATATAGTAGGCACTTAATACTTGTTGACTTGACTTTTGCCTAAGGGCAAAATTTTGAGAAGTTTATTAAATTTAATAAATAAATTTCATTATCTTTATATAATTCCTGACCCCTCAATGGATCTCCAGATCTGCCAAGGATTCACTTTTGCCTATATACCAAGACTGGCCTCCATTTTTCTCTTTTATAACTCCCTTACAAATAAGACATGCCAATCAAAAGCAGTTAGGATCAATTATATTTTATCCAGAGCAAACCAGCATTGAAACACTAATTAAATTAGAAACGATGAGTACAAACTTAAAGAATATGAAAATCTTGGACTAGATTTCTGCTAGTCTTGGAAAGAGGGAAGGAAGGGGCGTGGTAACAGCTTCATCAATTCATAGTCAAGGGGAATTTCACCACCAATTGGACATTCTTAGCTATTCTCTACAGACATGCCAGATGAAGGGATTAGCATTTATAGTGGATGCCAGTTACACTAAACACTAGCTATGGACATGGCCAGTCACCCCTATTACTGTCTCTTCAGCATCCATCTCTTCTCCTTCTCTCTCACTTGACTAATCCCAATCCAATCCCTAATTCTGTCTCTCTCTTCTCAACCTTGTATATCTTGCCATAGGTTACCATATCCGTAACAGCAGCAGCACTGACCAGAGTGACCTGGCTTCTCTACTTTCTTTCTAGAGTTCTCCTCCCATCATACAGGAGCCCCATCCAAACTTCATAAGCTTGGTCACCTCCTGCTCCTCGAGCTCCTCACCACCTCTTGAGATAGCTTCTTTTCCAATTGAGGGGAGACAACACTGTCTCTGTGAGACTCTACCTTGCTTTGAAATGTATAACAAACCAAAGAATTCCATTCATATCAGCAGAATTTTATTTCCAGCTATATATATATATATTCCTGACAGAGAAAATAATTAAGAGTTACAGGATAATAGATTTAAAACAGGTAGGAATCTCAGAGCAAAATCTAACCCAACCCCCTTATTTTGCACATGAGATCAGAGCACAGAAAGCTTAAGAGATTTACCCGAGGTCATAGAGGCTACACCTGGAAGGTGTATATAAGAAAGGGAATACTGAATGTAAAGATCCATATGTAGCCTGGTTTGGCTTGAACCTAGAGGCAAATAGCATGTAATTAACATTGGAAGATAGAGAAAGCCCTCTTTTCTTTTTTCTATATACTCTTTCACTTGATGAGCTTATTACTTTCCAGGGACTTAATTATCATCTCTAAACGTATGACTCCCAGGTCTATATATTCAGCCCTAGTTTCTCTTCTGAGTTACTGTCCCATATCACAAACTGACTACCAGATATTTTGAGCTGGATGTCCTGTAGACATCTTAAACTCAACATGTTCAAAATAGAACTCATTATTTCCCCCCACTTTCCTCTGATCACCCAGGTACACGAACTCAACATTATTCTTGATTCCTCACTCACCTTTTCCCCACACTCACACCCAATCAGTTAGTTGTAAGATCTTGTCATTTCCACTTCCACATTCACTCTTTTCTCTCTGTTCACCCAACCACCACCCTAGACCTGACTCTCACTCCTACTTGAACTATTACCTCAGTTGCCTAGTTACTCTCACTTCCTCAAGTCTTTGCCCTCTCTAATATATCCTCTCCATAGCTGCCAAAATGATTTTCCTAAAGCCCTGACCATATTACACACCCCCCACTCAATAACCTTTAGTGAATCCCTCCATACCACCTGACCCTTCTTACCTCTCTAGTCTTCATAATCATTTTTCATCTTCATGAAATCTATTGACCTTTTTGCTCTTGCCCACACATGAAGCTCCATGTTTTGTACTGACTGTCCCCCATAACAGTTATGCACTCCCTCCTCACTTCTGCCTCTTAGAGCTCATGCTTTCCTTCAAGATTCAACTCAAGACACTTCTACATGAAACTTTTTCCATTCCCCACTTGCTGTTTGCGTTCATCCTCCCCAGACTAGTTCATATTCATTTTGTATATATTTGGTATATAATTATAAATGAAAGTATGGTCATCTCTCAACTTAGAATAGAAGTTTCTTCAGGTTCTGTTTCTCTGTGGTCTTTACTGAAGAAAGAAATGGCAAACCGCTCCAATGTCTTTCTTTGGTCCATTGGAGCATTTTATTTGTATGTATGTTTTATACCCTTAGAAAAAGAATTCCAAGGGGTGGCTAGGTGGCACAGTGAATAGAGCACCGGCTCTGGAGTCAGAAGGACCTGAGTTCAAATCTGACCTCAGACACTTAACACTTACTAGGTGTGTGACCTTGGGCAAATCATTTAAGCCCAATTGCTCTGCATTCCCCCTCCAAAAAGAAAAAAAAAGAATTCTAGAATTTTTCCTTCTGTGTGTTTTCATCTTGCTTCCTCATGGTCCATGATGCCAGTTAAGTTTGTAAGCACGATGAACCCAAACTGAAGGGATGGTAGAAGATCATTATGCCACTTTTCCAGATCTTGCCATTTAACATCAAATCTGGAGCTGATTACACCACACTTGTTTAATCTCCCATGAGGATCACAACAATTTTTTCTGCTCTGCAATCATCAGTGATTTCAGATTTGCCAACGTAACCGTGCTTCATCATCACAGTTAAGAAGCAGACTATAACTTTAGAATGTGATCTTGAAACCTCTCCCATTATCATATTTCCCAGCATATAGTAGATGCTTGTAAATGGATCTTGATTGTTAGATTAATTGGTTGGAGTTATGCGAGGAGGAGCTTTAAAAATCTAAGTTGAGGATTTTTTGAAAAATTTATCCTAGCTGTAATAGAAAGCCTCTGAAGTTTCTTGAACAAAAGAACAGCATGGTCAAACTTATACTTTAGGAAGATTATTTTGGCAGATATGTGGAAGGAAGATTGGAAAGGAGAGCCAAAGTTGAATGGCTGTTGTAATAGTAGAGGCAAGAGGTATTGAGGACCTGGGAAAATAGTAGCCTTTTTTCTGTCTTTTCTTTTCCATATTTGTTAGATAGATAGATAGATAGATAGATAGATAGATAGATAGATAGATAGATAGATAGATAGATAGATAGATAGATAGATAGATCACTAAATAAGTAAATAAAATGAAACTCTCAATGTATTATTGGGACACAGTAGATGCTATAAAAATACTTATTCCCTCCTTATCTTCCTTCCAGTTTTGGCAAGTGTTCAGTAGGTATAAGGTACAGGGATGTGCCCTATGCCAAAAAAAAGGGGGAGGGGGCTTCTCTCCACTCCAACCCTACCTCCCTTTCAAGGCCATCTAGAGCTACCAATTTCCCAGTCTCCCAAGTTTAGGACTAGTCACAGAACCTTCTGCACTGGGATATTATCTGCTCCCCAAAACAACAGTATTACTCACAAGAAAAGGCAAGTTCAGGTTCCTCAAAGAGGACCAAAACCAATATTTCTATCAAGGCTTCTCACATCAACAAAAATGTTTATCCAATATTCTCATTTTCTCTCTCTCTCTCTCTCTCTCTCTCTCTCTCTCTCTCTCTCTCTCTCTCTCTCTCTCTCTCTCTCTCTCTCTCTCTTTCTCTCTCTCTCTCTCATCCTCTCTCTCTCTTTATATGTGTGTGTATGTACATATATACACACATATATCTACAAGGTTTTAAAAATTCTTTTATTTATTTATTTATTTATTTTTGGGTTTCCCATTCATTTCCACAACATTTTTGAGTTATAAATTTTCTCCCCATCTCTCCCCTATCCCCCACCCCAAGATAGCAAGCATACTGAATACCTCTTCCCCCAATCTGTCCTCTCTTATATCCCCTCCATTTCCCCCCTTACTTTCTTGTAGGGCAAGATGGATTTCTATACCCCATTGCCACTACAGGTTTTTCTTAGGCTTAACACTAAGTGACAATTAAAGATTTTTTTTTAAGGGGGTGGGGAGAGAGGTTCAACCTTTGATTTCATCAATGTGAGGACTTAAATCATGGAAATTCCTTCTACTGATTCAGATGCTAATACATCTTATCTGTAATTTATTGTCTTAAAGAGTTTCCTGAGGCATGGAGGGATTAAGTGACTTGTATATAGTCACAGAGCAAGTATTGGTCAGAGCAGGGGCTTGAAGCCAAGCCTTCTTGACTCCAAAGTCAACCTTCAGTCCCCTGTGCCACACTATTTCTATATTACATGCCAGATTTAATTATAGACTATAAACATACTCCTCCCAGTAATATCATTTGGCTCTGTAAAAGTGCATAAGAGCTGGCACAATGAATAGAGCATTGGCCCTAGAGTCAGGAGGACCCGAGTTCAAATTTGGCCTCAGACACTTAACACTTACTAGCTGTGTGACCTTAGGCAAGTCACTTAACTCCAATTGCCCTGCCTTCCAACCTCCAAAAAAATTGTATAAGAGGGTGAAACAACATTACATGAGGCAGAAAATTCCATTGGAGCAATATTTGTGTTTATGTAGTAGTAAATCAGAAGTAAGAAAATGTAATGCTTCTGGGGCTCAGGTGGTCATTGGCCATCCTATTTTCAGTACAAGTGACACGTACCTATACATCAACCAAACTGCATGGAAGTAGTTTCCTTATAGTTACACACACACACACACACACACACACACACACATACACACACACACCAGGAGTCAGAAGTCCAAGGTTCTAGTCACAGATCTGTGACCTCTTAGTTCTATGACCTCAGGCAAGTTACCCTCATTGAACCTTAGTTTCCTCATTTATAAAGTAAAAATAATTATTATTATTTCTTGCAGGATTATTTGGAGAACAGGTGAGGTGCCATGTATATTCATTTACTATATAAAAAAAACTAGAAAATCTTACAGGAATTTAAGGTATTATTGTCACTTTGTGTGTGGGAAAGAAAGTACGTAGTGGGGAAGCTTTCAGAACAATTCAAATAACCTTAGACTTATGAACAGATCCTCTGAAACTCCTCAGAAGCTCCACATCAACATCTAAGCCAGGAGGTAAACCTTAGCACTAACCCCATGTATCCCTAGGCAAACTTTCCGCACTGCAACAGCATAGTTTTAACAGTTGATGATCAGTTTTCAAACTTATGTGACAGTTGGTGAAATTTCTAAGCAAAAATTTTCCAGTTTGTACCAAGAACCATAAACATTCAGAGAGCTCTAGGTTCACTAAATGTGTGATCTTTGTCCAGTGACTGCTGGGTAGATGGACACCTGGTGCAACTTGATTCCTTCAGTGTTGATATTTTTGTTATAAATGAAATCAGGAGGTGCCAAGAAGCTACAACTAGAAGGTGACTTAACGAAAGCCGAGGTCCTCCTGGGAATGATGAGGGAAGGAGCTGTTGGAGCTGAGTTCACTGTATATCCAGAGGCAATAAGGGCAAATTCATTTTATGACACACTTGGTCATCTTGCTTGCAATGAATTCAAGCAAACAGACCACCTTAAAGAAAGCTGCAGCTTCTGTGTCACAGATGGTGAAGGAGAGAAATTCTCAAAGAATTTGTCAAAAAGAACCTGCCAAGACTATCAAGACTAAGTCAGCATTCAACTTGATATTCAGTGACATCAATACAAAGATACACATAGGGGAGGTTAGAAAAACATGTCAGAAAATATGGTTCAGGATCAAAAAATGAAAGAGGCCAACGTCTTTCAAATTACTCAGAGGTCTGGGACCTTTATGTCACAAATATATTACACTCTTCAAGGAAAGGTACTGGATGGAGTGAGCATTAAATAACATCATGAAAAAACCCTTAAAATTGACTGTTTTTAAACAGACAGGAAATAACTAGTTATGGATGTCAAAGTCATTCACAAATCAGTTGTCTGAGTACAGCTAGTTCATCAGATGATCGGAGTAAGGGTAGAAATAGATACCAAATTAGAAGGGGAAAGTGGATAGGACTACATTCAATTTATGGTAGTTTCAACCCAAATTCCTTTTAAAAAATAAAGCTATAGTCTAAAAATTTGGAAGTGGACAAAAGTTTAAAAAATTGACTATCATCATGTCTGAGAAAAGTAGAGACAAAATAGTTGCCAGAACAAGAAAAGAAAAAGAAACCAGAAATTACTTTGGTCAGTGAACAGTTGATCTCCTTTCTAACTAGAAACATGTAAGCCAAAAACAACACCAATTGAAAGTACATATTTCATTTGCAAAATTTTACAGAAGACAGTGGAAGATTAAGAACAATATCATTTCCAAAAATATTGAAAAGCAGTTAAGTGGAAATTGAATTTGAAGAGAATGTGACATGAGATCTATCCCGAGAGCATTTGTCAATAAAACTGTAACAGCACAACAAACACATGTGCTGTGGAATAGTTCTGCTGGCATTTCTAAAGCAATCTATTCTGTGGAGTAGATTGGAAGCTCTTGAGAGCTGGGACTCTCCCATTGTGTATTTGTATCCCTAGTACCTAGGACAGTACCTGGCACATGATAGATATTTAGTGAATACTTATTAATTATCAGCATTAGTGGAACAACGTATTTTGGGTTCTACCATCTTAATACCTGAACTACTCTGTGAGAACGCAGTGATACCAGTTGTGAAAATGAAGTTGAGGAGAATAGTTGGACTTGATCATATACAGATAAAATCTGTGCCAGATGTGACAATCTTAAAAAAAAAAAAATTCACAGGCTAATTTTTAAGATTCCAAAAAAATGGGGGGGGGGGGGGGAGAGGGAAGCACAAATGAATTCACAGTGCCTACAGAAACTATAAATATGCTGATATGGTTATTAATCACAAAATATACCAGGCTCTCTACATGGGGATCCATGGCACTTCACCCTACCCACAAACTCCATCCTCCCCCTGGGTCCCAAACTGTGGGATGCAGCAAGAAAACACATTCAGTGCTACTACCTTGCTGCACAGTCCTTGTCTTGTCCTATGGCTGAATTCCTAACTCCTGGGTTCCTTCTCCTCCTGCAGAAGGCAGCCACTCCTGGCTTCTGCCCCAGTCCCAATGCAGGCAGCTCACCATTCCTGCTCTCACCTCGGCAAAGTCAGCATTCAGGTGGTTCTCTGCTCCTGTTTCATGGCTCCACAGAGTCACAGCTACCACAACTGGGAAACAAACAATTATCCCAGCCCCCATACTTTCCTTTTAGTCTGCAGATCCTGTTTGTGATGCCGTTTGTAGCAGCAAGCACCCTAGCATACCCAGGATGGCTGCTAGCACAGGTTCCTAGATCTGCTTTTCTAAAGGAAAGCAACTCAAAATGGGTTAACAATCTCGCTTTAATAAAACATATGTTATTTACCTAGTTAAGGGGGAAAAGTTCAGCACCCTGAACTTCAGAAAATACAAACAGAGGTTACAAGCAGAAGTTACAAGCAGACAGAGAAACAGATCAAGCAGACAGGCTTCCAACTGTCTGACCATTACATCTATACCTAGTCAGTTACCAGAGAGGGAAGCACCAACATCTGGGTTTTCAAAGCTGGGGGGCTCAATGGCTGCCCAGAGTCTCATCTGGCCAAATCACACAACTCTTCTCAAAGTGAGCCCCAAAGCAAAACCTCACATCAGGGTATATATAGCCTTCTCCTGGCTCAGAGAATGTCACATCCCTCTTGACCCACTGCCCAATAACAAAGCAACAAGGTGTGGGCATTCCTGAAAAACAGGCCGCCTCCCACAGGCTCCATGTGACCACATTCAGCTTCTTAGGGGGAAGAGTATATTTTCAAATCAGGGAAGGTTCTCAGAGTCACTTAAGCCTATCAAAGGGCCTAGGGGCAGGGAAGAGCTTCAGATTCCTGTTCCCATAACAACTCTACAAAAAGAGGCAAACAAGAAAAAAACCCCAGCAACTATTGAATGATATGTCTACTTTTTCATCTCTCTAACATCCTCATCAGGAATAGTTTATGGTCACATTGAATGTGTCCTTATTTAAAAAGATGAGATGGGAACCAAAAATCTTTCACTAATAATTTGCTATAGTAGACAGTGTCTCCACATTCACACAAACTAATTTGAAGGGTGTAGAGAATATAAGATCCCACTCGGTGTAATATTTGTTCATTGAAAAAAAAAATGACTTGGTAGAACTCAAAGTCCCTTTTCCAATAAAATATCTCTTAGAAATACATGAAGATCACACAAGATTCCATGACAAATGTGGTTATGGAAACCATTTTGGTCTACATCACCATCAATCAGGGAAAGAACAAAACAAAGAGACAGAGCTGTATCAAAGATGTTCATAAAGACAAATTCAGAGCCCTTAATCTGGCTTAAATCAATGCCCTAAAGTTTTAGGAGTCTCTGTGTACAGTCAGCCCTTTAAGTAGTGGTTTGGGGTTGGTTATGTAGAGCAATACCCCAGGGAACCATACCTGTACAAAGTACAACTGCCTGTCAACACGAAGGTTGCACAGATTGTGCCAATTGCATTGAGCCCCAGATTACTGCAGGGCTTCAAATCACATGCATAGTCAATCAAAAGAGGTCAAAGATCTTTTTTTTAAGTAGGTAAAAGAAGTGTGTTGAGCAGATTATGACATGCAGTTTGTTGGGAAAACCATTGAATTAGTTCATAGGTACATATGTCTTGGAACAGATGCTATCTGTGAAGAGTGGGTTGGATCCAGAAATGAATAGAAGATAGAGACTGTCCTGGACCACTTTTTGGAAATCTCATAGTGCTGTGGATGATCTTGAACTGCTTGCCTCTATAAAAATCTTATCATTTAAATACCAGTATTTACCCACAGATGCTCTATAACCTTAAATCATAAACTCAGAAGAATCAAAATTATGTTTGACCAACAGGTCAGTTGAAAGACCCAGGGTAGGTATAACTAAGCTAAGTGATGATGTACAAGAAGTCACTGTAAAATGCACAGTCTTTGTGACCCCATATGGGTTTTTATTGGCAGAGATACTGGAGTGGTTTGCCATTTTCTTCTGCAGTGGATTAAGGCAAACAAAGGTTAAGTGACTTACTCAGGGTCACACAGCTAATCAGTATCTAAAGCTGGATTTGAACTCGAGTCTTCCTAACTCCAGGCCCAGTGCTCTATCCACTGAGCCATCTAACTGCCAAAAAAATAATTTTTTTCATTTATTCATTTATGAATGACCAGAAAAGGAGGTGAACCAGCTATGTATTAAGAGTAAGAGATAATGGTGTGCTCCCTCCTGTCTGTCTGCCATACTTCCCCCCACTTCACTCTCAAACCATCCTGGCTTCTGCTTCACCACCACCACCATCACTACCACACCCATTGGCAGGAATAGCTGCTCAGTGTTACACCCTCCAGGTGGCAAGTGTCACTTTTTTCTGGGCTTTGATGAGCCTAAAGAACAATCATGAAAAGGAACCAAATGACACTAACATTTTTTTTAAATAACACCTGAAGGAAATCAGCCTTCTTGAGCCAAACCAGCAGGGATGATACTGAACCATCTGGCCTCTCACTCTTCTGAAGAAAATTTGGAGGCTTTTGGGGGCCAAAGGGAGAAGAAAGGGAGGGAGACTTAAAAGCGGACCTGGGACAGAATGAAGAGACATCTTTGCATGCTTTTCTTGTTTCTAGCCCAGATGCATGAGATCCAACACCATCCAGAAGAAATCCACCTGGTGGCTAGTCCAGCCTTTTGTTTCTGTTCAGGTGTTTTTCAGTCATGTCTGACTGTTTGTGACCCCATCTGGGGTTTTCTTAGCCACGATATTGGAGTGGTTTTCCATTTCCTTCTCCAGCTCATTTTACAGATGAGGAAGCTGAGGCAAACAGGATTAAGTGACTTGCCTAAGGTCACACAACTTGTGAGTGAGTCTGAGGACAGATAAGAACTCAGGAAGATGAGTCCTACTGATTGTAAGCCTGGCACTTTATCCACTGTGCCACCTAGCTGCCCTAAGTCCATCCTAGTCCTTGGTCAAATCTCACTTTTCCCCTTCCTCACTACCATGTTTGTAAATTGCACAACTTGTACCAGACTGTACCTCCCTTAAGATCTCTTTCATTAAAAAAGCAGTGTATTATATACTGCATCCTTTAAAAAAATCCCCACAATATCCCCCATTGGTCCAGATCTGCAATGCCATGTGTGGCATTGGCATTCTCCACAGTAGATTGCTGAGGGGATGATCTATGAAGCTTAGTGATATATTTCTGAGGACTAAAAACTTAAGTTTAAATGTGTTAGGGATCTTTTGGGGGGTTTGTGTGGGATTTTTTATTTTTGAGGGAGTTTGGGGTTTTTTTGTTGTGTTTTTTTTTTTTATATTGATCTGGTTTTTAAACTCCATTCTCAATCAACCTTCCTGATCTTTGTAATCAAGGCCCCGGAACACTGTATAAACAATGTGAAGGGACAGCTCTTCTCAGGTCCCTGAAATGTGTAAGCTGACTTTATACAAGACCATTTCTTTGATGTTAATCTAATTTATCCTGCAATTGCCTTGCACTGCAAGCACCCATACTTTGCTAGGCCATACAGACTAATAAAGAGACCTGGGCCTCATATACCTTGCTGACTGGAAAGGAAACACTCACATATGAAGTACTTACCACTGTATGCCAGGCTCTATGCTAAGCCCATTAGAAATATCATCCCATTTGATTTTCACAACAACCCTGGGAAACAGGTACTATTATTATCTCCATTTTACAGTGGAGGAAACTGAAACATTAAATGACTGACCCAAGGTCACACAGCTAGTGGCTATGTCACATTTGAATTCAGGTCTTCCTGACTCTAGACCCAATACTCTATCCACTCTACTGCCCAGCTGCCACTAGGGAGAGAAATAATTCAGTCTATCTTTAGGGTTTTTATGCAGGAATTAAACCAGGTGTTAAATTGGTGGGTTGACAAGCTGAGCTTGAGACAGAGGAAGGAGCTGAATATCCAATTAAATTTAACTGGATTCAAGAACAATAGAGCAAGGGGAATGAATTATACAAAAAGTGAGGACTCATCAAGGAATGCATCCTGTTGGGGCATTTTCCTTACCAAATGACTCAGTGCGGTGGAAATGATCATTCTAGTTCTTGACTATGAAATGAAAATCTCATATTTAAAATGTGTTTTAATTTCATGAATCTGGTCTGCTTAAAATAAACAAACAATATAGAAGTTTTGAAGGAAAAAAGAAAAAGTGATGAGAGATGAATAACCCAAGTGTGGCTCTGGTATTCCTGAGCTGTTTCAGAACCAGAAAAAAAAAGCCTCCAGGCTATTGTGTTGATCTTCGGTGGAGGATTTATAGAAAAAATATACATAAGAGCTTGAAAAAACGAGAAGGTATGGGGGACAGCTAGGTGGCACAGTGAATAGAGCACCCACCCTGAAGTCAGGAAGACCCGAGTTCAAATCCAGCCTCAGACACTTAACACTTACTAGTCATGTGACCTTGGGCAAGTCACTTAATCCCAATTGCCCTTCAAAAAAGCAAAAAAGAGAGAGAGAGAGAAAAGGTATGGCAGGATGGATTGAACTAGCTTGGTCACCTGGTAAAAGGTGTACCTAATTCTGATGAACCAACAAATCCGTGGAATTATTGATTTTCACAGGTAGTTCAGACATGTGCTTTTCTAGCTATTAGAAATGCCTCTGGGGCGGCCAGGTAGCACAGTGAGTAAGAGCACCGGCCCCAGTGTCAGACTGACCTGGGGATCTAATCCAGGCTCAGACACTTAGCATTCACCCAGAAACACCTGGCCGTGTAACCTTGAGCAAGTTACTTAACCCCAATTACTTAGGGGTGGCCAGGTGGCGCAGTGAGTAAGAGCACCGGCCCCAGAGTCGGGATGACCTGGGGATCGAATCTGGGCTCAGATACTTAGCACCACACCCAGAAATAACTGGCCGTGTAACCTTGAGCAAGTTACTAAATAAAAAATAAAAATAGAAATGCCTCTGACTAAATGAATGGCAGCTGCTTATATGCATGCTTCCTGTCCTTCCCTGATTTCCCACCCCACTCCCCAAAACCAACTCTATTCCTGCTCCTCTTGTCTCAAGCCTATGGAGCTTCCTTTCTCAGATCTCAGCCCATGGATATCTGAATGCTCTATAACAGTCTCGTCTAAGTCAGATGGGAGTGAGGTGAAATGCCTTCAAAGTCATCTTAGGTAAAGAATGAAGCTTTGATGCTGCCATTCACTGTTTCAAAGAAGCTTGGGTAGCAGGGGCGGGGAGAAAACTCTCAGTAGGGGTCTACTGGCAACCAAACTTTCTTCTTTTGAGTATCAGCCATTAGCATCTACGGGAAGTCCCAGATAGCTTTCCTAGAAGCCCAGTTCAGAATGAGTTCAGCATCTTCTTCACTAGCACATAACTACTTTTGTTCTGTCCTCTATGACATGCAGTTCTTTGCTGATATAAGAACAATTTCTGCCACTCCATATGTATTTGCATAATTTTATATGCTGAGCAGAGTTCTTGGTTTTATAGCAGTATAATAATTTTTTAAAAAGTGAAAATTGACAGGCTTTTGGTATTATTTGCAGCTGGTCTATCACTTCCTCTTATTAAAAGCCTCAACTTAAAGTACTATGCAATTATCTTCTTTGACAGGACCACAGCTTATGTCTTACATCCGTTCATCATTTTCTTCTTCGTTTTTTTTTTAGCATACTTTTCCCTCCTTAGATAAATGACTGAACATAATCCTTTTATATTATCGAGTTTTTTCCAGCTCTATACAAACTCAGAGTCTTCCATCCTACTGAAATCAAAGCAGTGAGATCTGGCTGATAGAATAGTCACAGTACATGGTGCCATCAGTCCTTTGAGCAGTGTTTGGGGATTGACTGTGGTAAAATAAAGGAGCGTATCACCCCAGGGCTACAAAGGTAGTCTCTACATCCCTCTCTCAACTTATGCCCTCCTTTCTGTCTGGTGTCATTAATTTGATTAAAAGGTGAATAGAAGCCTTGGTGGTTTTGAAGAATGTAGAATTACCGCAGAAACTTCCTCTATTAATGGAAATTATGAGAGGAAGAAAATGGCACTTGAAGATCAAGAATTACATTAATTTTGTGAAAAGCAATCTTATCTGGCAGATGGCAAGTGCTATTTTACTCCTAAACAATCTTCTATGGGTCTGTGTCCAGTGAGTGTTAGAAATCTAAGAGCATTTTATTTTGGCGACATTTCCCCAGCACTTGGACATTTAGCATCTTAGATAAAAGATAAGTTGGAAGCAAATTGTGTTGGTGAAATGGAAGAATGCAGTAATGATTTCAGTGTGGATGAATCAATGGCCAATTAAATGATTATATCAAATCCAACCCTTTAAATTCTGACTTAAAATAATCAAATTTCCAGGACTTGGAAAGTAAGTGTTATATAAAATTAGGCTCTGTGGTAAGCTTTCTATGACCCACCCTGGTGGAAGACGAGGGAGTTTTGGTTAATCAAATATTCCAGTAATTCTGCAATCTTTGATTTTGTCAGAGTTGAGCATTCTTTCTGCAGAAGTAGATCAATTACTTAATTCTCTGCCACTTAGTAGATGGTCTTTAAGAGTTTGGGGAGGGGAACAGAAGAGCTGAATGGCTAAATTTCACCGTTGTATGGCCAACCTAGAATTGAGTCTTTCTAGACTATCTAGACAGCCTCCTTGGCTTCCCTATACTTTTTTTTCTTTACTACCCTATCCCTTTACTCATTGCTGTTGGCCCATTGGTCAAGGTGGGGGACTTGGAATACTCCTTGCTCCACATTGCTACTTCCAAGTTCTTCCCCTACTTCCATCACTCAATAACCCTTTCTTCTTTGAGATCTATGCAATTCATATGTACTAGTCAATCAAAATCCTGGTGGCTGTTGTCTGTAGGCCTTCAGATTACTCCTCTTTCTTCCTCAACAAATTTAGTACCTGCTCACAGTTTTTCTCTCCTGCCCTCCTACTAGGGGACTTATGCACATATTTTCTCTCCCTTGAACACTCAAACCATTCAGTTCTTTAAGCTGCTCATTTCCCATGACCTACTCCTCCACCCAACCTCAGCCACATGCAAAGATTGTCATATCCTTGATATTGCCATCACCCACAAATGCACCACCACCTCCATGTTAGAGTTCCAAAATCCCCTTATCTGACCATAATCTATTGGCTTTCCACCTCTCCCTCTGCCTTCCTTTTCTTTCTTTTTTTGTTTTAATTAATCTTTTATTTATTTTTCGTTTTCAACATTCATTTCCACAAGATTTTGAGTTACTGCCTTCCTTTTCTAAACCCTACTCTTCTTCCTCACCATGACCTTCAATCCATCATCCCTTCAGTTCTCTCACAGGCCATCTCCCCTGTACCAGCCACTCTCTCCTCTTTTCCCTATCTTGACCCACCCTGAGTAAAGCAGTTCAACAGTTCCACACTGTCCTCTTATCTTGAGTGCCGGGCTTCTTATCATATCACCAATTGTACGAAGCCAATTCTTATCCTTATATGACTCCCATTATCTGCTACCTTCAACTCTATGCACATGTGGCTGAATATAGGCAGAGAAAACCACACAATCATTCTGACTGAGTCCACTACAAATTTTATGTTTTGTAACTTCATCTGGCCCCTCACTACTGCTCAGCAACCCTTTTTCTTCTCCTTTGTCAATTCACTACCCCACTATCCACAGCAGTTGTTCTAAACCTTTTAGTCCCTCCTTAAGCCTCCCATCTCCCCATCCTCTCAGCTGGGAATCTTGCTTCATATTTTACAGAAACAATTGAGACAATTCACCATGAACTCCATCTTCTCCCCTCTTCCTTATATCACCCTACTCAGATGCTTTCTGCCACTCTCTTTTACCTTGTTTTGATAAAAAGAGGTGGCTGTCTTCCTTCCAAAGGTGCTCCCTCCACCTGCAAAAGTTACAGTTTTCCCATTCTGTCCACTCTCCTCCAACAGATTGCCCCATCTGTCGTTCCCACTCTGTCACTTACATTCAACCTTTTCCTGACTAGTGGCTCTTTCCCTACTGCCTTCAAACAAGCCCATGTCTCCCCAACCTCAAAAACTTCTCACTTGATGCTTACATTCCTACTATCATCCTATACCTCATCTTCCCTTTTTGTGTAAGCTCCTTTAAAAAACCATCTTTTCTCCTCTCATCCACTTTACCTACAGTCTGGCTTCTGACCTCATCATTCCACTAAAACCACTTTCTTCTCCAAAGTTACCGATGATTCTTAATCACCAAATCCAAAGGCCTTTTCTAAGTCTTCTTTATTCTTGACTTCTCTATAGCTTTTGACATTGCTGATCACTCCCTTCTCTTTGATTCTCTCTTCTCTCTAGGTTTTCAGGACACTGCTCTCTCATAGTTCTCCAACCTCATGCAGGTCGCACGTTCCAACCATAGATGTCCCACAGGATTTTATCTTGGGAGCTCTTCTCATCACCCTATATACTAATTCACTTGGTGATCTCATCAGGTACCATGGGCTTAATTACCATGTCTACACTGATGAATATCAAATCTATCTATCCAACCTAACCTTTCTGCTGGACTCCAAACTCTCCTCTCCAACTGCCTTTCAAACCTCTCAAACTGAATGTTCAGTTTTATTTTTTATTTTATTTTAAATTCAACATGAAAACTGAAGTTATTGTCTTTCCTCCTAAACCTACACACACACAAACACACACACACACACACACACACACACACACACACACACACACACA
>NW_027187376.1:15232167-15325066 GCF_028583685.1 Petaurus breviceps papuanus | reverse complement strand
CACACACACACACACACACACACACACACACACACACACACACACACCCCTTTTCTTTTACCATAAAGAGTAGCACTATCCTCAGCGTCCATCAGGCTTGCAACCTAGGTGTGTATTCTTCAACTGCTCACCATATCCCACCCCAACTCCTATATCCAGTCTGTTGTCTGAAGCCTGTCGACTTTACTTTTGCAACATCTGATGAATATACTCCCTTCTCTATGATGCAGCTTTAACGTAGTGCAGGCCCTCATCAACTCAAGCTTAGACAGTTGCAATAGCCTGCTGGTAAGTCTATCTGCCTCACATCTCAGCTACGTGAAGCTACCCTCCATTCAACCTCCAAGGGACTTTCCTAAAGGGTAGGTCTAACCATATCATCCACACTCATACACGCAGTAAACTCTAGTGCCTCCGGATCACCTCCAGAATCAAATACAAAATCCTCTATTTAGCATTCAAAGCCCTTTATAATCTAGTCTCCCCCCCCCCCAACTTCCAATTGTCTTATGCCATGTACTCTTTGATTCAGTGACACTGACCTTTTTGGTGTTCCACAAACAAGAGACTCTATTTCTTAGCTCTGAGCATTTCTCAGGCTAACTTCTTTGACCAGAATGTTTTTCCTCCTCGTCTCTGCCTAGTAGCTTCCTAAACTTATCTTCTACAAGTAGCTTTTCTCAACCTCAATTCTAGTACCTTCCTTCTTTTAGTCATTTCCTACTTGTTTGGGGAGGGGCATATCTCCAGGCATCCTGATCTATATCTGGCCACTGGATCCAGATGACTCCAGAGGAAAAAGTGAGAATGGTGACTTTGCCCAACCCTCCCTCATTGTAATCCAATTCACTTGCATGTCATAGTATCACCTTCCTGATGTCATGGTCCTCTTCAAGAATGAAGAACAAAAAGTAATAATTTGTAATGTATAGCTTGTTTGTATATATTTGTTTGCTTTTTGTCTCCCCCATTAAATCGTGAGTTTCTTGAGGGCACTATCTTTTACCTTTTTTCTTTTTGTATCCTCTATGTTTAGCTCAATGCCTGACATATAGTAGATGCTTAATAAATGTTTATTGACTGACTAACTCTAGACTTTATTAGGCAAGTCATAGAACCATAGGGTTAGATCTCTAAGAGGTTTAACTTCAGACTGCATGCCTTAAAACACACACACACACACACACACACACACACATGCACCTTACAATCTAAGCTTGGCATTAATTTTTTTTTAAATACATTCTCTTTTTCTAAGTCATTCTTACCATACCTTTTAATATATCATCATAGTGGCATTCTGCTCATGTTGAAGGTCTGGTGGGTTTGCCCTATAAGAATGAATGACAAATTACAAGAGACTGATGCTACTGATGCAGGATCCCTTAGCTTGCTGATTCATGTTGTTTAGTTAAATTGCAATGCCTGGAAGATGAATAGAAGGAAAGCAAAATGCTGATGAGCAGCTATATCATGTAGGCACTAGACTTTACAAAGAATTCTTTCACTTTAACATTAGATACTCCTGAGAACTTCTGGTCCAACCTCCTCAGTTTTACAGATGAATAAAGAGATCTCCAAGGGTTAAGTGACTTGTCCAAGATGGCACAGGTAGTTAAGGGAAGATCCAAGATTCAAACTGAGATTCTCTGACACCAAATTCATCATTCCTTCTACTGTACTATTTTCCTAAGGTACCTTTCTAGCGGTGACATTCCATTATTGAATTTCCAATATATTTTTTAATTCAGCACCCATAAAAAAGGTTGCTCCTGTCCCAATTTTTTTTTCCAACTAGAGATGTCTCTTACTATGTAAGCAATTGCATAGTAAATATTCCTTATATGATGGATGTTTCTAACAACTAACTCCTTTGTAATACAGATCATTTAGGCACCTAGTGTGGAGTGTTAGATTTGGAATCAGGAAGCCCTTAGTTCAAATTACGCTCCAGATATTCACTAGCTACCGGTATATGACCCTGGAACTCCCCTATAAGATGAGGATAGTAGCACTTACCTGCCAGGATGGTTGCATGAGATACTATATGTAAAGCATTTTGTGTATCCTAAAGTGATATATAAATGCTCACTATTTAATGTTTACATTTGAGTTGTCATTTTTTAAAAACAAAACTCAGTATTAACTTTCTTTGGAAGGAAATAAAAAGGTCAGAAATATGTGAACACTTGAAAATTACATATTTATTAGGTCTCATAAACCATTGGGCTTTTGCCCCATTGATAGTTGAAAGTAATTATATAGAATATAATCCTGTTTCTTAAGATCCTTCTTTAAAATATGATTCTTTATTAAAATAACATAAATATTCAGCTAATCTCTACCTTTATTCTATAAACAAATCAAAATATGCTCTAGAGCAAGATTTAAAGAAATACAAATATGTAGGTATATTAAATGTGTTCTCTTTTTCACTAGATTTAAATAGTTAATAGGTCCTGTTCAATCTAATTTTGGGTTTAATTCTCAACTCTAGGAGCTCACCCTAATTCTTTTCCTAGAGTCAGAAGCCTTCATGGACTATATTCACTGCAGCAGTGCTTCTTCTTAATTTCAAATCCATGTCATGAAAGCTTGATACTTTGACCTCCCTCCTACCCCCATCTCTCCCCTGCCTTAGGTACCAAATCCATCAATTATCTACTTATTCTAATTGCCCTAGATAGGATTTAATCCATGCCCAAATTCTGCTAATCCAGTCTCTCAAAGGGGAAATTAAGCTTCCTTCACTCTGTGGTTTGGCTATATCAAATCCCTGTGTCTTGTCTCTGTCAGTGGACAAGCAAATAGAGAAGGCTAAAGGTAACTGAGTTTTTATCATACTCGGGGATGGTCTTCCTCCAATCAGGCTAAGGTTCCCATGACAACCAACTTGTATCTCCTTCACTCATTCCTCTCAACTTCCTCTCCTGCTTAATTAAAGTATAATCTGCATAGAAAGGGAATTTCATTAGTTCTGTAGGCTTCAGCATTTCACAACATGCTTTTTACACAAAATATTTCTTTTAAACTCTTGAAACAATCATTTAAAAGTCATATACTAGTTCCCTTACATTGGGGAAATTTTTTCACTTGCAAATTCACTTTCATTTGATTACATACTTGTTTGGGTTGGGGGTGGAGGAAGAGGCACGCATTTTTGTATAATTTAACTGTTAAATATTTGGGAGTAGAATTAGTGTTTGATTTAGTGCCCATAATATATCAGGCCTCAGTGCCTGAGACCTCCATCCTCATCCTGGAGTCTTAGAGAACAGTGAGACCAGTGCCAAAGAAAGAGGGGCCACCCCAGGTAGCTGGACCTTTTGCCCCGGCACCC
Source organism: Petaurus breviceps papuanus (assembly GCF_028583685.1). NCBI lineage: Eukaryota > Metazoa > Chordata > Mammalia > Diprotodontia > Petauridae > Petaurus > Petaurus breviceps. The sequence goes on along the minus strand of NW_027187376.1, from coordinate 15,321,726 downwards.
ACACTATAAACTGAGCCCCCAGTTTGATCTGGTGCTACTGCTCCTGTCTCAGGCACAGACAATAAAGACTACTAATTGAATAGGACTGTCTTCCTTCAGGGGAGCCCAAGCCACTATAGAAACCCTGGTCTTTTAAGAGAAGTTTTGGTACAAGGGTGAAGTTGTTTATTTCAGTAGCCCCAGACTGAGAAAAGTACGCATTCTTCAGAGCTGTATTGAGAAGAAGTGCTCTTCCTGTACAGCCCCTGTGCACTGACCATTGTTGCTAAAGCTGCTTGTCAAGTTGCTCATCTTGAATCCCCAAATAAAGCCTAGTTCTCTCTTTGGGATGTAACCCAGCAAGCCCACATCAAAGTGCTCTGTGCTCCACACGCAAAGCAGAATTGTAGTCTCTCAAAAGAAACATGAGCTGCACAAATTTAGAGACATCTTCCTTCCAAATGGTCATAAGGACTATTTGTACCTGACATGAGATAGAGCCTTCCAAGCTCATGTTGGCCTAACTAGCCACAGTTAGACACACTGTACACCTACCCTGACATAATGATGTCGTTTTGGTCCTTTGCAATAACAAAGACAGTAACTAGCCCAGGTCTAGTCATCCCCTTTGTTATGACACACCTCTCATGATTATGCCCTGACAGCTGCTGTAAACGAAGCTACCTCATATCATACCCATAAGAGTATCTGACCTGATCCATGGCAGGACATTCATTGTACAACTGACTTTGTGCCTTGGACAGAAATTTAACCAGGGATTTGTGTGTCCAGATAAAGCTTAAATCTCTCTCCCTCCCTCTTTCCTTCTCTCTCTCTCTCTCTCCCTCCCTCTTTTCTTCTCTCTCTCTCTCTGTCTCTCTCTCTGTCTCTGTCTTTCTCTCTGTCTCTCTCTCTGTCTCTGTCTTTCTCTCTCTCTCTGTCTCTGTCTCTGTCTTTCTCTCTCTCTGTCTCTCTGTGTCTCTCTCTGTCTCTGTCTCTCTGTCTCTGTCTCTCTCCCTCTCTCTCCCTCTCTCCCTCCCTTTCTTATATGTGTCTCTGACTATACATTATGAGATACTAGGAAATCTTTTCTTCACCAAAGTGGAATGTTTTTTAGAGAATGAAGAGTATCATTGAATTGCATAGCACATATTGGATATGTGTGGATATATACATGCAGTGGATATATACTGGAGGCTTTCACATTCATGGCACAGTGGCCAGTTCTGTAACCAAAGAACTCCTTTGCTGCTCTGAGCATGACTGAATGTAAGGTTCCCATGGCATGTGAGTGCTGCCATAGGAAGCACAAAATCTTAAACTGATATCATGATTGTATTATTTTCGGTAACACTGAAACCTTCCACATGGCTTGGTTAGATATTCCTTTCATACAAGATTCTCTTAAAAGCTACCTCATAAAGTTGTTCTTGTTGTTGTTTTAATCTGCAGCAATACTAGGAAATGAGAACCTTGGTTACAACTCTTCAGAATTTAGAATGTTCAGTCTCAGAGATAAGGTGAAGTTCTCCAGAGGCAGTTGTTATTTGCCCCAAAAAATTATCCAAGTGAATAACAACACCTCTAAAAAAAGTACTTATGAAATCTAATTTATAATATCAGTGAAAACTGAAAACTCATTTCTTATTTATTCAGTCCTATCTTTGTACTTTGCAAACCAGGAAGAGAGGAAAATCTTTACACATTATCAGTCACTCAGTTGCTGGGTCACACTAGAAGCTATTTGTTATTCATAACTGAGAAGGTGGGACTAACTAGTTTTTAATCAAATTGACTCAAATATTTAAAAATGGATTCTGCAGATTCCAAAATGTTTTAATTTTTTTTTTTTGCTTTTTGGAGGGCAATTGGGGTTAAGTGACTTGCCCAAGGTCACATGGCTAGTATTGTGTTAAGTGTCTGAGGCCGGATTTAAACTCAGGTCCTCCTGACTCCAGGCCCAGTGCTCCATTCACTGCACCACTTACCTGCCCCATTGAATTATTATTTTTAAGAAAAAATTTTGTTACAGATTATTGATCTTGGCTTGAATCATTAAGACCTATGTTTGAATTCTGCCAATGGTAATTACTATGTGATATTGGTTGAGCCATTTAACTTCTTTGAGGCTGACTTTCCTCATCTATGAAATGGGCATAATAACAGCACCTATCCTAAAAGGCAGTTGTGAGGCTCAAATGAGATCAAGCATATAATGTAGTTTGAAAACCTTAAAGCACTCTATAAATATAAGCTAGCATTTTTCTTTTTTTTTTTTTTTTTGAAGCAATCGGGGTTAAGTAACTTGCTCAAGGTTACACGGCCAGTTATTTCTGGGTGTGGTGCTAAGTATCAGAGCCCGGATTTAATCCCAGGTTATCCCGACTCTGGGGCCGGTGCTCTTACTCACTGTGCTACCTGGCCGCCCCTAGCATTATTCTTATAAATACTAAATATCATAGAGGACTTAATGGTAAATGTGTCTTATAGGGCTTATCAGCTAATAGAATTCATTTCTGTGAACTCATTAAAAATACACAGTATAAAATAACAGTTATAGATGCATCACTTAAAGCATCTTGTAGAACGAGGAATATTTTGTGAGTCACCTTTTTTTTTCTTTTAGTAGTATAGTCAATGATCAATATTGTTCCAGAGCAAAATAAATGAAAACAGCAAAGGAATAAGTGATTAAAAACTATATTCCAGAAGAACAGTAGATTCCCAACCAAATTGAATTAGCAGTGATTACCAATAGCCAATGTTTAATACAATTAACCCCAGCTCCCCCCCTAAGCCACTGCTTACTCTGCTCCTAAAAGATATATGACAAATTAACCTCTTGCAGATTTCAAGGAGCAGTTTTTGCAGTAACTTTCCTTTTATCAGATCTGTGTTGTCTTCTTTCAAGGGTGATTTTACATCTCAGGCAGTGCAACAACATCTTTATTTGGAGGTAGACAGATGGGGAAAGGAAGCAGGGATGGCTCTTTAATTAAAGACATAGAGCCAGAGTTTGCTTTTCAGGCTTATTGGACAGTATTAACAACAGGAGGAGCTGAGACTCATCTGATAGATGGAGCCAAATTTGTATCCACAATCAGTTTCTATGGTAACTGTATCTTAGGCCACAGACACAAACAGAACTGGGCAAGAGATGACTGATTTTATTTGCTTTTTTTTAAGAGACAAGAAAATAGATATTTCAGATTATTGAGAGGCTAATGTTCATGGATGTTGATTACATAAGTTTTACCTCATAAGGACCCAGTAAATACTTAAGATTTTCACATAGTTCTAGGTAACTTTGTTGCTATTCATAGTAAGTGTTAAGTAATTACTGTGTAACCTCTGCAAAGGTTTAGAAGAGGTAATATCCAGAGACAATTAATTATAGATTACTTAACAAATATTCAGTTACTACAAGTCATGAAGCTAGCAAGCATTTAATGTGAAAGTTGAAACTCTTTACAAAGTAATTTATTCAGTGAGGAGCATTAGAGCATAAAGGGTCAGCCCTAGAATCAGAATGACACTTCAGTTCAAATTCTGTCTTTTATACATACTAGCTTCATGACCATGACCAAGTCACTTGATATCTGTGACTTTAGTAAGTCCTAAGTTGGTGAGTTCCTAATTTGTATAAATAGAAAAAGCTTCCACATCAAAAATGCTCTAAGGTGGTGAAAATGAAGGTATAGACCCCCCCACACACACACACACACCAGTAAACTAGTTAATCAGTTGAACTTTCTTCATTTGTTATTTTTAAAAACTGGCAGATGTGGCAAGCTTGTCTATCACTGGAATACCCAGGTATTTAGAGATTACTGAACAGCTGAAATGAGGAAAAATCAGATCACAAATAAGTATAAATCTTTGTGAGTTTTGTGTTTCTATACATGCCATATTTATAACTATGTATTCACACACATGCATCACATTCCTGATAAGAATGAACTGAGCAGTCTAATTAGATCAATTTCTCCTTTGAAAAGTAAATGTTATAATTTTTCTCACAGAGCCATAACTAAGGCACAGTGACTGGGATATGTCCCAGGACACTAAAAGTTATAGGACACAAAAATTAGATGTATATGCTTCTTTAATACTGGAGTAACTGAACTTAACACCTGGCCATTGCTTATAGTACTCATCTCTGAATAGTAACTAACTTCCCCCCTAGCACAAATAAATTTGTCTCAGTTTAAAAAAAGAAAGAAAGAAAAGTAAAAAAAAAAGAAAGAAAACTTCATTCTGGATTCACATTCCATCAGTTCTTTCTCTATAGGAAGATAGCATTTTTCATCACGAGTCCCTTGGGATTGTCCTGGATCAGTGTATTGATGATAATATCTAACTTATTCATAGTTTTTCATGTATGTATGTATATAGATATAGTTTTCCCAAATTACATACAAAATAATTTTAACATAATTTTTTAAGTTTTCCAAATTCTATTCCTCCCTCTCTACCTGCCCCACTCCCTGAGATGATAAGCAATCTGATATAAGTTATATATGTGCAGTCATGTAAAACATATTTCCATATTAGTCATTTTGTGGAAGAAATCTCAAAAGGAAGGAAGGAAGGTAAGAAGGGAGGGAGGGAGGTAAAAGAAAAGGAAGGAGGAAAGGAAGGAAGGAAGGAAGAAAGAAAGAAAGAAAGAAAGGAAGGAAGGAAGGAAGGAAGGAAGGAAGGAAGAAAGAAAGAAAGAAAGAAAGAAAGAAAGAAAGAAAGAAAGAAAGAAAGAAAGAAAGAAAGAAAGAAAGAAAGAAAGAAAGAAAGAAAGAAAGAAGGAAGGAAGAAAACTTCAGTCTGTATTCACATGGACAGCACTTTTTCATCATGAGTCCTTTGGTATTGTCCTGGATCAGTGTATTAATGAGAATAGCTAAATCATTCATAGTTTTTCATTGTACAATTTTACAGTTACTATATACCACATTTTCCTGGTTCTGCTCACCTTGATGGAATCCTAATAAAGCTGTCCCCAGCCCCAAAACTCTAACTTCATTTTAGGCCTGGCCCCACTGAACAACAGGTCCACTGTACCTACCTAGCCCCCCCTACCAATGTCCTAACTTCTTCATATACGCCTCACTACTCACTGGAACAACAGGTGTGTCCCTGAACTCTTAGTTCCCACAGAAACAGCAGGTATGTCCATGTGATGGGAGCCCAGCTACTGCCTCTACCTAGTCACTTCCCCCAGACTCATTCCCACAGAAACAGGTGTGTTCTTGTACTCAACCACAATCACATCATCTATCTAACCCAAGACAGGACCACATTATCTATCTTGACCAGACAGGACCACAATAGCTAGCCAATTGGAGGGCAGCCCAACCAGAATGTTTAACCACTGAACCATAGATGGGACCCCTCTTCCATTACCTAATCCATTAACAAACTCTGCCTGCCTTTTAATATTAATCATATTCCTATATTCTATGTAAATTTCTATTTACCCTATAAAAATCCATCTTGCTTTCTCTGAAGTTGCTGGCTCCTCTTAGAACTTAGCCTGCTTCATGAGAGGCGTCAATCTCAATAAATGCCTATACTTGGATTAGAGGTAGTCTGCCTCTGAATTCTTTGAGGCAGTTCCACCACAACACATCATGAAACCCCAAAATTTTTTGTGTGGGCAGAGCCCCTACCACAACAGTTTTTGGCATCCCTGGGTTCAAACCGCAACAACTTCATTCTATATCACAGTTGATAATCATACAATATTACTGTTACTGTGTACAAAGTTTTCCTGGTTCTGCTAACTTTACTTTGCATTGGTTCATGTAAGTCTTTCCAGGTTTTTCTGAAATCATCCTGCTTGTCATGTTTTATAGTACAATATTATTCCATCATAATAATTTACCAGTTTGTTCAGTCATTCCCCAGCTGATGTCCAACTCCTCGATTTCCAATGCTCAGCTACCACAAAAAGAATTGCTTTTTTTGGACAGATGGGTCCTTTTCCTTTTTTTTAAAAAAAAATCCCTTTGGTATACAGACCTAGTAGTGGTATCACTGAATCAAAGGGCATGCACAGTTTTGTTTTGTTTTTAAACCTTTGGGCATAGTTCCAAATTGCTTTCTAGAGTGGTTGGATTAGTTCACAACTACACAACAGTGCCCAGATTAACCACATCTCCTCTAACATTTATCATTTTCTTTTTCTGTTGTATTAGGCAGTCTGATAGGTATAGGGTGGTACCTCGGAGTTGTTTTAATTTACATTTCTCTAATCAATAGTGATTTAGAGCATTTTTTCATATAACTATAGATAGCTTTGATTTCTTCATCTAAAAACTTCCTGTTCATAGCCTTTGACCATTTATTGATTGGAGAATGACTTGAATTCTTATAAATTTCACTCAATTCTCTATATATTTGAGGAATGAGGCCTTTATCATAAATACTTGCTATAAATTTTTTCCAACTTTCTGCTTTCTTTCTCATTTTGGTTGCATTGGTTTTGTTTGTACAAAACCTTTTCAATTTAATATAATCAAAATTGTCCATTTTACATTTCATTATGTTCTCTATATATTTTTGGTTCAATTATTTCTTGTATTATTTTCCCATCATGAATTATAGAGTTCATTTGTGTATGTGAGCAGAGCTGTTCACTCCAGGTGCCCAAATGACCAATTATGGTTCTCAGCACCCTTAATGTAGAAGATCCTCATAGAGGAATGTGCTCCAAGATGAGCTGATTATTTTCTGAAAGTCTTTAACCTTATTTAACTAAGTTCCTTCCTAAAATTCTTCCAGTTCTATATTGTTGGGGCAAGGTATTTCAGAAGAAGCTGTTTCCACAGCAGGTGTATGAATTGCTGCTTTGCAGTGGCAGGCTACCAATACTAAATGAAATACACTTTTTCCAAAATAGCCTCTAAAATGTTATGCTGTGGATTTTAATCTTATGATGTATCTGGCAGCACGGGACTCATTTTTTGTAATGGATCTGAGCAAGACATATTTGTAAATGAGGATGTTATGTACAGGTGAATAAGCCTTATTGCAACTCTCTGCACAGCCTTTCCATCACAGCAGCTTTTAAATCTCTTCAGCAAAATTGACGTATGGTGCATAAATTACAAGATTGGCAGAAATGTGTTCTAACCTGTAGAACGTGAAAAACATGTTAATTTTCAATTGTTTCCACTTTTTTACAATCAAACGTTTTCCAAAAACCCTGCGTGATTTATTCTTTTCTTTTTAATGAATTGTTAAAAATGTTTGAAAAGGCATTAAATCTTCCCCTCTGCTATTAATCTACAGATGGGGGAAATAGGGGGGTTAAATGGCCTCTTACCATATTGCTTTATAAAACTGCTGATTCTAGCAATGCCAAGATAGAAACACATACTAATGTAAGGAGCCCTGAATGCAAACAGCAAGCCCTTTACATTTATGGAGAAAAGACTAATAGCCTCATTTTAACAAGGCTCTTAACGCCAAGCCTTTAGCATGCATTGAGTGAATGGAATTGGGAGGACTCCCATGGACTAAAAGCTTCTTAATTCAACATTCATACCTAACATGGAGCCCTCCTGATAAACTCTCATAATCTCGACAAGTAGGGTTGCCATGTTGAAAGTACAACCAAAGCTTTTCAAGTTATTTTGAACATTTCACTTCTTAAGTCACATTACTGATGGAAAGATAAATATATTTGAAACCCAATTGTGTGCTCTAATATAACAATGTTATAGAAAAATTCTAGGTTTCTGTTATGACTTAAGTCAAGATTGTTTCTCTCAACTATATAGTTAAAGTATTACATCCAAGTTTTTTTTTTTTTAAGAAAACAGTTGGAGGCTAACAAGTGAGACGAAGTGTTTCTTAAAATAATTCTACTTTCAATGGATTATATCTTCCTACTTTTTTTGGTGAGGAAAGAGTTTCCTCACAAATTCCTTACTAGTTCCTTTGAGCAAACCTAACCCTAAGTTTTGTTGGTAACAGCACAAAAAAAGAACCATGACTGCACCTGCCTTTATACCTCCTCTTTCTCCCACCACCTCCTAAAGCACCTTTCTCCAATTTGGCTCTGTCTGCCCTTGTTCTTGTAACAGGAATCCTTTTGAAAACTGCCAATCTCTAGTACCCTACAATTTACTTAACAATTTTCCAGGTACAAAATGGAGTATTTGTGAGAAGACAGCAAAATGCTTGAAAAAGTCCTTGGAGTTTTAATGAACTCCAAGGTCAACATAAGCGTGTATTTTAGCAGCCAAAAAATTCCTATCGAAATTTAGGCTGGATTAAAAGAAACATGAGGTCTGCTATACCCTGCCCTGGCCAAATCACATTTGAAAGAATTGTGTTCAGTTCTAAGTAGAGCATGACGGTTATGTTCAAATGTCTGAAGGACTCTCATGTGGAAGAGAGTTTGGGCTTCTGCTTGGCCTGAGAGGGCAGAGCAGTTAGCAGTGGTTGATAGTTGCAAAAAGGCAAATTCAGACTTGTTAAGACAAATTTCCTAAAAAAAATTTTCCAAAATTATGTTTTTAGTGGGGTGTCTTTGGAAGCAATGGGTTTTCTCTTACTGATGGACTTTAAGTAAAGACAGGATGAGCACTTGTTAGCTTTGTGAGGAGGGTAATGCTCATTTAGGTACTAGTTGGACTAGATGGCCTCTCAGATTTCTTCTGACTGGAAGAGTCTGTTTCATGTAACCTTTTACAACCAAGGTGACAACTTGTAAAGTCAACCCATCTAACTGGAATGTTAAAAATGAATGGAACTGAAGAAGAGAATCTGTTTTCATCTTTAACATGTTAACTGTTGAGCTTCTGTTGTGAATACAATTATTAATTGTTATTATATATACTTAAACTTAGAGTATGCAAATGAGATATTGACTCAATAAGATATGACCTTACTGAGTCTGATTTTATTGTTATAGACACTCCCTCTATCAATGTAGTTCATAATCTTTTGATCCTGTGCAGTCCTTGCATATTTACATTTTCCCATAAATCCTTTACATTGGATCTACCTAAAATTCCCAGAGCTTTCCTCCTATTATTTTTCTATCTACAACAGAAGTGCAGGGGCAAGGAGTCTTCAAAGTTCTATGGTAGTAGCCTTGGAACCAGATTAAAATATAATTGGGAAATGTTTAAAAAATAAATAAAAATATACTACAACATAGATAATGTTAATTTGTGGTTTTCTAAGTCAATATGCAGTGTCTAGGATCTGTTTGACAACACTGCCATAGACGGTGTTAATATAGCACTTGGGCTGCCCATCTGTTGTCTCTCAATTCTATTATATATGACTAATCAACTGCCTTTCCTCTTCGTGCAAATCTCCACATATTTTGTGCAACTTTTCACATTCAAGTGATCAATGGTAACATACTAAAGCCTGTTTATACTTTATAATACATTTGAAATATTGATATAAAAGTGATGCATTTTTGCAACAGTGAACATCTGAGGAGCTTTGAAAGCACAGCACAGATTCTCAAATGTGACCCAACCCAATCTCTTCTTGCTATTTACATCCAAGTCTAGCTCATTATCCCTCTAACATGCCTTTTCAGGATCAGGACATTGATGGAAAATTCAGTACGCTATTTGTCCAGCTCTACGTTATGGTCAATGTACAATTAACCCTATGCGGGAAAAACAGTTTCAAATTTCTGTGAGCTTCATTGAGAAGCTTATGTAGTCACCCTAAGTTCAATACAATTAGAACATTGACATCTGAAATATAAATCTAAATTAAGCTTTTAAATTATCCATGAGGTGGATAGAGCATCATTGAAGAGAAGACTCAAGGAAGAAATCAGAGATCCTCTTATAGTCAGAAAGACCCAAGTTCAAATCCTTCCTTTAAAACTTACAAGTTGTATGACCCTAATCTCTCTCAGTCTTAGTATCCTCATCTGTAAAATGGGAATGATAAGAACATCTACTTCACAGATTATGAAAATCAAATAAAACAGCACTTTTAAACAGCTTTACAGGTCTTAAAGCAATATCTAAATGTTAGCTGTGTGTATTATGTTATTCGTGAATGTTTACTCTCTTATTATCTTCTGATCTTCTTATTTGAAGACAATAGCTGTCTTATGCTTCTTTTGAATCTTCCGCAGCACCAAGCTCAATGCCAGGCACATAGTTAGGCCTTCAGTAAATATGTCTCCATGATTTGTGGGCGTAAGAGGAGAGGGAATGATACACTCAGTTAATTGGTAAGCCACCAGCCATTCACTATATGCTCAGCATTGTGCCAACAGAATTAGAATCTCTGCCCTTGGAGCAGGCTTATAATCTATTTGACAATATAAAGCATGAATGAAATGGCAATAAACAATACAGTGTAAAGAAATAGTGACAAAATGTTAATATAAGTAGTACAAGTCAGTACTATAAGTGCTATAGAATTCAAAAGGGAGGAAATTCAGTAACAACCATAGTAACCAATGAGATTTTCCTGAAGGCAGCACTTGAAGCAGTTGTTACTTGGTTGGACTTCCATTTAGTCAAATAAGAGTTCTTTGGAAAAAACCAAGTTTTTAAATACTGGGTTCCATCCCAGGACAGGTTGTGGGAAATGGAAATTACTTGGATCCCAGTTTTTGCCTGGAAGAACTGAGTCTGTTGTTAGGTACCTTATGAGTTCATTGTCAATCCTTGTAACCATTCTGAGTCTGCTTTGCCATGGTTGGTTTTTGGCGTGCAGCAACAGCACTGATTATAATTTTGAGATGCTTTGTCAGTATCTGGGGTCTATAATTGATCTTCATCTCTAATTACTTTTCTCTCCACAGGTGTCTGGAAAAAGTCCAGATGGGAATTCACACAACCTCCGCTTTGAAGGGATGGAAAGACAATGTGCATCCTTACCCAGGTAGATCACTGAGGCATATCCCTTTGCCAATTCACTCTCAACTGCAGCCTTTTGAGTAATCTGCATGAAATAGCTTCTTAAATAAGGGATTATGGTATGATTTCCTTCCATTGCCTTCTGCTGCAGCCTTGGCGCTGTCTTCACAACTGTGCTAAGAATTGAAACACTTGTGGGGGGTTTTGCGAGAAGAAAATAGTATGTCATTGCAATTGAACATGTCAGCAAGAATATTGGATGCTGAACGGAAATTCTAAACCATTGCTATAAAAACGACACTAAGCATAGAGCATCAGGTCCAGAGACAATATCATAATAAATCTCTTGTCCAGAAAGTTGCCTAGGAGTATTTACTGACCTTGGAGCTTAATGTTACTAGCAAAGGGTAAAATTTGACCCTGGATCCCACAGGAGAGTAAAATGAAACTGACTTGAATTATTCTGTGACCATATTCTCTGTGGCAATAGCCAAATATTGCTCCAAAGGGTACATATTCTTAAAAGTTGCACACACATGAATACAACCATGTGGGAAAAGTTTGCCTGGCAGTCCTATCATAACATGATCCACTTATGCCGTAGCTGGACACCCTTGAAAATGAGATCAAATTCTCAAAGGCTTTCTCTCTTCTCCTCTTAACCGAAGACTAATTCCAGTCTCATATTAGCAGGACATGACAAAATGAGAACTTTCAAAGACTATGTGCCAATTTCTGTTGTGTGTGAATTAGATAGCTAGACTAAGAAACAAGGAAAAGCTAGTTAAGAAAGAAAAAAAATAGAAACATAAAGAAATATCTCACCTTTTAAAAGGAGTGAATGCTCATTAAAAAAATACTATTTTTTCAATTTGAGTAGCATCAGACTTGAACCAAGTCTTTGCCCAGAAATGTAGTTCCTACTTTGACTCAATGGAGAACAATGTATTAGCCAAAATTTTGCATATAATTTAAAAAATAAAATAAAATCATCAATGCTAGAACAGGCCTGCTTTTATAGGTTGCACAGTGGTCTCCAAAAGTCAAAAAAATCCCCAAACTAGTCAATAATTGTTTTAAACAATGAACAGGTATACTGTCCAAAGCACAAATTAAAAACAAATCAATAAATCTGACTTCCTTGTAACTAAATGTATTTGTATTTTCTCTCTATGTTATATGTATTCTCTCTCCCTCATGCTTTCTCCTCTTCTCTTCCACTGTTATTTGGGTTTGGTTTGGTTTCTTATGGGGAGCCAGCCTACACTTTACTATAGAGGTCTGTTGATTGTACTAAAGGCAGATGGAAAGAGAGCTAAAAGTAGTCAAATACTTTCCCGACCAACAAACATGGCCCTCACTAGTGTGAGACTAGGGATGGAACAATATGGATCTACAGAGTCATTTCAAACAAGAGAAAACGAAATCTCTAAAGAAATCTAACCTAACAATTATTAGCCATAATGTCCCCCAAACATCCTAGAACAGTTTTTTTTTTCACTTATAAGCAGTGAAATGCTTAAATCATAGTTGAATATAAACAAGTCCGTTTTAGGATTAAACACTGGGGGAGGGAGTTTTCTGACAAAAGCATCACATTCACAGTATTCTGTGCGACTGTATGATCAGAATGTGTGAATTGACCAAAAAAAAAAAAAATCCTTCCGGCAAAGTGGCTGAATTGTTCAGTTTCTAATGAAAATAATTTTGACAAAAAGTACATCCACACAATGGCAGCGATGATTAGATGCACGTGTGAGAGGACCTTCATTGCTACCTGGCAACCAGTAGTAGCCATGGTGGAAACAAAACAGAATTTAGATAAACATATGAAAAGGAGTTCATTGGAATGGTTTCTTGTTTTTTTAATGAGGAAGATAAGACTAAATTAACTATATCAGTTTCTTAAAAAGGAAATGCAAAACAATCCCAGAGCACTTTCTCAAATCTGTAGATGATTGAGTATACAGCAAAAAGGATGCCGAGAGATGGGAGGATTTCCCAAGCACCTCAGCTAACTTGGATAGAGCATCCACTTTCTGTTTAAATGCCCAGGGCATTTTCCTTGCTTTGAGGATCCTTTTCCCCCCTCAGGTTTAACTATCTAGTTAATTGAGGCACGTTGTCTCCCTTTTTTCAGAACTGAAGAATAATACATCTCCTCTTGTCCTTTCTCCACAAAAGAAGGAAGGAGCTTTAAAATATTTATGAAGTTAAATTTTTAATTAAAAATTGTGATAATTCTGTCAGTTGAAAAGAAATGCCAGCCTTAGAAGAAACTTAATGGGCAATGGGTTTGTTTGGAGTCTCTTTGTTAGCGTGAGTACCTTGTTAGCATTCAAAATACACTCCAGCATGTTGGTTTGTCCTTAAAATCTGAAGGCATAGAATCAAAAGGAAAATACTTCCCAATGAATTCATTGCTGGGACCAAAATGGTGCCAGGAAACTTTACTAGGGCAGGGGAGAGAGGTATTAGTATCTTTAAAATGGGCGCATGTAACCTGTTGATGTACTTTCAAAATAATGGAAAAGAAGAAAAAAGAACATTCTTAGTACCTGCAAGATTTTTTTTTCCTTTTACTCCTTTGAGTACAGTTCTGGAAATAAGTACATGGCCTAGTAAATGAGCATAAGACATTCACCAGAACAAATACTCTAACCAGTCCTATTACTACCACCACCACCACCACCACCACTAATAATTTATTTTCATAGGCAAATCAGAGGAAATTCACATAGCATCACTTTCTATTTGCTCAGTAGGAATTATTATTATTTTTCCTGGGTGAGCATGCAAATGGCTATTTCCAAGGCCAGGATAATATGAGAACAGTAAATATACATATTTTTTACTGTCTCCTTTTCATTGAAAATATTGGCTCCAATAAAGCTGGGAGGCAAATACATCATGAAAACGGATGTTTGCTCCCAAGCTTTTCTCTACACAGTCATTTCAACACACTATGTCTTCATATAAGCTTTGATTTTGCCATTCAGAGAAGTCTTATCCCCTGGGAGCACAAAAAGTAATTCCTTCTCCATTAGGACCCAAGCCTGGGCTTCTGGCTAAAGACTAAGATTGTCCATCACAGAGTCAGATTCATAATCCATGATGGCCACATAGATATGATCTATAGCTTTGTTGGTGGCTGGCTGATGGATCCCATTGGTAAGAGAGAACATCATTAAGGAAACCAAGATTTGATCGATTGTGTGGGCCAATAAACTTTCTATGGCAGCATATCCCTAAGCCCAGCCAAGTGTCTTAAAGTATGACATCATTCACAAGTACAACCAGACTGGTGTGAGTAGAGGAAGAAAAAATGTTGTACCAGAATGGTACAAAAAATACTGACTCTGAAATCAGAGTACCTTGGGTTCAAATCCTGGCTTAGGCACTACATATATAACCTTGGGTGAGTTGCCTTTCTGCGTCTCAGTTTCTTCATCTGTAATGTGAGGGAATTGGACAAGATGACCTGTAAGGTCCCTTCCACATCTGAGTCTATGATCCTATGATTCCTGTGGCTGGAAAAGCAGCACATGCCCTCCTGATGAAGCAATATCAATTAAATATAGGAAATAATACTCATGTGTAGCTTATACATCTATATTACAGCTTTTAATCATCTTCCAAGTGCTGTCTCAGAAAATCAATCTCTTAATTCCCTTGGATCCTTCATTTGAAAAATGAAACAGTTTTGATCCATAAGTGACAGAAGAACATTAATAGTACACCTACTAAAGAGGCAATTCTGTTTTATTAGAACCCTCCTGGGACTTGAAAATATGCAACTTCTGAGTTAAGGAAGAGAAGACGCTAAGTAGCCTGAGAAAGATTCTAATATATATTCTGGGGTGGATGGCAGCACAAAGCCTTCCCTACCAGAGAAGCACTGCATTTGCCAAGGCTGGGGGTAAGCAAGAACCGGATCACACCCTATTTTGTTCCCAGGAATTATGTTGTCCTTTTACACATAGCATAAGTTATTTGGGGAGAAAAAAAAATTCTCTCTGGAACATCTCAAGCCGCCTCTGACTTGCCTGTGTAATGAGAAGCAGCATACCAATTCTGAATTAGGATAGAAGGAGCAAACAGCTAACACTCACTTCCTTGGAGCTTAAAAGTAAATTTGCTTTCCAGGCTTGTTCTCCCTTTTTCAGCATTGAATACATTTGTGTCCAGATCAGGATACGCACCATAAGGCTACACTTCCGTTTTAACATTTCAGTCATGTTTTGTTGCATGCTACTTTGGTGTCTGTGTATATTTTTGTCCTCCTTCAGTAGGGTTCCAGGAGTATATGGTCAACCTTGAAGCTGGGAAGCTATGTACACTTGTCTGCTCTGGGATACTCTCCCCAAAGCATGCTGTCTAGTCATCTTCTGATTACTTTACAAGCATTTAATCACTACCTAAAGAGCCGGTCCCTCTCAGATTTCTCTTATTCACTTCTCCAGTTAACTTCTGTCTTACTCACTGCTATCGAATTTCCCTTGACCAGCCCAGAATTATGTTATAGCATGTGGAAAGCAGATGGCAAGGACATTGCATTTTTACAAAGCTCCCCAGTAATACCAGTGCCATTCTTTGGCTGAAGATAACCTGAATGATAATTAAAGAGACAAATGAAAGCTACCACAATAAAAAAAAATACACACATTTATCTGTATAGATATAATAATAAAAAACAATAGTAGTAGCTGTTGTAGCAACAGCAACTAGGATATGCATATATAATACATAAAACATTTTAAGATTACACAGTATACATATATTATTTCATTTGAAACTTGCAGCAATGCTATGAAATAAATGCTATTATTCTCCTCATTTTATAAATTAGGAAATTAAGAGTGAGAGGAGTTAAGTGACTTACCTAGGGTGACATAGATAGTAAGTGTCTGAAACAAAATTTGAACCCTGAACTTCTTGACTCCAAGTTCAACATTCTGTCCATTCTGTCACCTAGCTTTCTCAGCCATTTCTCACCAAAGTAATCAATATTCCAAAGCTGCTTCATTAAGTACTTTCACTTTGCCACCAGGCCATAATATTGATCTGTCAAACATGATGTTTTTGAAACTCTCCATTTCAGTCACAATGGATATTTTGAAGGTTCAACTTGTTTGAAGCTCCTTAAACTGTAGTGACTTTTCTTTCACACCTCCCTAGGCTAGAGATACATACCAGTTCATCTTTGTTCTGCCAGCTATCCATCAGTCTCCAGCATCTTCCTTAGTGATGAAGCATTGTTTTGTTATCCCTTCCTGTCCTTGAAAACCCCCTTTTATGAGCACAAAAACAAAACCTATCACTGGCACTAATTTTAAAGTAATACACTCAGATAATCTGGAAAGCTTGTCCTGTCTATCTGCATATTTCAGAGTGTAATTTTTTTTTTGAAAAGCCAATGAAGCTCATGTAGAAAAGACCAGCAAATAAACTTCCTCCTCCTTTTCAATCAGGGTCCCTAAGCTAAAAATCTGATTCTGTCAGTCGCCTATTTGACTGGCACTCAGTGCAGAGAAAAAGAAATGAAAATGATGAATTAGCAGTACTCTCGTCTTTTTTAAAACATTAACCCATCTCCTTTGTTAATTCCAAGGTTCCTGAAAATGCAAAATTCACTGGGACTTAACACCTGATAGAAGCCAAACAGTAGGGGTTAATGTTAGAGCCCTATCATTTTTTAAATGTCACTTAGTTCCTCAGATAAAAGTCAATTTTCATCAATGTCTTGGTCATTTCCTTGTATTTGATATATCCTCAATGCCAGCTAGGACAAGTGACATCAATTATTCAGTGGCAGCTTTCCATTAAAAGTTTAGTTAGAGGTTTAGTGATATCCCTAAAGTGAAGGTATCCCTAAAGCAGTTGTGACTAAATCTGGGCTGACTGTGTGCATTAAATTCTATTGTCTTCTACTTTTTTCCTACTTCTTCACAACATATTCTAAGCTATTATACTTTTTTCAAATTAAAGATTATTTTTAGGAGAATACATATTCATTTGAAAATATCTTTATTAATGCCTTTATATCCCTCTTTTAATGCATTCATTTCAATTCTGATATATTACATCAACATTTTATATTCAAATTAGATCTAGCATTTTCACATTTTACCTTTGCTTTTCCACTGTTGAGAACAATTTCTGAAATGATTAGATGTGCTAATCAAAGACAAAGATAATGCCTTTTTGTTTTATAAATCATAGTCATTTTCCCACATAACTCCTCGTATACGTACAATCAAACCCTCCCTTGTGACAAAGAAAAACAATTAAGCAATACCAACCAGGGAAACCACCTTATCTAACAGTACATGCAATATTTTATACCCATAATCCCTTCTCCCCTCTACTGAGGAGTAGGGAAGCATATTATATCATCTATTCTCTGGGACTAAAATTGGCCATTGCAATTAATTAATCTGAATTAAACTGCCTTTTAATATTGTTTTTGTTTACACTATTAGAGTTCTCTTTATTTTTCTCTTGGCTCTGCCTGCTTTGCTTTGTGTGAGTTTATAGAAATCTTGCCATGGTTCTTCAAATTCCTCATCTTCATCATTTTTTATGATGCAATGATATTCCATTGTACCATCTACCTTAATGTGTTTGGCTATTCCCCAATGGGGAGACATTCATTTTATTTGTAGCTCTTTATTTTCTGTCTTTGGCCTCCTTGGGGTTTGTGCTCAGGAGTGGGATCACTGTATCAAAAGGATAGTGATTATTGTTTTATTATATTACTATTTCATATTATATTATTTTAATGTCCTAATATTATAATTAATTTTAACTTGAAACACTTCAGATTTTTATTGTCAGAATACATTTAAAATAGATTAAATATTTATTTTCCCCTTCCTTCTCCTCCACATGCCCCAGACCAATAAAAAAAACACCACCAACATTCTTTTGTACCTAGGCAGCTGCTTGCCTTTCAAAGCCCAGAACCTCATATAATTCCTCACATTATATTCTCTGGCAGTTCTTGATGTTTGACTATTTTATTGTCACTCTACCATCTGCCTCCAAGAGCTTATTGCAGTGGGAATGATTGTTGTGGTGAGTTTCTTGACAGTGCTGAAATGTTTTCCTCACTATGCCATTCTGATGCTACACACTACTTCCCCCTGTCTTCATTTCACGTACCACTGGCTATTGTTTCTCTCTCTGAGTTCCATGTGTTTCGGCCTCACCGTGGTGTCATCTTCAGGCGACCACACTACTCCTATTAAACCAGGTCCCACAGCTTGTTGAGAATTTTCTGATTGGGTGTGTGGGTGTGTGGAGGGGTATGGATGTGTATTGTTTATAGCATGGGAAGAGACTGGCAATATTTTATGATCATTTCTCTCTGGGTTATAGTTCTAAGACTTTATTTATCTATTCATTCATTTATTTATTTATTTTTACTTTTTGGAGGGGGGGAAGCAGGGCAGTTGGGGTTAAGTGACTTGCCCAAGGTCACAGGGCTAGTTAGAGTTAAGTTTCTGAAACTGGATTTGAACTCAGGTCCTCCTGACTCCAGGGCCAGTGCTCTATTCACTACACCACCCAACCTCTTCTGTTCTAAGACTTTAACAGAAAGCTATATGTTCCACATAAAACAGAAATGTAATATGGTAATAATTTAGAGTGAAATGAATTGGTTCCCTCTTACAAATCCAAATTGTATTGATGCCTCTTTCCACCATAGTAATTTCTCGACATAGTTCCCCCCAATCCTCAGTCAAACTCTCTTTGCACAAAGAAAAATAGTTAAGCAAAGCTGACAACGCCATCTCATCACACAGTGTTTACAATATTCTCTACCTGTAAGCCCTGCTTTTGCTGTACTAAAAGGAGGGAAGTGTGTTATCCAAAACTAAAAGTGGTCATTTTAAGTAATTGGAGTCCCCAAATGCCTTTAAGTATTGTTTTCATTGACATTATTGTAGTCAGTATATACATTGCTGTATATATTGTTCTCCTGCTTCTGTTTTTCTTGCTCTTCATAAGTTCATACAAATTCTCCCTTGCTTCACTGAATTCCTTATATTTGTATCTCATATTAATTATTTTCTTCATTTGTGTCTCATATCCAATGTAATCATTGTTTTCTGTTACATTCATATTCCACAATTTGTTCAGACATTCCCCAATCAAAGGAATCACACTTTGCTTCCAGGGTTTTTTTTCCCCTTTTGAATGGGGGTGGTGGTGCAGTATTAAGAGGTTCATTCTAATTTAACATAATGAAGGGGAAGAGAACATGCGTTTATTGTTGTTCATTCATTTCAAACATGTCCAACCTCTTCACGACCTCATTTGGGAGTTTCTTGGCAAAGATACTGGAGTGGTTTGCCATTTCCTTCTCCATTTCATTTGAGAGATGAGGAAACTGAAATAAACAGGGTTAAGTGACTTGCCCGGGGTCACACATCTAGCAAGTATCTAAGGTCAGATTTGAACTTGTGAAGATGAACCTTCCAGGTCTGACATTCTATCCACTGTATCACTTAGCTGTGCTGAGCACTTCACAAATCTCTCACTTGTTCTTCCCAATACTTTGACATGGGGGCTATCATTATCCCCATTTTGGAGCTGAGGAAATTGAAGCAAATGATGGTTAGAAATGACTTGCCCTGGGTCACACAGCTACTAAGTATCTGAGGTGGGAACTCCAGGCCTAGCATTCTATCCACTGTACCACTTAGCTCTGGAATATGCAGGTGAAAAATTCCAAAGGTGATATTACAATGCTATCCAACCATATCCTAAAACTAGAGAGAAAACTCAGACTGAAGGCAGACACTCTAAAACGATCAAAGGGGCTAACAAATACCCATCCCTGTTTTAAGATGGTTTCAGCAGGAGTGAAAATGCCTTAGTCCATTTTAAAATCCTGGGACATGTACTTTGAATTGACTCTAAGGTTGCCTTGTTGTGAGGTAGAGAAAGATGAAATAATTAAGACTCCAGCTTAAATGAAATATACATACATATATATATATACAAATATATACATATACATATGACTAAATTAGTGGAATTCCAGAAATGAAATTTCATTCAATATTTATCAAATGTCCACTGTGTGCTGCAAAACATGGTATCACCGGTGGGGATACCCTTCTCCTATCCCTTTCCTCTGCTCCTCCCCCATTTCTCAAGCTACTCAGACCCCATGTGTTATCCAAGAAGAGAAGATCCTCAACAACAGAGACTTTTTTTTCCACCCTTTTATTTCACCCCTTTCCTGACCCCTAGGTGACCCAGATCCCATATGATGGCCAGGCAATAAGAACATCATGGATAGTCCCACTATTTGGATGAGCTAGGTCTCACCATGTACAGTCCTTCTGTCTTAAGACTATGCCCTGTCACTATATTCTAAGGTCCTCAAACCTTCCATTCTGCCCTGTCCCTGTACCCTCCAGACCTCCAGACACTACCACCTGCTATTACACTCTGCCATCTACCCTACTGATCCTTCCAGATCTTTCCACCTCCCCTTCAGCTGCACCCTCCTGTATGTTGTGCTTTACCCAATTAGAATGAGAGTTCTTTGAAACACAGGACAAGCC
The DNA here is from genome assembly GCF_028583685.1 of Petaurus breviceps papuanus. Taxonomy (NCBI): domain Eukaryota; kingdom Metazoa; phylum Chordata; class Mammalia; order Diprotodontia; family Petauridae; genus Petaurus; species Petaurus breviceps. The sequence goes on along the minus strand of NW_027187376.1, from coordinate 15,301,316 downwards.
TGTCTTTCTCCCTAGCACTTAGTACAGTATTAGGTGCATACTAAGTATTTAAGAAATGCTTTTTCTTTCATTCAATCCATCATTCATTCATTTACACATGTAGAGCAGGAGGCTAGAGCCTGATGAGATGCAAATTTAGATAAGATATTTTGCCTGCTTTTAAGGAACTTGCAGTCTAATGGAGAATGAGATGTAGTTCAGATAACCATAATAAGGAATCAATCAATAAGAATTTATTAAATCCTTATTACATTTAGGCACTATGCTGGCCCTGAAGGTACAAATACAACAAATGAAAGCAGTCTGTAAAAAAAAAAAAGTTTCTTACATTCTACCTGTAACACACAATAATGCATAAAAAGGACATTGTAGAAACTCTAAATAAAGTAGTTTTTTGTGCAGGTGAGGTCTAAAGAGAGAAGGCTGTTACCCCCCAGAGGTGTGGTTGAGACAGGGAAGGTTTCTTGGAGAAGGTGTCATATGAGTTGATCTTTAAAGGATGACAAAGAGGGGAAAGGCCAGTGGTCCAGTTGTAGAAAACAACATGAACAAAGGCACAAGTGTATTGGGGAGACAAGTAGACCAGTCTGGCTGGATCATGGAACATAAAGAGGAGTAATATGAGATAAGACCAGGAAGTTAGAGTGGCATCAGACTGTGATGAATCTTAAGTACTATGGGAAGCAATTTAAACTTTTCCTGGTAGGTATCAGACAGTCATGGAAGATCTTTGAGCAGAGGAGTACATGACCAGGTTTATACATAAGAAAGATTATTCTAGCAACAATATAATGACTGGATTGAAAATGGGAGGAAGGTGCCCATACGAAGGCTGATTGTTAAATTGAAATGAATTGAATTGAATTGAATTAGGAATTGATTATTGTGATCACCTGAGTACATTGGGAGTGAGTGTCTATCTATGTTAAAGTAGTGACCCTGGTGCCAGAGAGGAGTCAATGGAAACAAGAGATGTTAGGTGTATAGAACTGACAGACATGGTAACTTCATGGATATGGGAGGTGAGAAAGAAACCAAAATTTAAAATGGCACCAAGGTTTCAAACATGGGTTCAAATGTGTGACAGCACCATGGACAGAACTAGTAAAGTCAAAAGGAAGAGCCAGGATTATATATATGGCATTTGAATCACATAGTGGTCATTTGGTTCTTAAATCATGTAATAGTAATGGAATATAAAGATCCCCCTGTATTGGCTTGGTTTTTGGTGTTAAAACCCAGAGCTTGTTAATCCCACTTGTGGGATGGAGCTGTAGATTTGGAGAGACACAAGAGAGAGGCAGAAGAACTTTTTGGAAGCAGCACCCTTTTGGAGGCAGAGAGAGAGACTGAGAGGATTTCTGAAGGCCACTTTGAATTGCCCAGGACTTTTGAGAGCTGCCACCCAGAGCTGCTGAGGACTGAGGAGTCATGGCTGTTTTGCTGGTACTTTGTCTGTCTGTTTTGATGTTGTTTTGCCAGATTTGTCCACTGGTGAAAGACAGTCCTGTTGTTGCAGAAGTTCTAGAACCTGGCTGTTGGTTCCAAAGCCCTGAAGAAGGATTTTCTTGTTGTATGTTTACAGAAATCCTGGAAGAGGGTTTTACTAATGTTTTCAGGGGTCCTAGGACTGTTCTGAAGACAGAGGATGAATTAATGAAGACACTGGCAATGTATCTTGTGGCCTTGATAAGTTTTGTCTCCCCAGGAACAAAGATTGCTGAGAACTTGCCTCTTGTCAAGATGAAGAAAAGACCTCCATTTGGGTATTAAGTGCTGTGCTTAAACTTGTTGTAACTCTGGGGTAGATTCAATTGTGATCCAAGGGTGGGGAACTTTTGACCTTTTTGTGTTCTATGATTGAACAAATGAATGTGCTTTACTTATGATTGGAAACTAATCTCCATTTGAGAAGAGGGGCTTTGTGATAGACTAAATGAAGGTACAGCCTAGTGTAGCAGCAAGCACCCCAAACGTCCTCAGGGTTTGCTGCCACCACAGGTTCTTGGATCTGCTTTGATAAAGGAAAGCAACTCAAAATGGGTTAACAAGCTTACTTTAATCAGTCAGATATATATCGTTTACCTTGTTCAGGGGGAAAAGGTCAGCACCCCGAACTTCAAAGTATACAGGCAGAATTATCAAGACAGAAATAGATCAAGTAGACAGCTTTCCAAACTGTCCAACCATTACATCCATACCAAACAACATCTGGGTTTCAAAGCCGGGGCGCTCTGGACAACAGCTTTCCAGAGTTTCATCTGATCAAATCACAGAACACTTCTCAAAGTGAGCCCCAAAACAAAGCCTCACATCAGGGCTTATATAGCCTTCTCCTGGCTCAGAGAATGTAACAACCTTTTGGACCCACTGGCCAATCAAAAAGTATCTACTGAAAAACAAGCCTCCTACCCCAGGCTTCAGGGGCACTTTAGCCTAGGGGCAGGGAAGATCTTTAAAATTTACATTCCCATTACACCTAGGGGTAGAGTAGTATTTAGAACAGGGACTTTGTAATTGATTAAATGAATGTAACATCCTGGGGTGGGGTAGTACTTGATTAACTCAGGTAGTACTTGGAGATTATTTAATCACACTTAGTAAATGCTGTATTTTGAATGATGTCATATTTTGATGTTCTCTGTTCTTAATTTGTCACTGAATAAAATGGAGAGTACCTATGCTGGTATTTTGAACCTTGGGAAGTTGACTTTGCTTGGCTTTATATTACATTAGTCTGCAGAACAGTCTCAGAAGCTCTTAACCAACAGCCAGGTTCCAGAACTTCTGCAACAACAGGACTGTCTTTCACCAGTGGACAAATCTGGCAAAACAACATCAAAACAGACAGACAAAGTACCAGCAAAACAGCTATGTCTCCTCAGTCTTCAGCAGCTCTGGGTGGCAGCTCTCAAAAGTCCTGGGCAATTCAAAGTGGCCCTCAGAAATCCTCTCAGTCTCTCTCTGCCTCCAAAAGGGTGCTGCTTCCAAAAAGTTCTTCTGCCTCTCTCTTGTGTCTCTCCAAATCTACAGCTCCATCCCACAAGTGGGATTAACAAGTTCTGGGTTTTAACACCAAAAACCAAGCCAATACAGGGGGATCTTTATATTCCATTATTAGTACAAATCAACGTAATCATTTTGAAAGGTTCATACTACCCAGCAGCATTCATACTTGTAACTTGTGATTGTATGGTTTGTCCCTGGTTCTCAAAAAGGACATCAGGGAGATAATGACATAACTTGCAATTGACTTTGATTTGAGTGAGGGAGGGCTGTGCAAGGTCACCAGCCTCACTTTCTCCTCCACAGCCATCTGGGTCCAGTGGCCAGATATCCATCAGGATGACTGAAGATGTCTCAGCATGCAATGGGAGACCCTGACCCTTTTAAGCTAAGGTCTTTTCAGGTTCTCACCTTGAGTGAGGCAACTCCCATTCAGTGAATAGTCCTCTTTAAGAAATGAGTCAAGGGATGCCTCCTTTAATTAAAAAAAATCAAACTGGGAGGGGAAGGCCCTCAAGGGTTTCTGGCCAAAAGAGAAGCAGTTACTATTGACATTCACTTTGAGCCAGGAGGGCCCAAAAAATGACCATTAAGTGATACTTGGGCAGGGACCTATTGTTGTTCAATCTATGAGATTTAATATTTCCCAATCACATTTTAATCTGGTTCCACTTGCAGTCTGGAGTGTATGGCTAAGTGCTACCCAGAGTCACATGGTCAATACGTGGTAGAGACTGAACCAAAATATATCCAAAGTAAATGCTAAGTAACTCTGAGAGCTAGCAGTTAGAGAATCAGGAAAGACCTCACATAGGAGGTAGAACTTGGGACATTTTAGAAATGGTAAGGAGAGCTCAAATTCTAGAATTCAGTTTCATAAAGTAAGGCCCAGAAGATTGTGATTTGCTCACTGACTAAGTGCCTAATTTGGGACAGAGCTGGACCTTCTGACTCCCAATCCATTGTACCACAATCAGTTTACCTGCTTGTTATCTCATGATGTCTACCAATCATGGCAAGATGACATGACCCCTGCCTTCCATTTTATGTGTCGTTGTCATCTCATAATATAGCACCAGGTCTTAGAATGCTTTGGATTGGTGAGGGAGGGAAGGTGCATTAGACAACCTAATACCCTGCGGAGCACATATCAGCTTTGGAATTCCTGAGCTCCCTGGAAACACAGGTTCTAAAAGTGACAGGGTCACAATCAAATCATCCTCTCTGTAAAGAAATTCGGAATTAAGTACAGGTCTTTCAGGGGGGTCCTGTCTGTAAACCACAGAGCTTTAAAGGCCTCTTGAGTCTAGTCTCTCTTGAAATACTGCCTCTTCTGTGAAGGCTTTCTCTGAAATGGAGGCAAGATGGTGAGTTTTCCTGGCTGTCATTCCTCTCTCCCCTGAACTCTCATGTCATTCTTCACCCTCCATTACAGGAACATTTGTGGTGGTACTGTTTCATTAGTATATGTCGTTGGTGGTCATTTCACAAAAATAGTTACTTGTGTGCCATTGGAAAGTAAGAGCCTGGTTTATTCCTAAAGAAATAGATATTAGTTACAGGTGAAAATACAGCGTGAAGATGATGATGATGATTTCAATGCATTTTTGTATAAAAGATGGATGGATCAAAGGTGAAAATCCAAGGGTTACTATAACTATATTTCACAATATAGACTTAAAGCCAAAAATTTCTTTCAGCTCTTAGCTTAGCAGGAGGGAATTTCTGTAGGAAGAGAGAGATGGTTACATAAACCATTTTCTAAAATGGAGGTGGTTGTTTTAAACATAAACGAGTCATTTCAGCTTCGTGTAGATGGAATGGGGATAACCTGAAACTAACAGGCTGCTTACTGTCTCAGTCAAATTAGGCTTAATACTGAAAGACATTCCTTAAGAAGTGGAGAAGGTCAGGGGTCAAGCCATCAACTCATGGAATACAGCTGTCAAGGCCACCTTTTGCTTTCTCCAAGGGAATAACTACAGAAAATTCAGCAAAGAAAATATTTGAATCAACAGGGACAGTTAAAGAAAAAAAAATGACCAGATGTCCCAGAAGAATCCAGCGGTAATATGGAGGGAGCTAGTGAGCACAAAGTTTGCAGGGCTTGGATTTTATCAACTTTTCTAATAAATGTCACTTGGCTATTCAGAGAGAAGAGCAGTTGGTACAATATGGAAAGGTTTTAAAGTCCATTAATTTCTTGAAATGAAGCAGCTGGCCTCATTGGTTATTAAATAATAAGCCAGATTCTCCCTAGTGTCTAAGTCACCAGTGCCTGGTAGTAAATTAGACATTTAGGGAAGCACATCAACTCTTTAAGAAAATTAGGGCACAATTTAGTGTACTTTACCCTTATTAAGAGGATTGCATGAGGAAAGAGATTGTTAATGGTTTCACAAGACCTGAGTTCAAGTCTCAGCATTGACATTAATTCATTCTAAGGCCATGGGAAAACCATTTAATGTTGTGTGCCTCAGTTTTCCAATCTGTCAGGTGTAAATAACAATAATAATGATGATGATGTATAATGCATATATACACGCTATAATTCACATGGTTCCTTTGAAGAAAACATTTTTAGAACATGAGATAATTATAGCCATATGAATATTAGGTGATTTCTAATCCTTATCCAAATAGAAATGGCACAGGTTGTAGTTTAGGCAAATAAACAGTCCTTCTGTCAATACTTAAAATGAATTTCTTGGATTGTCCCTATGTCATGGAGTAAACCATAATGACAGCAGATTGACTCATGTATTGTAAGCAGCTGACAATACATAATAAGCAATTTTATGAAAAATCCTAGTAGGAAGATATTTGTATATTAAAATGTGTTGACAATTTCACCAGATAACAAAGGGGAAGATTCTCTTTTTTTTCCAGCATTTCTAAAATCATAACCACAATGTTATGCATATGGCAGCAAAATTATCCTTTTGAAAGGAGAAAGCTGACAAATGAAACTTACTATTGGGAGCCTACTCCAGGAATGCCTGGTGACCATGAACAGCTTATTCTATAAGAAAGTGAAAAACATGAGATTGTAAAGAATAAAGATGTCGCAAAGTACCTTAGAGTGTGCTCAGTATGAATGGGCAACAAGTACATTTAAACATTTCACTTAGGCATGACACACAGAATGAGTCACAAGCTATATTATATTATCGCTGTATTCTGGGACAAGCCATGTCAGGGTTGCCCAGAAGGTCCAGTGTGACTAGGCCAGCCCTTCCATGTGACTTGTCATCTAGACCTAACTCATTCCCCTAGAGGGTGGCCACTCAACCTCTTGCAGATGTTAGTTATTGGGACACCACCATGAATGACCTGCAGCTGGTGTCCTGCAATAATTCCTCGGTGATGGGCGCCAGTAATGCCTGTCATTTGTTTGTGTAATTCTCTCTGCATGGACCTCCATCTGCTGGGCACGTGTGGAGTAGACATCTATTAATGCTTTTGGATTCAGCTTTCTAATTGTACGGTAGCTATGCATCATTTCAACATGTTTCAAATTAGGGTTGGGTGACTAGATTCAGTGTGTTTTTAAAGAGCTTAGTAACTGTGGAGTGGCAGACAGATCTCCTAAATACAGATGGACATGCATGACCCTCATTCATTCATTTATCCAACCAGTCAGCTGATCCTTTCAACAAACATTTATTAAGCACATCCTATGTAAAGAGCTCTGTGCTAAGTACTGGGGGAAATGCAACATTTAGATAAGACACAATCTCTATTCTCTTGGAGCTTAGAAAAGGATGCCACAAACATGTATACTATAAAATGTGTCATTATTTTCACAGGGTGAAAAACATAATTCTTGGTGAAATCTGAAGGGTCCCCTTTCTTTCTATCTGCTAATTTAGGTTCCTCTAACATCCTTCAAATGATTCTATTTCCTTTTAACACATTATTTTCCCCTTTAAGTCATCAAGTAGTTATCAGTATTTTGCCGTCTTATAACTAAAGTGGGAAAGTGTTGTGAGTGGGATGGATGAGAAATGCTTTTCATCCATGATGGTAGAACAAGCACTAGCCAACTGATGAAGCTCCCATTCAATTTTGTCTTCCTCAAGGGAATCAAGGCACCCAGGGGACCTTATTTACATCTCCACATAAATTATTCCCTGACCATGGTTTGGAGAAAAGAGGACAAAAAAAGGGAAGAAGCAGGTGAGAGGAAAACAGAAAAGTAATAAGAGGCAGTTTAGTGGTCAGAGACACTGAATGCTTATAGAACTGGAAGATTATGCCACTGAGGGGGAGGAAAAAACACAGAAATCAGAGACTAGAGACAAGCTTTTAAGGCTTAGTTAGCGATTTTACCTCTGGCCTTAACATATTTCATTGTTATTATTGGTCCTTCATTTTCTAAGACATCATGGGGTGATGTCTTGGTTCGTGCATGAATTGGATTTAAGCCAAGCAGAGTTTATCTAGTGAATAAGATATTACACAAATAAACTATAAATAAGCTGCACATAAATATGTTTCAGTTGTACACAAATATACTTCATGTTGTATGTGCCACATGTGGTTGCTGTATCAAGAACTATTGTAGTAAGCAGCAGCTGCCTCTTTAATTTATGCTTTTTTTCCTGCCATAGCAAGAATAAAGTTCACTCTACCTATGGTACCAACTCTGGTAACAGAATTGTTGCTTCAAAGTAGAATAGAGAAAATGATTGCTTTGGGAAGAGGGGATGTATCTTGTGAAAATATTCATTTTTCTTCTTGAACCTATCCAAGGAGGAGCATGCAAAAAGGAAAATAGGCAATTAACTTGTCCTTTAGGATGTTCAAGATTCTAACAGCACAGCAAATGAAACATAGAATTTAAGGAAGAAAGGAAACACAAGCGTGTTAAAACTTTACTTTGCCCTCATTAGAAATGAAGACTGAAGGAAAAAAAAAACACTCCACCCTCCACCACAACCACCCCTGAAAAGGAAATCTGAAGGAAAATAACAGCAAAAGCCAGACTAAGCATTGGTAGCGAATACAAAAAAGGTTTGCAGGAAAATAGCAACAAAAGGTAGGCTAAGAGCTGATAGAGAATTTCTCTACATTCTTTCTAGAAAGCAAAATAATCATGAGCAGCTTTAAACAAAATATTTCCATACAATGGTTGAGGAAATAAGGAATGAAGAAACAATGAATTATTAATGTTGAGTCCTAGGCCAAACTGTGCCCTAAGCCACATTACTAGTCATTTATTAACCTTGGACAAATAACATTTTTCTCCCCTCAGTTTGACCTCTAAGACATTGTCTAATTTTTCATAAGGACAGCCTAAAGAGAAATGATGTTTGTAATGGACTTTCATTCTGAGGTGAAACATAGGGATGAAAGAGTCACACAATATAATTGTAAATTTTTTTAAGAGCACTATTAAAATTAAAGCATTAAATGGAGTTGTGCTAAGAGCACACTGCTTTGCACCCATGTGTGAACTTAGAGTACTTTGTGTATCTACCTTCTTGTTTTCCTAGGTAAAGGAAACCTTCCATGGATTGGATCAATACTACTCTGCTAATAATAATCATTATTATACTACATATTATATTATACTACATAGCATATTATTTTACTACAATACTACTCTGCTAATAATAATACTCATTATTTTAGATGAACCTTTATTAGTATGTTCATTAATAATTGTTTATTGATAGTACTTATTTTTGGAACATTGATCTATATCTTGGAGACCCTGCCTTAAAATAAATGAATAGAAAACAGCTCAAGGACCAGGTGGAAAATCCTAAACTTTTGCTTTCAGTATGGGTTGGTTTAAGAGCACTGAATACCAGAAGTGCAACTTTGGGCTCTCCTTTCAATTAATATCAGTGATGCTCTTTAGCAAGCTTCCAGCGAGCCTCTGGGGTAGAAGATAAGGTACCAGGGGCTTGCTGGCCCATCTCTTCAGCTCTCTCCAATAAAACAGCTGCTCTCCTGCCACTGAAACACAACTGTGGACTTCAGTAATTGCTTTCTCGCAGAGTCAGCTCTTTTTTACCTTTTTTCCTTTTATTTTTGAGGACAGATGTTTCTAGTTAGTGAGATCAAACAAGCTGCTTTATTGTGGATTGATTGTAAAACATTTTACAATCTGCACCGTAATAGATAAATGCTAAGTAATAATATGTAAGACTTTTATATTTTAATGAATACTATTAGGCATTCATAATAAGGTGTATGCAAACACCTCACCAAAACTATAGGTTTCAAGGATTAAGTCCTGGAAAAGAATAATAACATCCTCTGTATTCGGTTAAAATGTGATTATCTTGGAGAGAAACATATATTCAAATAACTATATGATTATCTTAGAGAGAACCATAGAACTGGCAGAGCCCTTACAGGTCACCCAGTGCAACCCACAGTTGGGGAAACTGAGGCCCAGATGGGGGAAGTCACTTTTTAAATTTTACACAGTGATGATAAATTAGGCAACACTTAATCTCATTATTACTTTAAGCCTTATGCTACTATAAAAATTAGCTGCAAACCACATAAGTACACAAAAGCAAATTATTGCATCTTAGTATGAAATAAATCAACAATACAAGGAGTGTATCTAACATTAGATAATAGAATAAGGATTCAGAAAAAAATCTCAACAGGTTAGATCAATAGGTCAGATGTAATAAAAATGACCTTTAATGACAAGTGAAAAGGCACACACTTGGCTTAAAAAAAATCCATTTCACAAGTACAAGATGGGGGAGACATGGTTAGACAGCAGTTAGTCTGAAAAAGATATAGAGGTTTCAATGAATCACAAACTCAGCACGACTCAATAGTCTAACATGGCAGCCAAATGTGGTAATTTAGGGTACATTAAGCTAGGTATAGTGTCCAAGGCTAGGTAGGTGATGCCATAGAGTCCAGGGGTGGGGACCCTGTGGCCTCAAGGCTACATATGGCCTTCTAGGTCCTCAAGTGCAGTCCTTTGACTGAATCTAAGTTTCACAGAACAAATCCTTTTATTAAGGCGATTTGTTCATCATAGCCTTAAAAGGATTTGTTCTATAAAACTTGGACTCAGTCAAAAGGCTGCATCCAAAGCCCTAGAAGGCCACATGTGGCCTCAAGGCTGCAGGTTCCCCACCACTGTTCTAGTCAGACCATACCTGAAGGATTATGTTCAGTTCATGGCACTTTATTCTAAGAAGGACATTGAAAAGCTGAAAAGTATCCAGGGGAGGGTGATCAGGCTGATGAAGGGCCTCAAGATCATGCCATATGAAGATCAAGTGAAAGACCTGGTGATGGTTAGTATGGATAAGAGAAGACTTAGCAGGGAACACGATTAGCTGTTTTCAGATACTTGAAGTACTGTTATGTTGAAGAAGGATTAGGTTTGTTAGGAAAAAGAAAGTAGATGGAGATTGCCATGAGTCTGATTTGTGCTGGATAGAAAGACTTCCACATTTCCAAAAAGCTAATTACCTCTAATGTTGTTGGATGTAACAACAATTAATTCTTGAACTGATTTTGTACTTTCCATATGTCTGCATGTGTTTCTTCTACTAGACTGTCAACTTCTTGAGGACAGTGAAATCTTCTCTCTCTTAAGTCCCACAGCAAAGTGTCTTGATTGTATTATGTACTCAATGAATATAGATGGCCGGGTTGAGAGTTATTTTATGAGTTCAAATACAATGAAAACATTTTAAATAAAGAACTAAATTAAATGACAGATTCAGATACTTTAAGGCTATATTAATATTTTTTCTAATTTTAATTGCCTAAAAATCTCAAAAAGAGGGGTGGCTAGGTGGCGCAGTGAATAGAGCACTGGCTCTGGAGTCAGGAGGACCTGAGTTCAAATCTGGCCCCAGATTCTCAACACACTTACTAGCCATGTGACCTTGGGCAAGTCACTTAACCTCAATTGCCCTACCTTCCCCCTCCAAAAAAAAAGCAAAAAAAAGTCTCAAAAAGAGAAATATATGAATGTTACTTTTGCATCCAAGCTTCTTAAAACTAAAATTTGAAAAATATGCTCATACAAGGGAAGAAGTGGCGAATTCCAACCCAAAGAAATAATGAAGGAAAAATCAGGGTCACGGGCAAAAAAAGAAACAAAAATAAGCCATTTCTACTAAGTCATTTTTTTCTAAGCCTCTAGTGTGCCTCTACTGAGTTAAGGGCTCCCTGGTTGTCCAGAGGTTGTCCAAAGGTTGTCCCTTTTCCATTATTCTTGCCAGTTTTATATTTTAATCACTGAAAATAAAAGGACGGGTTTTCAAAGGCATTTTTCCAAACCTTTGGGGGAAGACAGCTGCATTGGTGACCCAACAAGGCCTAGAGGCAGCTGAGCTGCCACTGCTTTTGTGGCAAGGAATGACATCTTTAATTATTCTCCACAGCAGAGGCGTTAGCCAACTAATGCTACTTCACGCCAGTTCTCCAAATCAGGTTTTGCAGCTGAAAATTGGTTTAGTATGACTGTTCCCAGTCTGGAAGCCAAACCTGCCTAGTTTAAAGGAGTACCAAATACCCCAGTGGTGGGATGGCCAAGAAGCAGTCATTTTTAAAAATTGAAATGACAACACATTCCTTCATAAGTCAACTTTAAATTATCCATGTTTATTTCCTTTCATCAGTACAGTAGAAATAACACAAGCGATTTCCATGAGTATTCTCTTTCTTTAGCTAAATAGCCCCTAAATGTTCTTTGTCGTCCCTTGTGGACCAAATTCATGCTTTAAAGTCTGCAGGGTACATTTTAAATACTATCTCACCTGAGTCTCACAACAACCCTGGAAGGTAGGTACTATTATTTTCCCTATTTTACAGAAAGAGGAAACTGAGACAGACAAGTTATGTGATTTACTCAAAGTCACATAGCTGGTGACTGAGGCAGGCAGGATTTGAGCTCAGGCCTCCTGTGATTCTAGGTTCATGGCTTGGGCCACTGGACCACCAAGCTGCCACTTAACACAAGTTACCCTAATGACAAAAGCAATTCATGTTTATACAATGACTTCCAATTAAAGTTCATAAAGCATTTCCCTTACATCAATGGAGAGCAGCATAATATACTAGAAATAGTTTTGGTGTCAAAGGACCTGGGATTGAATCTCAGCTCTCAGTTTCTACATTTGTAACATGGGAATGATTATCCTACTTCTACCTGGGACACGGAATTTTTGTATGGCACGCACAGCATTAAAGTGTGTCATAAATTCTAACCTTGGGCAAAGCACTACTTACCCTCTCTATTTCCTTATCTAAAAATATAAAGGGATTGTCCTAGAGACAATGATATCTAAGGTCTCTTTTAGACCTAAATCATGTGAAATTGTGATGTAGAAAGTGCAAGTCTTGTTACCCCGACCATGTTCATATTTAGTTTTCTGTTATTAAATATATTTTAAATACTTGAGATTGTCTTTCGAGAAGGTATGTGGTGAATGAGTTTTAAATATGGATCTCATTGAGATTCCTTCTGTAGACTTTAAGATGATACTATAAATATATTTTTCCTGCCTGAATTATACCCACTGAAATAAAAGTGCCTTCTTCCTGGAAGAAATATTTCTTAAAAATAAGTGATTTCAAGAAGTACTCATCTGTGAACCTTTTACCGATTAGAAATGGCTCCCTACTTAAGACTTTCTAATAATGTCCTTTAAGGAGCATTTTAGCTCATTTTTATAACACATCTAGGTTTGGTGATTTATATTAAACATTAAATGTAATAAATTCAGACTTTTTTTTTTTTCAAAAATGAGCTACAGTGTCTCTGATTCACCCATTTTAGTGGAATGCTCCCTGGAAGGTTTAATTTCTATCCTTACTTGTAATAAAACAAGCTTCAATTGTCTCTTCCTTGACATCTCTATTAACAGAAATGACATGTTTGCAGTGACATGGTAACAAGATCATTTGTTGATGCTATTTGATGTTAAAGACCAAAGGTCCACTCCCAAAGGCCTGAGCCCACTACATACATCGCTGACTTTAGCTTTCTTGAATGTTGTGCCAAAGACTGTGTGAGCTTTGGCCTTTTAATTATACAAAAGCCAAAAAGAAAAAAAAAGTTTCAAGGGCTAAGAGAAGATAGTTCAAATAAGTTGCTTTATGTAACTGCAGTTTTTTAAAAAATTGTGCTCAAAGAATTGAGCCTTGAAATTTAAATTGACCTATAAAATAGAGAAGTGTCAGAAATTGATAGTCTTCCTATTTTCCATCCATTCTGGAGATTACATATGTTTTATTTTTCTAGGATCCTTGGGCTTAAAGGTTGAAGGACCCATAGAAATAGATAATTTTCTACAACCTCCAGATACTGAGGACTAGAGAGGTAAAAATGATGTACCTAAAAATAATAACAAGAATTACAATAATAATAGTAATAATTGACATTTCCATTAAGTCGACAAAGCATTTTATATACTTTATCTCTGTGAAATCTCATAACTGCCTAATAAAATCCATACTGTTTTCAAGGCCTCTCGGTGACTCCATAGTGCATAGAGCACTTGAGAAAGACTTGAGTTCAAATCCAACCTCATACATTGACTAGCTCTGTAACCCTGGGTAAGTCACTTTGCCTCAGTATCCATAACTGTAAAATGAGGACAAAAATAGCATCTGCCTCGCAGGATTGTTGTAAAGTCTTTTAAAAGGAGATACTTTTAAATGGTTTTACAAACCTTGGATGCTGTATAAATGGTGGTTATTTTCATCATCTCCATCATCATTTTATAGATGAGGGATCTGGGATTCAGAGAGATGATTTACCAAAAGTCACCCAGGTTTAAGGAAGAAAGTTGGGATTAGAACCTAGTGTGTCTCTCTCCAAATCCAAGCAAGTTCACTTCCACTATACCATTGAGGAGAGATGGTCACACCACATGGGTGAGGTCTTTTAGTTCTATTGTACAAAGGGAACGGAATAGTTAAAAAAAAACTCTTAAAACTCTGTATTTGACACAACAGTAATTTAAGATCTCCATTAAAAATTATGGTGTAACTTTTGCTCTAAAATGCCTTGCTCCACTCTGTAAGTAAGTTATAACAACATTATAAATTCAATTTTTGCTTTGTTTTGAAAATAAAAACACATTTTTCTTTCCTTCTTTACCTCCTTTTTTTTTTTATCTAGGCCAGTGATTTTCTCCATGCTAAAAACTCCCAAGATCTCCCATATTGAAATTTTCTCCTCCACAGTAATTCAGATGTGCAATTCATCTGCCTCCTTTAATGTCTTAGCCTAAGATCTTTTTATTAAGGGGATTTGTTCTGTGAAGTTTGGATTCAGTCAAAGGGTTTTACTTGAGGACCTAGAGGACCATATGTGGCCTCAAGGCCACAGGTTTCCCACTCCTGTCTTAGAGAGTTCCCAGCCTTGTGACGTCCAAGGCCATATAACTATTAAGTGTCACAGAGGCACAGCTTTAAAGCCTGGTGTCTGTGACTTAAAGTCCAGAACTCTGTCTCAGTAAGTTTTCATTTCCTAAATAATGAAACTGCTTACCTTTCAAGGCTCCAACTAGGACTAACATGAGCTAAGATTATTTACACAATATTCATCAGGAGATTCCAAGTGAGGAAAGATGAAAGGAACTTGTTTTTCCCCATGAGACAAGATTCCCAAGGGAAGACTAATTCCATTGTTCATGGGCACAGAGATTAGCTCAGTTAGAACATGGGATGATGAGGCCACCACTCTGGGCTAAGTCCTCATATATTTCTTTTGGCTCTGCTCTGTTCCATGGCACTCTTAGACCTGGCTAGCCATCTTGGCTAGGGCCATTTGGAGGACTGGTGGGAAGTCATGGAGGAGCCAGTGTAAATCCATCACTAGCACAGGCAGTCCCCCAACTTACAAAAGTCCATTTGTAAATTGATCGTTTGGAACTTGGAAATGTTTTCCCATGGAAACAATGTTATACGAGGTGGTTAGGTTCCTAGGCCAGCCCACAAAAGTCTATTTAACCTGTAATGTAGCTGAAGTACACTGTAGATTTGGAATGGGGGAAAAAATGGTAGAAAATAAAACTTATAATTGTAGTATTTAAGGAAAACAATAAAATTGAATAAGAAAGTGCTTTCTTTGTCTAAATTGTTAGTGCTTCGGGGAAAGTGGATTTGATTATAGGATGGAGATGGAGACTTTATGGAGATTCTAAAGGAGATATTTGGATATTTTCAAAAGCTATGCAAATTGATGGCCTTGCTTGCTTTGGGGCACTTTCCTTTAAAAAAAACCATTTTCAATTCTTAAGATTATTTGTTTTTCAATTCAACAAAAATGTGTATTTCAATAAAAATATGTGTAAGGGCCAGTGCTGGGGATAAATTAAAACAAAACAAAACAAAACAAAAATATGCCCTCAAAGAGCTTCTGTTTCTATTGGCTCACAAGCTAAACAAAGAAAGAGAGATTTACCTTGGATTCAACAAAAAAAATGGGGGGGGGAGGGGAGCAGGAAAAATGGAGTTTAATGGAATATATATATATGGGTAAAAAGAAAAGATATTCACCTGAAACAAAATTAATTGATATGTACATATGAAAATAGAGGGCAGACAAATTTAACTGCTTTGGATAATCTCCCTACTAACTAATAAAGGATGTGGAAAAAAGGAAGTGATGGAGAAAACCAAGTTAAATTGGTTTCCAAGACCAGCCATCAGGTTGTACCCTCCTGGGGTCAGTTTGTTTACTCTTCTAGAGAAGGTATGCAAGAAAGGGACCACTATTCGAATATCTTATATGTTTTTAAGCTAGCTCTTTGTAACTTCAGGAGTGTCTACTCCAGAAAAGCAACACCAAGGACATACTTTATTTACTCAATCAAATCACCCCACCCTCACTTAAAGGATGTTCTACCAGTAAGCCTCTAATCACAGGCTTTAGACTTAAGTGTGAAAAGTCCTTGAAAGTCTTTGAATGAAGTGTTCAGACTGAGGGGTCTCCTGAGGAGTCCCAAAGAGTGTCTAGATGAGAGAGAGTACTGCAGAAGGCCTCCTGTTAGGGACTGAAGGATGCCCTTCTTCTCTTCTTTGGCCAGAAGAGCTTGTAGCTTCAGAGGGTCCAGAGAATTTTGATCTTTCCATTTGTGTCCTGGCAGAGTCCCTATATCAGTTAATGGTGCTGTCTGCATTAGGATCCAAGGACAAACTAGGCACAGATTTATCCAACTTGAAAGGGAAGTTCTTCGGTCTCATGAATGGGAGAAAAGAATTTCCAGTCATTAAGAGTTACCTCTTCATCACATGTGCTCTTTAAGCTTGTGCCCCCTTTCCCCTGGACTCTTTATGAACTTCTGGGGCAGAATAAGGGGATGTTCTGTACGAACTGTTCTTACTACAATATCTTATTAAATACTCCCTTTCTAAAAGCTGCTCAAGGCTGGCTAAATAAATGTTTCAGCAAGGTGGTGAAGTGAATAGGATACTGACCCTGGAGTCAGAAAGACCTGGATCTAATCTCTGTGTCAGACACTTAGTAGCCGTGTGAGCTTGAACAAGTCACTTAACTTCCATTTGCTCAACTGTAAAATGGAGATCATAACCCTATCTTGAAGGGTTATTGTGAGGATCAAATACAATAATATGCTCTATATAAATGTTTATTCCATTCCCTTCCCTCTTGGAGGGAGGTATACTTTTGGTGTTCAAGTAGAGGGCATTAGAAAATAACCCCTGTTTCCCAGAGGAGGAGATTTAGGCTGGTACCTTAGGGACTCAGTCTCATTTGTGAGAGTGGGGATTGTGATAAGGATGCATCAAAACTTACATGGACTTCATTTGTTGATGAAGGACAGGAAATGAGTGACACTGAACAATTAATTAACTTTACCATAAAAAAACATATTTAACACATGGGTTCTGTGCTAACGGCTGTGATAAATACAAGGCATTGCAAGCTGAGATGATGACTGTAAGATTACTAGATACTAGAATTCTAGAACAAAGATCACTTCTTTCCTCTCCCTTTTCTAGACCCACCTTAGGAAAAAAAATGTAGAAAATGCTTTCTAGGATCACTTTAGCTAAGACGAGATGATATCTTGAGGTCCTTGCTGCCCTTGATTCTGTGAAGCCATATGACATTGAAATAAATGACCCATTATGGGAACATGTCTATGGAATCTAATTTATCTAGACCAATGGGGACAGTGATCTGGACATAAAAACTAGGGTGATATAATTACCTGGGCCCACTAGGCATTGTCCCCTTCTTCAAACTTCCATTTTCATCACAGTGTCACCTCTACTTCTAATCTTGGGCCAAGAATTTCTGACCTTGAAGGCCAAACCCAAAACTTTATGAGGAGAGTCCTCATAAAGCAGAAAATCAGGTTAAGGTAGCCAGATTTTCAATGGTCTGCTGTCTCAATGAGAATTGCTACTATTCTCAATCTTCTTGCAAATGCATCAGATTCAGAGTTGCTGACCTTGACATACCAAAAGATATTTGGAGCACTTGCTTTAATCTGAAGAATTATTAGGATTTCATTTGCACAGTGGAAAAAAATACCATATTTGAAATCAGTGGACCTGAGTTCAAATCCTGTTTCTGCCACTATATGATCTTGAAAAAGCCACCTAACCTCAGTGGGCCTCAGTTTCCTCAACTGTAAAAAAGGAATTGGATTATATAATCTCTAAGATTCATCCTATTTCTAAACTATGATCCCATGCATTTCAAATTTAAATCCAAGCATTCAGTATCTCTTGAATAAATTTCCTTAGTTTGTTTCAAGGCTCCTTTCCAGTGCTACCCTCTTACATAAAACCTTTTCTGAGCCCTCCAATTGTTTGCTGCCCTCCTTCCTTTCCTGAAATTACTTTGTATTTATTTATTTATCTTTATAGATGTAGTATCTTTGCCCCATCTTCAGTCAAAAGAGTCAAACACAATAGCAACACTCCTCAGTGCTGCAGAAGCAGATTAAAATATATTTGGGAGGGGTGGCTAGGTGGCACAGTGAATAGAGAACCAGCCCTTGAGTCAGGAGGTCCTGAGTTCAAATGTGACCTCAGACACTTAATGCTTACTAGCTGTGTGACCTTGGTCAATCACATAACCCCAATTGCCTTGCCTTCCCCCCTCCAAATATCGATCTATCAATCTATCGATTATACATATATATATATATATAATAGAATATAGATTTTAATGTGTGGTTTTCTAAGACAATATGGGACCTACAGGGATCCTTATCCCCAATTCTATTTTAGTTTGACACCACTCACCCAGTAGATGGTAAACTCCTCCAGGTCAGGAATGGTTTCATTTTTGTCTTTGCATCCCAGGAACTTAGCACAGGCTCTTAATGAGTGGTAAGTGAATTGAAGTCCAAAGGAAAAGGCTGCTCTAAATATGCACCTCTGTGGCTACCTCCACTGTTCAAAGCACACATTTTCAACCTTTGGAAAGCGCAGTTGTTGACCCACAAATGGCGTGTAGGACCAGGTGCATCTGGATTTCTGTATAATTACACTCACAAGTAACTACATGCAGGCACAATTAGGCACTTGCACCTTGTTTGAAGGCACAGGTGTCTAATTGAACCCACAAATGGCCATTTGGCAGTCATGATTCAGTATGCATGCAGCTGATTATGGGCAGTAAGTGGTACCAACGAATAAGAAGGCCTGGTTAAGGAAACACTGTAAATGGGTTCCCTCAAAGCTCCATAGCACCAGTTACTGCCCTCTCTCTTCTAACTTAACACTTCAACTAAGTCTCTGCCCCACGGTGAGAGGCGTCTTTAAAGTCGGTAGGCCCAAAGAAGAAAATATCTTCACAGTCTTTAAGAAAGTGAATGCTGCTTTATGCTTTTAGACTAATTAGACCTAATCAAACACATACTGTAAACCTGGTCAATCAGAAAGTGTATTCCTGCCCTGATAGGACTGGTCTGTTTGTAGTGGCTACAAGACTGAAATATGTGTCCCCAGGGACACTTTGGTAAATATTAGTTTTCTAAGGGTTAATCTATTCTGATGAATCATTTAATAGGAATGAGAGTTATAGGGCTTCCTCTTGCCTTAGGAAGGATCCAGTAGATATTTATTTAAATAGGGAGAAGTTGTAGAGAAAGGTGAGAAGACATGGAAACTGGGAGCTGTTCCCCAGGAGCTCAGCATGGGGTAGGGGCAGGGAGTAGTAATTGATATCCTCAGGTTTCACAACAGCTGAAGCAACAAAGCCAGGAATGGACACATGGTCACTTACACAGGTTCAACTGTCCAAAGAAAACGTGGGGAAAACTTTATCGGCTACCACACTCCAACCTTAAGGGTAAACCTAGGGAATATACAGTGTGCCATGTTTGGTCCCCCATCTTCTTGGGGATCTGAATGAATCATACCAGCAATTGTCATCAGAACCCTTCGGCAAAAGCATTGGGGTATTTCCTTGGTACAGCCTATTCCATACTTAGAAATGAAAGGAGTAGAAAGTGATTTTCCAGCTCAGGAAAATTCTCAGAACAACAAAGATGAGTGAGCATCTTAGGAAATTTCATTCCAAAGCAGTTCAAGTCAGTATCATGAGCTGAGTTTTTTTTTTTTTTTTTTTTTTTGGAACGAAGCACACATTATCTTGGCCATGCATATCATTTATTTACAAAGTAAGATAAGTTTGTGGTTTAACCACCTTGACAAGTTCTATATCTGTCTTAGCTCTCCACTCACTTTAATATTCTATTCTTTATTTACGATGATATCCTCCCATTACAGACCAGGCACTGCAATTGTAATAAATCTCCATAAAAAGCCCATTCTAGTTCCAAGTTACCATGGGCTTAATATGAGCAAGAACAATTTGAAAACATATATTGATTGTGCTTTTTTATGGACTGTGTGACAGGCTTAACTCAGGACTTCTTTCATTTTTACTGGATTGAATCTCAACCTTAATGTCAACTTAACATAATTCTTTTATGTGAATGGCCATTCTTCTCTCTCTCCTCACCACATATCCAAGGAGGTCTATTCTAGTGAAAAATTACTCAAGAATTCCCTTCATCATAGAGATTTCATCAGAAAAGTTTTTTTTAAGTGGACAATGGAAAACATTCCATTTCCCATTACTTGTCTTCTTTGTGTGTTGCCTTAAGATATAAATGGAAGTTATAATTACATTGGCAGTTTGGAGGCAGAATAAAAATTATTTGCAATCCAGTGTTTCATTTTTTAAAAAATCAAAGCAAAACCTTTAACCCTGATTTTTTTTCTACTATGTGAAATTTTATTTTGAGCCACCTTTTTGTAAGGCAAGTTATACTTTATGAACATCAAAGTTTTATAAGTAGAAAAAGTTTCTACCCTGCCCACTGAATACTGTTGTATATTCTAAGTAGCCAGAGCTGTATGACCTATTTCCCATATGGAAAGATGCTCTCAAATTCTCACTTGGTGGTACAATGAAAAGAACTTTAGGTCCATAATCAGGAGCCCTGGGTTCAAATCCTCATTCTTTCACTGACATCAGGCAAGTCATCTAATTTCTCTGGCCCTTAGTTTCACCATCTGTGAGTGGGGTTGCATTATATTCAGTTGAATTCAGTAAGTATTAATTAAATGCCAGAAGGCAGGAAGGAGAACAAGTGATTTGTTGTTAATTCGTTTCAGTCATGTCTGACTCTTCGTGAAGCCATTTTGGGTTTTTTTAGGCAAAGATACTGGAATGATTTGTCATTTCCTTCTCCAGCTCATTTTACAGATGAGGAAACCAAGACAAACAAGGTTAAATGACTTGCCCAGGGTCACCCATATAATAAGTATCTGAGGCTAGATTTGAAGTCAGGTCTTCCTGACTCCAGTCCCAGCACTCTATGCACTGTCAGCTGGCTGCCTCAGCTAGGCACTATACTAAACACTGGGAATAAAAAGGAAAAGTCTCTGCTCCTCAAAGAGAATATTATATGTTAGGAGAAAGGGGAGAAAGGACACAAGTAAGTAAATGCAAAACAATATACAGTGATTCCAAGACAGGGAGAGATGGCCTCCCAGCTCTAAATCTGTGAGGTTGCATGTAAAAAAAAGAACTATTTTCATCTTTTTCCATTGGCTCTAACAATAATTATAGCAACAATTCATGTCTATATCATGGTTTAACAGTACTTTACGGCATTGTCCTATCTGATAATATAAAAACATAGGTGCAAATTGCAAAATAGACTGGTGTCTAAGATGTGATTGTAACTTAAGTTTTGATGGAATTAGAAAAGAGAGATAAGATTTGTATGAACTGATACAAAATGAAATGAGTAGAACCAGTAGAACTGTTTATTCAAAGACCATAGCATTGTAATGAAAACAACTTTGAAAGGCCTAAGAACTCTGATTAATAGAATGACCAGCCATGCTTCCAAGGGACCAATGATAAAGCATGGCTCCCATCTCTTTGTTGGGAAATGGTGGACTATGGTTACAGAGTGAGATATGTATTTTCACTCTTGATTATTATAACACAAATTTGTTTTCCTTGATCCTACTTTTGTTTTGGGGCAAAGCAAGTATTGTTGGAGAAAGAGAGGTAAATAATGAAAGGAACTTGAAAAAAGGATTAAAAGGAAAGAAAAGAGAATAAAAGAAACCTTTTTAAAATACACAGGAGGTTCAAAAGAGGACATACATTTAGGACCAGGTTGGTACCACCATGTTAAATTAATGCATGTTAGCAAGAATAAGCTCTATATAGTAAATTCAGAGTTTCATGTACAAAATTCATTTTCTTTCCTTTGTATATGGAAATGTTTGAGTTTTGGGAGGACTTTCTAGTTCATAATGAAAAAAGAAAAGAGAAGGAAGCATGTGAGAAGGAGAATTGGCCATAGACTCAAAGGACCTGGATTCAAATCCTAACTCTTTCAATTATAACTTGTGTGACCTTGGGCAAGTCACCTAACTTGTCTATACCATCAATTTCTTTATTTGTTAAATGGAAAAGTTGAACTAGATAACTGAAATGGGGTCACAAAAAATCAGACATGACTGGAAAACAACTAAGCAGATTATCACTCTTACCTTAGTCTCATATTTTTTGATGGTCTTTAGATAGAAATAGACCAAGGACGAGTTACTATCCTGCTATTATTACTCTTTTACATTTAATGGTCTGTGAACTGCTGTAAAGGTAGAAAAAAATGACTGCTTCTTGTCATTTTTTTTAATTGGGCTGAAAAAGATGAGCATCTTTTGCAGATTCTCTAAAAATACCTTCAGAACAGCTCCAATAACAGATGAGATGATGGAGACATCATGTACCTCATCCTGTTCCCCTGTGGTTTTCATTTCTTCTGCTAGACTTCTGTGTTTTGAAAGCATTTCATACCACATAGCTCGGAGAGTATAAGGATTCAGTATAGAGGCAGATATTTTGAAAATGCTGTTCTTAAATTAAATTATATCTGAAAGTTTATAGGTAACACTTCTGTCTGTAATGATTATCTTGTCCCAGTATAGTCTGTGTGTTGAATCCTCAAGGTTATGTTGAGGTTTATGTTTGTGGGATGGAAGTTTATCATCTGTTAGTTTAGAAAACAGAGCAAGTTTCCAGTGTATAATTCTAGCCCTCTAAATATATTTTCTTAGGTGTCATCCAGATGCTAAATTTTTGTAACCTCAAGTGATATATAGTCTCTATCATTCCACTGCATAAACCGCACTGATCAATAATTCTGGGCTCCTTCAGACTGACCTTCCTGTCATTCTTAGTGGCAATGATCTGATCCTGAATAACTTTCCTTTTATAAACATAGACCCGGCATTTTTTCAGTGTTGATGTATTTTCAGTTGATTTCATGTGGATGTCACAGTCCATGGGGCACCTATATACATACAGACATATATAAGTATGTGGTGTGTATGTGTGTGTATACATATACATATATATATATACATATATATATTGTCAGCCTTTACTACTGTTTTTGTGAAATGATGTTTTTAGTGTTGGGTTGCTTTTTTTTTTTCTGATGTTGACATAGGTTTACAGAGGCAGCACAGGGCAGGAGAAAGAGCAGGGAACCCAGAGGACACAAGTTCAAATACTGACTTTGTCCCATATTACTTGCATTATACTTTATACAAGTTACTTAACCTTTTGAGGGTCTTAGTTTCCTCACCTATAAAATGAGGTAATTGATCTCTAAGAACCTTTCCAGTTCTAGAGCTAGAATCCTGTGGTCTCATTCAATCCCCACAGCAATGCGGTGAGCTTAGTAATATGTATATTATTATCACCATTTTGCAGGATGAAAGATTGAGGCTAGGAGAGAAATTGAGTTGCCCAGGACCACACAGCAACTGAGTGATTAAAGCAGTATTTGAACCATAATCTTCCTGTCTCCAGCTCCAGTACTTTCTTCACCTACATTATGTTGCTTATGGTATCTAAACTCCTCAGTGGAAAAAAATAACTCTAAGATATCTGATAGCATTCATCAGCAAAGAAGCACTACCAAACCACTTGTCTCCTTCCTTTCTTCAGCTCTGTTCCCGTTTTTGAGTTTTTCTGGGACTGGGACTAGCAACAAACTAATTAAAGCCAGGTAAGTATCCAAAGCGAGAGGGGTAAATTTAGGGGAGGAGAGGAGAGAGTAAAGTTAAAAGGGAAGAAGAAAGAAGGGTATTGACAAAAAGGGAAACAAGGAGAAAATTTTCTCAGGCATTCTATACTCAAGGCATAAGAAAGTGCTACCCTGGTCCATAACCTGTTTCATGAACCTCCATTTTCAATGGCATTTTAGTTTGCTCTGGGGAGATTCTATTTGTATTAAGTCCTGTGGGCTTCCTAATTAGAACAGGGGAATTCTTTCACCACAAGCAATTTTTCACAGCTTGTGTATTTTTTTTCCACAAAAAGGTTTTGCTGTAACAGGATGTCACAAAGCAGGAGTGCAATTGTGGTTCAGATGACATGGCACATTCATCGCAAACTCCAATTTTCCACTGCCTGTGTCTACCCCCAAAGAACTCCTTTCAAAGCTCAAATTTCTCATACTTATTATCAATTCAGAAAGTAATTTCTTCTTAAAGAAAATGTGTTCCACAATTGTGAGTTCCCCAGACATAAGTGATTGGAATTTTTCCAGACATGAAATAAATTTTTCAGGTGTAGGATTTTGTGTGTCTTCTACAGTGATTTGGCATAATAACTGAGTGAGTATGTGATCCTTAACGAGGATTGCATGCTGGGCTAAACTTGAAATGGTTCCTGAGAGAGAGAGAGAGACAGAGAGACAGAGAGATGGGGAGAGAGGGAGAGAGACAGAGAGAGGGAGAGAGACAGAGACAGAGACAAAGAGGGAGAGAGAGAGAGAGAGAGAGAGAGAGAGAGAGAGAGAGAGAGAGAGAGAGAGAGAGAGAGAGAGAAGGGAGAGGCAATGAACAAGTGAATAGAACCGACTACTGGTTTTCCCTTCATATTTCAATTTTTACTCTTACAGCTATCCAAATAAAGACATCATAATATAGTTGAATGGAGTGTTTGTTGGGCTGAGAAGCAAGAAACTTCTTCATACACACACAGGCACACATTCATATAGAGCCTCTGACAATAGTCCTATGACCCTGGGGAAGTTGCATAATACTTGTGTGACTCAGTCAGTACCTTAGGACACATCTACTACATCAATCTTTATTGATAGAGTTACCACATGGGAAGATCTCTATGTTGATGAAATGGGAACTCTTTTAGTATTTGCATATGTCTAACAGATAGATAGATAGACAGACGGATAGATAGACAGACGGATAGATAGATAGATAGATAGATAGATAGATAGATAGATAGATAGATAGATAGATAGATAGATAGAGCTCTATTTCATTCATGTCAGTCATTTTCAGATGTGTCTGACTCTTCATGACCCCATTTGGGGTTTTCTTGGAAAAGACATTAGAGTGGTTTGCCATTCCTTCAGCTCATTTTTTACAGATGAGGAAACTGAAACAAAGAGGTTTAAGTGACTAGACTAGGGTCATACAGCTAGTAAGTGCCTGAAGCCAGTTTGGATTCACAAAGATAAGTCTTCCTTTCTCCAGGCCAAGCATTCTATCCACTCCACCACCTAGTTGCCCTAAATAGCTCTATATATCTTAGCTATGGATATGTATGTACAGATAGATAGAGATTATAGATAAATATAGATGTATCCATCCATATTCACATACAGAGCAAGGGAGAAAAAAGAAAAAGGAGAAGGTGCGGTATGCGGTGTTCAGAATGCTGGGCATTCAAATCCTGCCACAGATGCTTTCAAGCATCTGGGCAAGTCATTTCAAGTCTGTCTACCTTGGTTTCTTCATATGCAAAAGGTTATGATTATGGCACCAGCCTTCCAGGATCCTCATGAAGATCAAATGAGACAAAATTTGCAAAGAGCTTTGCAGACCTTAAAAGTACTGTATAAATGCTAGCCATTGTTATTGGATATATACACATTGGAATTGTCATTTACTGTTCCCTGTCAAGCTCTCACCTCCTTTCAGATACCCATGATTCCTCTCTCCTCCATGACTTTTGAAGTAATACAAGAGACCCCAAGACCTGCTTTACCTTAGCAGCTGTACTTTCCAAGACTGCGGACTGTGAAGAACACTTTGTTATTCAAGTAAATATCCCCTGTCTTATTATGGCTCTGTTACAAAATCAGCATGCCAGAGGAGAAGATTATTATCTCACAGAAGTCAGGATATTCAAACCAATCGTTCCCACAGCAACTATAACTCTAGTCACATCGCAAACAGTATATATAAACAGAGATACATAATAGCAGAGGAGAAGCTAATAAAGGCATGATGCCTCTGCCACTATTAAAAAGAGAAGCAGGGACTAGAGGGGCCGCTCGAGAGGGGAGGAAGCCTCATTTGACTCCAGAGCTCTGGACAGGTGGGAATTTACTTCTCCCACTGTGTGCCTGGCTTCCTTTCCCACAAAAGATTCAGAGAGGACGATGAAGTGGTCAGTACTGAAGGGGGAAGAAAATTACAGTCATTTTTCCCCCTCCTCCAGCCCTGGAGAGAAGACATGTTCTCAGCTGTCCCACCCTGGATCAACATTCAATAGAAAAGCTTTTTCCACTCTCTTATCTAAAGGATTTCTAAAGTGAGTGGTCACACAGACTTCTTATAACCCTGCCCTCCTGTTCTGCACTACTTCTTTGGTCCATTTCGTCCCCCCCACTCACACCCACTGACTCAGAGCCAGCTTTTTAAAATTATTAGGCTTTCTCCCCAGATTAACTATATTAGGGAAAATAGAGAAGAGAAGACAGATGCAAAGGGGAGAAAAGAATCAGTTTGGTGTTTCGGGTTTTTTTTTTACAATCACAAGAAATGAAATAAAATGAATGCCCAATAAAAAGAATCAGAATGACATCCATCTAACCGCCCTTCCTGCTGTCTCTGATACACGTACCTCAAAGGAGGTGCAGTCTAGTCTACTCTCTTCTTCCAGCATGAATTCCCATGAAAACCAAAGATAAAGGAGGGCTGAAGAACGTTCAATTTCTTTTGAGACCATTCCTGACTTTGTTTTGTTCTGATGCCTGTCTTCTATTAGGCCTTGGGCATGTGAGCATATGACTTACTTATACTGCCATAAATGCCCTTTTGTTAGTCTTATACATTAATTGACTTAGGGGAAAAAAAACATCTTAACCAAATGATAAAGTAAATTTGTAAACTGGGACTTCCCCACTGTGGTACTCTCATGTACACCCAGGTTCCATGGTTATCTAGGGGGTAATCATCTATTCAAATTCCCAGCTACCAGCCCCCACCGATGTGTATCTCTTTATACCAGACTCAGCCAGATGATAAAAGAATTAAACTGAAAAGGCATTTAGTGAATCAGAATAACCAGATAACAACAAGTAATTAATTCGAGTATATTAAATGCTCACAATTTCCATTTCCAAATGGTTAGCACCCATTTCAGGACTATTTCCCAAATACTAGTCAATGACAAACAGAAGTTTACAAAACTCTATAAATTTGACTAACATGGGTTTCTAAAACCCATTAATTTAAAACACTGAATCTTGGGGCAGCTAAGAGGTGCAGTGAGTAAAGCACCGGCCCCAGTGTCAGGAGGACCCAAGTTCGGTTCCGGCCTCAGACACTTAGCACCCACACAAAAAAACTAGCCTGTGACCTTGGGCAAGTTACTTAACCCCAGTTGCCCTCCAAAAGGCAAAAAAAAAAAACCAAAACAACCACTGAATCTTTTTTCTCTTCTGCAAACAGTTCCTCTTATGTCTTTCTTTTTTCTCCCCAGCTCCTGGTCCTTAGTTGCTGAGCCTCCAAAAGCCAAAACCATAGTGTGGCCACTAACCCTTAAAAGAAAATATAGAGATACCTTGTCAGTCTGCTATATAGTTTGGGACAGGAAATACTAGTTCAGGGTAGCATAGTGGAAGATTTTAAAGTTGAGGTGAAAAGTTTATTCTTGTGCTATTGTATTATAAATTTGTATGTTTGGTTTTCACACTCAACAGTTTTTCTTCTTTAAAAAAACAAAAACAAAAACTCTTTTGACTCTGCAACTAGAGCCTACTGGCACCAGAAAGAAGTAGATATCTTGAAGCAGGCAAGCTTGTAGGCATAGTTAATGAAAAATTAGCACATTCTCCCATTATCTATTTACATTATATATGTATGTGTATTTGTGTATGCATTTACATGTATATGCATGTGTGTGCATGTACATGTATGTGTGTACATGTATATAGGGCAGCTAGGTGGTACAGGGGATAGAGCTCTGGGCCTGAGGTCAGGAAGACTGAGTTCAAATACAATCTCAGACATTTACTAGCTATGTGACCATAGGTAAGTCACTTAACCTTTTTTGCCTCAGTTTCCTCATCTGTAAAACAAATTGGAGAAGGACATGGTAAACCATTCCAATTTCTTTGCCAAGAAAACCCCACATGGAGTCACAAAGAGTCAGAAATTACTAAAATGACTAAAAAACGAATGTATGAGATATGTGTGTGTAACCCTTAATCAAAGCAGTTGAAATACATTAGGATCAAGAGTGACCAAGAATAAGCTTTAAAAAAAAGTTTAAAGAATAGTATAAGTACTTCTGTTCTTACTAATTACCTTATCAATTACAACTTAATCTAACTTCTGGTCTTATCTCCAGATGGACAAAAACTTTTTTCTAACTCAACTGAAGTATCTCCCTTTGGAAGCTGTCCAAAGTCCAGGATTTCGTGTCAAAAGTCCTTGTAGTCTCTCACAGCTGCTGGCCAGGTGTTTCTCAGGGATAATCTATTCCCCCTCCCTCCTTCTCCCCTTCCCTCTTACTCTCCTCTCCCCCTATCCCATGGCCACCACCAATTACTAACTCCTTTGTAATGTGGTTTCCAGCCCTAATGCAACTTAAGATTGCCTTGCCCTAAGTGGCTGTGGTCCTGTGCTGTTGAGCTTTTAAAATAAAACCTCTGGATCTTTTTTAAATTGCTACCTTGCCACAACTCCCCCAGCTTACATACGTGAGGTTGACTTTTTGGATGTTTCATCATGCTAGTTTTCTGGAGATTTTTAGAAGCTGACTCTAGAATAAGAGAAGCAGTATGGGATAATGGAAACAGGGCTGGGATTTTATTCAGAGGACCTGAATTTAAATGCTGTCTCTTCCACTTATTTTTGTCTGGGCAAGTTTGGGCAAGTCACTTCAACTTTTTTTTGCCTTTCTTTTCTTTTCTTCCCCAGTTATTAATTAACACAGTGTCTGGCACCATAACAGGTACCTAATAAATGTTTACTATCTGAGCCTCAGTTTCCTCATCTGTAAAACAAAGGGGTTGGATTCAACGACCTTTAAAAATCCCTTCCAATTCTCCGTCTATGATCTTAGGATCTTTTTGGCTCCTGCCTGACATCCAATTTGTTGTCTGTCCTCCACAGCTTTGTATCATCTGTGGCTGTGACAAGCATACAAAAATGCCTTGAACAAAGTCATTGATAAAAATGTTGAATAGCTCCAGGCAAAGGATAAATTGCTAGAGTCCTCCACGAGAAGCTTTATTCCAAGTTGATGTTAAAGCATGACTTCTCTTTGTGTTGTTGATTCTGTCCATTCCAAATCTAACTAATAAGACTATTGTCTAGCTAGCCAACTTCTCTCCATCTCATCCATAGGGATAGCACAAAAAAACTGTCAGATGCTTTGCCAAAATCTTTGTAAACTCTATCTATTCTTCCTCTAATCTACCAGTTCAGTAAGTAACCCTATTAGAAAATGAAATTAGGTTAATCTTACCCAACATATTCTTCCTAATGAAGCCTTATTAGCTCTCTGGGACCAAGATTTCCTTTAAAAGTTTTATTGATGCCTTTTGTTCTTACTTCTGTGTGTTAGGGGACTGAGGGTGCTTAGGGACTGTTGATCAATTGTCTCTCTCTCTCCCCTACCTTTGCTCAATGAAATTACAAGACACAAGGGACAAGTGGCTGAAACAATAGAGTGGAAGGATGGTGCCCCTTTCAGAGTCCGAGGGGTCAAATTGGCAAAGGGCTTTGCCCTTCTCAGACCTTGAGTGGCCTATTCATCACTTATAAATTTTGAGTGTTGTGTTTGAATATGGAAGGGACAGGAAACTGAGGACTGACAAAGGAAATAGCCCTGACCTGCTGCCCTTTTCTCTCCTCACTCACCAAACAGGAGGTGACTAAGCCCTTACTAAATGGGGCTGTAGAGTCAGTTAAGAAAAGAGTCACATCTGCATAAAGAACCCTCTCAATCAGTCAGTCAGTCAGTCAGTCAGTCAACCAACAGGCATTTATTAACTGTACTATGGTCTAGTAATATAAAGAAAAGCAAAAACCAAAAAGCAGGCCCTGCCCTCAAGCTTACGTTTTAAAGCACTACTCTGGGACTTGTCTGACTTCACCATGCCATCAACTCTAAGTCCTCTTCCTCCATTGCCTCCACCAGCTTCCTTCTGGGTGTTGTTAGATGGTAAGCTCCTTGAGGGCAGGGACCATGTTAATTTTTTTGTATTATATTCTCAGTGCTTAGCACAATGCCTGCCATACAGGCACCTAATAAATGTTGGTTAATTGAGTGATTAGTGGGGCAAATAACATGTAAACAATTATGTGCATACAAGGTCTATTCGAGGTGAAGGGGAGGTCATCTCAGAGGGAAGGCACTAAGCAGTGGAGGGATCCTAACAAAGGCCCCTTGTAGAAGGTAGGATCTAAGCTGAGCGTTGGAGGAAACCAAGGAAAGCTTTCTTCTCTTTTTCCTCTCTGCCTTCTTGTGACTGCCACAGGGATGATTTTTTTTTCCTCTCCATCCGCCTGCCCCAACTTAACAATTTCATCTTGTGGTAGCAGTTTAAAGTAGTAGCAGATGCTGGGCCCTGCAAAGATCAGATCAGGGAAGTCAAGTTTCAAAGAAAGTCCATTCATCAAGTTGAGTCAGCTGGAAGACTGAAGAGTCCCCTGTAAAACTGGGATGCTGTTGGAAAGTCAGACTAAGTTTCCTGCAGGTCCTAGTACAAAGGCTCCTATTCTTTCCAACAGTTCATAGTACTTTAGACCAAGATGTCAACGGGGGCTGAAAGCTGGAGACAGTGAAGATCATAACCAAAAATACTGGAGTGGTTTGCCATTTCCTTCTGCAGAGGATTAAGACAAAGACAGGTTAAGTGACTTGCCCAGGGTCACCCAGCTAGTAAGAATCTGAAACCAGATTTGAAGTCAAATCTTCCTGACTGCAGGCCCAGTGCTCTATCCACTAAGCCACCTAGATGGCCTTAGCCATATGTATTCCCTAGATGTGAGTCTCTACTCGTGTACACACTTTCCCCACTAGCTGAATTTTCAGGAGAGTGAGCCCCAGGTTAATGCAGGAGATATCTTGTTACTGGTGTTCTTGCCATGCCATTTCAGTGAATGCCTTTGTATTGAGCTAATTGTATCCATTGACTGATATTGTTGTTGTCATTGTTTGTCCTTCATTCTTGGAGAGGACCATGACATAAGGAAGATGATGCCTTGACATGCAGGTGAATGAGGCAGGGCTGTACAAAGTCACCAGCCTCACTTTCTCCTCCCTAGCCATGTGGGTCCAGTGACCATATATGGATCAGGATGCTTGGAGATGGCCTAGGATGCAGTAGGGAACTTTGGCCTTTCTAAGCTAAAGTCTTTTAAGAGGTCTCAGTGACTGACTAAAGTTAAGTACCAACACACTGGTATTTGCTTGTTAGCTATAGTTTTAGGAGTGTGGACCAAGAGAGTACTATGAAAGTACTATGAACTTTGGATCATCACTATCCAGGTGACAGCCTGCTAATGTGAGTTGTGAGGAGGTAAGGAGGGGAGGGAGCAATAGCCCATATCACAAAGCCAATACATCACAGTTTTTTCACTATCATCCCCCCTTCCAAGATTGAACCAACCCTTGTGACAAAGTAAAACAGTCAACCAAAATCATACAGTGAGAGAACCTGTCACACGACGTATTCCATTTTCTTCTTAATACTACCCTATCCCTCTGCAGTGGGGGAGGAGGGATATTATTCTCTTTTTTCTGCTTATTTTGCTCTGCATTAGTTCATACAAATTTCCCCCCATTTCCCTTATATCCATTATTTCTTCCTGCTCAGTAATATTCCATTACATTCACTTAATCTATTTTTTTCAGTCATTCCTCAATTATTGTATAGTCACATTGTTTCCAATTTTATTGTGGTGTATATTGGACCTTTGTTTCTGTCTTGACTTCTTTGGGATATATACCCAGTGGATTGATTCCTTGATCAAAGGATATGAATGTTTAGTTACCTACATGAAATCTGGAATGGTTGGCCACTTTATAGCTCAACCAACAGCACCTCTGCATACCCATCATGCTATATATGGCCTCTCCAATATTCCCATTTTTGACAACCATTTTCCTTTTAATAATATATTACATAATTTTCAAGAATAAAACTTCACAAGAGATCATGTAAAACACAAAAGTTAAGGCTTTAAATAACAGTTTCAAGTGTTTTATTATATTTCTCAATGAAACAATATATAGAAATAATAAGATTCCTCTTTTTTTGACAATTAAAATTCTTCACAACCTGCTTCCAGCTCACTTTTTCAGATCTATTTCACATTACTCCCCTTCACAGACTCTCCATCCCAGTTAAAGTAGTCTGCTTGCTGTTCTTCTCATGCAACATTTCATCTCCTGACTCTGTATCTTTGCACAGGCTGTGCCCCATTCCTCCCCACCCCCACAACACCTTCTTAGAATCCCTAGCATCCGAGGCCATCTCCAACTGTTCTGATCCATACCTTGCCACTGAACCCAGATGGTTCTGAAGGAGAAAGTGAGGCTGGTGACTTTGCACAGCTCTCCCTCACTTAAATCCAATTCACTTACAAGTCATGCCATCACCTTCCTAATGCCATGGTCCTCTTTGAGAATGGACAAACAGCAACAACAAAAGCTATCCTTCCAGGCTTCAAACAGCACCTCCTCCCAGAAACCCTTTCTAACACCTGCCTAGTATGCTCCCATCACCCTTTATGTTCTCTATGTATTTAATCTAATCACTTGGATTTGTAGGTGTCTCTTCTCCTGATAGAATGTAAGCTCCTCGAGGGCAGAAATAGTTTCATATTTATTCTAGGAGCCCCAGAGCCTAGCACAGTACCTGCACATAGTGGATGTTTAACAAATGCTGATCAATTCATCGGTCAGTTTGAGAGAATGCTGGTATTGTCAAAGGCAAGCAGCATAGCCAAGTTTACCAGCAGAGGGATTTTATCATGAGTAATTTTGCCAGATATGCTGAAGGCAGGAAAGTCCCTGAGTTTAAGTCCCCAGCTGTACAGCCCACTTTGCTCTGGAGGCTTCCACAGCCTATGATGCCTTCCCATGTCCTTTATACTCTGATTCTAAACCTCACCCTTTCTTCCAAGCTTAGCTTAAGAGCCAGTTCTCCCTTCCCCGAACACAACAGTAATTCTTAGCAATCACTCCATCTTCCGAGTTCCTTATGGCCTGTTTGGCACTTAGCACAGGCATTGGGCTGAAGATTTTTCCTTGTACTTTTGTCTCTCCAGCTACATTGCAAACTCCTTGGAGTTGAGAAGAACAGTGGGGATTTTTTGCCTCTGTATAAATGCTAGGTTGTTGTTGACTACAATGATGAAAATAAGACTACACTTATAAAGATTATAAAATTGTTCCTTATTGTCACCAACCAAGAGAACAATCTGTTGGTTTGGGGGGGGGGGGGGGGGGGGGGGGGGTTTGGATCAAGGTAGAAATGGGAGCTTCCAGCCAAACAGGGGCACATAGGCAAAAGCTCATTAACCAGGTTTATCTTTTTTCCTTTCGAGTGAGCATTTGCTTCCCCAAAGTTATTTCCAATGGATTGATAGATGGACTGCTTAAGAATCCTCTGGTTGCCTCAGGCTTCCTTGCTCAGCTAGTACTGCCCCAGCTCTCTCCCTAGCTCACTTCCCAGTTTCTCCTTTTCCTTAACTGAAATGGGGAAGAAATTGCCACAGGAGAAAGAGAGAGACTGTATCCTCTTCACCTTCCTCCTAGCATTCATCCATAAGGCAGAAGCAGGGAAAGGAGAGTGACACAGTTATATCCTTATGCTCCAGAGTGTGAAACCTATGTGACTGTCTAGATAATAAAAGGGAAATGTCCAGAAAGTCCCTTCTTTCAGACGAGATGCAGAAAAGTTGTACAAGTTGTTTGTTTCTTCCAGATATCAGTCATTATTTAAGAAAGCATTATGGTAGATGTGATTGTCAACTTCCCTTGGATTGGTTGGTGCATTTTTAGTTTTCTTTAAGGTTAAAAAAAATTTTTTTTAATGGCACAACACAGTCTACTCTTGAAAACCTCTAAAACTTCTGGGTGGTTCCCCACCCCACCCCCAATTTCTAGACTTGCCAGTAGATTAACAGAATTTCAGTTCCTAAATTTGATATAGAAACTTTAATCTAATTAACTAAGTAGAAACTTCCTCATTGCTATTTTGAGGACTAGTAAGTACATTTTAAATAAAGAAAACAATTAAATAGCTAGTTCATACCTCATCAAACTTGATAATGGTTAATTCTGTAGAGTACTCATAAAATGTGTCTAGTAGAAAGGTAAATCAGAGGGAGGGGAAGAAGGGGAAGAGAAGGGAAACAGGAGGATAGAGAAGTGCTTTTTCAATAGATAGGGTGTTACCTTGTTAAGTGCCAGGGCCAAACTGTTTTCATATGTATGGAGGTGTCTGCCTAGTAGTTTCTAATATAGGTTGTTAAGGTCTGGATCAGAACCCACTTTAATTGGAGCATATGCAGCCTCAGCATGACAGTACTACCATTCTTTTAATCTTTTTTAGAAATTTTCCTCTCAATTGGTCAAGATGTGTTCACATATTTTACCTCATTCTCACAACATTTTTATGAATGCTTTAAAACAAAGTGGCAAGTGTTATTTTACAGATTGGGAAACTGAGGTACAAAGAAGCTTTAAAGTGACTTAGCCATTCATATTCTTGGTGCCCTAAGTTGAAGGGGAAATCAAGCACCTAGGATATTTTGGATCCCAGAGCAGTAATGGGTTTCTGGTCACCATCAGACAATACATTCCTCCAGTCAACTTATTGTTAAGATTAATGATGGTCTTTTGTCATTATTAAGTCTTTTCAATTGTGTCCAGCTCTTTACCATCCCTTTTGGATTTTCTTGGTAGAGATGCTGGAAAGGTTTGCCATTTCCTTCTCTGGCTCATCTTACAGATGAGGAAACTAAGGGAAATAGTGTTAAATGACTTGCCCAGGATCACACAGCTAGTTAGTGTCTGAGGCAGAATTTGAATTTGTGTCTTCCTGACTCCAGGTCTGGAGCTCTATCCATTTTACCACATGTACCTATACATGGATATATACAAGCACACATAGATGCTTGTATGTGTACACACATATGCACCTGCATGTATATTTATATATACATGCACATGTGCATGAGTAAATACTAATGTGTATATGTATAAATATGTAGTATGCATATACATGTGTGTGAGTATACATGTAGTCACATAGGTGCATATATTATTTATGACTAGGTACTATGATAGATACAATAAAGAGCTTGGAGCCAAGAAAACCTAAGTCCAAATCATGCCTCAGATACTTGCTAGCTCTGTGATCCTAGGCAAGTCACTTACCTACTCTCAGACTCAATTCCCTCATCTGTAAAATAGGGATAATAATAGAACTTGTGTTAAAGGGTTGTTGTGAGGATAAAATGAGATCATATATGTAAAATACTTGGCAAACTTTACATTAATATATAAATGTTAGCTACTATTACATGATCTAAGCAAGAAGATGAGAGAATTATAGGATTTAGAGCTGCAAAATACCCCAGAAATCATCTGCCTGCTCCCCTCACCCCCTTATTTTATAGATAAGGCAGTGACTAGCCCAAGGTCATACCATGGACTGTAAAAACTCCTTGAAAGCAGGTAAAGCTGTTTTCTTTTCATTTTATGCATCCTTTGTGCCTAACAGAGTCCAATACATAATAAACCACAACAGGTACATAATAACATTGATACACCAGGGGTGGGGAAGGTCACAGGTTCCCTACCCCTGTGATAGACGCATAGGAGGCACATGATTGTTGAATTGCACTGAA
Organism: Petaurus breviceps papuanus; assembly: GCF_028583685.1. Classification (NCBI taxonomy): domain Eukaryota; kingdom Metazoa; phylum Chordata; class Mammalia; order Diprotodontia; family Petauridae; genus Petaurus; species Petaurus breviceps. The sequence continues at coordinate 15,265,646 of NW_027187376.1, read as the reverse complement.
TTGAACAGAATACGAAGTGATGGATCTGGGGTTCAAACCCAGTTCTCTGCCTCCAAAGCCAGGCCTCTCTGATGATCTCCTAAGGAGATTTCCACCCTTTCTAGTCAGATAGCACGCCCAGCAGTCTAGCCCAGTGTCTGCCATTCAGCAACATGGAGGCTCATAGGGCAACATAGCATAAAGTCTCGTAGGATAATTGATTGAATGTGCAAATACCATTTATTCATAGGCCAGAACTACAAAGTACAAACAGTACTAGTAACAGAGAAAATAGGACTTAAAAAAAATTTTCCTCAAAGAGCATTTCCTAATGTATCATTTCTAAGATGTATTCATGAACTCCAAAGTTTGGTTTGATTTTGAATTCTATCACTGACTGGCTCCAAGGTCTTGAACAAACTACTTGAAATATTATAAAAAGTCTGATTTCCTCCTCATAAATAATGTATAGGCAGGTGATCCTATGAGCACTACCTTAGCCAAAGAGGAATGATATAAGAGTAAATGTAATCCTGTGAGAAATTATTATCATAAAATCCTTGCGAGACTCATGGTCTAACCACGGGAAATGTACATATTTAGGAACTATATCTTTCTCCAGTTCCTGAAAGCATTTGACACGTTGGGCAAATGGCAAATAACTGTTATATCTGAAAATGGATCTTTAGTTTTAAATCATTTCAGCATTGACTTTTAATTAATGCCTTTATATTATACTACACGTACTTGTAAACATTTGCTACTCTATTATGAAGTTTGTATAAATTATTAAAACCATAGCTTCCTGACTGGCTTAAAACTCCCTTGGTTGTTGTGTTTCATGTGGACAGCACAGTATAAAAGGAAACAAATATACTTAATATCGGTCCGTTTCATACCAGGACCAAATCCCACTGAAATCAAAGCAGCAACAGGAATAGACTGCTTGGATAAATTTACAGTTTTCTTTGAATTGTTCAAGGAACAAATCAATAAATCAGTGAGTTAGAGAACAAATGTAGGATAGGATAACATCTAAAGAAGCGCCTGATAAAAGCTTTCAAAAAAAAACAACCAGCTACTGGTCTCTGGACCTGAGCTCACATATGAGCTCACATAAAAAAAGGAAGTAGCCAGCAGTGGAGAGAAACTTGAAAGACACATGACTGTGAGTAGCTGTATTCAATATTTGACTGTTTTGAAATTCTACAAAGTTGGGGGTGGGGAAAATCTGCAGCCACAATCAGTTCCCTCTACAATCCTTTATTTGCTTGAGTGTGATTTCCCCAGGCAACAAAGCCCAGGATGGGACCATGACAGGCAGAGTAGACAGAAAAGTCACATCACACCAAAGGGAAGGATGACAAAGGATATTTTAATTTCAATAAAAGATGATTTGAAAATAAAAGGTTTGTAATGGCATTAATAACCCGTTTTTACTAGCCATGTAATGATTAGCTAGAGCATTAAGAGACCAAGGCAGAATGGTGAGAAGCTCAGCAGAAGTCATTATTACCTAAGACTCCTTTAATAACTTTTATTATTTGTTGAAAATCATAGCAACAATACAGTTCAGTAACCTTTGTGCTTTAAATCCATTTCGTCTAAAAAATGAAAGCTGAATAGAATTTGATATTATGTAGAATCTTTCAATGCTGATGATATCACAAAAGTGCTTGGCAGAATAATGAGTTAGATACTGATAACTGGGAAAACTGAATTAGGCAAATGGCACCACCATTGTGTGTACCAGCTCGGCCTCAGCCTGCAGCTTTGGAACTTACTTGAGGGAGAAAGAATATGAAGGCTGAGCCTAATTTTCTTCAGTGCTTTTGTTAAAAGAATCACAAGGGTCTCAGAGTCTATCTCAAAATTAACAGAGAGAAGCAGAGAGAATTTCCATGTATTTATTTTAATGGACCCAACTATGACTTAGTTGGTGTATGGGTATTCATTTCTACTACTATGGTTCCATGTAATTTATACATGTCATATTTTACCTTAATCCTCCCCCCCAAATTCATCATCTGGGGATGAGCATCTCCACTTTAAGCTCTCTTTCCAAAAACAGACACAGTCTAGACAAGGGCCATACTTGAAACCATTCCTGACTAGTTACCCTGCCAGAATTTGTAGTCTACTGACATAGCCTTGAGCCCCCAGGTCCATCTCCATGTCACAATGAGGCATGAGAGTAAGATTTTTCAGGAGGCTTCATTTTTTAATCTCTTATAAAGTATGGGATTTAACACTGTATGATGGAGGACTATTTGGGGGGACAAATATACTTGGAACATAACTGATATTTCAATGTTTGAAGGACTTATTTTGAAGTTGTAAGAATTTAATTCAGTAATAATTAATTAGAAATAAAACTGATAATAATAGCTAACATTTACACAGTGTACCAGGCACCATGCTAAATGCTTTATAATTCTTTTTTTTTTAAGCAATCGGGGTTAAGTAACTTGCTCAAGGTTACATGGCCAGTTATTTCTGGGTGTGGTGCTGAGTATCTGAGCCCGGATTTGATCCAGGTCATCCCGACACTGGAGCTGGTGCTCTTACTCGCTGAGCCACCTGGCCGCCCCATTGCTTTACAATTCTAATCTCATTTGATCCTCATAATATCCCTGGAGGTTAAGTGCTGTTGTTACCCCCATTTTAGAAGAGGAAACTGAGGCATAAAGAGGTTAAATGACTTGCCCAAGATCACACAGCTATTAAGTATCTGAGGCCAGATTTGAACTCAGTCTTCCTGACCCCCAGTACAGCAGTCTGTGTACTTTGATTTACCACCTAAATGTCCTAGTAGAATATAAGCTCTTTGAAGGGAGAGGACTTTCTTTCTCTTTGCATCCCCAACACCTAGCACATAATTGATGATTAGTAAATGTTTTTATTAAGTGAATATTTGTTGAAGAACTTGTTTTTTGTTTTCATTTTGTTTTTGTTAAAGAATTTGTTAAATACACTCCCAAACAGAGGGACACTGGGACCAGACATAGCTAGAAATAAGGGTCATATTCGGTTAGTTGCTAGGCCTAGAAAACCTCCCTGTCCCTCTGCTTGACCTTCACTGCTAATTTTCCTGATTCTGCCTTTTGACTTTCCACTTGTTAAGTACTTTGTGGACTGGGAGACACACAACCCTAGCACCTCAAAGCTATTCCTTGCATCCTCCCTACACTATCCCATTTAAACTCTGGGAAGCCCAGTTCCATGTTTGAAACTTTAAAAAACACATCCTGGTCTTTTAGCCTTGTGAAATAGAGATAGATTTCGACCAGAAAATTTAAGAGCAAATTGTACCCAGGCCTTTACTAGTTCTTATTTTCATCTACAAACAAATTTCTAAGACTAATCGAGTTGCCCAAGATTACCTTTGAGAGCTTGTGATTTTACTTGAAAATATAAATGATCACATGGAACCAAATTCATCTGCGTTTGGAAATTGTGACTGGCTTTCATTTGAAGACAATGCAGTTGTGCCTGAAATTGCTTCAAAGTCTGAGGCAGCTGGCCAGATGTTTATATGGTTAAATTGTACTCAAGCCTTTTATACACCATGTTCCAAGGCAGTTGCTATATTCTTTTGTGAAACTGGCCCATAATAACCTTCCTGTTTTAGGAAGCAATTGATTTTTCTACTGATGAAACTTGATTCTCCCCTATTTTCTATGCTGCCCGAGGATGTTCTGACATGTTTTGTCCTCCTGTCTCTCCATCACAGCGTGACGTCTAATGATCATCACCCCCCCATCCATATGTTTCCTACATAGGCACCTACATACATACCAATACAAACCCCCTTTATGGTACCATGCTATAATAACTTCCCTTTAAATAGATATTCTTTTATATTCTTAGTTACAAAGGAAAGTAGGAGAGAAAGAAGGGACATGTTTGGTGATATAAAAACAGAAGATATCAATAAAAATTTAAAAAAAATAGAAAGATATAATTTCCAGAATATTTGAGGCCAGAATGGAAAAGGTCGGGGTGGGGACACGGGACATGGCAAGAGCATACAATTAGAGAGGCCTACGGGTCATGGAAAAGAAGATCTGGAGGTCTGAATGGATTGTTAACAGTCTGACATAGCAACCCCCAATGCTAAAATGAGCTTAGACTGAATTAAGCAGGTTTAGGGCAGCTAGGCTTGCAAAGTGGATAGAGAGCACAGGACTTGGAATAAGGAAGACTCATCTTCCTGAGTTCAAATCTGGCCTCTGACACTTACAAGCTGTTTGACCCTGGGTGAGTCACTTAACTTTGCCTCAGTTTCCTCATCTGTAAAATGAGCTTGGAGGAGGCAGTGGCAAACCACTCGAATATCTTTGCCAAGAAAACCCTGGAAAGGGGTCACAAAGGGTTGGACATGACTTAAATGTCTGAAGGCAGGTTTGCTATCCAAAATGGAAGAGGTGTCCTGTGCCACTACAGCCCACCTAGAGTGCCGTGTTCAGTTCTAAACACCATATTGGGGAGAAGGGGTCATTGATAGAAGCAGCATGGTACAGTGCAGTTCTAGGATTTAGAGTTGGAGAACCTGAATTCCAATCCCAATTCTGCTGCTTCTAGCCTGGGCAACCTTGGGGAAGTCACTTAACCTTTGTTTGCCTCATTTTCCTCATCTGTAAAAAGGAAGACATAGGATTGGATGGCCTCTTTAGTCCCTTCTAATTCTGAATGATGATCCTGGGATTCTGAGCTGGAGAATATCAAGAGGAAGGTCATGAAGCTGTGAGGAGCCCCAAAGACTTATGCCCTGTGAAGAGAATCTAAAGAGATTAGGAATGTTTAACCTGGAGAAGACTTAAGTGGGGCATGATAGATGTTCTTAAATATTTGAAAGGACTGTCATGTGAAAGACTGATTAGATTTATTCTAATTAACACCCCCCCCAAAAAAAAGTGGTCAGAATTTGGAACCATGGCTAAAAGATGGAGAGAGATAGACCTTAGCTTGATGCAAAGAAACACTTCTAACAAGTATAGTCTTCCAAAATGCTATGAAATGCCTTGGAAGGTAGTTGGTTCCCCATCCCTTGAGGCCCTCAGTAGAAGTCTGGATGACCATTTATTGGGAGTGTTGTGGAAGAGATTCCTGTCTAGGTACAGACAAGAAGGTGCCCAAGATCCCTTTTATTCTTAAGATTCTGAATGGTTCTCCTTTGCCCCCTTTTGTTTTTTCCCTACCCCAAGTCTCAATATAGAGGGGTTGGGAAATGAAAAGGGAATTAAAATTTATAGAATTGAGATATAGGGACCTATAAAAATCAGGTCATATGACCCTTTTCTTTTAGAGATGAGGAAGCTGAGACCCAAAGAAGTTAAATAGTTAACCCGAAGTCATGCATTTATACTTCCCATGTTTTTTCATGGAGTCAAATTGTTAACCTTCCTCAAGCCCACTCACCAGTTTCTGCTATTTATTGGAGCATGTTTTCAGAACTCATTTCTCCATCTTAGTGGAATATCTGATGATTAGCATCCCCCCCTCCATCTTCTCTCTCATTCTTCCTGCGGCTCCCTGCCTTCTCTTCTTTAATGCAATTTGGTAAACATTTATTAATTACCTACTATATGCAGAGCACTGGAGGAGACTTAAAGAAAACACAGCCTTTGCCTTTGAGTTCAGTCTGGAGAAGTGGAATAATACCTGCATAAATAACTATAATGTAAAATTGTACATAAAAGAGGTATGACCCCAGCTGCCTGCAGAAGCGGTCATCTCTGTAGAGACACCCTTTTCTGTCTCACTTTGCCAAATGTTCCCTTTCCAGGTCCATGTGGGGTTGTTCCCCATTCGTGAAACTACCATTCCCACACGCCTTCCAAACCTCACTGTCTCTTCCTAATCCAGTCCCTCCCTGCAGAAATTTCCTTTGGCTGAATGGCATCTAGAGGTGGCTATTTTCCCAGCTCAGCCTAATTTTGCCTAAGTCCTGGATCTTCTTGGCCACTAGGATAGCTCAGGTTTGCTGCAGATCACTTCCCTCACCTCATCTCTCCCTCTATCAGTCTATCCCCCTGCCAAGTGGAATATTCTAGCACAGATCCAATTGTCTCTCCTCTCTTCTCATGTCTCATGAGTAGGTTCCTACTGTCTAACAAATAGTTACCACTCCTTAGCTGGCTTTCGGGCCCTCCATACTCTGGCCTAATGTATCTTTTCAACTTCTTGTTCCATTTACTATTCTATGTTCCTGTCAAACTGAACTTGAAAAAGGCATTTTTCTCTGCCCAAGTCTTCTATATTCTTATATTAATGCCATAACAAAATATGACACAGTGTTAAGAGTTAAAAACCTCAAATCCATATGTGGACATTATTATCACAGGGTATTGTAGAAAGCAAACCATCACTGTTACATGTCCAGGACCAGTAAAGTTGGTTTCTTCAATGAAGCACTTTTGTTTTATATTTACATTTCAAAAATGTTTTGAAATTTTTCAAAAAACATGTCTGCACAACTTGACAGTAGTTGATGCTACCCTTTGTGCTTAGGCCTACAAATGGAAATCTAAACTTGACAGCTTGTAGTTGTGTTCCATCAATTTTCTACTTTTAGTTCCTTTCTTCCTTCTTTTCCTTTTTGCCTCAATGTGGTTTGATGGAAAGTCAGAAGACCTGGGTTCTTGTCTGGGTTGGCTGTCATCACTACCTCTGTCACCTTAGGCAAGTTATGTAAGCCCTTGGGATCTCAGTTTCTTCATCTATAAAATTACAGGGTTGATCTCAAAGGATCTAGGGATCTCCTAACTCAAAATCTGTGACCCTGTATGATTCCTTTTCCCATTTACAAGATAATGATGCTTTCAAGTCCCATCTCAAATTTTAGCTTCTTCATGAAGCCTTTACTGATCTAATCAGATATGATTCTTCCCTTCTCTAAACAACCAACTATAATGTTTTGGAGGAACAAGGTGATATATTGTAGCAGCAAGCACCCCAGCATACCCAGGGTGGATGACAACACAGGTTCCTAGATCTGCTTTTCTAAAGTAAAGCAACTCAAAATGGGTTAACAATCTTGCTTTAATCAAACATATGTCATTTACCTAGTTCAGGGGAAAAGGTCAGCACCCTGAACTTCAGAGAATACAAACAAGTTACAAGCAGAAGTTACAAGCAGACAGACAAACAGATCAAGCAGACAGGCTTCCAGCTGTCTGACCATTACATCCATACCTAGTCACAGTTAGCTGAGAGGGAAGCACCTACATCTGGGTTTTCAAAGCTGGGGGGGCTCGATGGCTGCCCAGAGTCTCATCTGGTCAAATCACATAACTCTTCTCAAAGTGAGCCCCAAAACAAAGCCTCACATCAGGGTTTATATAGCCTTCTCCTGGCTCAGAGAATGTAACAACCCTCTTGACTCACTTCCCAATCAAAAAGCACCAATATGTGGGCATTCCTGAAAACCAAGCCTTCCACCACAGGCTCCATGTGACCACATTCAGCCTATTAGGGGGCAGAGTATATTCTCAAATTAAGGAAGGTTCTCAGAGTCACTTAAGCCTATCAAGGGGCCAAGGGGCGGGGAAAATCTTAAATTCTCATTCCCATAACATATATGTGAAATGCTTTGCAATACTTAAAGTGCTATGTAAATTTCAACTATTAAGTCAAGGAAAGTCAACAAGCACTTATTAAGCACCTTCTATATGCCAGGCACTATTATTATCATGTGGCACAGGGCAGAGCACCAGGTCTGGAGTCAGGAAGACTCAATTTCCTGAGTTCAAATATGACCTCAGACACATACTATCTTCGTGACCCTGAGCAAGTCACTTAACCCTGTTTGCCTCAGTTTCCTCATCTGTAAAATGAGCGGAGAAGGAAATGGCAAACCATTCCAGTGTCTCTGCCAAGAAAACCCTAAATGGGGCAATGGAAGGTCACACATGACTGAAAAGACTGAACAACACCCCAGGATCACAGAGCTGGAGCTGGAAGTCTCAGAGCTAGAAAGCTCTGAAGCCATCTAGCCTGACCCCATTGTTACAAATGAGGAAACTGAAGCCCAGGGAAGTGGTTTGACCAGAGGAGGGATTGACCCTAGTTTTTTTTTACTCCAAAAGCAATGGATCCCATAGTACTTAATTGCTTTTTATTAGAGAAAAAACTAGTTTCTGTGGCAGGAATCTTCCAGCCTTGTTATTAATAGTAAATGCTGCTTCTGCCACAATTTGCTATCCTGTTGTGGCATCTGCTTGGCAGAATTTTACACCAGTCACATAAAGATATTCTGCATCATGTGCACTTAAAAGTAACTCTACAAGATCAAGTCCTAAGTTTTTTATGGTCTTTATTTCATAAAGCAGGCATATATACTTCCACTACTCACATTACTTACCTTTCTGCCTTTGAATTTTTGATCCTAAGTACTTCAGTAGCAAGAATTGGTTGATAACTAAATTCTTCCCATATCTTAATAAAGATTACACTTTGCTTTCTTCTGTACTTATAAGCAGCAATATTTAGGAGTCATACTGTGCTACTTATCCTTAGGGTATAGGAATTGTAATAGTGTAATACCAACTGTAATAGTATAATACCAAAATACAATTTTGCCCTCCCCAAAATCTGATTATGTAATTTTAGGGGGATTAAGGGTTAGATGTGGACACCTTATCTTAAATATTTTATAATATATCTAGAAAAATATTTCAAAATCCAAAATTTTTCATCTATCAGGGGAGAAAAAGTGACTGCAAAGGAAAAATTGTATGGAAGCAGGATTGATCAATTGATTCCTGCACCCCCCATACACTAATTTGATTAAATTAATAGATATGAAGGAACATAATGAGGTGTTAAGGATTTTCCCTTTTCAGGCTTTTGATTGGTTGCATTTAGAGCTTGTAAAGAGGTAAAACTTTTGAGTGGCTCACAAGTGGATTTAGTAACCTATTTACAGATTATAAAGGTTGTAAAACTGGGAGTGGCCCAGTAGGAGGTGCTATAAAAACAACAGACCGCATTTCTAGAGAAAAAAAGAGTGATCTGGTGCTTCTGCTTTGTGAAGAATAAGGAAAAATAAAAAAGAATAAGACATAGGAAATTTGTACTTTCCAAATGGTGAACTCTGGTAGCCTCTGAAGCCTAACCTTGGAAATTAACCAATGACTCCCATGACCATGGAATGAAATAATGAAACATTTAAATAATTAGGGTCTGAAACTAGGGGTCTTAGGCAAAAATAAACAAACAAATAAATAATCAAATGATATGTTCTTTTGCATTGTCATTCCTTCTGATCAAAAACAACAATCTCTTGAGAAGACATTTGTAAAGCCAACAGCAAGTACAATCCAACTGAATTCAATTGAATGAAATCCCGGACTCATTCTGAAAGCCCTCCTCTTATGCATTAACTTTGGATCACTAAATCCTATGGAATACACTTCCTGTAATCCTCTCTCATCCCTAAAAAGGGTAAAAAAAAAAAGGATAAAAAAAGTTTTAGTGTCCCCCTCTTTGAACATGAGTTTGACATTCATCTTCCCCCAACCCCATCCCTACCACCACTTGTGAATAACAAAATTGATATCAGGCTGTGTGTGTGTGTGTGTGTGTGTGTGTGTGTGTGTGTGTGTGTGTGTATGTGTGTGTTGGGGGGTGGGAAAGAGGTTGTAACTCCAGAACAGAAGCAAAAATGAGATGCAGATTTAGCAACTTGTCTCCTTTGAATAGATGTCTTCCCCCACCCCTTCTAATTGCTCAGTAATTGTCACCTCTTTTTAAATTCCAAAGAAATGTTATGAAAGAAAATCTGAAAATGGTCACATCTGTATGTGAACTTTATCCCCACTCAAATCTTCCACCAACTGCCAGGGGCCCCTCCTCATAATACAAAGGGAAACCAGAATGGCGAAAGTTAGAAATTTTTCCACAGTCTTTTTTGTAACACAGGTCATCAAATGATCATTATATTTTATAGTTCTGTAAAGTCTATGGAAGTTGGAGCTATGTAATATACATTGCAGAGTGTTCCCCTAATCCTAGCCGACCACATTCGTGCCTGGACCAGGGGATAAAGGCCTGGTAACTGGAAACCTGACACTATAGGAATTCCAAACACAGTCCTCAAACTAAAAACAGCCCCCTCTCTCTGCCCATGGCATGTTCTACTTGAGAGCCTGGGACTGTATTAGTTTACATTATCTGATTTTTTTTTCTTTTGCTGTGCCTTGTTTGGAAAAGAATGGCCATAGAAGGCACCTATTAAGGCTCAAGCCTTAAAGAATCTCTGGGTGGTGTCTTGGTGGTGGATATGATGTTGTGAGCTCTTTGCCCCTGTCTGAGAGATGCATGCAGCTCATGCGGATGGCATCAGTACCACTTGGACACCAAACTTGCTTCTCAGAATCTGTCTGCCTCCCCACCATTTTTTATCTTTCTTTTTTGAAAAAACAGTTATGGGTTAAGGATCTGTTTGATATTTGCCTCATTTCTTTCTGTGTACACAGAGTGCTTTATAAGACTCAAAAGAGCTGCAGTCTGCTACTCAGAAGTTTTATAAGTAATGACTTTAATGCTTTGTGCCAGGAAGGAAAATATCTACTTTTCCTTTTACTTGTCAATCAGTTCTGGCTTTTTAACTATTATACCTTGGGTCTCTCTGAGCTTCCTCCAGCTGGTCTCTTTTCCCTTCATTATTTCCCAACTCAATAACTCCCCTCCATTCCTCTAAAAGAGCAACTTACTGAGATATCCAGTGATGCCACCAGGCATCCCTTAAGCCTCCAGAGATTTCTAGAGAATCTTGAATCTCTGCATTAGGAGCTCCTAACACCAGCTCCTGATTGTCAGTGCTGAAGCCTTCTGATAACACTTGCAAGATTCTTATTCTTTACACTACATTTACCAAACCCAGTCAAATGACTAAACTTGCAACAAAAACTATGAACGGACTAATATGGTATCATAATAAAATTGTATTAATGAATGGCTACTGCCATTTTGTAAGTGACACCCTGCTATCCAGTTCATTCTGATTGATTTGGGCAGTCCATGTAGCACCATTTTTCCTAATTCCTCTTAGAATGTCAGTGATGCTAGGACTTAAAAAAAACACAGAATCTTATTTGCTCTTCTCTCCTCTCTCCATCCTCCACACATCTGCCAAAGTGATGTTTCTAAAGCACAGATCTATGTATATTACTCCCTTCCTCAATAAACTCCAGTGGCTCCCAATTTCCTCTAGAATCAAATATAGATTCTTTCTTTTGGGCATTTAAAGCCCTTCACGTTCTGGTTCCAGGCTGCCTTCCCTGACATATTACTCCTTTTTCTCCTCAGTTAAAGTTTAACCAAACTGGCCTACTTTTCTGTTTCTCACATATAAATATTCCGTGTCCTATATCCATCACTTACTTGATCCAGGCTCTTCTCCAGGCCTGGAATCCATCCTCTGTTTACCTTTACATCTTAGAATACCTAACTTCTTCAAAATGAAACTCTAGCTTCATGTCCTACATGAATTCTTGCCTCATTCCTCTAGCTGAAGGGGGAGGGGGTAGGCTTCTCTTCGACCCCCAAATTACCCTGCATTATTTTGTCTATTTTGTGTACTTCCTTACATATGTCATATTATTTCAAACAATAGAATGCAAAGGGCTTGAAGGTAGGAACGTTCCATTTTTGTCTTTTTATCCTTAACAACGGGTACATAATAAACACTTGTGGATCAACTGATTGATTGACACTTTTGCCTATCAGAAAGGAGTAGCTATTTTCCAAAGAAAACAAACACTTTTCCCCCTCTTTTCAGAAATGATTGTGGTATCCTTGTGATATTTTAAATGGAAAGAGGTGCTTTTTTTATTATTCCTTTGGAAAAATAATAACATGTACAAATAGAGCTCACAAGGTCTTGTGAAAAATGAGATGTCTTAAAATAGTGATGTGTTCCCTATTTGGATCGTTGTTTTAATCAAAATCTCCAGAGGAGGTTGCTCCTGGATTTCTCACTGTAGGTACAATGCATGCAGTAGTCTCCATGATCAGTATTTATGATGTCCCGGAATGGGATTGGTTTTCATATCTATATATCTATTGATATTTCTATATTTGTATATATATATATTTATTTGTATTTTAATATATTTATGTGTGTATATATGTGTGTGTGTGTGTTTATTTATTTATCTGCAGAGGTAAGGTTATTCTCCTTCCTTTATCTTTTGCCAAAATCCTGTTATTATTAAGGAGGAAGTTTTCCCCCTAGGCTTAAATATCCTTTAAAAAAAAAAAAGGCTAAGTAGTATACTCCAAAGAGATCAGTGACAAAAAGGAAAGGCCCGAAATACAACAAAATATTTATGAGCGCTCTTGGTGACAACTAAGAACAGAAAAGAAAGTAGATGCCTATTGACTGGGGAATGACTACACCAGTTACGGTATGTAAATGGGATGTCATATTAAGTATTGTGCCATAAGAAATGATAAACATGAGGATTACAGAGAAGAATGGGAAGTCATATAAATATCATATGAAAAGTGAAGTTAAGGAGGACCAGGAAAACAATATATGAGATAGCTTCAAGAAAGTAAATGCAAGCAGGGGCTAGGCGGCACAATAGATTGAACACAAGCCCTGAAGTCAGGAGAACCTGAGTTCAAATTTGGCCTTAGACACTTGCTAGCTTTGTGACCCCAGGCAAGTCACTTAACCCTGATTGCCTCCAAAAAAATAAATAAATAAATAAATGGAAGAAGAACAAACAAAAACAATCAAAACTAGATGCGACAAATCATAATGATCAAGATTTACCCTAAAGAAAAGTTATAAGATGACCAGTCCCTCACCTGTGCCTTTCATAGAAGTAGGGGACCATAGGTGTGATCCTGAATATAATAGCAGACTTTTTAAAATATGTTTCTTAGTTTTAATGAATTTTTTCTCCCTTTTTTCACTTCTTCATACTATAATTGAAAATACAATGAGAAACAGAGGTGATGCAAAAACACAAATATGGATAAAATTACTTTTTAAAAGAGCAATTATGTGGGCAAGCACTTAGAAATTTCTTTTTGCTCAGAAAAAAAGGCATCTAGTAGGTTAAAGAAAAATTTCTGTAAGAAGTTTCCAAATAAGAAGGTACTATAAATATCAGAGACCCCAAAAGGAGAAATATTCAGTGTCTTTAGCACTCTTTGAAACATTAACTCTGTGTGTTTTCATAGGCCAGCATATTGTTTTTCTTCTCTCCCCAAAAGATAACTGTTATGATGGATTTTACAGAATAATATGGTTTCCATTATTTTCACTCTTGACAAAGAACAGCCACCTCACTCTTGGTTTCTACCACATGTAAGCACAAGTTCTAGTCATAAAGTTTCCCCTCAAAGGAAACTAGGAAGGGGATCGTGAAATCATCTCGGACTCTGCCCTGTCTGCCCATAGAAAAATGAAACCTCACTTTTCCCTTCTGTGAAAGTTGGACCCTGTCGCTACAATGAGGTGTGTGAGAAGAGATACCAATTGTCTTCAACGCCAGCAGTGAGTCGGGATTGTATCTCAGAGGGTGGCTTCCGCCCCTTCAGCACTTAGTCTGGCTTGTCTCACCAAAAAAACAACCCAGAGTGCCTGTCTTTTATAATGTGCTGTTTTAACAGAGAAGAGTCTCGGGGGAGAGAACAGGACCCTAAAAGTCCAAGGCCTGGAATTCCTCCTTTCTCTCTTTCCATTTTAAACAGGAAACATTCACACTAAGAGACTCCAGAGGGAGGCTTGGTTGTATGTTCATTTTGAGGCAGATAATGTTTGTGCATTGCGTATGTCAGTGATTTACCCTGTGGGGCTTAAAGCGAGTGCAGGAAAACCACGTTTCACTTCACGCAGAGAAAGCTCTTCAGGGGAGTTGGGGAGGAAACACAGGTTAAGGCCTTATTTTTTTCCAAGTGTTTTGGACATCTCCAGCATGGACAAAAAGAAAAATTGGAGCCGGTAAGGGAAAGATTCAAATTCTGAGATGAAAGATGCAATGAAGACTGAAAACATTCTCAAATGAAATAACCTTCAAACAGAAAAGAGGGATGGAATAGCAATCCTGTTTGCCTAAGACCAACAGCAACAGATGACATATTTGTGTCTTGTGTGCCAAGGGAGGTAGAGTGCCCAGAGTGTCATGGAATAAAACCCACTGAAATGGCACCTTCTCCCCGAGACCTTCCCTGGTTGGTCACAACCTTTGCCCTCACATGTCACATAGCATTTAGTTTTGTGGCCCTCTGAATGAAGGAGTTCTTATCCTTGTTTATGTCATGGATCCCTTTGGCAGGATAGTGAAACTTGTGGGCCCCTACTCAGAATATTTTTTTTATTTATAATTGAAGGAAATGCAAATTTTTACGTAGAAGGTAGTAAAAATAGAGATTTTTTTTTCCCTTTCAAGTTCATGCCTCCCCCACCCAACCCCCAAATCTCTCTACTCTCATGATAAGAACTCCTACTGCAATGTAATAACTGTTTAGCGTCCTTTTTATTCTACCAGACTGAAACCTTCTTGATGGTTCATCATTTCATGGGTGTCAAGTTGCAAGTGTAGCTTTCTCATTTTGCAGGTGAGCAAAGTAAGGATACTTAGCACCAGACAACAAAATATTTGTATTACAGGATCTCAATTGTCTTAAATCCTCTGCTGGCAATCTAAGTAACACATGGCTTATATGAGTTAGTTAGAAAAGTATCTGTTAGTTATAAAGTTGAAAGACCCAAGTTCAAATCCAGCCTCATTTACTTACTACCTGTAGATAGATGATAGATAGATAGATAGAGACAGACAGACAGACAGACAGACAGACAGATAGATAGATAGATAGATAGATATAGGTACATGATAGACTGATAGAGATGGATAGATAGATAGATGTGTTGTGGCAAAACCTTGAATTTGGAGGTAGAAGTCCTGTGTTCAAGTACTGACTTCCATTTAGCAGCTGTGAGACTTTGGACAAGTCACTTTCATCTCCCTAAGCCAAGCCTGTTTCTTAATGGTTTAGTACAGATCATATGACTTCTGTTCCCTACTTCATAGAGTTCTTATGAGGATCAAATGAGATAACGTAGATAAAATGCTTTGTAAATTGTAAAGAATTGTATAAATATCAACTAGACAGCAATGGATAGAGCTCTTGACTTGGAGTAAGGAAGTCTCAACTTCACATCTAGCCTCAGACACTTACTAACCACGTGACCCTGGGCAAGACATTTAATCTCTATTTGATTCAGTTTTCCCACCTCTGAAATGGGCATGATAATAGCACCTCCCTCTCTGGATGAGACAATATTTGTAAAGTGCTTTGCAAACCTTAAAGATATTATTATTACTGCTTGTTGTATACATTTTCTTTTTTTTTTTTTTGAGGGGGGGGAGGCAAGGTAATTGGGGTTGAGTGATTTGCCCAAGGTCACACAGCTAGTAAGTATTTCAAGTGCCTGAGGCCACATTTGAACTCAGATCCTCCCAAATCAAGGGTTGGTGCTCTATTCACAGCACCACCTAGCTGCCCCTGTTGTATGCATTTTCAAATAAGCCAACACAACAATTTTACTACACAATACTGTACCTGCTTTATTTCATGTAGGAATGGCAATGTTAATTAATGGATTGACTCAGACTTAGCGTCAAGAAGGCCTAGGTTCAGGCTTCAGGTTAGAATACTCGTTAGAAGTCAGAAAGATCTGAATGTGAATCCCTCTTCAAACACTTAACTACCTGTGTAATCCTGGGCAAGTCATTTAGCCTCTTTTGGCCTTAATTTCTCCATAAGTAAAGTGAAGGGGCTAGATTCGATTATTTTTAAGGCCCCTTTTAGCATTAACCTATAATCCCTATGAAAAAGAGATGTGAGACCTTGGGCCAGTCACTTAACTTCTCAGTGTTTCAGGCAACTCTCTAAAACTTATGATTTTGAGATGAATCGCCAGTCTGCATTGGTGGAGGGAGATCCCACCCCAGAAGTTCTCTGCATGACTGAAATTACAGCCCTGAACCAAATGTTTAATGAATATAAAACAGTTTACTTTGGTTTGCTGACAACTGTCCCAAGTTAAATGGGACAGAGTAGGAGCATCAATCATCATGATGCCTGGTAGAATTAAGACACAGTGCGATAGAAGGGGGGCTTCCCCGGTGCATTTGTAGGGCTGTATTCACATGCTCACATGTTGCTTGTCACAAGCACCAGAGCTTGTCAAATCCTCATTGATTCAGGAAACTCACAGAGCTGTTTTACCCTCAGCCTCCCCAACTTCTAGGGTGTTTTCTTCCCCATCTGGCAGCTGGTTGAATTAACCACAGCTACTGTCTTCTTTTCTCCCAGCCCTTTCCTTCAGGAGCTCCAGCCTTTTCGAATCCTGAAGTTCAGAGAGCTTGTCAGACTGATGTGTTTAAGTTGCTGTTTTTGTTTTCTTAAAAAGAAAAGAGGAGGGGGAATGGCAGTGGGGAAGGAGCAGGGAGGTGTGAACATCTATGCACAGAAGGTTTATGAGATTGGCAAAGCTGCAAACTGAACTCATCTGTTCAGGAAGATGCAGAAGAAGATGCAGGCATCTGCACATTGTTTAAAGACTTTCTGCTGCTGTTACAGCAAATGGAATAGGAGAGGCTTACTGTCTTCCAGTGGGAAGATGAGTAGGGGCCATGGGAGGAAGGAGTCTGGCTGTGTTCGCTTCTCACTTGCCCTAGACCCTTTTGCTAGCCTACACATTGAAGGGTGTGGAACTGGCAGCTGGTTTGGTTCTTCCCCAGACACTTAAGTAGTTCATGTCCAGAATGAAATGTGACAATGATGTCTCAACCAAAAACTGTGATTTTAATATCATTGGTTTCCAAATTTTTTTTTGGGGGGGGGGGGGGGGGCCTCTCTTCCCCAGTACTGTACAATCCTAAGGAAACAACAGACCATAGGGAAAAGTGGAGGCTACCAGGAATGGCTTCCAGAGTTTGGTGACTCCAAGTTTAAGGCCATAGAGCCATAGTCAAATCTAGAAAAGGAAGGGAGGCAGACAGATACCATCCCCTTTCATGTGTTTTCACCATTGACAGGCTTCTGTGAAGAAGATCAGATAAAGTCTTGTACTTAGAGTCAATAAGACCTGGGTTCAGATCCTACCTTAGATACTTACTAGTTCTGTGACCTTGGGCAAGTCACTTAACCTCAGTGTCAGTTTCCTCATCTATATAATGGGAATAATAATAGCACCTGCCTCAAAAATGTTGCTATAATTTGTTGTTCAGTCCTATTGTATTCCTTGTGACCCCATGGACCATAGAACGCCAGGCCCCTCTGTCCTCTACTTTCTCTCAAAGTCTCTTTAAGTACATGTTCATTTTTCCCATGATACCATCTATCCCTTCCACTCTCTGCTATCCCCCTTGCCATTTTTCTTTTGCCTTCCATCTTTCTCAACATCAGGGTCTTTTGGGGACGGGGTCAAAGGAGAAAATAGATTAAGTGGGAGGCAGGATAAGATGGAGGGAAATATAGTTAGTCTTTCACAATATGACTACCATGGAAATGCTTTGCATTACTATACATGTATAACCTATATTGAATTGCTTGTCTTTTCAGTGGGGGTGGGTGAGGAGGAGAGAAGGGAGAGAATCAGGAACTCAAAGTTTTAAAAACAAATGTTTAAAAAAATTGGTTTTTACATGCAACCAGGAAATAAGATATACAGACACTAGGGTACAGAAACCCATCTTGCCCTCTACAAGAAAGTAAAGGGAGGAATTGGGGGGAGGAATATAAGAGAGGGCAGACCGGGGAAAGGGGCAGTCAGTGTGCTTGCCATCTTGGGGTGGGGAGTAGGGGAGAGATGGTAAGAAAATCTGTAACTCAAAATCTTTGGGAAATAAATGTTGAAAACTAAAAATAAATTTTAAAAAAAGATTTAAAGCAAAAACAAAACAAAACAAAAACAGCAGGGTCTTTTCCAGTGAGTCCCATCTTCTCATTATGTGTCCAAAGTATTTAAACTTCAGCTTCAGTGTTTGACCGTCCAATGAATAGGCTGAATTAATTTCTTTTGAGTATTGATGAATTTGACGTCCTTGCTGTCCAAGGGACTTTCAAAAGTCTTCTCCAGCACCATGATTTGAAACATCAAATATAATCATGTATGCAACTATGAAGAATTTGTAAACATTATACTTCTCATAAAGGTGAGCTATTATTATCATTGTAGTTCATCCAATCTATAGTTTCTCAACCTGGGGCCCCTGAACCCCAAGCAGTCTGTGGATAGATTTCAAGGAGTTTGGATAGGGGAAAAAATTATAACTTCATTTCAGTATAAGTAATTTCCCTGTGTTTTTTATGTTTTTTAACACATTATCTTGAGAAGAGGTACATGGGCTTTACCACACTACTGAAGAGGTCCAGGGTAAAAAAAAAAAAAAAAGGTTAAGAACATCTGATCTGATTTAACTACCTCAGTTTACAAAAGAGAAAATTGATATCTGGTAAGTTTGAGTGACTTGCCCAAAGGGGCTTAAGGAGTAGAGAACACAGTCTGAATTTGAGCTCTGACATGTAGGGCTGTGAGTCTCTAGGACATGGAAGATCTCCAGCCCATCAAAGAGTTCTCTAAGCCCCTGGGAACCCTGGCTCTTTTTCTAATATATGTCTGTGTTTTCTCTCTCTAGGCGAGGACCTACAGAACCAGCAGATTACCTAACAGGACCTCAATTGATATACAAGGAAAGGGAACTTCCTTATTACCCAGGAATGCAGTCCATTCATCCTCCTAAAGGAAGCTATCCCCGTGCCCAGGATGTCAGGGTGACAGACCTTCGTTACCCTCAGTACTACCCACCCCCTCCAGCCACACACCACAAAGGACCTTTCCGACAAGACGTCCCACCTTCACCACCTCAACACCACAAAGTGCCAGCATACCACGAAATTGGCAAAACAGCACAGCAGGCAGCCAGCCCAGAACAGTACCCATATAGAGCCCAGGACCCCCGGCAGAAGAACCCCATGACTGCTGCTGTGTAGAGGAATGCAGGTGGAAAAGAAGACTTCTGCAATTGCCTTGTTCTTTTTTCTCCTCAGTCCCCCAAAGTCTTCTTGGCTATAAAATTATCCATGAACTGGAACCATTCTTTCTGCTGCAGGTACAGATTACGTCCTTCTCGCTGAGGAAATCACTTAAGGCCAATCAGAGGGGAAAAAAGGAAGGTACAATATGTCTGATCAGGCCATGAAAACAGTGGTACCGTACATTAAAATGCTTTTAAACCAGTTAAACTCAGAGCAGAAGTGGGAGCTAAAAAGTAAATAACATCGTTAGACACACTAAGTGGAATGTCCCAGGGCTAGATGATATGCACCGCTGGACCTTTCCACACATTTGAGCACAGGGGCGCGCGCGCGAACACACACACACACACACACACACACACACACATGCAGCAGCAACTGTTAAAGATTACCACTGGTGTTAAGACAGTCTCTGCTATAGATCCTTATCCATTTGGGAGCCGAAGCAGCAGCAGGCTTTTTACAATCAGAAAGCCAGAACCTATGGCCTTGGTGTATACAAGATGGCATATGTGCACCTGGAGTGGGGTTATTATTTTAGCAACAGAAGGAAAAAAAAAGGAAAGAAAGAAACACAAATGGTTCCTCCGAAGTTTTCTGTCAGAGAAAGACAGTATTTCTTTATCTCTGGGATCTCTCAGGGTCCTGGTACCACCAGTTTGATTGAATGCTTCCCAGACTATACCTGCCAAGCCAGGAAAAGTGCTTGGTAAGCCCAAACTTACGATTGGAATGGGGGGGGAGGGGGCGGGCCTTGGTTATATTTTCCATTTTCCCTATTAAAAAATGGGTAAGGTAGAAATTCCACATCAGACCTCAGGAGGAATCCTGAAAGCCAGTGAGAGCTGCTGAGAGGCTGGTATTTCAAGGACCGATCAATCATGAGGAAAGGAGCGGGGTCTTGTCACACGCAGCCTAAAGCTATATTCCACAAGGACATGCTTATTCTCTCCTTAGATGAAGGAGCCTAAGAGCCAGCAGGAGGGCCAAAGTTGACCTGGTCCTTCCCCCTTCCTTCCCTTCTCTTCCTGGCCACAATATCAGAGAGACCCCAGATCTCAGAAGTAGTCCCAAGTTTCTAACCTGTAATTATTTAGCTGCTGTTTCTATTTTAAGACTCTCACTTCTGCAGATAATCCTCAACTGGGAAGGAAGAGAACCCTCTTATTGGGCCTCCCAGGATTCAGTGCCCTGGAGGTACCAATTCAGTGATAAGTGCCAAACAATCACCATTTGCACTACAGGGAGCTAAAAGCCAACCACAGCTGGGAAGAGCCTTCTTAGGGCTTTAAAATAAAATGGCCCAGGGCATGGTGGACAAACAGTAAGTGTTCATTAAGGCGGTACTCTGATGTCTATTTGGTTGGGGGGTTTTGTTTTGTTTTGCTTTTTGGAGGGAAGTTGGGGTTAAGTGACTTGCCCAAGGTCACAGGGCTAGTTTTTGTGTTAAGTGTCTGAGGCCAAATTTGAATTCAGGTCCTCCTGACTCTAGGGCCGGTGCTCTATTCACTGTGCCACCTAACTGCCCCTATTTGGTTTTGTTTTGAATTTGTATGTGTGTATTAAGCAACAGAGGGGAGTAGGATGTAGGAAAACACAATTTTGAAAAACTAACTTTTAAAGGCAAATATAAAGTTAACATAGGAGTTTTTGTTTTTGAAAAGAAGAAAACCAGAAGAGCGAAGATAGAGGAGAGAGGTGAAGAGGCGATAAACCTCAGGGTAATCTTTGTCTCTGTCTTCTTAGGAACAACAGACAAGGCAGCAGGGAGGAACCTAGAACAGGCAGGGTGTCATAGGACCAGAGGTTTAGAGCTGAGGAGGTCTCTGGGAGGTCCATAGCGATCCCAGAATTTTAGAGATGAAGGGAGGGCATCTAATCTGTTTGGAAAATGAAACATCTGAGACTCAGAAAGGAAAAAGTGACTGAGGTCACACAGGTCAGAGATGGGAGTCAGGATCTGAATGCGCATCTTCTGTCATCAAAGCCAAGACTCTACACTGTAAACTCAGACATGGGTTCCAATGTCTTATAACCTAGCTTGCTTGACTACAAAGTAAATGGCAGAGAAGGGATCTTAATGTTTTAAAAATAAATTAAAAAAAATCTTTCAGAGGCTTTAAGATGGATAAATCAATTGCAATTCCTTTGAACTCCATGACCATTTTCCACTTATGAATGGACAATTCAAAGATTGTAATTAGACCTAAACTAGAAAGTAAACAAAGAACTGTTTGAGGACCATTCAAAACCTAGAGGCAGAACAGTTTGTCTAGATCTGGGCCTCTTAAAAAGAAATGCTATAAGACTCTTCAGAATGCTTCCTTATTCTTTAAAAAAAAAAAAGTATAGAGGTCACCTTCAGCCATTACCCTTGTTTAAAATGGGTGGGAGGAGAGAAGTTAGAGGATTTATTAAAGTACTGTGCTACTGAACACCCAGATGAATGTTTCCTCACTCTGCCGGGTGTCTATGATATCACATCAATGTTTACTTGGTCCATGCAGATCACAGTCTACCCTCATCTTCTGGTCCATGCTCCCCCAATCATCTTCCATAGGGCATCAGCCCAACGTAATGAAGGCCTTCCCCGTGGTCTTCTTGTATTTCATAGGTATCAGGGCTTCTCTTGACC
This sequence comes from Petaurus breviceps papuanus, assembly GCF_028583685.1. Lineage (NCBI taxonomy): Eukaryota > Metazoa > Chordata > Mammalia > Diprotodontia > Petauridae > Petaurus > Petaurus breviceps. The sequence continues at coordinate 15,243,964 of NW_027187376.1, read as the reverse complement.
ACCTTTTCCAATTTTATATCCACAATAATATCATTTATAACAGATAAAATAAAACTTGAGTTCTGTCTCTAGGAAGTGATACTGACTGCTGGCTTGGGAGAAGAAGCAGGATGTGGATCTTCTAATGGCTGCAGGACCTTAAGCAAATCACTTAACCGTGGGATCCTAGGACCATTGGTCTAGAACTAGAAAGAACTTAGTTCAGGGCTATCTAGTCCAATGAACTCATTTTACAAATGGAGAAACAAACTTAAAAAGAGACTTCAATTTCCTCATCTGTAAAGGAGGTAATCAGTTGGACTTGATGCTGTTGGAGGTCCAGCCTCCCCCCCACCCAAGTTTAGGTCCTAAACAGATTTATAGAGGAAGTGAAGTTTGGCAGGATATACAATTTCCTGCTGGAAACATACTAGGATGTTGTTTTTTCTGTCTCTCAATCTCATGAGCCCATCCTGGAACTATGGAGGAATTTGAATTCCTGCAGTACTCAATGGGAACCAGGTTAAGGAATCTAATGGGGTTTTTGCCACATTCTAATACAGTAGCACCTGATTTTATTAAAGTCCCAGGTTTTCCCACCTATGATTATTTGGTTTTTGCTTCTACTTGTAACTTCACTGGGAATCCACTTGGGTCTTAAAGGAAGGCACTGATTCAGTACTTGTTTGTAGAATGCAGGTATACCAGGTTGAGGGATGGACAGGTAGGGCATCTGCTGAAAGGGATGATGAGGGTCTCACCCTCAGGCTTAATAAATCTTGCAGATGAAAAAGACAAAGTGAAGGGAAATGTCCCTTGTAATGGGTCATTAGAAATGAGCTCTTTGCTTTTTTCCTTCTCTGCCCCCGATCTCTAGCTTAACTCTTATGGGCTAGAAGCCAGAAGTTTCAGCTTATTGGTATAGGAAGTGACCACAAAGGGGAACATCTGGATAGAGGGAAGTACCATGAGGTTAAGTAGTCTACAGTGAGTGAGAGGTGTGACCTTAATAGAAAGGCCTCATTTTCACGTTCCCTCTTGGAAACCCAGCACGCACTCCACCTACTGCTCACAGACTGGGTCTGGACTTCTCTGGAGAAGGCTTTTCATACTGTGTACACAGTCAATAAAAATGTGGTAACCTCGGGGAAGCAGCCAGTGCCTAGAAGGTCCACTTAAAGTGAGTGAAAAATAAATTAAGATAGTTCCCTTTGCTCCTTTGAAATATAACCCACATCCCATTGGCCCAGGCTGGAAAGGAACTAATATTGTATGTTTGTGACAGTGCCTTTATCAAGCCAGGAAACAATTAGAAACAGCTCAGAACTCAAGGGAGGGCTTAATAAATCACTATGCAATACGTCCCTTCTCAGGGCACCACAGCACCATGTACAGACCTCATCTACAGTATTTAGGAAAAACACAGCATAATCAGCATGGGGTGAAAAACACACTTCCACTTTATTTATGGCCTTTGGAAAACTCACTCAGTAGTCTTCACATAGCTCAGAACTCCAATAACCCTCCTGGAATGCCATGCCTGGTGCCACTTAGGAAAGGCCCGTCAAACAAACCCCTTCCTTGCTGCTAATCTGACCCAATAGGTCACTTAGGACTTGAAATGATGTTTTTGCCTTAAGTCAGTAGACATTTTTACAGACCCCTATTTTCTTCCTGTGTTTGAAGGAATAGGTAAAAAGGGTAATATCTGGGAATAGATCATCAGAAATTATAGCGGTAGAAAAACTCTACTCTCCATTAGCAGCAGAAGAAGGAAATATCTCATCAGTGCCTTGGACCTTTGGGCTGCTGGACTTTCGCTCTTGGAATAAGGTGGGCAAGAGGGGCAAGTTCTGCCTTTCCACAGCACCAGATCTGAAGGTTGAAGATAGGTCATGGTGGTTATGTAAAAATTTCAGGAAAAAAGGAGCCGGGCTTGTTATTAGAAAATATAGAACTTCAGACAAGTCATTTGGTAGCAGATTATTTTTTCCCCTTCATTTTTATTGGGTATTTACAGATGCCCAGAGAGTTAAATGACCTGCCTAGCATCACATAGCTAGTAAATGTTTTCTGATCTGGGTTTTCCTAACTCTAAATCCAGTTTCCTATCTACTTCCTACAACTGCTGAGAGGGAACATGGTGTATTGGATACAGAGGGCTGGGTATGGAATAAGGAAGATTTGGATTCTAATTCAGTCTCTCACACATACACTTATTTTAACAAACCATTGAACCTCCAGCTACTTCAGGCCACTCTCTAAGCCTACAAAGTAGAGACCTGTCTACATAAGGTAAAAGAAGGTTTCTACACCAGGAGTTCCCCATGGTGATAGACTCACAAGTCTGGACCAGTATGTAAAGCCAGCATCTTTTCCTCTTCCCATGCAAGCTGATGTGAATTCTGAAGGATTTAGAAGAAAGGGAGAATACCCCTGATAGGTTTGGGATAACTATGGGCCTGGAAAACATCACATATTTTGAAACATTGAGACTTTAAATACTGCTCCTTTCAAAGTAGAAGTCTCTCTACTGGACAGACTTCTCTCCTGTCTTCCGAGTCCATGAATCACACTGTGGCCACATTTGGCACCATTACATCAGGAAGAGCCGTTAATAGGAATAACCAAAGATGCTATTTCACAGCACTCCTCATCCCTATCAGCCTGGGAAGAAAGGATAGCCCAGTGATGGTGGAGTAAGGAGTAGTTACTCAGAGAGATCCCTGCAGAGTGAGCTCTGTGATCAAAGAGAAACCTTGGGCAGACTAAAATTGGTCCCACATCATATATGCAGCCAGGTCTCTGAAGGAGACCATTTTTCTCACCCACATCCCTAAGTCATAATAGCATCCCTTGAGGGCTGATTTTTTAAAGGTGGACCAGAGAGCCCTGATGTTGGGGGAGTTAATGGCCCCTGATTACAATTCTAGCCTGTATCCCTGATTGCAGTGATTTGAGAAAGCATTCTCACTTGGTCTGCACTAACTGGAGTGCCGTTTACTATCAGGATGTAAAAACAAAACCTGTTGTTTATAAACTACTTTTTCTAGTACTTCCTGTGATTTTGTGATACCAAATCTGTTCAAAAGTTCTAAAGAAAAATTATGTGAAATCATATTTTGGAATATGGGGGGTGAAAGGGGTGGCATCTTTGCTAAATTTGAAAGATTGTTCCTTTTTGTACCACAGAAAGCATTTTGAATTTTTGTTCCATATGACTATATAAATTGTACTTGGTTTTATTTTGCATTAAAATAAAGCTTTTCAGAGTTCAAAGAGTATTGGGTAATAGTGTTCATTTTCATTTGCCATTACTCTGAATCATGATGCATAAACTAGGCTGGCTTGGACCTCTTCCCACTTGAATTGGGAGCCATAAAGTAGAAGGATAAGGAGTCCAGGAAGTGGCATGAGGACCCCAAAAGTGATAGTCTTTCCTCTGAAGGGGTTAAATTGTAAGGCCCATCACCAAAGCCATGCTGATACTGTCCTTGAGATGAAGGGTGTTAACTCAGAATAAGTCCAACAGATTCTGACTTAAAACAGGAAACCATCCAGAAGGATTGTAAATGGACTTGGTGATGCATTATTTAGAGAGGAGAGAAAAACATAAGCGTGGAGAAAATGCATTTCTTACAACTTACTTAGATGGAAACACTCACAGGGACAGATGATTACTGTTATTACTGGCTTTAGGGCAAATGTTTTATAATCATATACATGAGTTTTCCCCCTAATATTAATTCTACTAGGTAAAAATACAAGAGGTTGTAAGGTGTAATAGGCTCAAGGCAGTTAGTGAAAGCCCAAAGGCTAAGTGACTGAGAGGCATGCCCTGAGTAATTGGAATGTTCCACTGACATAGAGCAAACAGGCCTCCTGGCACTGTAGAACACAGGGTTTTGGGTTTTTTTTTAACACGTTGGGGGGCATCTCTGCTCATTGGTGCCCCTTTCTGGTTGCAAGCTATGGCCATTGCTAAATCCCACTGCAGAGAGGCAACATGGGTCTAAAAGACCTTTGCTCTACTCCTTTCTCTTAAAGGGGAATTTGCTACTGGACACCACAGGGTCACATACAGCTGGTGTGGTTAGAGCAGCAGTAACAGTTAAAAGGATTGTCGGTGCACAGTCAACAATAATTCTTAGAGTTTAATGCTGTTCTTCAACCCTAGCTATGGACTATTTGGCTGACTCTGTTTAGCTTCTTCGTACCTAAATTAATTTTGCTCAATCTCGGCCTTGATATTAACTTAGCTTCTGAGCCATTGCAATGAATTGCTCCCTAAATCGTGGGAGGCCTTGAATGCAAAACTGAGCAGTTAATATTTTATCCGAGAGGCTATAGGAAGCTTCCAGGAGGATACACAAAGTCACTGTTCTCATTTGGAGAGAAAAAAAAAACTCAGATAATTAACGTAAAACAACAGACTTAAACTGATTTAAAATCTTACAAAGAAAATAACTTATGCTCAATAAAGAATTTAGGTTATTTGGTTTCATGTCATTTTAAGAACAACTTAGAGTAAGTCATTTTAACTATTTTAAATACATAAATTAAAAATAAGGGACATGTGAAGAAAGTCACTATCTGCATCCAGAGAAAGAACTGAAAAATAGAACTATATGTAGAATAATTTCACATATACACATATGTGTATATGTGTGTATGTTTACCTATATATGCCTATTTGTGTCTAATAGTAGCCATCTCTAGGGTGGAGCAGTGAGAGAGGGAAGGGAAAAAAGGAAAAAAATAAATTTTCATGATAACTGTATTATATATTTAAAATGAATAGCAAATTGTACATAATAGATTTGCAGTTTCATGTGCAATCACCTTTTTTATTATACTATGTTATGGAAATGCTTCTTTTATTCCATAAATTAAAAATTAAATAAAAAAAATTTTTGAGAAAGAATTTAGGTTTATTGTAGGATCATCTAGTTGAAGCCTCATTCCTAAACTTCTGCTTCTTCCTAACTAACTTGACCTCTAGTTGTGAAGCTGGGGGCCCCTCACTATTAACCAAGATATGTTAACAAGTACATTTAGGGAGATTAGAGACTGGTTACCTTTCCTTTATCCTTAGATTTCATATCTGAGGGGTCATAAATTACTGACCCTGCTTGGACCAATCCCACACCTCAGAAGAATACATATTTAAAATAATTAGAACAAAATTCATGTATATATGTGTGTGTGTGTGTGTGTGTGTGTGTGTGTGAAATCATTGTCAATGTATTCTCACTACTCTCCCTCCCCCTATTATTGAGCAGTATAATTTTACTCCAGGAGCATGGCCTACCTTTTAAAAGGGTCTTTTTGGGGGAACCCTTCTTCCTTAGTGCCCTCCTCTCAGATTTCCTTCAATATTTTACTGCATATATATATATATACACATATATATATATACACACATATACATATGACGTACCATATATGTATGTATATCATTTAATAGTGTGTATATGTATTGTGTATATTAATATATACATAGGTGTATACAAAAATCTTGTATGTACCTAATTGTTTACATATTTAATCTCCCATTACAATGCATGTAACTTGCAGACAAGAAGTGGTTTTTGCCTTTCTTTGTAGCCTCAACATTTAGCACAGGGCTTGGTATATAGTAGGGCTTAATAAATGTTTATTGACTGAATCGCTATATTCCCAGTTCACACCCTAGTAGTATGTTGATGGCTTAGGAAAACACCTTAATTAATATAGTACGGGTCAGGGACATTGTGTCAATGGCCTTAAAAAACAAAACTGATATATACATATGTTTTTTTGTGATTGCACATGTATAACCTATATCAAATTGCTTACTGTCTCAGGGAGGGAGGAGGGAAGGGAAAGAAGGAGAGAATTTGAACTCAAATTTTGTTTTAAAAAAGCAAATACTAAAAATAATTTTTACATGTAATTGGGGAGAATGTTATTTTAAAAAAACAACAAAAACAAAAGTTAATTTTTCTGGGTCCTAAGTTCCTACCCTTCTTACTTAGGAAGGGTGGGGTAGGAGGAGAGAATTAACCAGAAGAGAGGGCACCAGGATAAGAAGCAAGCAAAGGCTTGGCTAAGATGAAAACACTGTTAGTTCAGCCAGACTAATGCATTGGAACAAGAGGCCCTATGGGAGAGAGAGCACAAGGAAATGGAATAGTCATGACTAAAAATAAATTACACTGTAATTTCTAAAAAAAAAAAAAAATTTTCGTCGCTAGAGTTGTGACCACTATTAAAAATGTGTGCAGTGTTGAAGAAAATCCAGAGCATGTATATGCAGATTTTGACATTTTATATTCAAGATACAGGCAAGCCTTGAGTAGGTTCCACTGCATATTAAATTATAATCTATGTAGACAGCAATTTTGAAAGGTATCCAGTCAAGGAAGTTGTACTTTTGGCTGAAGCCAGACAGGTAGATGAAACATTGATGACTTAATTCCCCCAACTGTGAAAGGCATAAATAGACAAGTGAGTGCCCATTGGAGTTAGAAAGAGACAGAAAACACATTAAGCACTGTGAAACGGAAGGTCCATAATTTCAATGAGTTATCTTGCTCCCCTGGCTAATTATTGCCAAGGTTTCTCAGCACAGCGCCATTTGGCATCCTTATCACCTGGGAGCCAGGTGAACTCTTGGGATGCTTTCCAGGCTTCATGATCCTCAGGCCTCCCACAACAGCCGTACTTTCACTCCCAGAGGTGTCTGGGTAAGTTTAAGGGTCACCCCTGCACCACAATGTATCATAGGTGGTGCGGTGTCACTCTTGAATTTAGAGAGAGGACTGTTCAACTCCTGGACAGATTTCTGAACATAGGAGCCCCCTTTCTAAACATGCCCTAGAAAATTCTTCAAATCCTAGACCCTTTCCTCAGTGCATTTTGGTCCCAGTTCCCTTTGGGGCATTTTCCAGGACCAGGGTCACATCAAAATGATAGCCTTTACTCTTCCACATCTCCATCCTAGGAAAGGCTCCGAGATGCCCAGAGCGTCCCTCCAGTGCCTTTATGAGACTTCCACTTCTTGATGACCCCTCCCCACTCCCAGCCCTACCCCAGGGTAGGAATGTGTAGGATGTTATTAAAGAGGGACTGACCTGGAGAGATAGCTTCTACAGGCTTCCCCACTTCAGAAGCCCATCCAGGAAGGGCAACATATCTCTGATCAGTCACATTTTTCTGGGATTTGGAATTTTGGCACTGTCTTTGAATGACCCCTTGCCATTCTGCAGACTCCCCCCTCTAAATCCCCTACCACCCCTGCCAGGTGTGAAATCAGGCCCTTTGGAAACCGTTGCTCAGGCTCGCTATCCAGGAGGCCTTTCAATTTCCGCTGGGCCTGACCTTCTACTGACCTGGGTGGTCAGACTGTGTCTGGCCTAAGGCTCTGCCTCTCCATGGTGATTTTCTAGCAGGGCTTCAAAAGAGATCAGCTGCGGTATCCCCCTTTCTTTGAAAGGCTATGGAGTGTTGAACTTAGCTGAGCTATCAGAGGCTACTCAATAATGGGAATGGCCAGCAATTGTAAAACTGTCCTGAGAGGTAGATGGGGGCAGGTATTAAGGAGGAATTCCTAAAACTCCTCATTTTGCAGATGAGGAAACTGAGGCTCCTGAAGGTTAAATGGTCTGTACAAGATCCCTCAGTTAATGAGTGAACTAGGTAGAATTTGAATCCAGGCCTTACTGAATCCAAGCCCAAATGCATTGTTCCATAGTGCTTCTTACTAATGCTGGGATTCTTAACCTGAGGTCCATGTACTCCTTTTAATTAAAAAATCATTTCAATGAGTATTTTCAGTAAAATGAGTTTTCCTTGCTTTCATATATTTTTTTAATTTTATGCATTTAAAAACATCATTCTGAGAAGAGGCCCACAGGTTCACCAGACTGTCAGTGGAGTTCAAACAAGGACTTAGCCCAAACAAGGCTATGGACTTCTATAGGAGTGGTAATATGCATGTACATAGACATGCATATGTATGCATATATTTGCATACATGTATACACTTATACACACGTGCAGATATACCATATATGCAAAATAGAAATAAATGTGCAAAGTCTATAAATGCATATATGAATATAAAATTATATAAATGCAACATATATGCAAAATATATCTTTATATACTTTATATATAAGTATATATAAATGCAAAATATATATACAACATATACATTTATACATATGCACATAAGTGTGTATATACACACATATACCCATATATGTAAAGTGGAGTAAAAGTCATTCCATTTGGCTCTGTGGGTATATATATATATGTGTGTGTGTGTGTGTGTGTGTGTAATAGGTGTGTACATATTCATATAATTATACATAGTGTATGCACATGTGTGTAGTATTCCCATCTATGAATATAGTATTTCCTTATCCATGAGCATATTATTTCCTCCACTAGAATGGAAACTCCTTTAGAGCAACGGCTGTTTAGTCCTTCTATCCCCACCTAGAATATTGCTTACATAAGGGGAGACATTCAATTGAATAGTATCTATTGACCCAAATTTGGCTTTCTCAGCTTGCTCAACCACATTCACCATCAGACATTCTATATGAGGAGGGAAATAAATATCTGTTTACCTTTGTTTTCTTGACCTTCAGATTGCATTGACAATACTCTCTAGACCTGACCTAGAATTAGGAAATGTGGCTTGGAACCAAGTCAGTTCCGGGCCTGAGTCAGGGCTCTGCTTGTGTTTGCCTCCCACTTTTTCCAGCTCTGTAATAAGGATAATAACACCTTCCTTAGCTACCTCTCAGCAATACTGTCACTTAATAAGATAATGTTTATGAGCTGTGAGTTTCTGGGAGAAAAGTGTTACATAAATACCATGTGCCAGTATTATGGATGATCCCAACAGCCACCCTCCAGGCACCCCCTTGTCCTTCCTCAACACACAGACATTCCTACCCTGTGAGGAAGAAAGATCAAGGAGAGCAAGTCATCACAAAGATGCTGGAGGGATGCCCTCAGCATCTCTGAGCCTCTCCATTAGTCTGTAAGCATCTTAAGAGCGGTCCCTGGTTTTCTGGGGGGGGTTGCCTTTCCTTGTACCCAGGGCTCAGCACAGTGCCTACCTCAAAAATAGTTATTGACTTAACTGCCAAATAGTAGAAGCAGAATTGAGGAAATAGGACAAAGAAGAAAGACCAGCATTCTGGAGTTATCTTTGGTTCTAGGAAATGCCCTAAAAGGAGATGCAGTCAGAATGTGAGAAGATGGGACACAAGTTTACAGAATTTTCCAGGGCATGCTCCCTGGTTCCCCTGTGTCCCTACATATACAAAAAAAAATGTACATAACTAGCCCCCTTGCCGGTGATAAGTACTCAACAGAAGGTATGACTTTAAGAGACATCTGCCAACTTTTCTTGCCATAAGCAGACACAGGCTGGACAATACCAAAGAAGGGAAAAGAACCTTGTTTTCTCCTGAAGCCTGGAAGGAAACTTGACTGAAAAAAGGAATCAAGCCTAATGTTTCCCATGGCCAAAAGGAATCATTAAGAATTCAATTTAATCCAACAAATGTTTATTAAATGCCTAGGCACTTGGGACACTGAGGATTAGCAAACAGTCCCCACATTCATGGAGTTTACATTCTAGAAAGGAGGGGGCATGGTGATATAACAAGCACACAGGACACGAAAAACAAAGGGAATCCGTCTGCCCACTCCTAAAATCCCTCCCTCCTCCATCCTTGTTTTCTCCCCTCTCTACATGTTCAGAAGACTTCTACACCCTTCTAGGAGTACACATTGTTTCCTCTTCAACCCAGATGAGAGTGAGCTTCCAGCATTACCAGCCCCCCACCTCCATCTGCTCCCTCTGTCTTAGTTCTTCCTTTCACACCCTATTTTAATAATATAATTGCTCCCTTTTGCCTTTTCCCACCCAATTTTGTGTTTAAGAATCACCCCATCATACACAACTCAGTCCCAACCTTTCTTTCAAACTACCTTAGTAGTGATGACAGTTAAGATGACAGAATACTTAAGAAAACATAACATTTGCATATATGTGTATATATTGTATATATACTATATATGTGCTTATGTATGTGTATATATATACATATATGTAAACAGTTTGATCTTAATGAATATCTTATAATTAGTCTTTAATGTTTTCCTTATATTTCTCCTGGATTTTTCATATCAAATTTTTCTTTGAGTTCTGGCCTTTTGGTTACAAATACCAAAATGTCTTTCAGTTCATTAAATATCCATTTTTTTCCATTCAGGATTATACTCAATTTTGCTTGATAAGGAAAGACTTTACGCAGGAGACAAATGCAATAGTCTAAGAGAAAAATGAGGACATAACCAGGGTGGTGGCTTTGTGAGTGGAAAGAAGTGGAGGGGAGGGGAGGAATGAAAGACAGAGATATGGAAAGAAAGGTTGTAAAGGAAGAATAGATAAGACTTGGGAAGAGGAGAGAGAAGGAGAAAGAAGATTCAAGTTGCTGGGTGCTAGTAAGAATTCTGGTAACTACAAAAGTAATAAACAAGTTTGGGGAAGAGAGATTTGAAGAAAGGGGTGAGGAAAAGATGCTAAGTTCCATTTCCACATGTTGAAATTGAGATACTGATGGAACACCCTGATGGAAATGTCCAGCAGGCAAAAGTGGAATTCATTAGAGATACTGGGGCTCCATGTATCAATTTAGAAATCAACAGTCTACTAAACATAGTTGAACCCGTAATAACAGATGAGATCACCAAAAGAGACAGCCTTAGGTGGTACCACAATTCAGTAATAAAGTTGTCAAAGAAGAAAATTGGAGAGTTTCCTGACCAACTGTCCAAATAACGGGTCTTTCCCATTGGTCTTAGATTTTAGAACCAAAGTTCTGGTTTGTGATTAAAGATTAACACTCTAAGAATCTTAAGGACTTCAGGAAAGTTTCATTAATTACTATTAAATTCTGATTTTGAACAACTTTATAATCCCCTAAAAGAGTATCAGTTTTTCAAAGAACCTGTAGAGGCTCTAGGCAAAAAAACTGTGGGCAGTGAAATTTGTCTTGACCCACCTCTCTAATTCCTCTGTCTTAACCTCTCTTCCCAGGACCACCCTCTCCCTGGCTCCTGCCCATCATCATTGTGTTCCTTTTCCCAAAAAAGAAAATCTGTTTCTTAGAAAGGATCTGAGAAAGTCCTTCCCAGCAAACTGTAAATAACTAACGATGTGTGTAGGGTTGCTCTTCTCGGGGAAGCATAAGTCGACAGAATGAATTCTAGGCACTGCCAGAATGACCAGAGAAGACTTTGTGAGAGTAGAAGCCCAGGAAGTCCCAGGATCTTCCTGACTCCAGGCCCTGAACTACCTATCTCCAAAGCAAACCCTTCAACTCTCTACCCATGCAAAGAAGGCAGTAAGGTTCATTTTCTTAAATCTCATCCAGGGTGAATCTTCTTGGTTTTTGTTGTTCAGTTGTGTCCAACTCTTTGTGACCCCATTTGGGATTTTCTTGGCAAAGATACTGGAGTAGTTTTATCATTTTCTTCTCCAGCTCATTTTTTACAGATGTGGAAACTGAGGCAAACAGGGTTAAGTGACTTGCCCAGGGTCACAAGCTAGTAAGTGTCTGAGGTTGAGTAAGTGAGTAAGAGTGCCTCTGGAGTCAGGAGGGCCCGGGATCAGTTCCGGCCTCAGATACTTAACACCCACACAAAAAAACTGGCTGTGTAACCTTGGGCAAGTTACTTAACCCCAATTGCTTATAAGAAAGAGAAAGAAAGAAAGAAAGAAAGAAAGAAAGAAAGAAAGAAAGAAAGA
>NW_027187376.1:15186392-15232157 GCF_028583685.1 Petaurus breviceps papuanus | reverse complement strand
AGAAAGAAAGAAAGAAAGAAAGAAAGAAAGAAAGAAAGAAAGAAAGAAAGGAAGGAAGGAAGGAAGGAAGGAAGGAAGGAAGGAAGGAAGGAAGGAAGAAAGAGAAAGAAAGGAAGAAAGGAAGAAAGAAAGGAAGGAAGAAAGGAAGGAAGGAAGGAAGGAAGGAAGAGTATATATATATATATATATATATATATATATATATGGAATTGGAGGTTTAAGACTGGAAAGGAACTTAGAGGCCATCAAGTCCAGTCCCCTCACTTTTACAGATGAAGAAACTGAGGCACAGAGAGGCTAAGCAGCTTGCCCAGGGACACAAAGCTTGTAAGTAAGTGTCTGAGACACGATTTGAACTCAGGTGTTCCTGGCTCTGGATCCAATACTCTACCTGCCTGGCTGCCTATCTAACCCACCTTGGCCTTAGTTCTGTACTTAGTTACAGACATTACATCTTTTATCCTGGGTCCTCTATACTATTATGGACATCCTTGTAACTAGGGTGTAACAGGGTCAGCTATGTGAGCAGGAAGAATTGGATCACTGGACTGAGGGTGGAAAGGGACCATAGAGACCATTTTCCATGTGCCATAACCAAGGCACAAGGTCATACCGATAGTGTCAGTTTCCTCATCTGTAAAATGGGGGTAATAATAGAACCTGCTTCCCAGGATTGTTGTAAGAATTAAATGAGTACACAAAAACTAGTCGTGTGACCTTGGGCAAGTCACTTAACCCCAATTGCCCTCCAAAAAGCAAAAAAAAAAAAGAAAAGAATTAAATGAGAAAATTCATAAAATACTTTGTAAACCTTAAAGCACTATATTATTTGCTAAACAGCTCTTTCTCTTCTCTCTCTCCCTCCCTTCCTCTCCCTCTCCCCCCCTCTCTCTTTCACTCTCTCTCTCTCTCTCTCTCTCTCTCTCTCTCTCATTTTCTCTCTATTATTTCAAGGGGTAGCTCACTGGATAGCAGATAAGGAGGGATATATTCAGAAGTAAAAGTTATGTCAAAGCAAAAGATATAAATAATTTGTTTTAAAGGAGTCAAAAAAGGAAAAGGCTCTTGGGTGTCTTCAGCCTGTCTCCTCTTCATGCTTATAATAACTCGAATTTAGAGAGCTCATTAACTCAGACAAGCAATAGAGGCATCAAGTTACAAAAGAAAGAGTGAGGAATTCAGAGTCAGATGACCTGAGTTTGAATTCCACCTCTGCCATTTACCATCTGTGTGACCTTGGACAAGTCCTTAATTTCTTTGGATCTCAGTTTCATCATCTTTAAAATGAGGGGATTGAACTTAAATATTCCCTTCTAGCTCGAAATCTGTGATCCTAAATTACTATACCCATTTTTCAGATGAGGAAACGAGAGCTTAGAGAATTAACATGACTTATTCAAGAGAGCACAGTAAGCAGGATTCCCAAGTTGGATGTCCAGACTCCAGTGCACCATCCTTTTCTTTCCATAATGCTGTCTCTCTGAAGATAACTAGTAGAATCTTTGCCCTCTTGACTATGCGATCAAGACCGTGCAGTTCTATTTGGTTCCTTGGACATGGTTAATGAGGAATAAATTCTTTCTCCCAAAGTCAGCCATATTTGAATTAGGAAGGTTAGCGAGGGATGGCATTGACTTTCAGGCTAGGCTGCCCTGTATTCTGAGCCACAAGCTCTTAAAAGAAGTATTCCTTATCTAGAAAAAATGCATCTCTTCAAATAGCTCTTTTTTTGTTGTACAGAAAGGAAGCTAGTCCTAATTTGAGATGTGAAAATGTTCTGTGAGCTTGCTCCTAATTGTTTTCTTTCCTTGTTACATTATCTGTGAGTATATAAATTACAGGGCTGGTTTGTTAAACACAGACACATCTGCCGACGAGAAACCAGGTAGAGAAAGATGTGAAGAATAGAAATGCAGCACCAATTTTCCAGAATAATATCTGCCTCTAAATAGGCATAACTTCACATAAAATCTGCTTCATCTTCTGAATAGCAAAATAAGATATGCAAACAGACTCCTCAGAAAACTGTCCTGTGAATCCAGGATGCAATGAGTACAATGATATAATGAAGATTTCTTGGACTATAGTAAAAATGTTTTGTGAGAAAACAAAGTATTTTGCAAGTAGAATTGACATATCTTCATGTCGCCTACACCATCAAATAAGTTCTAAGACAGATTTTTCTTTTAATTCAAGAATCCTGGGGGTAGTAGCTAAGGCTGCCACAAAAATACATTAGATGAAAAGTAAACTTGTATTACAACTGACTAGTCATCTCCAAATTGTCTACCCTATTAGAGAGAAACCTCTCATCAGCTACACCTTCCCTATATAGACTTCATCGGAAAGTCCTCTTATATCAGCTCTTTTGATATTTTTTTCCAGGCACTACAAATTGCCACTCCATGTACACCACTTTTAAGGAACACCCCAAATTTGAGAAATAGGATGCTGGGTCTTTAAGAATCTTCCTCCTTTCAAAAAATAGGCTGGGGATGAGGGGAGGAGGAGGGGAGGAGATTCAGAATGGAAGGAAAAGTTTTTCACCAGCCCACTTGGCAAGTCCTGAAGCTACAATTCATTCATCTGAAAAATTCTTGCAGCTCTCTCAAGACCCAGTTGGAGAGCCTTCTGTGGGGCCTCTTGTGTGGTTTTAAAGTTAACCAACATTCAAGCTCAGTAGGTGGAAAGGACTGCTTTGTATCCTAGACAACAGAGTTTAATCCTTCGATGCAGTTTGAAGTCAGCATCTTCACTGAGCGCCCCCACTCCCACCTCCCAGCCAAATGCATACACCTTTTTCCTTGAAGAACTTTTTCTTTTCTTTTCTTTTAGTTTTCAACATTCATTTTTCATAAGATTTTGAGTTCCGTTTTTTTTCTCCTTCCCCTTCTCTCTCCCCAAGATGACACACAACCTGATATAGGCTGTACATGTGCAATCATATAAACATAGTTCCACATTAGTCATTTTGTGAAAGAAACAGAACAAAAGGGAAAAGTCACAAAAAGCAAAATAAGAGTGAAAATAGTCTGCTTCGATCTGCATTCAGACTCCATAATTCTTTTTCTGGATGTGGATAGCATTTTCCATCATGAGCCTTTTGGAATTGTCCTTAGACCATTGCATTGCTCAGAAGAGCTAAGTCAATCATAGTCGATCACTGTACAACGTTGATATTGTTGTGTACAATGGTCTCCTGGTTCTGCTCACTTCACTCCGCATCAGTTCATGTAAGTCTTTCCAGGTTTTTGAAGAAGTTTTCTGAGGAAGAGATAAAGAAAATGGCTGGACAGCTGACAGCTGATATTTCAATGGGTCCTCTCATTTCATGGATGTGGTTGCTCCCTCCATCTGTGGAATCCTTGCCTTCACATCCTGCTCGATTCTTCCAACATGCAGGGACTTCTTTAGGACCCTTTAAACATTTGATGGATGTTAGTGTATCACTCAGGCAGCCCAGCAGTTCTTCACCTCAATATATGACCAACCTATTGTACATGTGGGCAGCTGGGTGGAACAGTGGATAGAGCACTGGGTTTAGAATCAGGAAGACTCATCCTCATGAGTTTAAATCCTGCCTCAGACACTTACCAGCTGGGAAAACCCCAAATGCGGTCATGAAGAGTTGGACATGATGGAAATAACAACAGCAGCAACAGCTACAATTGTATATATTTTACATAATGATTTAGTCAAGTAATACCTAACATATTTGATGACTATTTACATAAGATTTTAGAACCAGAAAAAAACCTTAATGTTCGTTTAATCCAGCCTATATCGATTATAGTATACCTACTCAGTGTTCACCTAGCCTCCATTTGAAGACTTCCAATGAATGGGAGCCTATTGCCTCCCAAGCATCCATTTCCACTTTTGGACAGCTATAATTGAGAGGGTTTTTTGGGTCACCTTTTTGCAACTTCTACCCATTGCTATTGGCTTTGCCCTCTGAAGCCAAACAGAAAAGTCTAATCCCTCTTTTACATGTTATTGTTATTCAAGGGTTTCAGTCATGTTGGACCCTTTCTGACCCCATTTTTGGTTTTCTTGACAAAGATACTGAAGTGGTTTGCCATTTCTATCTACAACTCACTTTACAGATGAGGAAACTGAGGCAAACAGGGTTAAGTGACTTGCTCAAGGTCACAAGCTAACAAATGTCTGAGGCCAGAATGAACTCAAGGAGATGAGTCTTCCTGACTCCAGGCCTGGCACTGTACCCACTGAAACACCAGGCTACCCCAATTATCATGGCCCTTACTCCAGCCTTTTTTTTCCATACTAATTTTCTCCAGTTCCTCCTGGTGATACTTCTATGACAAGGTATTATTTACCAAGATAATCTGTGTACTAGCTTCTTCTGTAGTTAAATTGTAGGATTTGTAAATGACCGTACCTGAGAGTTAATGTTATCATTACTATAATCATTGTTATTACCATTTCATTATTTTCACCTTTCTTGAAGAAGTTCCTACAGAAATGGTTCTAGGACAAATCAATATCCTTCTTTATATTAATATTTATGTTTATATTTTTATTTATATTTAATGTTCTATAGAGTATTGCATGGATGGTTAAAATAACTGCTTTTTGTAGTTGAATAAAATAATTAGGCCATAAGCTTATCCTCTGTAAGCTAACTGAAAGCACCCTCATTACATTGTCTAATAGTGGATGAGAAAACTGATATAATCTCTACCTCGTCTTATTCCTGATTCTGATTTCCTCTGCTAGTTGGCTATGTTCCTCTGAAAGCTTTTTATTCTATATAGATTGGAAATTAACCATATTTGGCATAGCAATATCAATTTAAAATGTTGTTCTTGAAGTTGTTTTCCCCCCATGGTTCCATGTGCATCCAAACAATCATGAGTAATAGTTAGGCCTGTGATAATTGTCTGATTCCCATACAGTTTATTAGCTGGTTCCTCCAGGATATTTTGAGATATGTATTTTTGGTATAGAAATTTGTCCAGTTTGCATTCTAATGGGGAGTCAGAGGGATGATGTAAGCATCTCCAAGAATTGTAATATCATTGGGACCATAAAGGGAGTCAAACAAGATGGAGGGCCTGTGGATGACTTGTTTCAGTGTGTCAATTTTGAAAGAAGAAAGAAAAGAAAGGGAAAGATACAGTAGGGAAGGAAAGGGGAAGATTGAGGGGGATTTATCTCATATAACTGGGGGGCACAGGTAGAAGTCTATATAAATTTAGGGGGGCTAAGTGACACTTGAATCTCACTTTCATCTGAACTGGTCATAGGATGGTAGAACAGACACATACACACACGTGTGCCACACAGAAGAAAGAAGAAAATGTATGAGATAATAGAGTGAAGGTTTTTACACAAGTTAAGTCTAATGAGGCTGAAATTAGAAAGGAAACAGTTAACTATGAAAAAAAATTGCAGCAAGTTTTTCTGATAAAGGTCTCATTTTCAAGATATATAAGAAACTTATTCAAATTTATAAAAATAAAAGTAGCTCTACTCCCCAATTGATAAATGGTCAAAGGATATTAACATGCAGTTCTCAAAGGAAGAAATCCAAATTATTTATAACTCTATGAAAAAATGCTCCAAATCACTAATAACTAAGGAAATGCAACTCTGAAATTCCACCTCCTACTCATCAGATTGACAAAGATGACCAAAAAAAAGGAAAAGGACAAATGTTGGAGATGCTGTGTTGTGCTATTTTGTTGTGATATTGATGGAGTTGTGAGTTAGTCTGACTATTCTGGAAAACAATTTGGATCTATGTCCCAAAAGTTATATCTGTGCATTCCTTTGGTCCCAGCAAAACCATTGTTAGATTATATTCCAAGGACATCAAAGAAATAGGAAAAGATTCTATATGTAATATAAGATATTTACATCAACTCTTTTTGTGGTGACAAAGAAATGAAAACTACAGGGGTGCCCATCAACTGAGGAATGGCTGAACAAATTATGGCATATAAATGTAATAGAATACTGTTGTGGTATAGGAAATGAAGAAAGAGATGGTTCCAGAAAAACCTGGGAAGACTTGTATGGACTGAAGTAGAGTAAAGAGAGCAGAACCAGGAGTACAATTTATATTATAACATCAACATTTTAAAAACTAATTTTGAAAAACTTAAGAACTCAAGAATCAATTATGAGCCTAGAGGACAGAAGATGAAGAATGCTACCCACCTCCTTTTTAGAGAGATGGTAGACCACAATGCAGGGGCACGTAGGTGGCACAGTGGAGAGAGCAAGGCCTGGAGTAAGGAAGACATCTTCTTCATTATTTCAAATCTGGCTTTAGACACTTACTACTTGTGTGACCCTGGGTAAGTCACTTAACCCTGTTTGCCTTAGTTTCCTCATTTGTAAAATGTACTGGAAACAGAAATGGCAAACTACTCCAGTATCTTTGCCAAGAAAACCCCAAATGGGGTCACAAAGAGTCTGAAATGACTGAAACCACTGAACAACAACAGACTAATTTGCAGAATGAGGCACATTTTTGGACATGGTCAATATGGAAATGTGTTTTGCTTAATTATGCATATTTTTACAAGGGTTTTTCTTTTCTTTTTTTCTTTTCCAGCAAAGAAGTGGTAATGGTGGGAAAAAATGCTTGGTAAATGAAAAAAAAAATGTTTAATTTAAAAATAAAGTAATAGCCCTTCTGTCATTTTTGGTGACATTGACCTAATCCTGAGTTGCCATCATCCTTCTGTTCCAAAAACAAATGTAAATGACTCATCCATTTGTATGAAGTTTCTTTGTCAATATACACTTGCCGGAATTCATGTGGATATTACCTATGGAGGACCTTTTAATTCCATTCTTGGATCTTATCTGTTCCACGAGCCCCATCCAGAGGTAAACCATTTTTTTATTATCTTTAACAAATTAAATGAAGTGTACCTATTATTAGCCATTGCTATGGCTTCGTGATGTGATGACTGCTTGTTCCAAAAACATTTCTGAAGGTTTTGACCTGTTTATCATTTGCTCTGAGAATATCTATTAATCCTCTTCCTCCCTTTTGGCAAGTGTTAATCTCCTTATAGCTACTATGGGGCAATAAGTCTCATGTTTTGTTAATATTTGTCTAAGTTTTGTTAGGATATTTTACAAATCTGTTTTGACACACTTTATAGTTTCCAAAGTGTAAGTTAAGCCTTACATGATGTAGTTATAAATCAAATGTGTTCTTCAAAAGTTGTCTTCCCACTGAGTTTTGAATTCAGGATGTCAGTAAGTCTCTTAACATATACAGTTACAGCCTTCTCTTTGATATGTATCTTGCCTGGAGAAGTCCAAGGTATTTGCAGACATTGCCTTCAATATGAGCTCTAGATTCAGAAGCCTTCAGTCTCTCCAACCTTAATGACATTTTGATATCATTGGGAATAGATCCTATGAAATGAAGGAGCTATTCAATGTGTTTTTAGTGGAGCCATCTAGCTTGATGTCAATCAGATACATCAAGGGATTCATCAGATGTTTTGGTTCAACTCCCTCCTTAATTTGGAAGTCATAATTAGTTCTATTTAAAAGAGGTGCTATGGGGTGGCCAGATAGCACAGCGAGTAAGAGCACCGGCTCCAGTGTCGGGATGACCTGGGGATCGAATCCCATCCCGGGCTCAGACACTTAGCACCTACCCAGAAACACCTGGCCATGTAACCTTGAGCAACTTACTTAACCCCAATTGCTTTAAAAATAAATTAATAAATAAAAGAGATGCTAGTATAGTGGAGGCTAGATAGAACCATAACAGTTTAAAATATGTTCTATATAAATTGTTCTGTTGGTGGCATATTTTAGATATGATTTTCCAAAGGGACATCAAATCTCCAATATTCTCATTATATTTGTGTCTATCCCATATATTTGTAGAAAAAGTCATGAGTGTGGAACCAAGTCAAAGGCATTGTGATAATCAATATAGTCGATGTAGACATTATGCCATTTTGGGGCAATTCAATAATTATGGAATCAGTAATAAATTGACCCTCACGTGCCTGGCACTTGTGCCACAATGGTGTTGCTCCTCTGCCAACACATGATTTTTTTGTAAGTGTAGACAGATTTTGCTTTTAGTGATACAAGGTATGAATGCTTTGCATAAAGTGCATAAATTTATAATCAGCCTATATCGCTCATGTCCTCATCTTTTGGTAGTGGAGACATGATCTCTCTGGTAAGAAATATAAATTTGGATTTACATTTGAGAGGATGCTAGTAAAAAGACTTTCCTTGTGTTCATGCACCATTATGAAGTGCTTAAGTCAACAATTATGACTCTTATCCGGCCCACAGCTTTCTAGTTTTGCAGAAAGTCTAGAGTTACAATCACTTCCATTGATGTTCTGTCATTCATTATTGTAATGGTACCTAAGCTGTCTGTTTCTCATTTGATTCAACTTGCATTTTCCTAACCCTGGGCTTCTTGTAACCATATAGACTACCAGAAATTTTCCACATCCTTCTCCTTCAACTCTCCCACTTCTGATTTCTTTACTTCTCACACGTCTGTAGTAAAGGTTTTTGACTGATGTTGAATTGTTCTTTGTATTTTGTTTTGTCAATTTTATTTTGTTCTTTTATATTTTATTTTGGTCTTTGTAACACTTTGACTCCCAATAGCACCTTAACCATTAGATTTTCGTTTTCAGTGACTGAGGGGAATATGAAATTTTTGATATACTCCTTTGTACCTCTGAATCTCATTTCTCCATGTTCCATTTTTGCTGCCTGTAACTGGGCAATATGATGTTCAAGTTTTCTAATACAGGAACCAACTAGATAGTGATGTAATCTTCTGATGCCTTTCCACAGATCTTTACTAACTCTCTCAAGCCACTTCTCTACTGGTAGCATTAATGCCTGTCCATTTTTCTTCCTGGGATTCTTACCATGGCAACAGCTGCCATCTATATTACTGTGTGCAGGTTCTGAAATGTTTTTACACTTTCTGCCAAATGCTGTTGAAGAATGAGCTCATTCATGATGCTTATAAGAAATGACAATTTTTTAAAATGACTCTGATTTGGCTTTAGTTGGTCTGCTAATTGGATTTGTGCCATCCTAACTGAAAAATCAGATTTCAAAATTCAAACCCAAGTATACCCAGCTACTTATCAAACTCATGTGTAATGTCAGTGTTGCTTGTCGTCCATTTCATCAGGCAGAATTTCTGGGATTCATGCTATGTGAAGATTTTTAATGACCCTTGACTTTTCCCTTTCCACATTTTAACAATACCTCAATTTCACTTTTTAAATTGTCTGACCTAGCCTTAAGAATGAAGGTTTTTTTTTTTGTTTTGTTGGTTTCTTTTTTATAAGTGTCCTGTACTTGTTGGCAATACCTGTGTGACTTGGATTTGCTGTTGTTTATCCTTCGTTCTGGAAGAGGGCCATGGTATTAGGAAGGTGATGCCGTGACTTGCAAGTGAATCGGATTTAAGTGAGGGGAGGGCTGTGCAAAGTCACCAGTCTCACTTTCTCCCCAGCAGTCTTCTGGATCCAGCAGCAAGATAGAGATCAGAACAACTGGAGATGGCCCCCAGAGTTGAGAGTACCATTGACAAAAAGCAGTAGGAAGTCCTTGACCATCACTGATAAGATTGTTTCTAATCTTGCTATGATAAAGTGGTGATACATAATGAAAGTATTCATGTCTTCAGTCCATTTCATGCCCACTATGGTTTGTCCACTTTAGCAGTTACTGACATATGCACTGAAGGCAGGAACAATAAATTATTATTAGTAGTAATAATTTATTATTATAATACGATGTGCCAGGTACTGCACTAAGTACTAGGAATGAAAATACAAACAAAAGGGACTTTCCCTGATCTCAAGCTGCTTACATTCTAACATAAAAAAGACAGCACATAAAAAGGAGCTGAAACAGGGGATGGGGGGTAGGGGTGGGGTGGAAAGTATCCAAGCAGGACATGATGGTGAAATCTGGAGAGTCAGAAGCATTGTCAGAAAAGGCATTAAAGTATGGTTTGTTTGGACCCATTCCCAAAATGGATCCTTGGAAGGAACTCACCACTGGCAAAAGGAGTGGCATAGTAGAAGAATGCTCTAGGGTGAGAAGACCCAGGAAGCGTTTCCAGTAGTGGAGTATTGGTATGTCTGAGTTGTTCTGCTTGATCTTGCCTTTCTTGTGGCAACGGCACACAGAAGAGTATTGCTTTTTCTCATAAAGCTGATGTGCATCAAGACGTGTTCAAGTAGGGCCTGCTCTTAGTCCTCCCATCTGTTTCTTTGGCTTTTAGGAACAGTTGCATCAAACTAATTGGGCTGCTAATCTAATCAGTAGTATCCAGAGAGCTCAATTCTCTTGCATTTATGATTTCCATCCAGGCCTTCACAACTGCCCTAAAGGTCCCCAGACCCTAGCTTACCTCACTGATCCTTCCCAACCTCAGCAGCATGGAGGAGCTTTGAGGGGATGGCTATTTTTTAAATCATTATTAACAATAATAACTCACATTTCTATTATTTTTTTCTCTCTTTTTTATTTTTTAGTTTACATCATTCATTTCCACAAGATTTTTAGTTGCAAATTTTCTCCCCATTTTTCCCCTAGCCACCACTGAAAAATACCGATCCCACTGAATATCCCCTCCCCCAATTTGCTCTCTCCCATATCTTCCCCTATCCCCCATCCAACATTCCAGTAGGGCACAGTGGATCTCTATACCCCAGTGCCTATATATCTTATTCCCCAGTTGCATGTAAAGTAATAGTAATAATATATACATATATATTTAATATTTGATTTTAAAACTTTGAATTCCAGATTCTTTGCCTTCCTCCCTTGTCACCCACCCTTACTGGGAAGATAAGCAATTCAATATAGGTTGTACATGTGTAGCTAAGCAAAACATTTCCATAGTGGATATATTCTGAAAGACTGACTATATTTCCCTCCATCCTATCCCACCCCCCACTTGTTCTATTCTCTACTTTGATCCTGTTCCTTTTCAAAAGTGGATGCTTGCAACTTCCCTCCCCCCCAGCCTGCCCTCCCTTCCATCATTCCTCCCCTCATCCCCTTCCCCCCTACTCTCCTGTAGGGTGAGATACCCTATTTAATGTGTATGTCATTCCCTCCCTAAGCCAAATTCAATGGGAATAAGGTTGACTCATTCTCTTTTGCTTTCCTGTTCTTCCCTTCCATTGTAACAGTTTTCCCTGGCCTCTTCAATATGAGATAATTTACCCCATTCTGTCTCTCCCCATTTCCTCTCATTATATTCCTTTCTCAGCTCTTAATTTCACCTTTTAAGTATCATCCCTTCCTATTCAATTGGTCCTGTGCCCTCTGTCTATGTATACCTGTACACATATATACACACACTCACATATGTATTCATATGCCCATATACCCTCCTATATAGACATATATATGTATGTATACATACACATACACACATTTCTATTCCCTTCAACTATTCTCATACTGAGAAAAGTTTCATAAGTTACAATTATCATTTTGCCATGTAGGAATATAAATAGTTCAATTTTGATAAGTTCCTTATGATTTCTTTTCCCTGTTTACCTTCTCATACTTCTCTTGCTTCTTGTATCTTGAATGTCAAATTTTCTATTCAACTCTGGTTTTTTCATCAAGAATGCTTGAAAGTCCTCTATTCCACTGAAGAACCATATTTTCCCCTGAAACATGATATTCAGTTTTGCTGGCTAGGTGATTCTTGGTTTTAATCCCAGCTCCTTTGACCTCCAGAATATCATATTCCAAGCCCTTCAATCCTTCAGTGTAGAAGATGCCAGATCTTGTGCTATCCTGATTGTGTTTCCACAATATTGAAATTGTTTCTTCCTGGCTGATTATAATATTTTCTCCTTGATCTGGGAATTCCAGAACCTGGCTATAATATTCCTAGGAGCCTTCTTTTGGGTATCTTTTTTCAGGAGGTGATTGATGGATTCTTTCAGCCTCTATTTTGCCCTCTGATTCTAAAACATCAGGGCAATTTTCCTTGAGAATTTCTTGAAGGACAATTTCTAGGTTCTTTTTTTGATCGTGACTTGCAGGTAGTCCAATAATTTTTAAATTATCTCTCCTGCATCTATTTTCCAGGTCAGTGGTTTTCCCAATGAAATATTTCACCCTGCCTTCTATTTTTTATTTGTTTGGATCTGTTTAATAGTATCTTGATTTCTCATAAAGTCACTAGCTTCTATTTTCTCCAATCTAATTCTGAAGGAATGATTCTCTTTAGTGAGCTTTTGAGATACTTTTTCCATCTGGCAAATTCAGCTTTTTAAGGCATTCTTCTCCTCATTGCCTTTTTGAGCTTCTTTTGTCATATGAGTTAGCCTATTTTTAAGGTATTATTTTCTTCAGTCAGGTTGTTGACTCTCATTTCATAATTTTCCTACATAATTCTCATTTCTCTTCCCAATTTTTCCTCCATTTCTCTTATTTGGTTTTCAAAATCCTTTTTAAGCTCCTCTATGGCCTACGGCCAGCTCATATTTTTCTTGGAAGCTTTTGGTGCAGGAGTTCTGACTTCACTGTCTACCTCCTTTTCCATACTTTGATCCTTT
The DNA here is from genome assembly GCF_028583685.1 of Petaurus breviceps papuanus. Taxonomy (NCBI): domain Eukaryota; kingdom Metazoa; phylum Chordata; class Mammalia; order Diprotodontia; family Petauridae; genus Petaurus; species Petaurus breviceps. The sequence continues at coordinate 15,219,573 of NW_027187376.1, read as the reverse complement.
TTGTCCCCAAAATAGGAGTCTAATGTTAGATTGCTCTGTTTGCTTTGCTTCCTTTGCTCGCTCATGTTGCCACTCAATTACTTGACTTTTAGGCCTTTTGCCACAGTAGATCTCTGCTACCAGAAAGGGGACCTTTATACCAATCACTGGGGTTTTCACAGCTGCTGGAGCTATTAGTTGGGTGCCTTCTTTGAAGCCTCAACACGCTCTGCCAAACTGGTCACACACCCCAGGACCTCTACCCTCTCAATTTGTCCTTAGCATCTATGGGTTGATAATTCTGGAAACTGCCACAGCTACTGGTGATCTGAAGTCCCTCCAACTGGCAACCAGTCAGGCTGCCTTGAGGTTAAAGCCTCCACCTGGCAGGGCTGGGCTCAACTCTCAGAGTACTGTTCTGGCCTCTTCCTGCCAGCCTGCTGGGCTGTCTTTAGCGGGAGGTTAGCTTCTCTCTGTCATTTTGTGGGTTCCGTAGCTTCAAAGTTTGTCTAGAGTAATTTTTTACATGAATTGGAGGAGGTGGAAGCCAGAGCCACAGGGAAGTCCTGTTTCTACTCTGCTATCTTGACTTCACCCCTCTATTAGTTTTAAGGCTTACAATGTTCTTTCCTCACAACTTATGGGGAATGATAGTATTGTAATTCCTATTTTATAAATGAGAAAATTGAAACTTGGAAGTCTAAGTGACTTTCCCATCACCACATAGGGAGTCATTGTTGGGGCCAGGATTTGAACCTAGCCATCCAGGCTCCAAGTTCAAGACAATATCTGCCTCTTTTTAAGTGGCTAATATGCCAGTCCACAAGTGATTGAGAATTCTTAGTAGTTTGGTAAAAAACTTCTGAGTTTACCTTCAGGCTCACCTCGCCTTTAGACTCCCAGTTTTCCCCCACCATTAAGCTCAGGATTTCATTCACTTGGGAGCCTTCTGGTTTCTTCTTAACACCAAAGTTTACCCTAAGGGAGAAAAGTGGAAAGGAAGCCAAAAAGGTAGGGCAGTTGGAGTTAAGTGACTTGCCCAAGGTCACACAGCTAGTAAGTGTGGAAGCAATAGTTTTTCAACCTGCTTTGTGCTACTTCCTGAAAAGACATACTCTTCTTGGTTTTTGTTGTTGTTAAGTATTATGCACTAAAGAGAAATACATACGATAACAAACAAAAAGAAAAAATTCGGGTTTATAAAAGTCATAGTTAATCCTGGTCCTAAGATAATAGGCCTTATTCTTTCTAAAAGCCCACTCTCTTCAGCTTTCTGACATTGGGGTGTGTATCAGGGAAATAAGCATAACCCAAGACATATCAGTTCCTTTTATCTCCCAGACTGGCTACCCCTGAAATTCCTCCTACTCCCCATAGAGCCACAATCAGAATCCCCGAGTCCTCTCCTTCCCCTACTCTTATTCTCACAAAGTGGCCTCCCAGACTCCAGGGTAGGATGATAGCTGTAAATTGTACTCATCCACTCTCAATTAATTAACTTCTCCCAGTGACTTCCTGATGGGCTATAACAATTAAACATCTCTCCATCGCCACCCCCACCACCTTAGATCATTTCTCCAAAGGAAAAAGGCATGGTCTGGTGTGGTCTTTGGAGCTAAATACTACTTTTTAAAATCAAAATACAGATTTTTCAGATTGGAGGATGTTCTATTGTAATGTAATGCCAAAAGAAGGCAACTTCCCAGGTTCAAAATACCAGCATAGGTGCTCTCTATTTTATTCAGTAACAAACCCAGAACAGAGAAGATCAAAACATGACATCATTCAAAATACAGTATTTACTAAATGTGATTAAATAATCTCCAAGTACTACCCCACCCCAGGATCTTCCAATCATTCAATCAATTACAAAGTCTCTGTTCTAAATACTTCTCCACCCCTAGGCTATACCTTAATTAAGTCCACCACAAAGCCCCTCTTCTCAAATGGAGATTAGTTTCCAAACATAAGGTCAAAAGTTCCCCACCCCTGGATCACAATTGAATCTACCCCAGAGTTACATCAAGTTTAAACACAGCACTTAATACCCAAATGGAGGTCTTTTCTTCATCTTGACAGGAGGCAAGTTCTCAGCAATCTTAGTTCCTGGGGAGACAAGGCTTAGCAAGGCCATAAGATACATTGCCAGTCCCTTCATGAATTTATCCTCTGTCTGTAGAACAGTCCTAGAACCCCTGAACACATTAGCAAAGCCCTCTCCCAGGATTTCTGTAAACATACAACAAGAAAATCCTTCTTCAGGGCTTCTGAACCAACAGAAAGGCTCCCAGACCCCTGCAACAACAGCACTGCCCCTCACCAGGGGACAGTATTCACTCTGTCTGCAGGACAGTCTCCAGACCCCTGCAACAACAGTACTGTCCCTCACCAGTGGACAGTATTCACTCTGTCTGCAGGACAGTCTCCAGACCCCTGCAACAACAGTACTGTCCCTCACCAGTGGACAGTATTCACTCTCTGTCTGCAGGACAGTCGCAGGCCTTCTTAGCGAACAGCCAGGTTCCAGGACTTCTTCAACAAAAGGACTGTCTTTCACCAGTGGACAAATCTGGCAAAACAACATCAAAACAGACAGACAAAGTACCAGCAAAACAGCCATGTCTCCTCAGTCCTTGGCAGCTCAGGGGGGCAGGTCTCAAAAGTCCAGGGCAATTCAAAGCGGCCACCAGCAATTCTCTTAGTCTCTCTCTCTCTCCACGAGGTGCTGCTTCCAAAAAGATCTTCCGCCTCTCTCCTGTCTCTCCAAATCTACATCACCAGCTCCTCCCACTTCAGGACTTTCTTTTCACATCAACAAGCCCATCCCACAGGTGGGATTAACAAACTCTGGGTTTTAATACAATCAATTTGAAAACCAAGCCAATACAGGGGAATCTTTAATTGCCATTACTATCACATCTATCTAGTAAACCACTCTTTGGGGGATCATGGACCTCTTTCTCAGGCCAGTGAAACATAATGGAGCCTCCTCAGAATAATATTTTTTAAATGCATGAAATAAAACACAAAGGATTGCAAAGGAAACCAATTGCATTGAGATACAATGAACAAAATAAATTTTTTTTTAAACATTCATGAATCCCAGGTTAGGAACCTATGATCTAAATAGAGAATTTCTCCAAAATCAGAATTTCCTAGTGCCTTTCAGCTACCAACACAGTCTCTGTCTAGGCACCATGGAGAAAGAAGATGACTCTTTCTCTTTCTACCTCTCTGGGTTTCCTAACCTCCTTCAGCTATATACCCACTGAGGAGAAACTAAATCACTTCAGAGAAGGAGAGGTGAGTTGCCTCCCATTTAAGCCAAGTGTCGCATCTTTACAAATACAGACAGAAGATGGAAACAGTCCTGCAGTACCTGGGCTTGACAGTTCCAAGGGACTGTTTTTATCTTTCTTTTCATCCAAATCCAGTGCCCAGAAAAGTGCCTGACAAATAGTAAGTGTTTAATAAATGCTTGTTGACTGGCAGACCAAATTTCTTTTTACCTTTTTAATTTTCTCCAGGCCCTGGGAAGAAATGGCAATCTTTCGATTTTCATTTCTTTTGTGTTCATTCTCCTTCTTCTCTTGAGATCTTTCCTTTTATACCAGGGTTCATAACTATTTTTAAGGACACCAGAGGTAGGGATGGGGGTTGTGCAATACCTTGAGCATAATAGGAAAAGAAATCTACCCATTTCTGTTCCAAGTTCATTGTTATCCCTTTAATTGACCCTGGATAAGAGACGATCCTCTCTCCCAGTCTCTGTTTCCTCATCTGCAAAATGGGCACAATAAAAGCCCCTTACATGATTGCTCTGAGACTCAAATATGATAACACATGTCACATGCCTTGCTAACCTGAAAAGTGGCATATCAATATTGGCATGGTGACCCACCCTTTCCAGGTCATCCCTGAAGAATCATGAACCGAAAGCACCTTTACCAAGATTTCATAACATGGGCTAAGAAATCTTTCTTTAGACCTGGGCAGGGAAGAATATGGAAAAGTAGCCCAAGGGTGGTCCTGCCAGACTTCAGACAGATATAGATGTTGGGTTAGTTTTCACCTTAGAAAAATGGTTGTGGGAATTGTTTGCCCTTGTCCTTCCTCCTTTGTTCTTGAAGAGGACCAGTGAAGGACCAAGAATCCAGTGGCGAGACATAGGTCAGCACGACTGTCGAAATACTTAAGGGGACAAGGTATGAGGGCTTCAGGGCTGTGCTGGCAAATATTTAACAACCACTTGGGGGAAGGGAGAGTAAGAATGACCTATGTGCATTATCAACATGGTCTCCAACACTTCCCTAAGTCTAGACTATCAACAAAACAACGAATGGAGCCCTGACTTGTAGCATCTGAGCATTTCTGGGATGTAAATGCTCATACTGAAATTTTAAGAATGGCGCTCTCACAAGCTGATGGGAGGTGATTCCAGCACACCCTTGACTGGAAAGTTTGTTCTTAGCGTCTTGTGCATAGTAGCGGCTCAATAAATATTAGGTGAATTGAATAAAACCAGTTGGGAGTCCAGATCATTTGTTTTCAAATTCCACCTTTAGGAAGCAAAAGGTTGCATGCATTAGGTGAACTGGTGTTAAAAATGAGAGCTTAAAGTTAATGCCTCGATCCCTCCCCAGGAGGCTGAAGTGAAAACTGGACTCTCCAAGTCAGATTTCCACTTGAAATGAACTTGACTCATAATCTACTAATAACTTAGCCCTGAATTCGCACTTTAAAGGGGAAGTATGGGAGGAGGGGGAAGGAAAGGGAAGAGGAACAAAAACTAATTCCATGTATTTCCAGATTGTAGTTTTGTACTAGATGTTAGGGAAGTGTACCCAAAACAGCGCTAGATTTTAATGAGATGTCAATTGGGAATAATCCAATCTGACTTTACCTGCAAAGCCAAGGTAGAGAAGAGATCATAAATCTCTAAGTTGTACATCCTCGTTACCAAAAATTGTAATCTTCTGGAACTGCACCTTCATGATAATAAAAATCATGTTAAAATAGCACAGTAACTAATCGATCTTGGACCCCTGGCAAGACTATAAAATTGCACACACCCCATCTTAACAACATGGTTTGCTTGGAATAACAGCTGCTCATTTTAGAGAGATACATATATAGACATGCACATGTGTATGTATATACACATATATATAAACATTTATATATTTACATATGTACATATAATGCATGCAACTTTTTTGCTTTCTGAAGGTGGAATTTGAAAACAAATATACAGTAATCCCTTCCACATCATAGGCCTTAGGGGCATGGTCCCCCCCATCTGGAAAATACTCATAAAATTTTTTGGTCTTCCCTTGGTAACGGAGAAGTCTGAATTATTGTGGTATTAAAAGATAAAATATGTTGATATTATACAATAATTTACATATATTATATGCATTTCTGAGTTTTTAAACTTTTCTGGGTTGTCTGCTGGCCTTTGTAGCTTCCTTAAAACTCCCCCAAACTCCTATTTAATTTCTCATACCAACCCAAGATATATTGAAATGGTGATGGGGAAAATTGAGATGTGGAAGGAATAACTGTACACACACACACACACACACACACACACACACACACATACACATGCATGTTTTGGGTTTTTTGCCCCCCTCAGGTCTGTGTGCCTCAGGCGAGCATCTTGCCCTTTGTTCAGTCTCTGATAATAATACAACTTACATGTGGGACAATGTGTCTGATCAGCTGATAAGTGGCTTGTGGCTAGGTTGCCCCACTGAGAATGTGATCTCTGCATCTGCAGGGACACATTCCTGATTCAATGGTGAGGGACCCTGAGGCAGTAAGTGACAACCAAGCCTTCCCCAATCCCTGGCTGGGGCCTCTGGAAAGCTTCTCCAGTTTATGGCTCAGCCCAGCTAGGTTGATTAACCATTGTTTCCCAAGCTCATCAATAGAGTTTCTTTCCCTTGGTATGGATAATTGAGAATTTGATGTATCTTAGGTGATTGGTTTCAGTACCTGACTGCCCTTTCTTTCTTAAAATCTTTGTCTTTTTATTTTATTTTTTTCAATTAACAAAAACTCAGAGTTTCCTAACTTCTCTGGGTCTCATCTTCATCCATATAGTAAGTAAGGTCTTTGGACTACATAATCTTTGAGGTCCCTTCCAGTCCGAAACCTTTGATTCTGTGATCTCTTGAATACCAATCCTTCTTAGGAAAATGCTTCAGCAAAGATAACCAACTGGCAACTGATTGTGTTCTCCTGTCCCAACCCCCCCATCCCCACCACACACACATCATTTTCTTATCATATATTAATAGTAAAGAAGCTAGATGGAGTACTGGGCCCAGAGTCAGAAAGACTCATCTTCCTAAGTTCAAATCTGGCCTCTGACACTTACTAGCTGTGTGACCCTGGGTAAGTCACTTCACCCTGTTTGCCTCAGTTTCCTCGTCTGTAAAAATGAACTGGAGAAGGAAATGGTAAACCACTTCAATATTTGCCAAGAAAACCCATAAAGAATCATTGGTCTGAACAACAATTAACAGTAAAAGCAGACTAAAATGCCTGATCACTCCTTCTCAGTCTCCTTTCCTCCATCTTCATCCAGGTCATACCCTCTGTGGGTATTTCCTGAGATTCTGTCTTGGGCCTCCTCTCTTTTCCCTATTCATATCATTTCCTTTGGTGATTCTGTCAGCTCACATGGATTAAATTATTCTCTCTATAAATATGACAGGGAGACTAGCTGGCACAGACGACAAAGCACCCAGTCTGGAGTCAGGAAGACCTGAGTTCAAAATATGACCTCAAATACTTCCTAGTTGTGTGACCCTGGGCAGGTCACTTAATTTTATTTGCCTCAATTTCCTTATCCATAAAATGAGTTGGAGAAGGAAACGACAAATCACTCTGGTATCATTGCTAAGAAAATCCCAAATGGGACCACAAGGAGTTGGACATGACTGAACAACAACAATCTTATCTATCCCATAAAGATGATTCTTCGATCGATTTCACCAGTCCCACCCTCTCTCCTGACCTCCATTCTTCAGCCGCTTGTTGACCATCCTAATGGAATGTCCTATGAACATTTTAGCTTACCGTATCCAAAACTCTGCACATTGTCTTCCCCTCACCCTCACCTCTCTTCTTTCTAACTTCCCTGTTACTGTTGGGGGCACCAACCATCCTTCCATTCAGCCAGGGTCACAACCTAGCTACCACCCCCTTATCCAATCTGCTTCCAAGTCCTATCAATTATTCATTTCTCATATATTTCCCACATTTCTTTCTCTCCTATGACACTGCCACTCATCACCTCACACATGGATTATTGCATTACTCTCTAGTTGGCCTCCCTGTATCCACTTCAGTCCATTCAAAATGTTCTTCCTAAACCACAGGTCTGGCCGAGTCACTCCCTAAGTAATCAACAAACATCAGTGGCTCCCTATTACCTCCAGGATCAAATATAAATCCCACGTTTGATTTTTAAAGCTTTTTATAATCTGGGCCCTTCCAGTCTTCTTACACTTTACTCCCTTCCATGTACTTAATGATCCAGCACCACTGACCTTCTTGCCATTCCTTGAATGGGACACCCCATCTCCTGCCTCACTACATGTATTTTCACTGACTGTCCCCCATGCCTGGAATGCTCTACCCTCCTTACATTTTCCTCCTGAATTCTTTTATTTTTTGGAGGGTGAAAGGCAGGACAATTGGGGTCAAGTGACTTACCCAAGGTCACACAGCTAGTAAGTGTGTCAAGTGTCTGAGGTGGAATTTTAACTCAGGTGTTCCTCACTCCAGGGCCAGTGCTCTGTTCACTGCCCCTTTTCCTGCCAAATTCTTTGGCTTCCTTCAAGTCTCAGCTAAAATCCCAACTTCCTGCAAAAAGCCTTTCCCAATCCTCCTTAATCTTTCTGCTTTCCCACTTGGATTATCTCCAAGTTATTCTGCATACATCCCATTTGTACATAGTAATTTTTTAAGTCATCTCCCCCATTAGAATGTGAATTCCTTGAAGGCAGGAACTGTTTTTTAAAACTTTCTTTGTATCTGCATAGTTTATTGACTTGAACAAGAAGTGCCTTGGCCTTGAATAAAAATCGTTAAAAATCTAGAGAAATATGATGAAAAATGCTGCCTTACTTCCAGAGAAAGAAATGCTAGAGTCTGAATGCAGATTGAAGCATATTATTTTCGCTTTTTGTGTGTGTGTTTTCTTTTCTTTTGGTCTGCTTCTTTTTCTGCAACATTACTAATAAGGAAATGTTTTACATGATTACACATATATAACCAATATCAAATTACTTGCTGTCTTAGGGAGAGGGGGAGGTGGAGAGAGGGAGAGAATTCGGAACTCAAAGTTTTTGAAATGTGAATGTCAAATATTGTCTTCACATATAATTGGAAAAATAAAATACTATTAAAAAAATTAAAAACTAGAGAAAGTTAAAAGGGAAGAAAGTTGGCAGGGAATCATAGGAAGATCTCAAGGGAATATAAGCTCCTTGAAAGGATAGGTTCTGGTGTTAGGTTTTTTTTTCTTGCAACTATAATTCCTAGCTGCAATTATGCTCTCAGGACCTGGTGTGCCATTTAACCTGTGTGACTTCAGACAGGTAGCCCTGGGCCTCAGTTTTCTCATGTGTAAAATGAGGGCATTGGACTAGATGCCTTCTGATAGCCTCTCCAGCTTCAGACTATAATCCTAAATGGGACTAGATGGTAAAAATAAAGCATATTTGGGGTCACCAGGAGAAGAAAATAGTTGCTATCATTGGCTATTACAATCCTTCCTGGGATATTTTATACATGGCAGACACTATGTAATTAATGGATGAGATAGGGTAAGTGAAAAGAGTCTCCGAAACCCACATGCTGAAGTCAATTTAGAAGATTCTATTTCTAGTCTAGTGGATAGAGTGCTGGGCTTGGGAGTCAGGACCTGAGTTCAAATCCTGCCTCAGATACTTAAGTAGCTATATGACCCTGGAAAAGTCACTTAACCTCCCTCAGACTCAGTTTCCTCTTCTGTAAAATTAAGGGATTGGATTTTGTGGTTTCTCTAAGTCCCTTCCAGGCCTAAGTCTATGATACATCAAAAATATATATATTTTTAAATTCTGTGGATCAGAATAGGCCCCACCCAACCTCTTTAGCTTCACCCCATCTCTGTAATTGCAGAGGCCAAGGTGATTCTCTGACATTGGGAGGGAGACCATTCTTTCTCTAGCTTTTGGAGTGTCTATTTTTAAAGTAAGATTTGGGGGCCCACATAGCTACTGGTACTCTAGGAATAAGTAATAATGCCTTATATTTACATCTCATCTGTCTCTAAGTAATTCAAAAGGATTTTATCTTAATATAACTAACTCTGGAAGATACATGGTGAAGAAGAAGGGAAAGGAATTATTGGTCTCATCTCAGAGATATTAAAAATATCTTAAACTAATACACATAGAAATGAAGAGACTTTCTGAAGGTTACAGAGCAAAACAGATAAAATATAACAAAATCTGGGGAACTTGCCTCATACCTTTCTAAGCTTCCTAGTTTCCTGATGTAAGTAATAATCAAAGGTATATGATTATGAGGAAACAGCAGAAAAAAACAAACATTCTTAAGGCTTTCTGGGTATTTAATTAAGAAAAGAACTGGAGGAAATGTTTTACTTTCCTCCAGTTCTTATAATATTCATTTTAAGAGCCAAAGAGTTCAAGAAAAAGGAACAAGGTGGACCCAAGGCCTTAACCTTTTTTGTGTCTTCAACCCCTTTGGCAGTCAGTCTGGTGAAACTTATGGTCCTTTCTCAGAATAATGTTTTTAAGTTCATAAAATAAAATAGGATTATAAAGGAAATATAGTTACCAAAATATATTTTAAAAACAAGCTCATAAACACCAGGTTAAGAATCTCTAATAAGGGTTTATTTTATTTTCCTTATTGATCAAGGTTTGAGATGCCCTGGTAAAGTTTAAGGGGGATAGAAGGGGCAGGAATCTCCCTTATATGTCTCTCATGTTGACAGGGGGAACAACCCAAGAGGAAGATTGTTCAGGACAGGCCCCAGGCCACAATCCTGGTGTAGTAGAGAAAGGGGAAGCTGGTCTCAGCCTTTGAGGTTTATGTTCCCTAAGCCATATCTTGGGCAGCTGCCAAGGTCCCAACTCTAGACAAAGCCTAGAATACTAATATACACACAACCATGGAGTTCTGGGTATAACCTTGTGCTGAATACCTTCATTAAACATTAAACATCTCAGAAGTTAACTCTGCTCCCTGGAGCTGCCTAATTCCTCATGTACTGGTACCTTATCCCCCAACCCACAATGTAAGGGTCATCTCTATAGGAAGAAAGAAGACAACACATTTTCCAAAGAAGGGAGTAAGGAAAAGAGTCCTTTGTCTTGGTACAGACCTATATACTTGGAGGAATATGGTATAATGGAATGAGTACTAGATTGGGTGTCAGGAGACCTGGGTTTGAATCCTGCCTCAGCTGTGTAGCCTTTGGCATGACCCTGGCTTGTTCTATCTCTTCATCTGTAAAATGGAAATAATAATAGTACACCTTTTGTAGTAGCAAAGTGCTATGAATAAAAAAGCAGAGATACATCAACTAGAAAATGGCAAAACAAGAAGAGGTACATGAATGTGACAGGATATTTATACCTTAATAAATATAAAGAATACAGAGAAATGTGAGAAAATTAATATGATAAATTCATGCAAGAGGACAGAAGCAAAACCTGAAAAACAGCATAAGACTATGTATATAATTATCTATGACTAATATATGACTTTAACAATGTAAATGGGAAGAACAAAATATCAAAACTGAGTGTGATATAATTATAATGACCAAGATTGACCTCTGTCCCCTGCCCCCAAAAATAATGATATGACAATTCATATCTCTCCTTGGCAGAGCTTAGGGTGGTGGATGTGGAACAGTGTTGGGCTAAGTTGATATGTTGGTTAGTTTTGTGGAACATTTTTCCCCTCTTTCTTTTTTTATTCTTTGTTGGGATTGAGCGTTGTTTGAAGGAGGCTACATCAGATAATAAAAGTGATATTAAAAAATCAATTAAAATTTTAGTCAATTAAATTTTTATCAATTAAAATCATGAATATTCTAAAATTATACTTGCATAAGGTTTTTATAAGAGAATTTTATATTCTCTTATATGGATGGAAGTTTAGATAGGAGTTATTATTCTTCCTGGAACCAAGCTGGTCCCCTAGGTCTGTATGGGAGTCATCTGGACTGCTGAGACACTGCAGTGTTGTCCCTGAGTCTGGGTGTGGGCTTGGTTCATTCATTTCCTTCTTCCTTGATTCTTCCCACCCACCCACCGCCCCCACTCCAGACTCAGACAGTTAGAGACATCTTTACATGTAGCATTGTGGGAGCAGAAGCACAGGAAAAAACCAAGACACACAAAAATATCTGAAAGTCTAGTCTGAAGCTATGAAAGGAAGCTTTCCAGGCAGATTTTTTTCTTTGCTAACAGGATACAGCATCTAAGGAATATGTTTTCCTAATATCTGTGGTCCTTTTTTTCTTTCCCTTTTCATAGACACATTTGAAATGTCACTGGGTGATACCAGGGCAGAAAACAAATTTCTCAGAGCAAACAGTCTGAGAGTTAGATCCTTACAACTGCATCTTCTTGAAGAGGCCCCAGGAGGTTGACCTGGAGAGAGAGAGATCCAGAGAAACTCAAACAGGCATTTTGTTGTGCTAAGCCAAGTTCCAGCCTAGTTTAACCTTTGTTTGCAGACAAGGACCAAAATTGTTGTTGAGGCCTTTAAAAGGAATCTCTTTTTTTTTTTTCTTCCTTCCTTCCTTCCCACCCATTCCAAGCTTTCCTCCCCCCCCCCCCCCCCCCCAAAAAAAAAAAGGGGGGGGGGGGAACAAGGCAAGGATTATTAAGGGGGAAAACAAAGTAAAGAAAAGTGCTTATCTAAAATCTGCCCTGGTCTGCCCCTGACAAGAAATTGGAACTCCAGTGATCAGCTTCCTTTGTTCACACCTTCCTCCCAAAGTCCCCAGAGAAGTGCCCTGACCTGGGCCAGAGCAGGCCCCACCTTTCCAAGTCAACCAGATGGAGTTGCTCAAACTCTACAAAAATCCCTTTGTCCCTAGGGAGACAGACTCATCAGGAATCCTCTCTTCCACCTTAAGTGCTCAGTGATGGCCCATATTTTAGCTCCCTGGATCAGCCTTGCTCTCTCCTAATGCCTCAGTGAATCTTGTCATCAGAGCAGCTGAGTAAGAGACTATCTGCATAGCACACTGTGTGATAAATCTAGGCCTTGCTGTCCTAGTCATCCAATATTTCAAGCCCAGAGAAACTTACTTCTGCAGGGTGCTGGCAGCTCACGCAAACATCCACCTTTCTGTGAGTACCCAGCATGAGCATCCCAGGAGACTAGGAGCAGCTGAAGGTGGGGGATGCTGTCATGGCTCCACCTGGATGTGATTGGGCTTCTTCTTGCCCAAGGGATGAAGGTTAAAAGTACATCCTATTCTACAGCATTTTTTCTCTATGCTTACACCTCTCAAGTCTCATCATGAATCAAAATAGAAGCAGTTGTATTGAGGAAGTTCTCTAAGGAAAGCTTTCTAACCTTTCCCTTCCAGGTTCAAACAACCTCTCTGAGTTTCATATGGCCCACCCTTCCTGCTCCACCCCACCCTGACCCACTCCACTCTTCCAAGGCCCTTCTCAGACAAAGGGTGTAACTTGGCTTTTGTTGGGCTTTTTGTTTTTAATAAAAGTTCTTTATTCATACTTTTTTGTAGGGTTTAGGGGAGGAGGAGTACAGAACAATTATTCTCAACCAAAGAGTATTTAATCCACTGAAAGACATACTGAATAGGAAGGAGATACAATAGCTCCTGTCCTAAGGGTTGATGCAACTTTTCTAAACACCAATCCCCTCGTGGTATAAAACTATGATGGTGGGTCTTTATGTGGATTTAAATCTTGTGTCTCTAGTCTTTCCCAAGAGGGAGTAGATAGCTCTAAAGGTTTAGCAAAGAAGGGAAACCAGCCTAGATCCTCTGGTTCTTCTGCAATAGACTTGGGTTACCTGTTCCCTAGCTACCACCCTTGCTTCTTCCTGGGTTCTCCTCTCATCTGTTCTCTTTTCTCCTTTTCCAGAACTTCTCTATCTAGAAACATTGATAACTAGGTACTTCCACTTTCTTAGCTGATTGGTGTCTCCCTGACTATATCTTCAGCAAACGGAAACTAACTGGACTTTCCTTTCCCCTCTCTATAATCCCCCTTGAGTTGCTCTGATCCTAGAAGAGGCCAGGTCCATGGTCCTATATCTGAACCACAGGAGTAAGGAGAACTTAAGAATTTAGAAATTAAGGCTAAAGGGGAAAAAGGGACAGAGAACTAAATCATATTTCAGAAAAGTCTTTGAGAGAATTCAATCCAAACCCCACCCCCTTATTTTTGCAAATGAGGAAAGTGAGTCCCAGAGAGATGACTTACCCCAAAATCACAAAACTAAGAAGAAAGTCAGAAAGGAAAAAAAGTGCTTTGGATGAGATAAAGTATACAAATAAAGTGGCTAAAATGTTCATGCCCTTCCATTCAGACCACTTGGTATAGGTCCCAAAGAGGTCATTGATTAAAAAGAAAGGCCCCATATAAGCCAAAATATTTATAATACTTTTTTATTGTAATAAAGAATTGAAAACAAAATAGATAGCCATCAATCGGAGAATGACTAAACAATGATGGCACATGAATATAATAGAGTATTACTATTCTGTAAAATATGACAAATATCAAAAGAAAACTAATGAGGGCGTGGACTGGGGTAGCTATTCAAGATACTATGGGAAATATGAAAGAGATAGAATCAACAAAATTTGGTGATTAGTCCAAAAGCAGAATGAGCTGGTGGAGTCTCCTTCATCAGAACTCTTTAAGCAAAGGGTAGATGACCACTCGTTCGTCACATTCTGTTGTTGCTGTTCATCTTTCATTCTCAAACAAGACCTCGGGAGGGTGATGTCTTGACTTACAGGTGAATAGGATTTAAGTGAGGCAGGGCTGTGCAAAGTCATCAGCTTCACTCTCTCCTCCAGAGTCACTTGGAATCCAGTGACAAGATGTAATATTAATGGAATCTGAAAATCTTCCTTGCCCTTTGTACTGGCAAGTAAGCAGGTATTTAGCACCTTGTTTCAAGTTAACACCTTATTTAAGCTGTTTAATTAACACAGAAGTAGTTAACACCTTGGGAGGAAGTTGCTGACATAACAGGAAGGGGCTGAACAGGGAGGAGCATACTGTATATAAGGAAAAACCCTAACTGGGAAAGTCAGAATTTCTCTCAGTGAGCATCTGAAGGCTGGAGCTTTCTTCTGGGAACTTCTTCGGAGACTTTTCCCTTGGGAATTTCTGCTGAGAACTTCCAAGAACCAGGCTGAGGAGCTACCGTGAGTGAGAGAGAAGGATCCCTACTTGAGGAAGTCTGTTCTATTGTGAAGACTTGGGAATGTGGGTGTTTACTGCATTAACCATGTGTACCAATTTCATGTCTACTGTAATGATTTTGGCTTTCTGGTTCTGGGACTTGGTTTTCTGGTATTTGAATAAAGGCTTTGGTTCTGCCCTCCATGTGGAGAGTCTGTTACATTTTGTGATTCACACCTATCCCAATATATTCACAACCACCATGACTGTTGTGAATATTGCATTATTGTTACACAAGACAAGTCAGCACTAATCTCTATGGCCCTGGATGCAATGTGGGCAAAGAAGTAGAAACTGAAGGGATGCCCATCAGTCAGGGAATGGCTAAACAAGTTGTGGTATATGATTGTGATAGAATATGACTGTGCTGTAAGAAATTATGAGCAGGGTGATTTTATAAAAACATGGAAAAAAACGTGTGTGAAATAATGAAGAGTGAAATGAGCAGAACCAAGAGAATGTTATATACAGTAACAGCAATATTTTTCAAAGAATAATTGTGAATGACTAAGTTGTTCTGAGGATTATAACTCTTTCCTAAGTATAGGTTGGGCCAGGTGGTCACTGAAGTCCCTTTTCAGCTTAGAAGTTTTGTGAGAAAAAAAAAAGGACTATGTACAACATTCCTACAATAACAGTAAAAATAAGTATTTTTTAATCTGTCCCTCCCCCACACTGAGCAAATTAAATTAAAAAACCAACCCAAAAAAGCCAAATCATTTAACATACATAGTGTGGCAAAACAAATTCCCCCCATTGGCCACATTTGAAAACATGTGTCTCTTTCTGGATTTAAGTTCAGTACCTCTCTGTTAGGAGGTAAATGGTATGGGTTAGCATCATTCTTTTGGATTTGCAGTTCATTGCTGTGTTGATCAGAGTTTTAAAGTTTTTTCTAGGTTGTTTTTCTGTTTAATGTTATCATTACATAAATGGTTTTCTAGCTCTGCTCACTTCACTTGGCATCAGTTCATAAAGGTCTTCCAGTTTCCTCTCAAACTGTCTTTTTCCTCATTTGCTATAGCATAATAATAATAACCATTACATTCATATACCACAAATTGTTTAGCCATTCCTAAACAAAGAGATGCCCGGTTTCTTTGGCTACCATGAAAAAAGCTACTATAAATATTTATGTACATATAGATCCTCTTTAGTTTATTTTTGGGGGGGGCAAAGACATAGCAGCAGTATAGCTTGGTCCAAGGGCACGAACAATTGGTAACTTTCTCAGCATGGTTTCAAACTGTTTCCAGAATGACTAGATGAATTAATAACACTACCACCAGTGCCTCTTTCCTCACAATCCCTGAAACATTTGCCATTTTCCTCATTTGTCATCTTTTCTAGTCTGATAGGTGTGAAGTACAACCTCAAAATTGCTTTAATTTACATTTCTGTAATTCTTAGTGATTTAGAGCATTTTTTTTCCCAGATGATTGTTGATAGCTTGGATTTCTCCCTTTGAAAGCTACCTATTCATATCCTTTGATCATTTATTCATTGGGGAATGTCTCTTAGTGTTATAAATTTGAATCAGTTCCTTATACATCTTGGAAATGAGACCTTTATCAGAGAAATGGGTTGCGAAGATTTTTCCCCCAGTTACCAGATTCTCTCCTAATTTTTGCTACATTAGATTTATTTGTACAAAACCTTTTTAATTTCACATAATCAAAATCATTCCTCTAAGTTGTGTGATCCTATCATTTGTTTAGGCATAAATTCTTCCCCTACCCGTAGATTGCAGAGATAATTTCTTCTTCATCCTTTAAATCATTTATTCTCTCTGAGTCTCACTTTTCTGATCTATAAAATGGGTATGATGATACCCTGTATTCATGATCACTTGCCTTAAGGGGTTATCCCAAGCATCAAATGAAAATATATATATGTATATATAGATAGATAGATTTATATGTGTGTATACTGTATATATGTGTATGTGTGTATATATACATGTTTGTACATGTGTGTATACACATATAAATATAATACAAATATATTATACACACACATATATTTATATAAACATACATATGCACACATACATATATTTATATATGAAGTGCCTGGTAAACCATAAAGTGCTACATAATCGTGAACTATTATTATTATTATTGCTCTAACTTTCATGTAATAAGTAGCATCCAAATGAAGAAAAGGTTGTTAAATTAATTAATTATATATAACTTACTTTTTAATCTATTGACTAAAGCATGTTTATTTCAATCTTTTGTCCTAATATATTACCATCGAAAAACATTGCTAAGCAATTCTCTGAAATCAAGAAACCTGGACTTGGGTTCTTTTTCTATCATTCACTAGCCATGTGACCTTGGGTGAGTCACCTAACTTCTCTAGGTCTCAGCTTCTTCATTTGCAAAATGAGAGTTTTCTGATCTAAAACAATTGACTTTAACAAACTTTAATTTTCAGTTAAATTGGCAAGCATTTATTAAGCACTATGTGCCAGGAAATGTGCCAAGTGCTACAAATACAAAGAAAGACAAAACACAAAAGTGGTCCCTGCCCTCAAGGAGCTTACCTACTAATAATCCCAACATAAATAAATAGGTACATACAGTATAGAGAGACAGGGTAAGAAGAAGGTAACCTTAGAGGGATAGGCTCAAATCAGGAAGGCAGTGTTTAATATTTAGGTCACAGAATGGTAGTAAATTGAAAAATGCAAGCAGATTTCATTTACTAAAATTCTCTTACTTTAAACCTTTAAAAAGAGTAAACACTTTGCTTTCTACATTCAAGTTCTACTCAGCTAATCCCAGTGTGATGTTGAGTGGAGCCCAGGCTCTGGCAGCTTCTCCTAAACTGCAAAGGCTTTGAGTACAAGGCTGGCAGCAGAATGTATGACTAGAGGACCAGTCTAGCCAAGTGTGGAGAGGTTCATCCCCTGAGGGTTGGCCACCAGGCTATAGATTTTTTTTCTACCATAGCAATTCATGAAGGCACAGAGGGGATTGCAATCTGTGTCAGTGGATGGAGTACCCACACTGATGGAATCACAGACCCTTGAAATACTGAAGTAGTAAACACTTCACTTAGGGAAAACACACTTCATTAATTTACTAATTATTCTTCCCTGCTGTGAACACGGGCAAGGACAAGACCCTAACAATTCCATCCAACCAATCAGGCATTTCTTCTCCCTTAAATGGGCCATGTGATATAGTCCAGCAAACAGTAGAATGTTGATTTTAGAGCCCTAGGCTCCTGGCTGTCACCACCTGGATGAATGAACTAGAGTAATTTATTTACCTTAGATTCCTCATTTGTTTGGGGGAAAAAAAGGAGGGAAGGAAAGAAGGAAGGAAAGAAGGG
This sequence comes from Petaurus breviceps papuanus, assembly GCF_028583685.1. Lineage (NCBI taxonomy): Eukaryota > Metazoa > Chordata > Mammalia > Diprotodontia > Petauridae > Petaurus > Petaurus breviceps. The sequence goes on along the minus strand of NW_027187376.1, from coordinate 15,201,751 downwards.
AGGAAGGAAGGAAGGAAGGAAGGAAGGAAGGAAGGAAGGAAGGAAGGAAGGAAGGAAGGAAGGAAGGAAGGAAGGAAGGAAGGAAGGAAGGAAAGAAGGAAGAGAACAGAAAAGAAAAGGCTAGACTAGATAATTTCTAAATACCCTTCTGCTTTTCCACTAACCAATTTGTTCAGTTTTTTAGGGAAATGAAAAATGCTACCATGTGTTTATACAGTATTTTTTGTGATTTCTCTTCTTTAAATGTGCATCAAGTGGAGTGATCTATACTCAACTCAATGAACATTTTTTTTTACCAACTATGGTCAAAGTACCAGGGATGCCAGGACTAGAAGATATATAAGTACAATGAAAGCAGGTACAAGGTAATGCAAAGTTTTTCATAGCAGTTTGTATGAAATAACTTTTGTCTTTATCCCAGCAGTTGGTGTGTTTAGTTTTATCTAATAATAATAGCTAATAACAGCTAAAATTTACATAGTGCATACTATATACCAGACATTGTACCAAATGCTTTGCAATTATTATCTCATTTGATCCTCACAACAACCCTGGGAGGTAGGTGCTATTAATATTCCTATTTTACAGATAAGGAAACTGAGGCAAATAAAGGTTAAGTGATTTACCCAGGTCACACCACTCTGCCACCTAACTGCCAACTATAACTATTATGTTCAATTTCTTCTGGTTCTTGTTTATTCAATCTCCTCCCCTGTACCAACTTTTCTTTTTTTTTAACAACATCAAATAGTTTTGATGATTATCTCATAGTATAACTTAAGATTATATGAAGTATAATTTGAGATTATAAATGAAGGTAGGGTTGCTTCATTTCTATTTTTTTCTGTTATTTCCCTTGAGCTTCTTGACCTCTTATTCTCCAGATGAATTTTGTTACAATTTTGTCTAGTTCTATAAAATAATTCCTTTGTAAGTCTAGAATGGCATTGAATCTGTCCATTATTTTAGTTATTATCATTTTAATCATGTTGGCATGACCCACCCATGACTAATTTATGACTCCAATTATTTGTCTTTATTTATATAAAAAGATATTTTATTTTTTTATTTTTTGCTTTTTAGAGGGGGGAAGGTAGGGCAATTGGGGTTAAGTAACTTGCCCAAGGTCACATGGCTAGTAAGTTTTAAGTGTCTGAGGCTAGATTTGAACTCAGATCCTCCTGACTCTGTAGCCGGTGCTCTATTCACTGCACCAGCTAACCACTCTGTAAAAAGGTATTTTAGTCCTACTTACGTGAACTTGAACGTGTATTTATCCAAGTACGAAGAATATGTGCATGAACTCCTAGATATTTTGTATATTCTGTAGATATTTTTAATAGGATTTCATTTTCTATTTCTTTCTCCTCCTCTTCAATTCAATTCAACACAAGTGTATCTACTCTGTGCCAGATGCTGCTAGCTACTCAAGGCATAAAGAAGAAATAAGACATATACCTTCAGTAAACTTTCTTCATAAGATTATAGTCTAGCAGAGAAAATAAGACATATATCTAAATATCTATAATACAGCTTCAGAAGAACTTGATTCCCCTGCCACACCTTAAGAAACAACAGATGAAGAACTAAGAGAAACATACAAAGAACTGTAAGAAGTGATGCAGAGCAAAGTAAGCAGATGGAAAACAATATATGCAATGACAATAGTAATGGAAATGAAAACAACATAAAGGGCAGTTGAACTCTGATTTTTTTCAATGGCCAGTCTTCCAGAATAATTGATGACAAAAAACTTCTCTCTTCTCAGAGGAGAGGTGAAAGCCACAGAAACTAAATAGCTAAAACAGATAAATAGCTACAGAAGCTAAAAAGCTATTAGATCTAATCAATGTGTCAGTTTTATTATTGGTGTTAAGTCATTTTGGGTCATGTATGACTCTCCATGACTCCATTTGGGGTTTTCTTGGCAGAGGTACTGGAGTAATTTGCCATTTCTTTCTCCAGCTCATTTTGCAGATGAGGAAACTGAAGCAAACAGGGCTAAGTGACTTTCCCAGAGTCACACAACTAGGAGGTATCTGAGACTAGATTTGAACTTGGGAAGATGAGTCTTCTTGACTCTAGGCATGGTGATCCATTCACTGAACCACCTAACTGTTGATTAATTTTAGTTTAATGCTTCCTTTGCTGTAAGTTTTAAAAGTATTGGAGAGAGGGGAGAGTGTGCAATAAGAGGAAATACTTTAGTTGGAAAAATGAAAGACATCAATAAAACTTTTTTTTAATAAGTCACATTTCATCCATAGTGTACTCTGTTACACCCCACTCCTCCCCAGCTCACAATTCATCATCTACCTGTTAGGAGGGTCTGTTTGTGTCTTTTTCTCAAAACATTTCCAGTTTAGCGGAACCTGTCAGAACTGATGTTCTGTGGGTCTAGTCTTCAAGAATCTGGGGTCCCGGGTGGCAGAGCCAAGATGGCAGAATAGAAGCAGGAATCTGTATGAGCTCCCACTCCAACCACCTCCAATACCTATAAAATATGACTCTAAACAAATTTTAGAGAAACAGAACCCACAAAGTGACAGAGGGAAACAAATCTCTTGCTGAAGGCAGTCCAGCAGGCCAACCAGAGGGGTCTATCACACTGGGCTGGGAGCCAACCGAGCACAGTCCAGTGTGAGCCATGAGAGCCCAGACCAAGGGTGGCCCAGCCAGCCAGAGCAGACTTCAAGAGAGTGAATCACCAGCAGCTGTGGCAGTTTCCAGACTTCTCAACCCATAAACACCAGAGTAAGTAAAAGGTCAGTAAGGAACTCTGTTGGAAGCCAGTGATGGAAGAGTGTGGTCCGGCCCCCTGCCCCCAGAGAAGAGGTGGTAGAGGTGTGGCAGCTTCAGCTGCTGTTGAGTAGCTACCTTTGGAGCTCCTGGCCTGCAGATCATAGGGGGACCAAGTGACCATTCAGAGGGCAATCGCTTTTGCTTTGACCTGATTGGATCTGAGTGGCAGTCTTGGGCAGTGGTCCTGGGGTGTGTGGCCAGTGTGCCAGAGCTTGTGGTGGCCATAGAGAGGGTGCCCTCTCATTGCTCTGACAACTGCAAGAACCCCAGCAATTTGGGACAAAGCTCTCTCCATTCTGGAAGCAGGGTTCTACCTTGGCAAAGAGCTCAAAAGTCAAGTAATTGGCTGGCAAGATGAGCAAGCAGAGGAAGCACAATCGGACCATAGAATCCTTTTTTGAGGACAAATAGTATCAAAACATGGAACCAGAAGAAGATAATAAAGTCAAAACTCCTGCATCAAAAGCTTCCAAGAAAACTATGAACTGATTACAGGCCATGGAGGAGCTCAAGAAGGATTTTGAAAATCAAGTAAGAGAAGTGGAGGAAAAATTGGGAAGAGAAATGAAAATGATGCAAGAAAATCATGAAAAGTGAGTCAACAGACTGCTAAAGGAGACCCAAAAAAATACTGAAGACAATAACACCTTAAAAAATAGACTAACTCAAATGGCAAAAGAGGCCCAAAAAGCCAATGAGGAGAAGAATGCCTTAAAAAGCTGAATTGCCCAGATGGAAAAGGAATTTCAAAAGCTCACTGAAGAGAATAATTCCTTTAAAATTAGATTGGAGAAAATGGAAGCTAATGACTTTATGAGAAATAAAGATACTATAGAACAGATCCAAACAAATGAAAAAATAGAAGGCAATGTGAAATAACTCATTGGAAAAACCACTGACCTGGAAAACAGATCCAGGAGGGATAATTTAAAAATTATTGGACTATCTGAAAGCCATGATCAGAAAAAGAGGTTAGAAATCATCCTTCAAGAAATTCTCAAGGAAAAGTGCCCTGGTATTCTGGAACCAGAGGATAAAATAGAAATTGAAAAAATTTACCAATCGCCTCTTGAAAAAGATCCCCAAAAGAAAACTCCTAGGAATATTATAGCCAAATTCCAGAGTTCCCAGGTCAAGGAGAAAATATTACAAGCTGTCAGGAAGAAACAATTTGAGTATTGTGGAAACACAATCAGGATAACACAGGATCTGGCAGCTTCTACTTTGAGGGATTGAAGGGCTTGGAATATGATATTCTGGAAGTCAGAAGAGCTAGGATTAAAACCAAGAATCACCTCCACAGCAAAACTGAGTATAATGCTTCAGGGGAAAACATGGTCATTCAATGAAATAGAGGACTTTTAAGCATTCCTGATGAAAAAACCAGAGCTGAACAGAAAATTTGACTTTCAAATACAAGAAGCAAGAGAAGCATGAGAAGGTAAACAGGGAAAAGATATTATAAGGAACTTATCAAAACTGAACTATTTACATTCCTGCATGGAAAAACAATAATTATAACTCATGAGACTTTTCTCAGTATGAGGATAGTTGAAAGGTATATATACGTATGTACATGTATACATAGATAGAGGGCACAGGATCAGTTGAATAGGAAGTGATGATATCTAAAAAAAAAATGAAGAGGTGAGAGAGGAATATAATGGGAGAAGGAGAAAGGGAGAAATAGAATAGGGTAAATGATCTCATATAAAAGAGGAGAGAGAAAACTGTTACAATGGAGGGAAAGAGCAGTAAGGTGAAAGGGAATGGGTCAACTTTACTCTCATTGAATTTGGCTTAAGGAGGGAATAACATACTCATTCAACTGGGTATCTTACCCTACAGGAAAGTAGGAGAGAAGGGGATAAGAGGGGGGATGACAAAAGGGAGAGCACATTGGGGGAGAGGGTAGTTAAAAGCATTCACTTTTGAAAAGGGACAGGGTTAGGGCACACTAGCCATGTGACCTTGGGCAAGTCACTTAACCCCAATTGCCCTCCAAAAAAGAAAACAAAGAGGGGGACAGGGTCAAAGTAGAAAAGAGAATAAGGGGTGTGATAGTAATGGCAATTAAAGATTCCCCTGTATTGGCTTGGTTTTCAAACTGATTGTGTTAAAACCCAGAGCTTGTTAATCCCACCTGTGGGATGGACTTGTTGATGAGTCCTGAACTGGGAGGAGCTGGTGAGGTAGATTTGGAGAGACAAGAGAGAGGCAGAAGAACTTTTTGGAAGCAGCACTTCGTGGAGGCAGAGAGAGACCGAGAGAATTGCTGGGAGCCACTTTGAATTGCCCTGGACTTTTGAGACCTGCTGCCTGAGCTGCCAAGGACTGAGGAGACATGGCTGTTTTGCTGGTACTTTGTCTGTCTGTTTTGATGTTGTTTTGCCAGATTTGTCCACTGGTGAAAGACAGTCCTTTTGTTGAAGAAGTCCTGGAACCTGGCTTTTGGTTAAGAAGCCCTGAGACTGTCCTGCAGACAGAGAGTGAATACTGTCCACTGGTGAAGGACAGTGCTGTTGTTGCAGGGGTCTGGGAACCTTTCTGTTGGTTCAGAAGCCCTGAAGAAGGATTTTCTTGTTGTATGTTTACAGAAATCCTGGGAGAGGGTTTTGCTAATATTTTCAGGGGTTCTAGGACTGTTCTACAGACAGAGGATGAATTAATGAAGAGACTGGCAATGTATCTTGTGGCCTTGCTAAGCCTTGTCTCCCCAGGAACTAAGATTGCTGAGAACTTGCCTCCTGTCAAGATGAAGAAAAGACCTCCATTTGGGTATTAAGTGCTGTGCTTAAACTTGATGTAACTCTGGGGTAGATTCAATTGTGATCCAGGGGTGGGGAACTTTTGACCTTTTTATGCTCTGTGATTGAACAAATGAAGGTACTTTACTTAAGTTTGGAAACTAATCTCCGTTTGAGAAGAGGGGCTTTGTGGTGGACTAAATGAAGGTACAGCCTAGGGGTGGAGTAGTATTTAGAACAGGGACTTTGTAATTGATTGAATGATTGGAAGGTCCTGGGGTGGAGTAGTACTTGGAGATTATTTAATCACACTTAGTAAATGCTGTATTTTGAATGATGTCATGTTTTGATCTTTTCTGTTCTTGGTTTGTCACTGAATAAAATGGAGAGCACCTATGCTGGTATTTTGAACCTTGGGAAGTTGCCTTTCCTTGGCATTATATTACAAGGGGGGAGGGGCAGGATAGGATGGAGGCAAATATAGTTAATCTTTCACAATTTATCTACTATGGAAACATTTTGTGTAACTACACATGTACAACCTATAGTGAATTGCTTGTCCTCCCAGTGGGGGTGGGTGAGGAGGGAAGAAGGGAAAGAATCTGGAAATCAAAGTTTTAAAAACAAATGTTTAAAAAAATTGTTTTTTACATGCAACTGGGAAATAAGATATACAGTCACTGAGGAATAGCAATCCATCTTGCTCTATTAGAAAGTTAGGGGGGAAATGAGGGAGCATATGAGAGAGAGCAGAAGAGGGAAGGGGTATTCAGTAGGCTCGCTATCTTGGGGTGAGGGTAGGGCAAAGATGGGGAGAAAATTTGTAACTCAAAATCTTGCGGAAATCAATGTTGAAAACTAAAAATAAATAAATAAAAGATTAATTAGAAAAAAAAAAAAGAAGAATCTGGGGTCCCAAGAGGAAAAGAACCAATAGATACAAAAATATTTCTAGCAAGCAGCTCTTTTTATGGTAACAAAGAACTGGAAACTAAGGGGATATCCATCAGCTAGAGAATGATTGAACAATTATGGCATATAAATGCATATTTATTGTTGTAATGTTATTGTGCTGTGAAAAAAAAGTATGAAAAATATGGTTTCAGAGAAACTTGGTAAGATTTTTGTCAATAGATACATAGTAAAGTGAATAGAACAAGGACAATTATACAGTAACAATATTGTGAAAATAAACAACTTTGCAAGGCTCAAGAACTCTAATCAATGCAATGATTGATCATGATTCCAGAGGGCTAATGATGAAACTTGTTACCCACCTCCTGACAGGTGATGAGCTCAAGATACAGAAGAAGGTGTATATTTTTGGACATGACCAACATGGGAATTTGTTTTTAATGTTTGTTACAAAGATTTTCTTTTTCAGTGGGAGAGAGAGGTGGGAGAAAGAGAAAATAAATGCTTGTTAATTGAAAAAAATTAAATTAAAAAAGGATACTCCAGGATCACCTCAATACCACTATGGGACATTTGAACACAACTTTATTGGCCTCTTTTACTCCCTGGAACCCCATATTCCTTTTTCTTTTTGCAGAATCCACATCCACCCATTCTTTTTTTTCTCCAAAAAAAAAAGTAGTAGCAGCCAAGATCCATTGCCTAAATTCACGTAGCACTCAGAACTAAGAATTTTACTGACCTAGGAGCTAGAAGCTGTCTCTAAAAGCACAATGCAATATGAAGATTTTGCCCATATGTTCTCATTATAAGAAAACACAAATGTGTTGTGGTACACTGGGTAAAAACACTGAGCTTGGAGTCAGGAAGACCTGAGTTCAAATCCCACTTCAAAAACTTACTATCTGTGTGACTCTGAGTAAAGTCACTTTACCTCTCTACACCTCAGTTTCCCCATATATAAAATGTAGACAATAATAACACCTACCTCCCAGTGTTGTACAGATAGTATGAAATAACACATGTGCAGTGCTTTACAAATTTAATGCACTGTAGAAATGCTAGAAAATATTATTTTTGTTGTTTAACAGACCAGACAGGTGTAGGTAATTGTTTTTTTGGTCAAGATTCAGTCTCAAGCAAAAGTATTTTATCCCAGAAGTCAAGGCAGGTCTTAGGTAGTGTCAAAAGCACTGATTTGGTGTCAGAAAAACTGCCTCTACTACATTCTACCTGTATACCCTTAAGTCTCCTAACCTCTCCAAAGTCTCAGTTTCCTCACATGAAAATAAGGGGAGGTTAGATGAGATGGTTGTTAAGGTCCCTTCCAACTCTAAATCTTAAATGGGTTCAAATCCTGTTCCTACTATTTAATACATGTATGGCCCCAGGAAAATCATGCCCCTTGGTTTCTTCATCATTATCATCAGCAACAACAATAACAAAAGTAAAGGGATTGAATTATGCAATCTTTCAGGAGAATGTAGCTCTAAGTCCTAGGAAAACATTTCTCTGTGTATTAGGAACAGATAGATGGTTGGTGTGGTACAAAAAGAAACAGATCTAAAATCAGAAGACATGGAATCAAATTCCATCTCTAATGATTACTTCTTGTTGTTCAGTCATCTTCAGCCATGTCTTACTGTCATGAGCCCATCTGAGGTTTTCTTGGCAGAGATGCTGGAGTACTTGTGCCATTTCCTTCTCCAACTCATTTTACAGATGAGGAAACAGAGGGAAACAAGGTCAAGTGACTTGCCCAGAGTCACACAGCAAGTAAGTATCTGAGTGCTGCTTTGAACTCAGGTCTTTTTGACTTTAGGCTGGGCACTCAGTCTGCTATACCACCTAGCTGTCCCAGTGATTATTGTTGGGGAAATCAGCCTCACACTCTTGACGACTTTATGTCTTTACCTACAACCATGAAGTATCCACCTCAAGGCTACGTTTGCCTTTTGGGTGAAGTCCAGCAGTCAGTTCCTCTCTCCCCCTCTTGCCCCAAATTAGGGGAGGAGAGCTTCAGAACTATAGCCTCTGTGATCTTGGATAAGTCATTTAATCTGTTTGCCTCAGTTCCCCTCTTTGTAAAATAAGTGTATTGTACTAAATGGCATCTGGGATCCCTTGAGACCTATGTAGAGAGGTGGTGGTTATTTTACCAGCCCCTCAAATCTTGACTGCAAGAGCTCTCCTCCCCTAACTGGGGTGAGAAAGGGAGGGAGGAACTGACTGCCAGACCCAAATGTCAGATAAAACCATGAGGTCGATGCTTCATGGATGTAAGTAAAGACATAAAGTGGTCAGGATGTGGGGCTGATTTCCCCAACAATAAACAGATTGGACTCCAGTATGGAGAGGAGGAAGGTGGGTCTTGCATACACAGGAAGGCCAGGGAGAGTTCAGGGAATGCTTTTTTTTTTTTTTGGCAGGGTGGGGGGGGTGGACTAGGCAGAAAAGATGAATAGGAGGATGATAACCTTTGATCCATAAATATATTTTAGATCTGCCCTCACTATTGAGTTGGGATGAAGGCAAAGTGGAGAGCTTGCCAGGACCTGTCTGACTTCCCAAGTTCCCACCCTCTACTATCCTCAATCCATTCAAAAATACAAATGGAGACGGTTCCAGAGGCTGAGTCACCAACCCTGTGAGGTCCCTTCCTTCCTCTCTACCTCCATCCCTCCACCCCTCAAATCCGGCCGTCCTTTGCTGGTCCTATGGGCAGACACCATCAGGGTGGGTGCTCTGTTCTTCTACCCCACCCCACCCCCAGCATTTCCCTCTTGGAAGCCAAGCATCACAGAGGCTTCTGTGTTTCCCAAGCCCATTCATCTGGATCTAGCAGTGCACAGTCCCAGCGAAAGAGGTCTTTCTTTCATCCACTCATTATCCCTTTACCCAAAACCTCAAATGGGGAGAGACTTCAAAGTGCCTGGCTGAGTTTGATTTCCATTCTGTGGCATATTGGAGGCAAGCGGAGGCAGGAAGGAAAAAGGGACTCCAGCCTCCATGCGCCCTACCTCAGCCGACAGTGAAGTCATCTGTTCATAGTAACAGGCAGTCTGGTGTTTTCTTTCTCTTTTGGATTCCTCCATTACAATGAAGTCTATTAGAGAAACAAAGGCTTCAAAGAAGGAATCTCCCACAGCTCTCTAACAACAGTCTGTTTGCACTAGTGAGAATCTCCTATTAACAGCACCAGTCAAGCTGCTCTTACACCAAGCTCCCAGTGGACTGTGTCTTGAAACCTTGAGGCCCCTAGCTTAGCTCCTGGGTTTTTCCATCCTGTCCTTCTCCTTCTATGATTCCATTCCTGATTAGAACCATATTTGTAAAAGCAAACTTTAAATGAGACCCCAGAACACTGAGCAAATCCAAATAGGACAAAAAGAAAAAACCCTGAAATTTCCCCATCTAACTTGAAGTGTTTCATTAACGGTCCCAGTTCTCTGCGGTTTGATTCAACCTTGTGTATGTGACAAGGCTTTAGAGTACTTTTAATAGTCTCTCAATTTGGCTAATGTGGATACCAGCATTTGGATAAAGTCAGGGCATTTAGAACTGGAAGGGGCCTTAGAGATTATCTAATCCAACTAGAGAGTCATTCAGTCCACAAGTATTTATGAAGCCTCTATGCATTCATTCTGTGTTCTATTGTATTTAATATATATTCTGTTCTACATTAGACATTACATAGATATATCATGTATATGTCAGGACACAAAGAAAGAGAAGCAGAACCCTAGCTCCTGTCCTCAACAAGCTCCCATTTTAAGTCCAGCCCTCTTATTTTGCAAAGAGAGAAGCTACAGCCCCAAGAGAAGAAACAGCTTGTCCAAAATCACGCAGGTAGCACCACGTTGCCTGATGAAGGATGGCTCACCTGCTCCCTTTCCTCTTTCCTATCCTATTTGGTTTCCTCTCCTATATAGTTTTGTACAATTATTAAGTGCTTGCTATGTACCAGGCACAGTGTTTAGTTCTGGGGTTACAAAGAAAGGGAAAAAAAAGCCCAGAACAAAACAAAAATGAACATTACTGTTAGGACAAAGGACCCAGCTGGGAGGTATAGGAAAGGGTGACGTGGCAAAAGATTATTTTCAGATGGGGGCGGCTAGATGGTGCAGTGAATAGAGCACCGGCCCTGGAGTCAGGGGGACCTGAGCTCAAATTCAGCCTTGGACACTTGACACAAAACTAGCCATGTGACCTTGGGCAAGTCACTTAACCCCAATTGCCTTACCTCCCCCCCTTCAAAAAGAAAAAAAAAAGATTATGTTTAGATAAAGGAATTTCAGAGTTTATGGACATGGAAGTGAAATACTTATAAATGAGACAAGATCAGAAGTATGACCATCTCTATGTGGAGATGAGATACAGTAAGGTAGAATTAGGTCATAAAAATTGAGTATATTGAGGAACTGGGAAGTTAAGGTGTTTGAGGGATCATCAATATGTATGCTGAAGTCTCCTAGTATGAGGTCATGAGTTGGGATGGAGAGAAAGATTGTGAGCCAAGCACTGATGTCACTGAGGAGAGAGAGAAAATGTCGTGGAGATGGATAGACAGGCGTTCATCAGGGTCATGGATAGTTATTGATGTCAAGTGGTCATCACCCTGGATGATAAAATTGGATAGTGGGAAACTCAGGGACAAGAGTTGATGATAATAGAGAGAGAATCTAAAGGTAGAAATGAAGATTAAAGAGTATTCTGACTCCCCCAGCCCACCAGTGAGAGGGGAGGGAAGGTAGAAGAAGGGACTGGGAGGAGGGATTTCTAACAACCTCTCCACATAGAGATGGTCATACTCATGATCTCCTCCCAGGGGCAGAGTGAGAGAAGGCTCCAGGGAATAGCCTACAGAATCCAGGGGGTGGATGGCAGATAGGCTAGGGGATCTCCTAACAGAATTGGGCATATTCTTCTGTGAAAGATAGCATTCTTTTTTTTTTTTTGCTTTTTGGAGGGCAATTGGGGTTAAGTGACTTGCCCAAAGTCACACAGCTAGTAAGTGTGTCAAGTGTCTAAGTCCGGATTTAAACTCAGGTCCTCCTGACTCCAGGGCCAGTGCTTTATTCACTGCACCACCTAGATGCCCCAAGATAACACATACCACATCGATGAAAGGTTTTAGTTCATATTCAGGACACCAGGCCCAGGCATTTCTCTGACATGGTTGGCAGCTCAGTCACTCAGAATTCAGAGGAGGCAAGCTAGAGAAAAGATAGAAGGGTTCAGAATTCCCCACTGATCAGCTGGAAAACATCCAGAGGAAGACATCCAGGACAGTGCCAGGCTTCCATTTCACGCATTGTGAAGATATGCTGAAGGAGCTTGGAATGTTTAGCCTAGGGGGAAAAAAAGAAATTCAGGGGAAACAAGCAGAGGAATTGATTTCTGATCATAGAACAGAATAAGAACAGACAGTAAAGTGTAAGGATGTATAGAAAAATGACCTTGGAGCCAGGAAGACCTGGGTTCAAGTCCTACCCCTAACACATATCAACTGAGTGACATTGGATAAGTTACCTAACTTCTGGGTGCTCTAGGCATCTCTCTAATAAGGGACAGAGAATTGTAGTGAGAGAAGGAGTTTTCCCTAATGAAATAACAAGTCCAGTCCCTATCTGCTATCCCTTAATGGTTACACCCTATATCCCTTTATAAAGTATGAGGGACTTCCTTGAATTGGAAGGGAAGGGGGACCCTGGCCACTGGCATGAACACAGCACCCATCCTGGAGACCCTCTGTTTACTAATACCCAGCTTACCAATGTCCTTCCCACAATATAGCACCAAGGACTAAACACAGGACTCCAGATGAGATTCGCTGGGAGTGGCATGCCCAAGCTTACACAGTAAACAGCAGAGCCCAGATACAAAGGGGGATTCCCTAAATCCAAATCCAGTACCAGTCAGTCAGTCAATAAACACTTATCAAACATCTACAATGTGCCAGCTGCTGTGGAGATACAAAGAGAGACAAAAGACAATCCCTGCTCTTTAGGGGCTCCAAGTCTAATGGAAAAGACCACATGCTGCAGCAGCAAGCACCCCAAGCACGTCCTCAGGGTTTGCTGCCCATACAGGTTCTTGGATCTGCTTTGTTAAAGCAAAGCAACTCAAAACGGGTTAACAAGCTTACTTTAATCAGTCAGACATATATCGTTTACCTCATTCAGGGGAAAAAGGTCAGCACCCCAAACTTCAAAATATACAGACAGAATTATCAAGACATTAACAGATCAAGTAGACAGCTTTCCAAACTGTCCAACCATTACATCCATACCCAGTCAACATCTGGGTTTCCACATCTGGGTTTTTCAAAGCCGGGGGACTCTCAACAACGGCTTCCCAGAATTCAGATCAAATCACAGAACACTTCTCAAAGTGAGTCCCAAAACAAAGCTACATATCAGGGCTTATATAGCCTTCTCCTGGCTCAGAGAATGTAACAACCTTATTGACTCACTGGCCAATCAAGAAGTATCTACTGAAAAACAAGCCTCCCTCCCCAGGCTTCAGGTGCATTTTAGCCTAGGGGCAGGGAAGATCTTCAAATTTGCATTTCCATTACACATGCCAACACATAGATCTGTATACCTATATTAGATAAATTGTGTAGGTAATATATAGCTATCAATATAGAGATATTATATATGTATAATTATAATATAACAAAATATAGAGCATATATAATACAATATGCAATCTAGTATACATTATATGTATATGTATATATGTATAGATATATGTATTGTATATGTATATATTGTATATTATATATGTATAGATAAATAGATGATAGCTAGACAGACAGATAGATAGATAGATAGATAGATAGATAGATAGATAGATAGATAAATTTGAAGTAACCCACAGAGGGTTACTGCCTGCTTGGATGACAGGGCTATTCAATTCAAAGGGCCAAACCAGAGGACCTTTTCCACTAGTGCTCCCTCTGAGATTGACAGCCAGCTTTCTTCCTCTGGTGGTCTGCCCTTTTGAAGATTTAAACTTTGCCTCCCCCCACACACACCTCTTCTTTTATGTGTGAACTGGTTAAGTTGAAGAATCAGTTGCTAAGACCCTTTGTTAGCAGGTCACAAGTTCAACTCCATCTCAGGGTGATTGTGACAGTCTGATAGGTCAATGGGATAAGGAGGTGATCTCCCTTCACTTCTAAGTGAAGATGTCTAAACCCAGAAGGTCACCATTTTAAGAGATGGTTTAGGAAATGCTCTCTGGAAAGGAAACCAGAGGGCCCTACTGGTACAAATAGAAATTGGAGTAGGGAGATTACAGGGCTAAGTAAATTGATTGGGTGCTCTCGGCAAAATACCTGTCCTGAAGCAAGACCCAATGCCAGAGTGGACAGTGCACTGAAGAGCTTCCTACCTCCAAGAAATATAAAGTCCTCCAAAACGAATGGAAAGTTGGACAAGATGACCTCTAAAGCCCTTTCCAGTCCTAAAATTCTATGATTTTAGACAGCGGATTCTTAATCTGGAAGCTATAATTTAAAAATATATATGTATATAGATAATTCTATTTCAACAGAATTTATTTGCTTTGTAATTCTATGTATTTTATCTTATACATTTAAAAAATCTTTTTCTGATGAGGCCATAGACTTTACTACATTGACTGCCAAAGGGGACACACACACACACACACACACACACACACACACACGGAATTTTGCAAATGCCTTCAGTTCAAATCAATCATCTCTAATTAAGTGCTGGAAACACCTACCTCTCAAAAATACTAAGCGAAGAAACCAAGCACCTTTTAGAAACTTCAGGAAACCACAAGGACTTTGGGTAGCTGCTTCAGACTTGGAATTGGTTTCAATAGTCCAGAGTGGGCACAGATATGCAACAAGAAACAATTTTGCTAAATTCTTTAAAGCACAAGACAAAATTAGATCAAAACAATAGGTATTTATTGAGTAACTAGTAGTTTAAGCATTGTTTAAGGTCCCTGGAAGGTTAAAAAGAAAAAGTAAAAAATATAAAGGGCTATAAAATTTTCTCTGAGCCCTCAACCTAGTGGGCCCTGAATTTACAATCTAATGGAGGAGAGAAGGATTTTTTAAAAATGTTAAATAACAAATCACTTAAATGACAGCTCCAGACAACAAAAAAAATTGGAACAGAGTCCTTCCTGCAAGTATAATAAATCATTAAACAAACTCAACTGTTGAAGTCATGGAAAGCTTTAGAGAGGACTTGGGATCTGAGCAGTCCTCTTGAAAGAAGTGTGGGATTTGGCTAAATGAAGAGGAAAGGGGAGGAGGGTTCAAAAGCAAGGAGTCTCGTAAGGGATTACCATGTTTGCTTTAAATTTTTTTCCATGCCAGCAGCAATGTTTAATTTCAATTCTGGGTGCAACTCATTTATTTGGTCCTGCTAAAAGAGAAATACACTTTGATTTAAATCCACAAATCTTGTGATGTTCAGGCAGGCAGACTTCTTGATCTATAGTGAGGCATAGTTTTCATTTATCTGAGTCTTTAATCAAATGAGATGATGTGGGTGGATGTCTGGAATGGGACCAATGGGATTAGGGGCAGGCTATGATGGCACCAGTGCTCACTGGCTCTGGGGAATCAACTGCTAAATTTTCATTCAAAGTGTTTACACCTCAGAATCTGCAGATGCTATGAGTCAGGCTTGATTGATTAGTTTTGTTGATTGTCAGATTTAAAATGATGAGAAAAATATTAAATTTTCTGTTAAATTAATCTGTTAAAAACATACTAAATTTAAAAGTGTGTTTCATAGATAGATAGATGATAGATAGATAGATAGATAGATGATAGATAGATAGATAGATGATAGATAGATAGATAGATAGATAGATAGATAGATAGATAGATAGATAGAT
>NW_027187376.1:15179089-15186382 GCF_028583685.1 Petaurus breviceps papuanus | reverse complement strand
GATAGATAGATAGATAGATAGATAGATAGATAGATAGATAGATAGATTTTTTTTTCCAGAGAACTTCTTAAGCCTTCATCAGCATCCCACTAGATAGGAGTTGAATAGGGCTATATATGAAATTGGTACATCAGATTCTGGTAGATATAAGATCTGATGGATTAGGTATAGGGTTAGATATGTAATTCCATAATTTCTTATCTCTGAGATTTTGTATATGATTGTCTGGATTTTTTTTTTTAATTTTCTGGTCTTATAATGGAGAACTAGCATAATACTGAACCTGGAGTCAGGAAGGCCTGTTTTCAAATGCCATGTCAGACTTTTATTAGCTGTGTGACCCAGAGCAAGTCACTTAACTTCTCTGGGACTCAGTTTTCTTATCTTTAAAATGGGGGAGTTGAACTTGACCTCCCAGCTGGAAAGTTATGATCCTGTCATTTCATAGTTGTAGGAAACTCCAGGTATGTAGAAATTTCCTCCACCTGAGAGAAATTCTTGTTTCTCTCTTATATTTCATAACAAATTATTGTATTAGGAACAAGGTTTTTCCCTTTTTCTACTTCCTCATCCAGAAAACAGTAAGTGTAGGAAATCTTTCTAAAAGAACCAGCCAGGACAGCTGAGATCTAATCAAAGACAGTAAAAGAAATTCCAAGTTTAGGCTAATGGGCATTCATTCTTGCTCATTGTTTTGCTCAGAGAGGTCTGGGAAAGTGTTGATTCTCCCTTTTGTCTGACAGGTGATATGGAAATTGGTAAGTCACTTTGACCAAGATTTGGGTGACCCTAGTCAAGTATCCCAAGACTCTCTTTGTATTAATTTTCTCATGAATTGTTAACCAGAGCTAATTGCCACCCTCGAGAACACCAATTCTTCCAAGGCATAAAACTTGCAAGCCTATTGCCATGAGGAGGGGTCTTTGGTCTAACAAAGATGGCCAAATGGCCATCCTTTTATTAATAAGCATTCTGACATTATTAACAAAATTATTAAATTACCCAGAAACTGTTACTGAACCTTTTTAAAAAAAACCACACAGCTGACAACCTTCCTGTCAATTATAGTCTTAAAGAGTTGCCTAGGGAACTGAGATATTAAGTGACTTTCCCAGGGTCACACAGCTAGTCAGTATGGGAGGGAAGAGTGGAGTATCCCGTCTTCCTGAATCTAAAGGCCAATCCTTTCTTTATCCCCTACTCCAGGCTGTCTTTCCATAAATGTACACTATGTGAGGAAAAGCTATGGAAAAGTGAAGATGTGTCTTGTCATAATATGCCTGTATTCCTTCTTCTTATCATCTGTATTTTTAGAAAATGAGTGATGGAAGGTACACATTCTACCCAAAGGCAACCCCTGAGCTTACAATTGGGCCAGTGTGCTAGTCAGGTATGTAGGACCCAGGAATTCTGTACAATACTAAATTCACAATTAAGTACAGGAATGCTCAATGCCAATACAGCAGTCTTTTCAAGCTCACCTTAAAAGAACTACCACATATTTAAGACAACTCCTTCTTGTATGAATTTTATATAATTCTGTCTCCCCCTTCAGCCCCACCCCAAACTCAAGCAACAAAATATTGAAATGAGCTATTTTCAACACAAAAAATGAAACTTTTAAGGTTGCTTAGGCCCCCAAAAATTTATACCCCAAATTTATTGTAAGCAATAAATGAATCTCCTATTTTGAATCTAGGTGTCAGTGTGTTCATGCTGTACCTTGATTAATTCGAGCAAGACCCAAGTAATAATTTTAGAATGGACCTTTTATTAAAACGCCATGTTGGTTGATCAGGCCACATGGCAGGCTGAGCAGTTACTACCACATGTCCCCACATGTCCCAGGTACAGCAATAGTATTACCGTGTTTCCCCGATAATAAGACACTGTTTTATTTTTTTTTTTGGACAGAAAAACACCAGAGGGCTTATTTTCGGGGGAGGGCTTGTTTTAGAGGAATCTTACACAGTAAGGGGAGGGCTTATTTTTGGGATAGGTCTTATTATCATTATCAGGGAAACACGGTAGTAGCAGCCAGCAACAGCCCCTTTCTGGGGCAGAACCTCAGCTTATAAAGGGAGCCTTACATAAGCAGTGATTGGTCAGTACTTACCTTGAAACTCCCTCGCCTGATCCAGAAGCCCGCCCACTTCTATGCAGGTGAGCTGACTGGGGGAAAGGGCGGAAACCCAGTGGGGGAGAGCAGAGCTGATCCGAAGTCCACTCACCTGCTTGAGGTAGGGGGGTGGGGAAAACCAGGCACAGCATTCACTCACTTTCTGGGGAAAGGAGGAGAGGAAGAGATTACATATGTTTTATCCCCTAAATAAGTGGCCCAACTTGGTTGGCATCTGAAACTTTTTCATATGATCCCACACTTATGCTAGAATTTATGCAGCCCTACATCCCTACAAACACAGAACTACATTCTTACTAATTATTTACTATTACTTTTAATTACTAATTATCTACTAATTAGCATTGGGATTCTTGATTTCCACACCCAGGTTTGCCAAGTACTTAAATTATACAAGTTAAGTCCTAGGGTCATAAAATCACAGTTAGAATTCAGAGATGACCTAGTTCAGTCCTTTCGTTTTACAGATGAGGCAACTTTTCTTTACATAGAAATTAAGTGATTTTCCCAAGTTCACACAGGTAGTAAGAGGCAAAGCTGCGATTGGACCCAAGTCCTCTGAATCTGAATTCAGCTCTTTTTACTAGAGGGCCAGACTGTTAGAGTGGAATAATATGGGAAATGGGCATCAGAAAGCTAAAGCCTGAGTCTCACAGTTGGAGTGCCTGCTACTTGACCCCTGTACTAGAAAAGCAACTTTAGGCAAGTGGCCACAGTCTCTGAGTCTACAACCAGGTTTATAAAATGGGAAAAATAAGACTTTTACTGCCTGCCTCACAAAGTTGTCATGAAGAAAGTGTTTTGAATACTGGAAGGCCCATATAAGCATAAGCTGTCATTGAGGTGATTTGCATACTTTTTTTTTGCTCACAGCACAATATTCTTTGCTGTCAGAAATCACAGTACTTGAACAATTAAGTTGGCAAAACTACAGAAGATTCTTGTGTGTGGTTTCCCTTCCATGACAGTAACGTCTGTAGAGTTCACTGGGTGTTCAAGGCCTGTGTTTTTGAGGTCATTGTAAAGGCAATAGGAAAGTTTTGTTTATTTTGCAGATACTATATTCAGCATAAAGCAAAATTTTTATCAAATGAAATTATTTAACATTTTATTTAGATTAACAGACAAAATTTCATGGTACACCTGCGGCACAAAAGAAGATCTTTGTGCCATTGTATTTTCTGCATCAGTGGTCTCTAAAGAGCTGACTGTCTCTGGCGTGACCACCAGGTTTATCAAATCAACCAACTGGGTGGGAATGTGAGTCACATTTGTGGGGTTTGTCTCCAATATGACTCCACCTGCCTTCATCTCTGATCACAATCCAACCCTGGCCCCTCTCTCCCAAATTGTGCATTGTCTACTCTAGGGACATTCCACTTCTCCCCCAACACATCCACTCCTTTCCCAGATCACCTCAGGTCTTAGCATGTAGATTCTGTGCTCTGGTAAGTATGAGCCTGCCTCACCATCCTTTTTAATTTGGATGGGACAGAGTAAATAGAATAAGTCACATAGGATACGCAGATACAGATAAATTATAATCTTCAATATCTTCCCCAACCCCATCCCAAACCCACCTCTCTTCTGACTTCCCTGTTATTGCTACCAACCATTCCCATGTCATCTTTGACACCTTATTTTCTTCCTCAATACACACATCCAATCAGTTAATAAATCTCGTCTTTTCTACCTCTATAATATTTCTTGCATATTGTACTTGCCCGCCCTCACTTAACTACCACTCTAGTTCAAGGACTAGAGTCTTCTCTTCTGGATTATTAAATTCTCTTCCTAATTGGTCTCTCTTCCTCACATCTCTCTTCTCTCCAATTTGTCTTCTACACAGCTATCAAAGTTATTTTCCTAAAGTATAGTTCTGATTCAGAGGAAAAGTGGAAAGGATCAGGGAATCATCTACCCTGGACAAAACCCAAACCCCCTAAATCCCTCATTCCAATGATACAGTGATGAGTGTTCTATTGAGGGTCTGTGTTCAAATTTGACTCTGTTGCTTATACCTGAGTGACCTAGAATAAGTTATAGCTAGGCCTTGATCTTCTTTATTGGAAAATACCCTGATGTTGGAAAGATTGAAGGCAAAAGGAGAAAGGAATGGCAAGGATGAGATGGATAGATAGAATCATGGAAGCAATGAACATGAGCTTGGATGGACTTTGGGAGATAGAGGAAGATAGAAAGGCCTGATAGGCTATGGTCAATGAGTTCATGAAGAGTCAGACAAGACTGAATGAGTAAACAAGTCTCTTCTATGAAAATGAACAGACTTTGTAGATACCAACAAATGAACCCCTGGCTTCCTTGGTCTGCTGGACACCAATCTTTTTCCCTCAGGCTCCACATCACCTTTAGACCAGCTATCTGTGGAACCCTCTCATGTATTTCAACATCACCATCAACAAAGGATCTTGGCGTCAAATTACTTTTGAGCTA
Source organism: Petaurus breviceps papuanus (assembly GCF_028583685.1). Lineage (NCBI taxonomy): Eukaryota > Metazoa > Chordata > Mammalia > Diprotodontia > Petauridae > Petaurus > Petaurus breviceps. The sequence goes on along the minus strand of NW_027187376.1, from coordinate 15,181,788 downwards.
TTTGCAGACAATTTTCTAAAGCCAGCAGAAAACATCCATACTCTGAGCATTGGAAGAAGGGGGATTCTGATTTCATGGAATCATTTCTGTGTTGGTGTGCCAGAGTGGCGATTTCACACACACTAATGGCACTAGTGGTAAGTCCATCTACAAGGTAAAGGTTCTCTTATGAGGACTTCATCTTGCAGCACACTGGTCCTGGTATCTTGACCATGGCAAATGCTGGGCCCTGCACAAAGAGGTCCCAATTTTACACCCCAACTGCTAAGAATGATTGGTTGGATAGATGGCAAACACGATGCCTTTGGCCAAAAGAACAGAGGTGTAACCATTTCAAAAGCCACGAAGTGCTTCAATCCAGCAAGTAAATCACCATTATTGACTGTGGACAACTCCCATGAATTATCTTCCTTTTGTTTTTTGTCTCACCCATCAAACCATTCCTTCTGTTGCTGGGGAGAGCACCATTCCTGACCCCCTCCAACCCCATCTGTTCTCATGATCTATAATCTTTATTATTCTCACCTGCTACAATTCTTTCTGCCTTTCATCTCTCTTTCCCTTACTTCTACAAATCAGGCAAACCTATAGGGTTAAGCATATGATTATAAAATGAAAAACTAAACCACAAAAAAGAAAGAGAAAGATGGTGGTTGTGCTAGATGACCCTGGATGAAAACTTACTGACCATTTAGAGAAACTTTAGACATGAGGAAAATGAGGCAGAGGGGCTTCTCCTAGGTCACACCACTAAAAAGTGATAGGGGCAGGATTTGAATGTGTGTCCTCTAATTCTACATCTAGGACTCTTTCCATGATGCCTGATCCTACCAGCCTATATGCTCCCTGACCTACCAGAATAAATCAGTTCCTTTTTGCTTCTCCTAAGAAATTCCCTCTTGTCCATAAGTCAGGCCGTCAATAAATATTTATTTAGTTCTCACTCCGTGCCAGGAGCTGTGCTAAGTGCTGAGGAAACAAAGAAAGGCAAAAGATAGTGCCTGCTCTCGAAGATCTCACAGTCTAATGGGGGGAGACATGTAAACAGCTATGTACAAACATAATTTTAACTCTAGTCCAAGTTTAAAAAACAAGCAAACAAAAATAAAACCCATTAGGCCAAAAGACAGAAGCCCTTTGATCAGAGAGCAGCCTGAAACAAGTAGCCTGCAAGCTTGTGGGGGCAGCTAGCTCTCTGACAATGCTTCCTTTGGGGCACTGATTCATTGAACACCTCTGCCACTGCTGGTGGTGGAGATGGGCCATTTGGGAAGCCGAGTGAGAGACAGCTGTCTTAAAGTGCCGGTGCATTTGTAGAACTTTGACAGCAAGCGAGTTTCTCTGCTCCTTTCCTTTCCAATCTGGAAAATTGCAGGCAATGAGTATGTGTAGAATTAAAGCCAGGAGGAGTGTCGGAACAGAGGCTCTAATCTTAAGATCACTCAAGGCTGACAAGTCAGCCGCTACTTAGCATGTTGAAGTCATTTGTCTAGCTGAGGGGTGTTGGTTTTCTCTGGTTTATTTCAGGGGTGGAACTGTTGGGATTCAGGGGGAGCTATGTGGGTCCTAATATCAGAGCCTCCCCTGTATTATCTTGATTCATAACAGATCCACGATGCCTGGGAAGTCTGGCTATTCTATTTACTCATGGAGGAAAATTTTCTCTCTCCCTTCCTGCCCGCCTTCCCCCCCATCTCCCACTCCACCATTTCATAACCCCATGGTAGATGGAAATGAAAAGCAAAATGTAAAATATACTGGCAACAAAGACAGAAGGCCAGGAAGCCCAAGTAGAAACCAGGTGCAGTCTCTACAGTATGGTTGCTAACTGTCTTTCAAACAGATGTCACCCTGTTCCCCTTCTCCCTCCCCCCCCCCAATTCTCTTTGTATGGTGGAGGCAGAGGGTTCCAGAATGGGAGACAATAGGCATTAATATCCATTGGAATGACAGCTGTTTATGTCTTGCATAGCTCAGGACACGTGTCCTCTAGGCAAAATGATTAGCTGTGAAACACTCCAGCAGAATATGATATGTGGACGATCTGGAGAGAAGGGCAAAGCAGACATACTAAGGGGAGGCAGGGTGGAAAGAAATCTAGCCTTTCTAGAGGTTGCCCGAGAGCAAAACAAGTCAACGAGCAAGTAGATAAGTAAATAAATAGAAAAATAAATAAATAAGTAGATGCAATTAGTGCTAAGGCATACTATTCCTCCTCCTCATAATGTGGTGGATTTGTATAGTGTACCCCGGGAAAACTTACCTACCTCACTGGGGTGTTGTGTGGATTAATTAATGTTTATAAAGTACTTCGAATTCTACTGAAGAAAGGCACCTTGCGGATGCAAATTATTATCATTATATAGTGCCTTTCATCCCAGGATCTCAAAGTGCTTTCCCAACAATTAATTAAGCCTCACTACACCCCTGTGAGGTAGGGAAGCCTGCTTCTGCCCGTACTAACACCGCACAATCTCTGCACCAGAATCCCAGGCTCTAATGTTAAACGCGTCCTCCAGGAGCCGAAGAGATTCCATTAGCTAGCCATCTCTAAGTGCTCTGTGATAACAGCAGCCCCGAATAGTGCCAGACAAGCGTAGTAAATCAGTAGCCATGGCCACTTGGATTTTGTTTGGTCTCCGATGTCAGGGGGTGTGTGTGTGTGTGTGTGTGTGTGTGTGTGTGTGTGTGTGTGTGTG
>NW_027187376.1:15152627-15179079 GCF_028583685.1 Petaurus breviceps papuanus | reverse complement strand
TGTGTGTGTGTGTGTGTGTGTGTGTGTGTGTGTGTGTGTGTGTGTGTATCTGTGCACGTGTAATTTTTTTCCCCATCAGGCAATGAGGTGCTTGTCAGATGCATGTCCAATTAATAGGTATAATGAGTTACGGCAATATCACTGCAACTTTAATTCAAATTCCTTAGCAATTACAGAAGAAAAAGATTGTATTTTTCTCTTCCCATTCCCACTTCCCAAGTTAACTTACATTTAACAATATATTCATGCATGCATGCATTCATTTCATCATTTGTTCATCTATTGTTTTGTTTATTTATTTATTGTTTTGTTTGTTGTTTATTGAGTCTAAGTCTCTCTATCTCACTCAGACTGGACTTGAGACTTGGAAATTCCCTTCAGTGACAGAGATCATAACCCATGTATGCCTGTCCATCCTTTACAACTTTTATCTAAATTCTCCCATAAGTTCACCCTGAGGGGTCCACCCTGGAGACCTTATTCACTTTCTCCTAACATCTTGGGATAACAGTATAGTGTTGCACATAGCTGTAATGCCAAGCAAAGGCAACTTCCCAAGGTTCAAAATACCAGCATAGCCCCTCTCCATTTTATTCAGTGACAAATTAAGAACAGAGAAAATAAAAATATAGTATAATTCAAAATACAGCATTCACCAAGTGTAATTCAATAATTTCCCAATACTACTCCACCACTGGGAAGTACATTCATTTAGTCAATCCCAAAGACCCTCTTCTCATAATTTCCAATCATAAACAAAGTACATTCATTTGGTCAGTCACAGAGCACAAAAAAAGTAAAAAGTTTCCCACCCCTGGATCACAACTGAAAAGGCCATCTACCCCTGAGTTACAACAAGCTTAAGCACAGCATTTAATACCAAAAGAGAGGTCTTTTCTTCATCTTGGCCTGAGGCAAGTTCTCAGCAATCTCTATTCCTGGGGAGACAAAACTTAACAAAGCCACAAGACACATTGCCAGTGTCCTCATTAATTCATTCTCTGTCTGCAGAACAATCCTAGGATCCCTGAAAACATTAGCAAAACCCTCTTTCAGGATTTCTGTAAACATACAACAAGAAAATCCTTCTTCAGGGCTTCTGAACCAACAGCAAGCTTCCAGAACCTCTGCAACAACAGCACTGTCTTTCACCAAGTGGACAAATCCGGGAAAACAACATCAAAACAGACAGACAAAGTACTGGCATTACAGCCATGTCTCCTCAGTCCTTGGCAGCTCTGGGTGGCAGTTCTCAAAAGTACAGGGCAGCTCGAACTGGCCCTCAGCAATCCTCTCTCTCTGCATCCACAATGCTGCTTCCAAAAATTCTTCTGCCTCTCTTCTTCTGCTTGTGCCTCTCCAAATCCATGGCACAACCTCCTCTCAGTTCAGCCCTCTTTTCATGTCAACAAGTCCATCCCACAAGTGGGATTCACAAGCTCTGAGTTTTAACACTCAACCTGAAAACCAAGCCAATACAGGGGGATCTTTAAATTCCATTACTATTACAATAGCAGGTAATGAGTAAATGCTTTTTGAATTTGAATTTTCACTATACATACTAGAAAGCCAAGTCAATTCATGATTATTAAAAAACATGGAGATTATTTTTTTAATTCATTCATTCAACAAATACTTACTAAACATCCACTATATGAAATGCACTCTACTAGATACAGGTCTTCCGCTTTAAGACACAGTGTAATTATGCCCCTTGCCAAGACTGTTATCAATGACCATTATCAACCCTGATAAAGACCTCTGAAGGGCTCTAAGCTTCTCACAATCATTAGGCATAACTTACTGCTGAAGACCAGAGATGAATGGCTCCCCTTTGGGAGGTGGGGAATTTTTTCAGAGTCATAAAAGATAGTGTTTGCAAATGGTCCATTTATCCCACCCTCTGTGATAGGTAATACAAATGTCTTCAGTAATCTTCCCAGAACAGCTGAGAGGTAGGTAGAAAGAGTTATTTTGGGTGTCTTCATTTTTCAAAGGTTAGATGCTTAACCAAGGTCAAATAGTAAGTCATGGGCAGAGTAAAAATTCTCTGGGCTTCCTCTCTTCCCCTTGTTCGGAGCCTTACAACCTCATACATATACATCCTTGCCAACTTCTAAACCCCATTATGGTTTCAATGGTTTTTAGCCTGCTATATCTACAAGTTTCGGTATCAGCAAGTTCTGGCTGGACTGTTTTGATTAGATTGTCTAGTTAAGTCAGTTGAAAGTAGTTTTTTGATTATGCTTTCCACTGATTTATTAGCTTTGTGATGGACAACTATTTTATTGACTGACAGTTTTTTTTCTTTACAACTGACCAATAAAGTCAGTCAGTCAAAACAATCAAACTGGGTTTGTATATATAAATAGATATAGCCTAACAAGAATGTGCTGGAACCAGCTCATACCAGCTAGTGAGAGTCTATTGTTAAATTTGCAATATGAGCATTTATACCTTGAAGATCTTCAGAAGCTACAAATCAGGGCTAGATTTTTTTTGTCTTTGTTTTTTATTGACTGTTTCAACATAAGAAAGTGATGGAGGGAATGTTTATAATGCAAATTGAATTTAAAAGAGTGTCCTTTGTGCATTTTTTCCCTTCAGAGAGCTGATTGTTAAATATTTACAAGCAAACCCCATCCAAAACCTCTCCTTCCATGCAAGGCTTTCATAACTTTCATAATAGTCAATGCTTAGAAGATTCTGTTAATTCTGCGGCTGAGCAATGGAATGGACAGAGAGCTGGGCTTGGACTCAGTCAAGACCTGAGTTTAAATCCCATCTCCAACATTTTTTAGTGATGTAGCCATGAGCAAATTGCTTAATTTCTCAGTTGTTGAGAGAAAAGCTAGATTCTGTTGGAAGTTTCCCAGGGTGGTAAAATAACAGGCCTGAGGGGAAAGCAAACCAAAAACTTTACAGGATTGTTATAAGACAAATGATAAGGTCTTTTAATTTCACTTTTACCTATGAAATCTGTGTGTATATTTCTCTGCATTCATCCTCTTGGTTAGATACTTCAAGAGGACTGATCAGCAGTATCAATCTCACAGCATTGGCCAGAGAGCATTATGGTCCCTAAAGGAAGACCACTAGACTAGGACTCAGAGGTCCTGGGTTTGAATCCTGCCCCTAAGCCTCTGTTCTCTTCATCTATAACAGGAAGAGTCATACCTTCATTGCCTACTTAGAGGGAAAATAAAATGAGATAATATCTACGAGAAGACGATGTAAAGATCTACAGAAAAGTAAAGTCATATTATGGGTTTCATGGAAAATCTGAGGTGAGGTGTGGCTAGGTGGCACAGTGAATAGAGCACTGGCTCTGGAGTCAGGAGGACTTGAGTTCAAATCTGGTCTCAGACAGTTAACACAAAACCTGTGTGACCTTGGGCAAGTCACTTAATCCCAATTGCCGTGTCTTCCCCCTCCAAAAAGCAAAAGAAAAAATAAAAAGGAAAAAAAGAAAATCCGAGGTGACACTTGCTAGCAAATTCTTATAGAACCCAGGGCAGTGGAGATTGGGAAAGCCTTTAGTTCTTCAATTATGAATCACGGAGATCTTTAATTATGTTTCCTTTGGAATGCCTATAATTGCTTTTTTTTCTACCTTGTTACCTTTGTGGACATCTAGTTTTTCTTATCATGAGCCCAAAAGAATGCCGACAGTCTCTATATTTTCGGGACAAGAAATTTTTGTCTCCACCAATTCTGTTTGCCAAAGTCCTTCTGATCTTAATTTCCATCTTTTTGTATACATGAGAAATTTGAATCCTCACAAGATTCCGAGTGGGTGAAAATGTTTCTCACGGTAAGTCAAGTTTATATGTCCTCTGATGTGCCTCACAAGGTACCTTCTGACCTTGGTTTATGGAGTTTCAAAATTTGTTCAACTTGTTAACAAGTCTGAGAGTGTTTACAGAGCAGAGATGAGTCAAATGGGGACCGTGAACAGATGGAGAAGAGCCAAGTGTTCTGCTTGAACTAATTTCCCATATCTGAATGCATCAAGATTTGGCAGTCTATACGAAAGTTAACTCACCCAACATGCCATAGGACTGATACGATTTATTGCTTCACTCCCTTCTTCTGTCATTACGTAGGCAGTCCCAGTGACGCCAGCTACTCAAAAAGAGGGGGGCTCAAGAAGAATGTAAATTAGGGAGTGGGGGGGGTGTCATAGAGTCCTAAGTTCTGATTCGAGTTATCACTCCTTCCCAGTGTTCTATCATCACCCCCACCCTACCACCATCACCCAGCCAATGGCCCATGGTAATTTAGTTATACCATTTATGATACGGACAGCCTAGAATATTATATTCTACTTGTTTAGAGTTCTCATTCCATTTACTACAACGGAGGTTGGGGATAGGGTGGGGGATGAGAATTATTCAGGATTCCACAAAATGCCTGAAAAAAACGAATAAATGGTAGTTAACCCTGAAGCCACCCATATCTTCTAGCACCAAGGGAAACCACAGTTCCACTTTCTATGCATCCTGCTACCTGCCTTATGCTTATACCTCATTACAGGACCTAAAAGGATTTGGGACCTAAGATCCAGGACTTTTTAAAAAATATAATTTTAGGGGCAGCTAGGTGGTACAGTAAATAGAGCACCAGCCCTGGAATAAGGAGGACCTGAGTTCAAATCTGGCCTCAGACACTTGACACACTTACTAGCCATGTGACTTTGGGCAAGTCAACACCAATTGCCCTACAAAAAAAAAAAAATATATATATATATATATATATATATATATATAATTTTATTGATATCTTTTATTTTTTACATCACTAGAATTTCTCCAAATACACTTCCCTCTCCCAGAGAGCTATCCCACATAACAAATATTTTAAAGGAAAGAAAAAGATAAAAAAAATCAGCAAAATCTACCAATACATCAAGAAGTCTGCAAATATATGCAATATATTGTACCAATGATCTGCCCACCTCTGCAAAGAAGTGTGGTAAGTGTGTCTTCTCATTTGGGAGCATGTTTGTTCTTTGTAATTTTGAAACATACGATCAAATCCATTACATAATAAGTATGAATGTGAGGAAGTATACTTTACAGGAGTAATTCATGCTTTTGCCCAGGTGATATAATCTGGTTAGGGGATGGGAGACAGGGAGGCAGAAGTAGCTAAAATGGCTGATGAACCAAGAACAGCCCCAGACACTAAAGCAATCCTAATAAGCCCAGTTTTTATCTTTATTGACCCACTTGTGATTAGCATATTCAAAGATGGTATTGGTTTGCTTGCCCTACCCTTGAAGGGTATCAGCATAAGCATAAAATACTACTTACTACCCTTAATGTCCACAGTCCGCTTGATCATTGCCTGTGGTTCTAGACAGTCTCCCAGGTTATAACAAATATCAGGTTCTTAGAGTGGTGGTATTCTCAGTATCTTTTAAACGTTCACTAGATCTGCTTGTATAATATCAATAAATTCCATATTTAAATCAACTGAGCATGGGGCTCTATCCCTGTTTCCTGAAACCAGACCAAGAAGCAAAGCACAGAGGACACATATTGTGAGCCCTCTATTATCTCACTAGCAAACTTCCTACAAACAACAAAAGTATGTAAAATAATCAACAATACTTAATTCAGTAGGATTCTATTTTTCTTAGGATTTACCTGGACTTAGGATATTGCTTGATGAGAGAGATAGATCTTAGCAAGTTTGGTTTCTGATATTGGAAGTAGCAAGTGGTCTTATCTTTGAACCCCCCGAAGCGTTTTAGGGACTCAGAATGATAGATAGACACATACCCAGACAGACAGAGAGGTAGATAGAGACATAATATGAGAGAGACAGAGAGAGAGACAGAGAGAGACAGACAGACAGACAGACAGAGAGAAACAGAGAGAGAGAGAGAGAGAGAGAGAGAGAGTGATTAAATGCCTGGTACTTGGTAGTAAAACAGTTCTTGACATAAGGGATCTCACATTTTATCTGGAGGCAGTAGGAGATATGAGTTGAAAGCCAAGCAGAGAGAGATTGGGTATGGAACTAAAGGTTTGGGAAGAATTACATGGAGGTAATGGTTGAAACTATGGGATTGAAACAAAGTGCCAAGAAAGAATGTGGAGAAAGAAGAGGCAAAAACCAAGGATAGAACCTTTCCCCTTGAGGTCTTATCCAAAGTAGTATTTTATGTCTGGAAGGTGTTTCTCTTCCAAGTCAATCAAATAAATTGCCTTGTGTCATTTAAAAGCCTTCCCAGAACAATCAGAGAAGATTTTAGGGCACTTCCTCAAGTATCTTGGACAAAGTCTCTATTTTCCACTCAACTAGAGTGACTGACCTAGCCTATCATGTCTGAAATGTATTTCATTTGACCTACAATTTGTGTGTGTGTGTTTATGTGCAAACCTGATTTTATATAAATTGGAGTGCTATTAATTATAGTATATCATAATATTTTATATATGATAATATGATAATGCATAATATTATTTTATGTAAATAGGTGTTCCCAGTTAGCTATGAAGAACCAGGTGGGCCCAGCCTAATCATTTTAAATCATTCAAATATCACCTCTGTGTGAGGGCCCTTTGAAGAGATAAAATGTCAAGTCATCTTTGACTTTCTATAGAATTTTAAATTGTAGAACCGTAAGAGCCTTTTAAAGGTCCCTGGTCCACATTCACAATATAGATTAAAAAACAACTGAGGCACAGTGAGACAAAAAGATTTACCCAAGATTATGTGACTGGTTATTAGAAGCTATGCTAAGTCTCTTGACTTACATAGCCTTCTTTTGCCCCCTCTGACCTAAATGGAATTTTTCAAAAGTGGACTCATAGGAAAACATTTTGGGGCTATTCGGTCTTTAAGAATTTTGCACTAGCAATGTTCCAAGGCATAGGAAGATGTAAGTACCATGAGGTCAAGGACTTTTTTCGTATTAGCCTTATGGTCTACCTGTTTATAGTAAGTATTTAATAAATATGTGTTAAAGAATGAATGAACTACTTCCACATTGGTAAAGTACCTTAGTTTATAACTTTACATAACTTTATATATAGCAAGCCCAGTTTCTTTTTCTACAATTTGGTTTACTTATACAAATGCGGTCCCCTTAGATTTTGGGGGGAATATGTTCTCCCATTGAAGTTTATAAAGTTATATAAAGTTTATAAAGTACCTTATTTCACGTCAGAATGAATGACTGATTTTGAATAGTCTTCAGTCCTACTCTCCATTTGGCTTGGCCCCACTTGGCTCTTTTTGCATTTGGGCCTTTACAGGTATACGTTATCATGCCCTTGTTTTAATGTTTATTTTACTGTGTTCTTACATGGCTGGACTGATATCACAGAATCCTGGGGATGGGTATTTATTTCCTTGGATGATTCCTACCATGGTGCTATGAGACAGTAGGTACTTCACAAAGGTGCTGGACCATATAAGTAGAGGTGATTGAGACTTGTTTTGCCTGTTGTATTATAATTAAATTTTGTCAGTAGCCCAGTGATGACTTCTGCATTTCAAAGCCATGCCTCAGTTGCCATCTCATCCTGGGACTTCTCTCAGTGCCGGAGACTCTTCACTGTGGAACATCGAATAGTCTCTGCAGCCTTCTGACCGTGGAATATACTTCTGACAGGCCAGCTCCCTTCTCCCAATGGTGAGCTTTTCTTAGAGCCCACATTTTGTGGAAGGGCTCAGGATGGCTAGTATCATTCTCTTCCTGGATCTACTTCTGACTTCTGGACTTCAAAACCATCTCCCTACTCCTAGCTTCTTTTTGTGTATTATCTTCCCCCATTAGAATGTCAACTCCAAGTCAAGGCAAGGACTGTTTTCCATTTTTCCTGGTATTTGTGTTCCAGTGCTCATTGTAATGCCTGGCACATAGTAAACATTTAATGAATTCTTATTTCCTTCCTTTGTTCCCATTTAGGCAATAGTGACTGATAGAAGATGGTGATAGGATTTCCTTTTGGAGTGAATAAAGAGAATCAATCAATTAAGAGTTACATGCCAAGCACCTTGTTAGGCACTAGGAATACAAAAGTAAAAGAGTGCCTGCCCTCAAGAAGCTTGCAATCTATCAGAAGAGAGCTGGATTGTGATCTGTAAAACAGTGGAGAGAGAAGTTCTAGAGATAAATGGATATATAAGCATATAAAGAATGCTATTTAAATATAAGGTAATTTAAGAGGAGGGTGCTGGCAATTTGAAAGATCAGGGAAGGCTTCCTATAGCAAGTGGTGTTTGAGCAGTATCTTGAAGGAAAAGAAGGGGTCCATGCAGTAGAGGTAAGGAGAGAGTGCATTCCAGGCATGTAAGATGGCTAGTGGTAAGGAAGGAAATGGAAGACAGCTGTACTAAGTGGAAGAACCTGGTTCCAAGAGCTCTGACTTTAATTTCCTGCTCCTCCAAGCACACTGGCATTTTCCTGTGCCCACAGGAAGAAAAGGAAGGCTAGGGTTGGGTCATGAATAACACCAGTTAATGACCCTCTTTTCTGGAAAGCTGTTTATTTCACAATTTCCAAAAGGCAAGAGGACCCTTTCGGAAATACTTGGTGCAGATTGAAGAAACTAATTATTCCACTGATTCCTTTCCTACCCCTCTGGCCCAACTCCTAGCTCCTCCCCCAATACATGTGAGTATACATACTCATGTGTAAATTATATATGTAAATACATGTATGTATACACACATGTGTATGTATGCAAATATATGCATGATATCTCATATATAGATTATAAAGATCCTGGGAAATCTTCATAAAAACTGACAAATGCTCTTATTGTAGTCATCCCAAATGTCATTTTTATCAGCTTCCCTGGATACAAGATTTATCATCGCATGTTACCTTTGAACAGAAGGGATCAAAATACAAATGCTGCCATGACAAGAAATCCATGGGGTGAGTATTTTTAAAATAGCAGTTGTAAAAAGCTTTTGTTTCTTCTCATCATGATGCTGCAGAAAACCCCTAAATACAGCTTTGCAGTTGTTTAAGTGAAAGCTGCCACTTAAATCTCTGTGTCTCTGGGACTTAGAGTGACAGGCATAGGTACAATCAGCTACCTTTAGGAAAAAAAAAAACCCATGTAGCACAACTTTAGGAACATGTCATTAATGAAATGATGCCAATAAGGATCCTAAAAAAAAAGACAAAATGAGCTGCAAAATTCCAAACTTACAGAAAGGCATTGAATGAGTTTAGTTTGGATGAGCTCCATGAGTGGCAATATTAGGTAAAGAAGTTAGCCTAAATCCAATTTCCTTTCACAGTGCCATTAAAATAATCGTGGTGGGGGGGAGGGGGGGGAGGACTAGGTGTCAGAGTAGACAGAGCATTGACCCTGGAATCAGAAAGACCCAGAGTTCAAATCTAGTCTCAGATGCTTGACACTTACTAGCTATGTAACCTTGGGTAAGTCACTTAACCCTAATTGTCTCGACACCCAAAAATATCGTGATAATAATAATCAAAGAATATGTACTGTCATATTCTGTTCTACTCATTGTACTTTTCACATCTTGGCCAGGACTTCAGGTTTTGTATCATACCCAAAGATACATAGGGGAAGCAGTTACAGGAAAATCAGAATTTGGGGTTGGCTTCAGTATTGCTGGAGGGGTTCCTTTGGATAGAAAGCCCAGTTTCTTTTTCTGCAATTTGGTTTACTTATAGAAATGTGGTCCCCATAGATTTTTGGGGAAATGTGTTCTCCCATTGAAGTTTATAAATATCTGTGTTGATTACATTCAAAAGACACACCTTCACCTTGCTGTGAATGGCTGCTCCACTAAGATCCATGTGATCTTAGGCCTCTGTTTGGAGGACAACAAAGAAATCACAGATGATAGGGACAAAGAATTTGAGAGTGGGAAGAAATCTCACTGAAGTGTGTGTGGTCCCTGATGGTTCTATTTGACATCCTAGCCTCTAAGTCAATTTGCCTAGCCATGGATTTTCAGGCAATTAAGGAAATGAACTTGAAAATTAACTCATGGGCATATGCTTTTGACTATAAGCTAGGTCCATTGACTCTCTGTTTCTTTAAGGATGATGATGTATCATTGATTTCTCAATGGGGTTTTCCTGGTCTGATTCTCCCGTCCCACTGGACTGTAGCAAGAGTCCCAGGCGAGAAAGGATGGAAAAATTGGGTCATCTATTTCTAATCAAATTTATATTTTTAAAAAATGTTTGGTGGATGAGAATTCTGCTACTTTAGCTTCAAATAAGGGAGATTTTGTATTAAGTTAGAGTTTTAAAGTTCTAGATAAGGTGACTATGGCACAAAACCCAGCTGAGCACGGGCATTTCTGAGGTCCCTAGATTAACTGGGTCCCTAAGGACCAGAAAGAGGAAATTTTACAGACAAATTTCCCTCTTCCTTTGAACAGTCTAAAGGTTTATTGAATTACTGCTAAAACCAGGCAGAAAGCAATTTGGTGAGGAATATTTCAGACCTGTTCCATCATAAACCCTTCTCAGAAAATTCAAAGAAAAGGCAAGTCCAGGCATGACAAGGAGAAAAGGAATATTGTATTATGTGTTGCATGGCTGATCTTGGGTTTAAAAAAAAAGCACAGATTATTTACTTCTTAGAATTGTGGCGTATGAGCTCCTTGATGGGTTCTACTGTGTAGATTATTTTTTTAAATGTTATTTATCCTGGAAAATGAAGCTTAAAAAAAAACAGCCTTAGTAAGTAGTTACATTTGGGTTGGGGTGAGGTGCCTGAGTTGTGGGTTCATCTGTGTAGGGAATTCATGATATGGAAACTACCTTCACCTAAGTCAATAGACAATTGAGGTATAATATATTCAGAGAGAGTTGCAGTTGTATCCAGCTCTTTGTTCCTCCATTTGGGATTTCCTTGACAAAGATACTGGAGTGGTTCAATATTTCCTTCTCTAGTTCATTTTACAGATGAGGAAACTGAGGCAAACATGGTTAAGTGACATGCCCAGGGTCACACAGCTAGTAAGCGTCTGAGGCTGAATTTGAACTCAGGAAGATGATGAGTCTTCCTGCCTCCAGAAATGGACCTCAATCCACTGTAACCACCTCAATGCCCTTCAAAGAGAGTTTCCTGGGGCATTAAGAGGTTAAGTGTCTTGCCTGAGATCACACAACTGTTGAACTGAGGGAGAACCTGAACCTTTATCTTTCTGATGCCAAATACAAGTATCTTCTGTCAGTTTGCCTCTCCTGTTACTTATTTAGCAATAAATATATATTGGGAGATTGGCCAGCTGGGGCCCAGTCCATCATGCAAGGGCAGTCTGCTCTGTCTACTACCATCTGTGTGGAAGCTTGGGGAAGCTGCTTTAAAATTCACAATGAACACTAAGGAAAGGGCCTCATCCCTGGTTCAGAGTATATATATTCCATGACTTTTTTTTTGTATTTTTACTCCCTGTGGGTAAATAAGCTTTTTAATTGACAACTGAATCTACATGAAAAAAGACTGCAATGGTGGGTGGACTTTCTCTGCTCTAAGTTTCTGGATGTGGGCAGTGGCAAGGGCCAGCTGATTTGACTGCCTTATAGTCCCATATAGTCCCATATATAGAAGGAGCCAGTGATTGGAGTCCATGGCAGATATTAACATAACCACTATAGCCAAGCCATTTGGCTCCAGAGTGACCAGCATGACTCGAGTGTGAATAAACCTGGCAGAAAAAAGACACTGGCCTGAAAACAAGGAAGCTACTTGTCCATTGGTTAGGCAGCATTTTTAGGAAGTGACCTTGGTGGGAGGAATGTTGGTAGCAGCTCCTTCAAATCTGAACCCACTTTCCCTAGAGACTGAGGTAGTGGCTAGGGGAGTGTTCCCTAGCTCAGGAGAAAATGTTTGTGCTTCTTTTCCTGCTGGAGATGTCCAGTTAATATCCTGTTGTAAAAGGTGATTGATTCTGATTACTTATTGATGATATTGTGAAGATATTACCTGGTTAAATGATGCTGTTATTTTCTTGTTTCAATCATGTACAGATCTTTGTGACCCCATTTGGGGTGTTCCTGGCAAAGATACTGGTGTGGTTTACCATTTCCTTTTCCAGCTCACTTGACAGATGAGACAGAGTTAAGTGACTTGCCTAGGGTAACAAAGCTAGTAAAGTATCTGAGGCCCCGATTTGAACTCAGCTCTTCCTGACTCCAGGCCTTGTGTTCTATCTACTTTACCACCTTGCTGCTCCCAGAGGCCATCTCCAGTCTTGCTGTTCTGGATCTTGCCACTGGACTTAGATGGCTCATGAGGAGAAAGTGAAGCTGGTGACTTTGCACAGCCCTCCCTCACTTAAATCCAATTCACTCAAAAGTCGTAGCATCACCTTCCTGATGTCATGGTCCTCTTCGATAACGAAGGACAAATAACACAATTGCCCCCTGAATGATACTAGACAGATATTAACTGATATTGGCGAATGAAATTGGGGAACTAATTGCTGGAGATTAATTTTGGGGAGACATACCAGAATGGGGCCTCAGAGCAGTAGTAGCAGAGAGAACGCCATACCCTTAGTGTTATCCCTAAAACCTAAGGGGAGATGTTTGTTGTTGTTCAGTTATTTCAGTCTTGTCTGACTCTTTGTGACCTCTTTTTGGAATTTTCTCAGCAGAGATACTAGAGTAATTTATCATTTCCTTCTTCAGCTCATTTTATAGATAAGGAAACAGAGGACAACAGTGTTAAATGACTTGGCCAGGGTCACATAGCTAGTAAGTGTCTGAGGCTGGATTTGAACTCGGGAAGACATCTTCCTCATTCTAAGTTCAGAGCTCTATCCTCTGTACCACCTAGCTGCCCTGACAGGAGATGTAGCTTTGCTCTAAGGACTCAACCTGCCAGTGATAGTAGAAGTTAGGAGACCCCTGTACATGCTACAAATAAAATACATTAGGTCCTTACTCTACGATTGTCCTAGAATCACAGATTAACAGCTGGACCATCTAATCTAACACTGAAGTCCAGAGAAGAGGCAGGGAATTATATCAGAGAAGAAGGCCCTTGACCCTTCTCACTGCCAATTATTGAATTTGGGACTAGACTCCGGTCTCTTAAGTCCCAGGTCAGTGGGCCTTCCACTGCACAGCACTACCTCTTTCTATACTGTGGGATTCCCCTAGAACTGAGGCCACCATAACACTAGAAAGAAAGGGATTTGGACTTCAATCCTAACATTTGCTTGGAGAGGCCTACAGTTGGACCCATTTAACTGCAAATTCCATTTGAAAGGGAATGATGTTATAGGAATATTCCAAAGCAGTAACTAAGATTGAACATAATGTAAGTGTGATGTCATGTATTTTAGAAAGGAGACCACTGAAGTGGAGAGAAATTAAATGACAGGACCTAAGTCACATAGAGAATCAATATAAAAGCCAAGACTAGATTCCGGGTCTGCTGACGCTTATAGCTCAAGACTCTGAGTTCACTTTATTATGTAGTGTCGTCGTTAAGATTAAGAATAAAGATACTTCCTGTTATTAGACTGAATTTTCCCAAGACACATCTTCTAGTCAAGTGCAAAACTTCCATTTTCCCAGGACAGGGGGAAACTGAGTAGCAGGAGGATTTATCCTATTAGTGGTAATGGAGTCACACAGGTATAGCGAGTGGAAAATATGCTGCCGAGCGTATGCAGAAAGATTAAAAGCTACTTTGGGGGGGCTTAACTGTGACCAAATGAAGCATCAAAAAAACCCATTTGTACACGAGTTCCTTGCTGAGTTCTAACAAGGGAAGAGACAGCCACAGTCCAACAAGTCTGTAACTAAAGCTGTGGGAGAGTTGTTTAAGGTGAACAAGATCGCTCCCTTAAGTTTTGGTTTTTGTCAAGTTTCAGGTAAAAATTTAAATGCTTCTTAGAGTTTGCAGTATGCCCTCTCAGGACGAATTTCCGAGCAGATGAGGACGGGAGAAGGACATTTAGAGAGGGAAATGAGAGCTGTACTTAACACAGGGGTGTTTTAAAAATTGTCATTGCTATTTAATGTTTTATATCACCTAAATTTCTCAATATATATCCCTCTTCCTAGCGCTCCCAACGAGCCATCTTGAGACTGGTTTCAGGTCATGGGGCCAATTCTACAAAATGATGGTAGCTTGAACCCCTCAATGACTTACCAGTACAATCTATCAATATTCACCAGAACCAAAGCCGCTCATCAAGATGAATAAATTCTTCTTTATATGACAAGTGGTTTCAGTAGGGACTGGGTGAGGGAATGGGAATTCAATTCCATTTGACATGGAGCATTTATTAGGTACCTACTAAGCACCATGGTAGGTGTTGGGAATACAAAGACGAAACTGAAAAAGTTCTTGCCCTCAAGGAGCTTATATATTCTACTTGGAGTAGCACAGTGGCTACTTGGTAAATATCCTGATAGACAATTGTGGAAAATCAACCTTTGGGTTGGTTCCTACCAAGGCCTGATTTTGGAAGAATAGTTCTGATCAGCTAAGAGCAAAGGCTGTTATTTTGGGAATCCTGGTCAATCAAAATTGTGCCCTTCAGCATTGTTTGCTTATTTGTCTTTTTTTTTTTTGGAGGGCAGTTGGGGTTAAGTGACTTACCCAAGGTCACACAACTAGTGTTAATTTCTGAAGCAGGATTTGAACTCAGATTCTCCTGACGCCATGATTCTCTATTCACTAATGATTCTCTATTCACTGCACCACCTAGCTGCCCCTTGCTTATTTGTCTTAAAGAAAAGGAATATGATTTTAGAATCTAAGTTCCTGTTTTTTATTGTAAGCTCTCACTTGGTACCAGTCCATTTTTTTCCTTTCTCTGCTTTTGAACAATGTCCAGCACCATGCATATTTTCTAGGTGCCAAATTTTGACTTTTTGATAATAAAATGGGCTCATCATTAGCAACAGGGAAAAAAAAAAGACAAAAGCAAAAGAGGAAGAGAGACATTAACTAGAAGTAATTGTATTTATTGTATTTTAGAAGCTATTTTCCATTTCAAATATTCCAGCATAAGTGTTGCCCCTGCATTCCATTCTCAATGCAAAACATCAGAGTACAGTACTCCCAGGAGGGCTTGTTTCTGCCTAATGTACCCGGGGGGAGCCTCGAAGACATTAAAGCAGTAGCTAGGAGCTTTAATGAAGTTAACCTGCTGAAACCAAGTGAGTGTTTGGCTGAGGAGCACCTGAAAGCTCTGGATTATGGCACAGGTTTCCAAAGAAACCCAGTTCCTCATTTCCTAGCCCTGCTGCATTGAGAAGTAAAATTGCACCTTTATATTCAGTCTAATTTAGTTACCTCCCAAAAGGCTGAAAGCTATTCTTTCTTTATTTGTTTAATGCATTCTAAAGACCGCAGGATTTTTTTTGTGTGTGGTCTATTTATTCTCGTCTTCACCCCACCATGGCACACACCATCCTCTCCTCCCCAGCCCCAAGCATTCAGAGCCCAAATGCATGGAGGGTATCTGAACTCTGCTTTGGGCAGAGACTTCAAGTCTTTCTGCTGACATTGTCCAACTAAATTCTCCACTTTCGATTTAGTCAGAGACTCTGAAAGACACACAAATGTGAGTTTTGTAATTTCTCTTTTCACCAAAAAAAAAGAAAAAAAGGTTAAAAAGCTCAATTTTTTCTTGCATTTTTTTCAGCTTCTTCCTCCTCAGTTTCCCCTCCAATAGTATTTATCTCCGTTTTATTTCTTTTCTTTCCCTTCCCATTTCTGTCTCTTGTTAGAGTGTGTGTCTTGGGTTTTTTGTTGTTTTGATGTTTTTTCATTTCTTTTTTCATCTCTTCTCATGATTCCTTGAGGTAGGCTCAGTGGGGTTTTGGGTTTTTTTGCTTTTTGTTTTTTAGGATTTTTCTGGGCCTTCATTTAGCCTGATGTTTGCTTTTCTGGTCACAGCTGCCCTCTGATGGTCTCCAAGCACATTACCACTCTGGGCTTGAAGTCTTGCAAGGAGCAAAGCAGTGAATGATGAGACTTAGGGGGAAAGAAGCTTAAGGATAATAAACACATTTGCTTTTAACTTAAGATATAATCAAGGTTTGGAGGTTGAGAGGGGGAAAAACTTCTACAAATTATTGCTCTTTTTCTTTTTTTTAAGTGAGCTCTAACCTGCTTCCTCTCTGCTAGACACAGGGTTTGATTGGCAGCTCAGTAAACTGCGTAGGAGTAAATATTAGGAAGGAGATTGGAGGCTAATGACTCTGGTGGGTGTGAATTGACCTACCCTGAAGCATCCTCAGCATCTAAAGGTCATCTCCCCACTCTCTCCTTTCAGTCACTACTTTCAAGCTCAAATGAACAGTTCTTGCCTTCATAATGCAACATCAAGATTTCCAATTAAGGCATCATTAGTCACAGAACGAAACCTGAAAAAAAAAAAAATCAACAAGCCCAAATCCCCATAGTTCCGTGGGCTTATATCATGGTGTATTTGCATATATGCACACACTCACACATTGGGGGGAGGGGGAGAAATAGGCTTGAGTAGATGAATAAATCCACTTTGTAAGAAAATCAGTTTGTGATTTCTAGCAAATCCGGGAAAGTTCCAGCCTCAAGGAACATTTTTCTATGAGTTTCTTTAAAGGTCTTACAATAGAAATGATTTTTCAGAATTTAACCCCAAAACTTACCTGTCACATTTTTATCTTTAACAGTTTGCAATGCTGCCTCTAAGGCTTTCAACCTTTGTCCACTATCCCTATAGCATCTGGGGCCATATTCAGTCGTCCTGATCTATACCTTGCCACTGGACCCAGATGACTCCAGAGGAGAAAGTGAGGCTGTTGACTTTGCACAGCCCTCCCTCACCTAAATCCAATTCACTTGCAAGTAAGTCATGGCATCATCTTCCTGCTGTTATGGTCCTGTTTGAGAACAAAGGACAAACTGTAACAATAACAGCTATCACCATAGCAATCCCTGGGATGGGTACTGGTCCCATAGACCAGGTATGAAGCAGGCTATCTGGGGTCCAAAAGGCCTGAGAAAGGTTCCCCTGCTATAAATATCTTTC
Organism: Petaurus breviceps papuanus; assembly: GCF_028583685.1. Classification (NCBI taxonomy): domain Eukaryota; kingdom Metazoa; phylum Chordata; class Mammalia; order Diprotodontia; family Petauridae; genus Petaurus; species Petaurus breviceps. The sequence continues at coordinate 15,162,075 of NW_027187376.1, read as the reverse complement.
TCAATTCCCTGTCAAGGTGTCTATAATTCCCACATTAGTCACTCCTCTGAGATTAAATACTGAAGGCCACGTTAAAATGCAGACTCTGTGTGGAAGGGACAACCAATTCCACCCCAACCAGTCATTATCCTTTATTGTGGATGTTTATCATTAGCTTCAGTTACCTAGCAAGACCCAGGGGAAATGGGACTAGAACTGCATAAGTTTTGATGACTCAGAAAAGTTTCAGAAAAACTGAGCATAGCTGCCCTTGTACACTGATAAACGGATTTGGTACATGCTTATCTGTATGCTTGTTTTCTCCCAGTAGAATGTAATCTTCTTGAAGGCAGGGGCTCTTTTGCTTGTGTACCTAGCACATGGAACGGAAAGGCATTGTGAAAGTGTTTGAAGAGCAAATCTAGATGGTAAAAATCTAGTGGACCCCAGAAAACCAAGGAGTCTGGTACTTGGTGCAGTAGGTACAGTGGCCCCAAGAGCCTAGTTGTAGAGCTGGTTCCAAGCTCATGTGTAAGGTAGACCCAGCCCAATTCCCAGTGTTCACCGAAAGGGGGAATAATGTCACACACACACACACACACACACACACACACACACACACACACACATCCTTGCTCCCTTGGGTCCTGTCTACGAAAGCACAGATCTAACTTTAGTCACCAAGCCAGGGTGGAGAGGAACCTGAAATCATCGATTTGGGCTGGCCAGGGGTACAGAGTCAGGGTGGGATTGGGTTCTGAGTATCCACATTGTCCCTTAGTATTAACTCTTAAAGAGCCAGATTGATTCTAGGATGCCCCTCCATGATGGTGGTCAGTAAGACCACCCACCCTGACTTATTACAGCATGGCTTCAAATTCAGACTCTTGTCGATATATTAGCTGTGTGATCTTGGGCAAATTGGCCAACTTTTCTGGGTCTCATTTACCTTTTCTGTAAAATGGGGGTGCTTCCACTAGGTGGCCTCAAGCCATTTCTATTGTCTTCTACAGGAAATGGGATGTATCATACTTTAAATTTCCTCCTGGGAAAGGTAGACTGAGGCCTTCCTGGGGCCCCGTGTGTGAACAGTGGTATTTCATACATCTATTATTTCAAAGGAGAACAAAGTAGAGAGAGCAAGCAGATTTCTTAATTTTATGTACCCAGTACTCCAGTGGAATTTGACAGAATTTTGCCGATTTATCTTCATTTTGTGGGGGTTTTTTCAATCTCAGTACTTCAGGTTTTTTTCCTTTCTTTTTTTTAAGTCAATGTCTTACTTCGAGGTAAACCAAGTCCAATGTTATGGGGCTAGAGGCTTCCACATTTCAGAAAAAATCTTAGGGATCCTAGGAGTCCACCTGGGGAAATACTGAAGTAGAAACTTATTGGGTGTTCATTGAGAATTACAGGAAGAGGAGGAAAATGCTGTATATTTTAAAGGGTGAAAGAAACAGCCTGCTCGACTCAGACATTCTTGGGTATAGCAGAAGGCCAGGCCTTAGCAACAATAACAGAGAAGGGAACAAGAAATGAACATGCATCATTTTGATGAACATGCATCATTTTGGAACCCAAGCTTAGCCTCAGCGCCTGCTGAAGCTAAACATTAACAGGCAGTGTGGTCAATGAGAGATTAAAATGCAATTACACCTCATATCTCTCTTTTCCAGGGTTGAGAGTTTGTTGATGTTAGTACAAAGATAAGGGGCCTTATCATGTGACTGGTGGCATGGGCTGAGTCAGTTGTTGACCTTTGAAATTTCAGGTCATAGACAAGGTGTTCTTGGGGCTGCCCCAGGAAGCCGGAACCGTGTCTGTTTGGTTTCCTTGCACACCGTTCGGCAGCCCCATGCATCCATGTACACCTAATATATACAATATGACGAAAACAGACGTATAGAAAATCTCCATTGGGAACCATTGGCTGATGGTGAAGGGGGGTGGGGAGAGATCCTTATCCTCTTGATAATACCAACTACCTTCTCTTCCAACTTTACTTCTATTATATTATGACCTAACCATTAAAATCGAGCAGTCGTAAATTCCTAGTTGGCTACCTTAACTCCACTGGAGAGAACCCTTGTACCTGGTCATCATGGTGACATGAAGAATGCTGGAAATCCATTCTGTCTTTATGTGGTACCTTTGGATGCTTCTGGGACTACTAAAAAACATTGTCATCACTTGTTTGAAAAATCCTTGGACAGCAAAGATAAAGGAATATTTGCATAGGTTATAAGATCACAAGATTACAGATAGAGTGCAGGAAGAGATGTCAGAATTCATCTAGTCTAGTCTTGAGATCTAGAAAGGTTTCTTAACTTATCCAAGGTTATGCTGGGAGTGAGAAACAGATTGAAAAGCTGAATTCAGGTCTCCTGACTCTTGGGATTTCCTCAGATGCAAATTTTCTCAGTGCAAATAAAACATGCCTCCCAGAGTACCTCACTTTCTACCAGGGTGTGGTTGATTGGGAAATGGGAAGCTTTCTGTTAACATCCTATATATGCTTGCCCTTACAATATCCCTTCTCATCAGGGTGTTGGCAATGCACAATAGGATTTTTAATTTTCTGTTCCTGTGTTGCAATTCAGGGGAATAGTGCAAATTGCCCTAGGTAAGTCATTGATGTTACCAGTAATTAGGCATTTCACTACTAGTTCCAAACCACTTCTACTCATTAAACCAGCCACTCTCAGTTGGGTGCCATCCCTGAGGCAACCACACCCTCCCAATAGTTCCTACAGAGCTGAGTAAATGCCCTCAAATTTTCTCTACCTCCTAGAAAGCTACCACATTCCAGCCAACTCCCAGGGATTTGAGTTTGAGATAAAGCATTTCTAGTACTTCTAAGGGGCCCCAGGCTAGAAAGTCTACATCAAGCTGAAATGACCTGGGAGTTTAGGTGGGTAGCTTCCATAGACTGGTCCTGGCAAACTTGGTTTGGTCTAGGCCAATAAGACTAGGTCCTGGAGTCAACTTGTTTCCCTGAGAGATCTCTTACAACCAGATAGAGGAGATCCTGGGCTACTGATGCTTGACTGAGCATTTCCCGCCACTGCTGGACTTCCAATGTGGGCCTTTCTTGCCTAATCAAAAACAGGAAGCTATTTGAAGGGGCCTAGAAAGCAGAACTGACTGCAATTTGCCAAAGATAAGAAATAAAAGAATCCAGTATAATGATAACCACTAGACTAGATGTTGCCTTAATATAGATATAATCTGCGGTTCAAATCTTAGAGCAGGGGAGGGTTGCAACTATGAAAAGCAATGTCTCAAAATCTCAGTTGTTTTTCAGTTTGTTAAACAGGGAAATAATTCGGTGCTGGGCATGGAAATTCATAGGCTAAAAGTCGGAATACCTGGGCTCCAAATCTCATCCTGTTGTCAACTTACTTTTATGATATTAAGCAAATGGCTTCAGTTTTTTCCAGGCCACAATTTCCTTATCTCTCATAAAGACAGGGCTGGACAGAATGACCCAAAGGGTCCTTCCACTCCTGGGATTCTACAATTCTAAGTGGGACCTAGAGTTTCTTTTATGCAAAGTCTTTGGAAATACTGAGAGACAATTTCCACTGAGTGGGAAAAAATTTTTTTTATCATTTAAATCATGGTATTACCATGATTTGTGTCAAGTCACATCTTAGCAAATCTCTCAGGTACTTAGGTGGCATTTGACACATTCCATAGTATTACACCAAAGGTATCTGAAGGATGAACCAGCTTGATGCAAAACATTCCCCAAAGGTTGGTCAGTTGTGCCTCAAAGGCACCTGTTAGCAAATTAGAAATCTAGCTGCTAAGGAACAGGGAAAAGAAGAAAGGGAAAGGAAATCATTGGGGAATGACTTCACCTATCATTAGAGTCCCTCCAGATCATCCAACTAGGAAACAAAACCAAGTAGCCTGTCCCCATAATGGTCTAATCTCACTCTCCTGAGGACTCCAGGTCTATACACTGAAGGGCAGGACAAACAGTCCAGGAATTTTCATTCTAGCAATCTTCCAAATGGGGGCTAGATTAAGCAGTATTCCAGGGCAGTGGTTCTTAAACCTTTTGTGTGTGTGTCATAGACCCTTTTGGCAGTCAGTCTGGTGAAACCCTTCTGAGAATAATATTTTTAAGTGCATAAAATAAAATACAGAGCATTACAATGAAAGCCATATATATAATACATATGTACATATATATGCAATATATATATATACATATATATATATATATATTTTTTTTTTTTAAATTCATGGACCCCTGAAATCTGTCCATGGGATCTTTGGAAGTTTGTGGACTTCAGGTTAAGAACTCCTCTGGGAAATTCACTGGAAACCTAAGTTGAGGGAAGTGTTATATGGTATAAAGAGGACTGGATTTGGAGACAAAAGAAGAGTTTGAATCCTTGCTTTGCCTCTTAATGACTTGTGTGACTTTGAGCAAGTCACTTCTCTGAGCCTATGACCTCTCTGGGCCTCAGTTTCCCCATCTGTAAAACAAAGGGTTGCATTAGATGACCTCAAAGTTTCTACCAGCTCTAAATACTATAAATCCTATAAATATTTTCAGAAGTCATGTGGTTTTATGCCATATAGATTATGTGGTATCCTTTGCTTTCCTGTCATCTTTCTTCCAATTCCCTTCCCAACATTCCCTTAGTCCCTTCTCCAAACTAGTTGGCAGTAGTATTTAAGAAATAATAAGAGGGGATATAATAAAGTTGCTACATGTTGGGATGTTTGAGGGAATTATCACTGAAATGTTCAACTTCCCTTGGTGACTATGTTGATATCATCAAAGCTTGTGTTTCTCCTTTTACACTTTTAGAGCTACTTTCATAGGATTTATAGTATCTAGTTCAACCCCTTCATGTTATACTTGAGAAAACTGGGCTCCAGAGAAATGAAATGACTTGTTCCTCCTGTTGCCTTCTCACCCTCTAAGACCCAACTTGACCCATTCTGGATCTACTGGATGGACCCTCCGCTTTATCGGGGCTGTAATTTGGATCACTCTGTTTTTAGTTACTTTCTTAAATATCAGGGAAGGAGGACAAGGGAAATCCTTCTCATTCTTTCAAACTGAATTTGAAGTGGAAAAAATGTAGTGTTTTTTAGCAATTTGGATGCTCTTCTCCTTACTTTAAAAAAAAGGCTCCTTTGTTGAAGATGAAATGTTGCCTTTAGGCCACACTGTGGACTGGCCCTTCTGGAAGGGCTCAGTAACCCTCTGTTCTGTGCCCTTTCCGTACAGGCATCTAAGATTAACAGCAGGATACTCATCCAGGGGATTTACATGACACTGTAAAATCTGTGTTATGTTTTGGATCAAGTCTTTGCAAATCACTTCTGATTCAATTTTGTTTTCATTATCTAAGTGTAAATAGCAGTAAAGTGGGAGTTACAGATTTCTCAAACACTAAAAGTGATAAACAAAGCTAAAGCCAAGTCTAGATAAGGAGGTAAACCACCCAGGAGAATCCCACACTCCCAGTAAAGAACATGAGCCAGTCAGAAGTATGTGTGTGTGTTTCTTGTCTCCAGAACTTTTATTTTTCCTTCATCTGTAGAGTTTGCAGTGTATGCGTATGCGTGCTATTATTTTGACTATTTCTGTTCTAGTCTTTATGATAATGTAGTAATAGGTGCTTAGTGAAGCAAGACAGTTTGGAAGTCACAAAACCATTCTAAGAAACAAAGATACAAGTGTTTCCCCAACTGTTAGCTTGCGGCTCCCTCTAAACGGTTTTCACGCCTCCATTTAAAAATAGTTGGCATAATGCTGCTCCCCCCCTCCCCCCAGCATTTGTGACCACATTACCACGGGAAAAATATGAGCCATAAGTACGTAGTTAGGATGGCATTTCCAGGACCAGAGGTCTACCTCAGCACCTGTACTTAAAAAAAAAAAAAAAACCACTCCAAAAGACTACTGATTTCGCTGATTAACGTGGGTGTGGGTGTTCCCTATTCCCCCGCCTTTTCTTGCTCTGATCTTTAAGGTGGGGAGGTATATGTAGCTATTTCACTTAGGAAAGCGGGTGGTGGGGGAAATGTTTGGGACATGACAAAGGCTATGACTAGTAAACCCTCCGGGTGCTTTGGTTTTAGCCCAGCCCAGACTGATGGTTTATGTGTCGCCGCCACGCACTGCTGCTCTGCCTGTAGGAATGGATGGATGACCAAAGCTGCCCGCCCCAGATCGCTCAGGCAACCCACCCCAAGCACCGCAGCCTATCCAACTTAGCTTGTCACCCGCATGTGTGTGTTGTATTGTGCTGTGTTCCGTGTGGGTGGCGCCCGAATCAACAAGGAATTTGTTTTGAATTTAGGGAGAACAGAGATTTATTCCGGTTCCTGCCGTGGTGTGTCTCGAGAGATGGGGAACAAGAAGATGTCTCTTTGAAAGGTGCCCAGTCCTAAGCAAAGGAATTAATAGACTGACGGGCTGAGACCCGGCTCAGGGCTGGTGCAGCAAGGCTTTGCTCTCTGCCGCCAGTAGTGGGTTGGAGGTGGGAAGAGGAGTCTGGGTGGGAGCTGGATTAACTTTGATCTTGCGGCTGGCTGGCTGGCTGGCTGGTTGGAGCTGCTGCTGCGGCGGCTGCTGCTGCCACCGCTCGGATGTACGAGCTGGGTCTGAGCGCCGCTCAGTGCCGTGTGTCTCCGCGTTTGCCTCTTTAATCAGGAACACAGAAGGGGCGGGTCCTGAACCGGCGTGTAATCGGATAGCTCAGCCTCTGCTCTGACATCCACATGCTGCTTTGCCTGAAAAGGCTGCGAGGAGCTGAAGGGGAGGCAAAGAAAGAGAAGAAGGCACCGAGCCCACAAGCCTCTGAACATCTTCACACACACAGACACAGAGAGACACGCACCGACCCAGGAGCAGAAGGAAGAGGAGGTGGAGGAGGCTGGATGGGGAAAAGACCCAACTCTTAGCCGCGATCAGCACCGTTCAGATGAAGGCAGCTTCCTCAGCCCTAGCAGCCGCAGCCGCCGCCGCAGCAGCAGCCTCACACAGAGTATAAATCCCTGAGCTGCCTCCAGAAGCCTGCTCTTCCCACACACTCCCCCCTGAAACTGGCCAGACTTGGGGAACTGCGCCCAGCTCAGCCACGGACCTCAGAGGACAATCCCACTCAGGGAAACGCAGCGAAGGGGAGAACTGACCGATGCCGGCAGATTGTCTGTCCCTCCGCCGCGTGTCCGTACTGTGTGTGAAGTCTGTGTATCAGTGTATGTGCTTGAAATTATACATTTGCTTGTGATTTGTGTGATGCCCAAAGACAAGCCTCTTTTATTTTTATTTTATTTTTTTATCCCTGGCTTTCGGGAAATGCTCGTGACATTATAAGATAAAGGCAATGACACTTTAAGGAACTGGAGAGAATACATTTTTTTTTTCAAAGGAGGAAAGCAGTGCCCTCTTCCCTTTCTTCTGATTTCGAGAGCTGCCCTTCCTCCTGTTGAGGTGCGGTGGGTTCACAAGCCCAGCAGAAGGGTAGAAGACGGGACGTCTGGACCCCGGAAGAGGGAAACGAGACAATTAGGAACACTTGCGAAAGAAATTCTAAGGAGGAAAAATAAGACACCCAAGAGAGACTTTCAGTTACCAAGGAAGACCTATACATCAGCTCTTGAGAAAGCCCCTTCTCCAAAAATGGATACATTTTATCTTCTCTGGGTTTCTTTAGCTCTCAGCTTTTCAGGACCCGGAGTGACAGGAGAAGCAGGTAAGCCTTCGAAAGTTGTTTTCTATGCGTTTGTGATCGTTTTCCTTAAAAGCCAGTGCAAATGCAGGGGGTGACGTACACACAGCGCAGAACAAGACTTACTCAATAATTTAGACAGATCCAACCATCCTGCTCCACCATCACTGCTTTAAAAATGCAACTTTTCCCTCCTGCTAGCAGTAGTGTGTGTGTGTGTGTGTGTGTGTGTGTGTGTGTTTTGAAACAGACAGTTTTTGGCGGTGTTCAGATGTCACATATGGACTGAATCAAAGGTTTAAAAATACTACAAAGCCTTCGCATTACAGTTTTAGGGATTTTTTTCATGTCTTGAAGCAGAACACATCTCCCTTGAGTTTCCTGAACCTAGCCAGAAAAACATAAATCATTTGTATTCACCCCATTTAGCTACATAGAGCAAGGCAAAGTGAAAGGGTTGGGAGAGAAGGGATCTAGTTTTCATTTTCAAAGGTTGGCTCATTCTTTTGAAAGGAATAAATGGAAAAACCTCAAAAATTATATGGCTAAGGCTGATGAAACAGTCTGGCTTAAGGTACAAAATAAGGGGCTTCAACTAAATGCTTTCAATTGATAATCACGGTTCCCATTTTTTAATCCTGGCCTCTGCAATTCCACACTGTGTATATGTCCCTGTGTGTTTTCTGGCAGAGTAAATGGTATACAATTTTTATTAGATAAAGCAAACAACATGGCCCTCAAAGATCTTGTGAAGGGCTTAAGAAACTTTTCCTTATGGAATTCACTCTAGACCAATGGCCAGAAGGGAATGTGGGCAAACTGCAGGAAAGGTAAGCACAGAGGCCAGAGGATGGGCCAGGCATTAATGGGGATGGGGGGGGGGGGAATTGAAACACGTGTAAACTTTGTGTGAAAGGCCAAATTTCTTAAATGAATGAAGGGCAACTTTACCCCCTCCTTCTTGGGGAGAGTTTCCATGATGCATCTTTCTCTCAATTGATTACTCAGTCGATCTGGGATCTGACAGCTCTTACCAAGAACTAACAGGTGACTGGGGAAGACAAATCTACACTAGGACACACCTGACCCATCTGGAGGGTATGTGTTAAGTCCACTCCTCCGAAAGCCATTAGCTTGCCACGGAGTCTTAAGAAGAGGCCCAAGCCTTCATGGGTAAACCCTGCCATGTTTCTATCCAAGACCGAGGGAGGTTAGCCAACCGCCTGGTAATTCACTGAGTCTCTTTAATTTGACAGAGAAGCTTTCTATACTTTATGTGCTCCCTTTACTTCCTTTTGCCCCATCCTTTTAACTTGAATGTGTGTTTGAGGGGGAGGACTATTAAAGAAGCACACTTTCTCTCCCACTACCTTCGTTTCCAGTTATTTCTCTCTCATAAAGAGATCGCCCCAAGGGCAACTATAGCTTCAGTAGTTTACCCACCTGGTGGGATAGGTTCGGATCCTACCTTTAGGGATTCCCGCCACTCCCTATTCTCTTTCCTTAATTCTAAGGTCACAGCATGAGGCAAAATTAAATTACTTCCCACAGTCCTGGATGCTGCATAAATTATGTATGTTTATGTAATTTACTGTGTGTACTGGGAGCGAGCGGGCCCATGAAGCATTATTATGCATTCATACACATACTCACAGAGGCCCAGTCTGGGTAAAAGGACACACACACACACACACACACACACACACACACAAACACGAGGGAACAGAATGGGTTGTGAAGTTGGAGAGCAAGGGAGCATCTCA
>NW_027187376.1:15093350-15152617 GCF_028583685.1 Petaurus breviceps papuanus | reverse complement strand
CCAGGCTGTGGTGCAGGCGACGGGGACAAGGACTTGGGGGGGGGGGGGACGGGCAGCTACGTCCTCCGCGTGGGGAGGTGTCTCGAAATTGAGTTTTTCTGGGGTTTTCCAGCTGCAAAATGGGCGGGCAACCCGGGAAATTGCACAGAGAGGTGGCAGAGGGTGAGGCCGAGTAAGACCTTCTGACTCATCATCGTGTGCGCCTGGGGTCTGGAAAGGAGGGAGACTAGGGTAGATGCAGCCTCTGGATAACCATTTCCGAGAAAGATGGAAATGGGGAGCGGGAGCAGGAGGGAGGGAACTGGAGAGAAGCGGGGGAAAGAGAGGCGAGAGCTGATGTAAGATTAAAACATAAACCCACTAGCGGCTCTTTACAAGAGACTTGAGCGTTTTGCTCAAGGAAGCTGCTCCTGCGGCTGTTCAGCGGTCTTCAGCTCCTCTCCAACTCATCCCTTTCCATCCCCTCTGCTTCGGCTCTGTGCCCCTTGCCAGCACCGCAGATTCCAAAGCCGCTTTTGCTTGGCCCTCCCCCGACTCTTGGGCTCGGGAAGGCTCGAACCGCGTTCTCTCTGCCAAGCCCGAGTCCCAAGCCCCGGACGCCCCCCGCACTCCACTACGCTATGCGCCAACTTAGCGCCATGCTGCGCCCGCTGGAGTCGGGGAGCCGCCTATGCGGGAGCCCCGGGTCTTCAAGGGAAAGAAGCGAGGAAGGAGGCCAGCCGGCCTGCTGTTCTGCGGGGTGGGCAAACAGGGGCTGTAGAGGTTGCAATTACCCTAGCGGCTGGGAAAGAGAAGATGGGAGGGAGAGGGACTAAACTGCAGGAATGCGTAGAACTTGCATCCAGGCTGGGCAGCCTTTAGTCCACTGCTGTTTTAACAGGTGAAAAACACGCCGCTGGGAATAAACGTGGTAGAGAAGTCGTACCCCCCAACTCTCCCCAAGTCTTCTGGGCTGTCCCCCACCCCCACCCCTTAGCGGAGCCTGCATCGATTTGTTTGGGCCGCACAGCAGAAACCGAGCCAAGCGATCCATAAACATTCTATTAGGCAAAAAATATTCCCAGCGAAAGCAAAACGCCAGCACAAACCAGGGAGAAATCAGCCCCGGGGAGTTTGGCCGCAGCCAGCTCCAGTTCAGCCCTGCGCCCCACCCCCGCCTCCCAGGGACCCGCGACACTCTGGGGGAGAAGCTCTCGGCATCTCCGCTCTGCGGCCTGAGGCCAGAAAGTTAAAGTCATAGCCGCAGTTCTCCTCTGGAGAAGCAATTGCAGTTGCAAATGAGTTTTCCTCCGTCCCCTCCCCTCTCTGTCCGCGGTCTCGCTCGGGCTTTTCCTCGTGAAGAAGAAATTCCCGGCTAATGCTTCATTTGAACTGATTGATTCCTTTTTAATACCAACATGTTAATAGAGGCGAGGCGAGCTGTGATTAAGCGACTGCCCCTACTCGCCCCTCGCCTCGGTCTGAGAGCTCCTCCACAGTCTTTCCCACCAGTACAGAGCGCTTGGCCCTGCGCAGCCGGGGGCAATGTTGTCTGTGCTGGGGGAAATCCCGCTAGCTCCGCGGGCTGTCTGTTGGCTCCGGGGCGGAGACCAGCTTTTGTAAGTACCGCAGACCCCTCCCGTTCCCAAGATCTGGTACCTCTCCGGTGAATTGTACTAGGCAGGGGAGACCTGGAAGTCTCAATTTACAATATTGGCAAATCCTCGCTGCAACCGCAGCTCGCCCCACCCTCTCAGCCATCCGGAGCCCTCAGCTCCGGGCGGTGGGGGTGGGCCCCGGAGGGCTGGCTAGCCCTGCCCAGTTCTTGGCCACTGAAGGCTACTTCTGTTAGTTTCAGCCCTTGTCTGTGGGTTAAGCTAACCAGGCGTCATCCATCAGGCGTTAGCAACTTCTCTCTTCCTCTATGGATCAGGCTAGAGACAATGATTCAGAGTTTCTCCCCCTCCCCGAAACACCTAACTCCATGACCAGTCCGTTGCTGTGATAGCTTCCCTATCTGTGAAGTTTTAAATCCTGCGTGTTTAAGACTATTTCTGGTGGAGGGAAGGGGACCCTATGTGATATGAATTCAGCATCTTGTCTCGGCCATAATATCAGAGCAGAGGTGTAAAAACTATAACTGGAGTAGAAAGAGGCCTGGTTTGAACCTAACTCCACAAAAAGAATGACTGAAATGCTGTGTTTCTGTGTATAAACTTATGTTTGGAAGGCTCTCACATATGGTATGTCCCTCCAAAAACTGCAGTGGCCATGAGCAGTAATAATAATTCATGTAGCTCTTTTTAGCCTAAGGCAAGATTGTAAGCTCCTAGAATCTGGAGTGTAAACTGGCAGGGACGCAGTCTTTTTCTGTGTTCTGTAGTCTCCAGCTACACACACTTCCTGTGGATGCCCAATAAACATTGACTGATAAGCAGCCACCTGGGACTGAAAAACTGCCGCCGCCCTTTGGTAACACTGTGCATTGCATAAGTGAAACCTGGCCGGCGGGGTATAGTGGGGATGGGGGGTTGGGGGAAGGGAATGTTGGAGATCGGAGAAAACGTTGGGAAGAGGGAGAGGTTTTCAGACCAGGGGCATCTGGGGGCAGGCCCTTGCTTGTTACGAAATGTGCTGCATGGAATTGTTAATGTCCAGGCAGCACTAAGGGCTTTGATTTTGAAGATCTTATCCACGAGGCCTTCAAACATTTAGCTACACAGTACTCAATTAAGCTACCTTGTAAGAATGAAAGGCAGTGCTGCCCCTGCTGGGACCTGAACCTGCGCTATCCAGAGACGGGAAGCTACATGCTTACTATACACCAAATGACTCTATTTTCTAGCTTTCCACTTTGAAAGGCACAACAGTATGATACCCCACATAGCTGAACACTTCTTTAGCAGAAAGAATAGGCCGGCATAGTGCCTAAAGGGGAAGGAGCACTGGATTTCCAGGCTAAACACCAGAGTTTGAAGTCTGGTTCTCGGTTCCTTATTGTCTGTAACCTTGGTCAGATCACTTAACCTTTGGGGTCCTCATTTTCCTCCTCTGTAAAATGAGAGGGGTTGGACTAGAGGATATCCCAATCTAAATCCTTATGAATCTTCCTTGGAAATGTAAAGGGCCAGTAGCGAAAGACGGATTTACATGCAAAGTGCTACCAATTAAGATAAACCATTTGAAGAGGGGTTAGTGAGTGAAGGGGGAAGAGAACCTGGAACGGAATTCTGATGATTCCACTGCTGTTTCTCATCTTCTTTTACAGCTCCCAGTACAAATACTTAAAAAAAAAAAAGCTGACACAAATGTGGGAAATTTCAAACTTTTTAACTCAAGATTAACGTTGGCTAATACAGGTTTAAAAAAAAAAACCTCCCCAACCTGAACCTAGAGCTGTTTAGAAGTTAATTCAGTAACTTAGCTTCCCATTTTTGAAAATAGGGAACAGAAAAATAACAGTTCTTTAAGTGAGGTATTTTTGAGGTAAGGTAAGGTTGGGTGTCCATTGGTGACAGATTGAAAATGCTCGGGATAGTTTGTTTCTTAAGCTCCTATGAGAGGGTAAACATAATCTGGTCCAGGAAAATCCTTGCAGCTGCAGGAGCAGCAGCATCACATTTTGTTTATTTGCTTCTTTTTATCCGCATAGTCGTCTTTTGTTCAATATTTCAAATATCTGTTCCAGGTAGGGTGCTCATGTTTTGGAAAATCCATCGGGTCAGTTTTGAATCTGTTCCCTGCCAAGTGCTGTGGAGAGGTGGACTTTGGAGGTCTCTTAAACAGTTTTCAGAAGTTTGTCTGTCTTTCGAGTTCCGAGGCCTTGGTGGTTTGCTTACCTAACCGGATTCTGTGGGGTTGGATTCCAGGACACCATGGCCTTGTAGCACAGATAGCTCGGCAGGAGAAAGCATCCTTCTAAGGGTTTAGGAAGCTGTCAAGTTCAGATAAGGCTGGGATCCTATCCTATGGGACCTTGGTTGTATTAATAAGGAGAAATTAATTTTTAACCACTGGGAACATTGCCAAATTATGTGACCTTTGGCAGACCAGCTGTGTTATAAAAATAAATCCCACATATCTGAAAAATGTGCTCCTATCCAGTAGAACAATAAGAAATTGGGCATTTATTATAGAGATAGTGGGGTTGAGAAAAGGGGAGGAAAATGGGAGTTTGCCTAAAACCTCTGTTTGTTGTGACATGTGGTTGCTGACACAGACATATCCCCACTGGGTTTCCAAAACACAGGAAAGAGGGACAGGATTACAGGGAAAGCCTGCCTCACTGAGGGATGGGGAAGGTGTTAAATGCTTCCAGTCTACCACACCCCTAGGCTTTGGAGACATTTCTCTTCACCCCTACATGGGGATTATTGGCCTAGGAATAAAGCAAAGGGGATTTTCAGAAAAGACAAAGCAATTGTCTTTACCCAGCCCCAATCAATCAAGCCTGCTGTTTAATCGGGGGCCTAATTACCAAGAACCAGAGGTATCTGGCTTCTTAGGGCTTCTCAGGCTTTTTGATAACACCCCAGCTTTTCTATTAACACCTTCAGGTTTTTAAAAGCAGCCTCAAAGAGATCCATTTCATAGGTACACAGAGTGAACACACAGAGCTCTTGAGATGTGTTTGTACACCCAAGAGTAAAGATCTCCTAGCTTTTATCAGGTTCTATGAGAAATATGTAAACACTTTAACTCAGCTATTACCCCTCCATCAAACCAATGGCTCCTTTCATTTTCAAGTTATCCCTAGACTTTCTTCAGGGAAATATGATACCTCTGTGTTTGGCTACTTTCAAATTCTTCTAGAAAACCAACAAGTTTACCATCTACTCTTCTTTCTTACTTTCTTCCTTTTCTTATCCTCCTACTGTCTTCGTTCTGTTCTCTCCAATTTTCTTTTCAACATTTTTGCCCCATCTTTCTCCCCCATCTTTCTATCCTTCATCACTGAAAGTATGCTCAGCAGGCAACACTATATTTAAAGGCACTCTCCAGAATATATAATAACTTCAACTCTGGCATTAAGGCCTCTCCACTGCTGAACTCAAGAAAGTCATCATAAAGACAAAATAGCTTTTACCCAGCAAGACTCTTAATAATCCCATCTCCCCCTGGGTCTTCATAAAAGACTCATGATCTAATCCAGAAAAAAAAAAAGTGGGTAAAATGACAATAGGAAACATCTCCACTGTGGCATGAAGTTGATAGAACTGCTGGACAGCATAATGCTAAACGCTTAGAGTAAGGCCCTGATAACAACCTGCTCTCTGCTTCAAAAGATCCTTCGATAACTAATGATCTTGCTTATTGGCAAATCTTGGGGCTTCTACTTACTTGCCCTGTGAGAGAGGATAAAGACGGCTGCAATTTACTGGATGGAATTGTAGCAATAATTGTTTTGATAAAGGAGAAAATAAAACAGATGTGCCTGAAAGGCATAGGGGGGAGGGCAGAGGGGGATGAAATAGAAGGAGGGAGAAGAGGGGACAGAGCAAGGGAAAAATCAATTGCAAGGACGCCCTTTTAGTGCTGTGTTTGGGCTATTAGTTTGCCTGTATGTGGCATCCTAAAACTACTAACTACACCCTACGGCTTTAAGGGAAAAAGAAAACAACCCACAACCAAATGTTGATTTAATAATTTCATTTTATCAATACAATTAAAAAATTTAAATAGCCTCTGACCTTTTGAAAGCTGGTGTTAATTCAGTTCAGAAATTGGAAGGGACTTTGGAACTATTTTAGCCAAGGTCCTCCTTCTTATGGAGGCCCAGAGGGGTTAAGTGATTTGCCCAAGGTCACAGTTCATAGCTAGTTAGTGGAAGAGGAAGGTCTCCTGACTCCTAGGCAGCCCCAGTTGCCTGTTGAATCACTTAGAATCGTAGATTTACGGCTGAAAGAAAGCTTCAAGATCATGGGGGTCCAACTCTTTCTTTTTGAGAAAGCTGGAGCCCAGAGGTCAAATGACTTGCCCACAGTCACACAAGTGGTAATTTACAGAGTCCAATTTGAACCCAGATCCCCTGATTCCAAGTCTTTCTCCATCCCCCACCCCCACCCCCTCCCTTACCCTCTTACCCTTTGAGTCAGTGGCTTGTCTCTACTGGTTAAAACAATCCGAGCCTTTTGTGTCTCAATTCGGGCAATTTATTTACTGTTCCAACAAACCATGTAAAGATTCTCCTTTAATAACACCTGTAGGGTTGTGAAGTGTTGGGGAAAAGGGAAAAATGCTGGAGGAGCAGTTGGTAAGACTTGTTACCAGGTTTCCTTGGCATCTGTAATGTGCCCTGGGATCATTAGGCAAATGAAAATGGGATACCTCTTTATTAAATGTATTTTCTGCCCCTTCATATTATTTCCAATTCTTCAAATAAAAATAAATATGAAAATGATGCATTCAGCTTGATCTTGTAAATGCAGAAATCCTTTCCTCCCCTCCCCCTAGGTCTGCTGAAATGGTCAGGACATGTAATCCCAGACCTACCACCACGGGCATCAGAATTACATTTGCAGTAAGGACTGGGGGAAAGTGGACATAAATATAAACTAATGATATTATATCAGCTGCCCTATCGGAATTGCATTTGTTTATGATATAAGATGACAAATAATGAGGTTACCCCAGGTGGCATTATGTGAGGTCAGAATAGGAAATCTCATCAAAGTTACATTTCAAAAATTAAATGATGATCTTTTTTTTCTTTTTAGAGTTTTGATGGGGGGAAAGAGGCTTTTAATAGCCCTCTTTCAAGACTCCATTTCCAAATCTTTTTTTAGGAGCATTTATTAGGAAAACTTTAGAAGGGAGAATTTGCTTTGTTCTCACTCCATCTCTCCACACTCACAGGCATGTGCCTGCTACCTTTCTCCCTTCTTCCCTTTCTCCCCCTAAAGTTCTTTTATTCAGATTTTGAACTTTATCTCCACAAAAGTTCACAAGGATTTCCATTTGCTGCCTTTTCAGGAGTTCATCATTCACTGCCACCCTGAACTATAAATTGAATAGATTGCATCCCTTCCCAGTTGCCTTAGGAAGTGGTCAAACGGCTGCATTCCTGGGCTGATGGATTGGCTCATTTCTTTCTAGCTTAAGCCAAGACACAGATTTTATGAGACTGTCTTGTGACAGGCTGAAGTCACTTTGAATAAAACAAAATCCCGCTTCAGATCACAGAAATGACTCCTAAAATCAGCTTATCCAGGGTTACTGGGTAAAATTTGGTTAAACCCTGAGCAAAGGACTTAGATGAGCTGGCTTGGGATTTGAAGAAGCTTTCTGGGTTTTCTTTTTGTGTATTTTTGTGTGTGACATGTTCTCTACACAGAAATATGTATCTGTAAGACATATAAATATGCAACAACATGCTTGGTTGTAGTGAAGAAAGATACTTGAGCTCCTCATAATCTAAGACAGAGCTCTTCTCTGTTCATCATAAAAGTCTAGGAAATTTTTATCACAGAAGCACAAGTCAAACAAAGTGTGACACTTTGAACAAATGTATTCTGCATCATGGAGGCTTTAGTGACTTTTAAAACTATCTTTTTTATTGACTTGGGTTCCTTTTCTCACCAAAGTAAAAAATATTGGAACTACTAGGGGCCGTAGAGCTCCTCTGTTCCACCCTTCTCATTTCACAGAGGTTTGGTGATTAGCCTGGGTCTAGCTGGCACCTCCAACTCTACCCACTCCAAGCCCATGGCAGTCCCCACGACTCTGATGACTTGTCAAAGGGTTGGGCCATGGATTTTAACCTGGTGTATCATTTTTCTTACAAATGGGAAAGTGATACTCTATAATATTGCTACTAATAGTATTGCAGTGGACAGATCTTCAGTCTTCAGCTTCAGTTTTCTCGTTTTGGTCCTTAAAAATATGAGTGCTAACAGGTGTATGGTATGATTTTTTTTTCTCCAAAAGTAGACAACACACGCGATTTCCAAGAGGGATACAAAAGATGAGATTCTGAATCCCTTCTTCAATTGAGCAAAACCAGGAAATATTTGCTTCCCCCCCCTCCCCCTCCCCAGACAAACTACAACCTAGTAATGACTCCCCTACCTTGTGGATTTTTGGAACCCAAGTGTAGAGTCTTATATTGAATTCCTGTTAAATGTTATCATATTAGTTTCAGTCCAACATTAGGGATGTTTTTAGATGCTGACTCTGGAGAGAGCCAATATAATCAATGTATCCTAGAATTAGAGTCAGAGGACCTCAGTTCAAATCCTGCCACTAATTATTTGGGCAAGTTACTTCTTTGTGGATCTTGGTTTCCTCATCTGTAAAATGGACAGATTGGACTAGATGCCTTCTGTGATCTATTGCTCAATTCAGGAAGCATGCTTTCTAGGAAACATGCTCTGGTTCTGTTTGTGTGTAGATTTTGTACTTCAGTGTTTTTGATTCCCCTTCCTCTCTTTGAGAAAATCCACTTTTAGGTCATGTGTTTTAAATGTGCTGCCCTTGCTTGCAGTGTTTGGAACTCCAGGAATTCCATGTATGGAACCACAGAGACTTCTTCTTTTATTTATTTATTTTCTTGTTTCCCAAAATGCCAAGTAAAGAACAGTAGTGACAACTAAATCTCTTTGGACAGTAATAGGAAGCCTATAGCATCCTTCCCCTCATACCTTCTTTAAGGTTTGGCACCAAATAATGACTGTTTTTATTATAATGCAACATTATCAACCCTTTCCTGCCTCTGAAATGATCTGTGTGACCATGGGGAAGTCTCTTAACTTTTCTGGGACTGTTTCTTCATCTGTAAAAATGAAGGGTTTGAGTTTGATGGCCTCTGAGGACCCTTCTATGATCCTATGATCATTTATGAGCCCTGGAGAATTCTGATAGCTTGCAATTGCCTTGAATCATTAGCCAGAGGCTTGTAGCGATCACTGTAACTCACACTTACATTGTACTTTCACATTCATCATCTCATTTGACCCTCTCAGTAAGATTATGGGGTAGTTAGTACAAGTATTTGTAAACACTCCTATTTTACAGATGAAGAAATGAGTTAAGGTTCAGTCATGTATTGGGCAAGGGGTAAATCTGAAACGAAAAATCAGGTTTTCGTGTAACAGAGCATTAGAAGGGGAAAGGAAATCAGCTAGTCTACTCCCTAGCCCAAACACAACTCCCTCCATTTTACAAAGGGGGAAACTGAGGTCCAGAAAGAGGAAATGTTAAAAGGCACATAACTAATTAGTGGAAGTTCTAGGTCCAGAAACCACTGTTGTTTTGATCAAACATACCCCTCTATGGGTGGGCTGCGACATTTTAGATATGGCCCTCTATTAATCAACAAACAAACAAAAACATGATAGTATATCTCATGAAAGGCTTTGAATATAGATTTAGAACCTGAGGAGACCATTGAAATTCTCTAGTCCAAAAATGACTTTTACATATGACAAAAATGAAGCCCAGAAGAGTGAATTGGCCCAGTGTTATAAGGGTTGTGGGAAGCAAAGATAGTATGTTTGTTTTTTAATCATCTCCATCACCCCAGCCTGCCTCCAACTCTACCTAATATCCAAGTCTTGACTTGAACAGGAAACCAATTAATGCTTTGATTTTGCTTCTAAATTAGCTTAATTATACTTCTCATAAGCATGGTGATATTAGCATGGAATCATGGGATTGATTAAGTCCTTGAGAGTTTCCTGGTCCAACCCACTACCTTCAGGCAGATACAACTCCTTCTTTGGTTAATCTAGGATTTTTGCCACTCCTCTTTGGAGAATGAATTTGTCTTAGATGAAGAAGCATACTCACTAGATGGTTGTGGAATGAAATCTCTTGTCTAACTGACAAAGGCTGAATAGTTCACATTGCAACGACTCCATGACTTTGGAATGGAGATAGTATACCTGTGGAGAGTGGCTTCCCCAAGGGGTTTTGGGCTGAACCCTGTAATTCCTTGTTTTGACATTTCTTACATACATGGGCCATTGTGAAAAGTGATAGAAGCTACAAAGGTTTGAGGTGATGCAACTTTTGAAAAGAGATTGCTTCAAGTATTTTGTTGTGGCTTTATATGCATTTTAGCAGCAAAGTACTTAAAAGTGAAAAGGATGGGATGGATTCTGAATGAGAGCATGGAAGGTGGAAAGGGATTGAGCATGTTTTCTTTCCAGGCTTTACTTCTGTATTTCAAGAGTTCATCTCTTTCCAAGAAAAATACAGGCTGAAACTCCAATATTTATCTTTATGGGATGTATGTCTGTGCAAATGATGTGCGATATTTTATGTGAAGGTGTGAAAGTGTGTACAAGAGTGGGGTGTGAATTACTAATATGTATATATAACTGATGTATGTTCAATATCTCTGTGTGCATGTATGTGTGTATGTGTGTGTGTTCCAGAGAGAGATATCCAAACAAAAATCTGCATTTATAAATGTTTGTGTGTTGAGTAAGCTCACCCCCTAGAACCAAAACAGATGTTTTAAAATTCTCAGATATTTTTATGAGAGTCTTTCATTCAGATAAAGTAAAGGCAGAAAAAGACTGGTTGCTTCTCTTGTTTGGCCTAAGCAATGAGTTTCTGGGAAACAACAGAAAATGCTGTATTCCTGCCTCAGGATAAAAATAGTTCCCTTTTTGGTGGCCAAATCTGAAGCTGAGGAAATGATTGCTCCCCAGTGTGGATGAGAAATAAAAACTTCGTATGAGGAAGTTTCCTGTCATTATAGCTAACTTTTCTATGTGCGTGGCCCATGGGAGAGAAGGATGTTCTTCCAGAGTGTTTGGGAGGAGGGAGGAAATCGAAAGGAATGGAGAGACAGACCTTTGGATGTTCACTTTTCTCCAAAGGAAATCTTCCACTAAAACCCTTGCCCCTACCTAAAAACGATCTCCATCCCCACTCCAGCAAATCTCTCATGGTGCATTGTGTGATCTCTCCAAGGAAATTGTTTTAATTCTAATTTCTATTATAAATATCTGTGCATATGTTTTATGCTCTCTCCCCTCTTCTCAACCGCCTCCCCCCCCCAACTCCTGCCCAATCATCTGGAAACTCCTCAAGGGAAAGAAACTGAGTTCTATTCTAATCTTTGTATTCCTGATGGAAAGTCTTGGGTTTGGTAGGATAGCAGAGCCTAGCGTTTAAAGTTGGAAGGGAATTATCAATTCTAATGCTCAGATTTTACAGATGAGGAAACTGAGACCCAGAGAGCTTAAGTGATTTGTTCATGGTCACATAGGTAGGTAGGAAGAGTCTAAGACAGGATCTGAAACCAGGACTTCCTGGCTCTCAAGTCCAGCACTATATACACTATCACCCCATGCTGCCCCCATACACCATGATGCTTACCTAATAAAAGAGATGTAATAAAAAGACAGCGCATCTAGGTGGCACAGTAGATAGAATGGTGGGCTTGGAATCAGGAAGACTCATCTTCCTGAGTTCAAATTTGGCCTCAGATGGGTGACCTTGGGCAAGTCATTTAACCTTGTTTGTCTTGGTTTCCTCATCTGTAAAATGAGCTGGAGAAGGAAATGGCAAACCACTCCAGTATCTCTGCCCAAAAAAAACTCCAAATGGCATCACGAAGAGTCAGAAAAAAGACTGAAAAACACTAGAAAATTCTCTGGAATGGCGGAGTGGAGTTCGTAGGCTCATAGATATACATGGGAGTGTTCTAGCAAGGTTTAACAACTGGTTCTCAGAAAAAAAATACATGCAGGACATACTTTTAATTTTAATCTGAATTATTAAAATGTTCTCCACCACTTTCTTAAGTCTAGGCAACACCACAGTAACTCAAACCCTGCTTTATTGTGTGATTTCTGAGGTGTATAGAGTCACACTGAAAATTTAACAAGCATGAGCTGGCTTTAGCCGACCCCTGGGTGAAGAAGCTGCAACGAATCTCAGAGGTTACCTCGATCAATCCCCCCATTTCATAGAGGAGAAAACTGAGGTCCAAAAACATTTGCTGACTTTCCTCATGGTGACTTAGGATTTGAAACCTCTAACTTGAGACTGGCCCTCTTACCATAAATCTATGAAGCCAGTCTTAGTCAAGAGGCCTGGGTTCAAATCCAAGGTCTTCGGCATGTCAGCTGTGCAACTGTAGGCGAGTTCCTTGAGTTCTCTGGGCTTGTTTTTTGTCTGGGGATGAATGGGTGAGATAATGCTTCTACTCCCACAGCTGTGAGCGAAGAACTTTACAAAATGCTCTATGAATGGGAGGAGGCGTCTCTTAAAGGGAGTGAAGCAAGGAGAGGTGCTGGGTACATAACAACAGGAGCTCCAGTTAGCTTCCTGGCCAGGACTGTGGTTTGGGATGGGTGGATGGCAGGGCTATCCTTTCTGTGAAGTAGCTGGCAAAGGGAAAGCATACACTAGAAAATGATCTCTTCTCCCCCACTCACTGAGCAGCTGGTGTTCCGAGTTCCCACACCTAAGCCTTTCCCAAAGGAACAGGCTCATTTCTCCTTCTGGTTCCTGCCCATTCATTAGGCAGGAGCAGTGGGACACAGTCTGTCTTAGCAGTCTGAATTATGCTGGGTGCTGTGCTTGACAGTATGGTTTATGGCGCCTGGAACCCCCCCAAGGAGTTGGTTGCAGAAGAATGAGCTCCTTTCAATCCATTGATCATTTATGGTCTCATCTGTGCCTGTCTTCAAGGGGTCATGCCTTTGTGTTCTTGGGCCTAGTCATTAGGTAGAGGATGGTGTGTCCCTGCTAGCTCAGAGGAAATGGGCTGCCTTTGTTTTCCTGCCCAGGAGGAAATGGCACCAGACTCCATTAGATTTCAAGATCTCACTCTGTGTACCTCTCACATTGGAACCCCTCAAGGTGAACCAGTTAAAAAGCTACTCATCTGGCTGTGGGTCCTAAGCACAGCTATGCCTTGTGCCCCATCTTTTATGCATTAAACCCTGTCAGGCTGATAATCTAGAGCAGAGGTATGGAAGACGGTAATGCCGACAGACATGGGGAATAGTAAACTGCACCTGTAGAGTTAAAAATGCATGACCCTCTCCCTGAAAGAGGGAACACACGAGAAAGATCCTGCCCTGTTGGGTGACTGCTGAAGCATAATACATAATTCACAGGACCATGCTGGTTCATGCAGATGGCAATATTAAAGCATGATTGATGCTAAGAGTAGCAAAAAAAAAAAAACCTCAGGAAAATCTCCAAGAGACCTCTTACTATTGCCATCGCACTTTCCTGTCTTCTTCCTGTTCTACTGTGGATATTAAATGAAAACCCCATGTTTCCCAGGAAACCCCCAGGTGCCATGGGATTTCATTCCCAGTTATTATATTTCCCAAATGTCGCCAACCCAACTGGGCCGAGGTAGCACAGAAGTCCTCTCCCATCATCCCCCTCTTCTTCCTTTGAAGATTCCCCACTCCTCATTCTGTCATCCCCCATGAAGCTGTTCATCTCCACCAGTGAGCAGCCGGGGAAGGCAGGAGAAATATGGTCAGCTGACTGAGCTTCAGCAGCCTTTCAAGTAGTTGGTGGAAATGAAATGTAACAGTAGCACTCTCTTGTGGTGACCAGGTTGGGAGGGACAGTAGGAGGGAAAACAGTGGGAAATCAAGTAAGTCCAAAGCACCTTTGTGGAAATTCTGAATGTGAAAGGAATCTGTACTCTCATGGAGAGGGTTGGGTTCTTTTTTTTTTTTTCCTCTTGGTGGGTAATGAAATAATAAATCAAATTTGTGGTGTATTTCAGATTAAATGTTTGGGGAGATTTTTTTCCCTCCTTATTTAAAAAAAAGAAGAAGCTGAAATCACCCTCCAGGGAAGTCTGCTTAAACCCAGAGCTGGAAAGTGCTTCCTTGCCCAGCTCTAATTGTTACCAGGCTGTTTGTGGGACAACTCTTCAAAACCACGATGGTCAATTATGAACTGGAGCCTTTAATTCACACCGGTTGGGTGGGTTGGTGCCAAGCTGGAGAAAATGAAGTTAAAGCGTGAGGTGAACCACTTGGATGAGCAAAGGGAAAAAGACCTTTCTCAGGAGAAAGGGGGGCACTTGAGTTTGTTCCCCCCTTTCTGTTATCTGAAGTTGTCTAATTAGAATATTGGTGACCCTTGCCTGGCACGTTTTCATTTGGAGTGGGTGTAGAAGCTTAGCTGGTGGAGGACTGGATGTTTTGCCCACTGAATGAGTAAGTGGGTCAGCCCTGTGCACTGCCATAAAAGGTCTGTAAAATAGTTTTTAATCAGCCGCTAGGATAAAGGAGAGAGGGAGAGAAGGGGGAGGAATAAAAAGAGCCTATTTGAATTTCTTGATGTTGTTCACCTTCCTTTTCAGGCCTACCTTGTGGAGGACGATTAAATTCCAAAGATGCTGGGTATATCACCTCCCCTGGTTATCCCCAGGACTACCCCTCCCACCAGAACTGTGAGTGGATCGTTTACGCTCCAGAGCCCAACCAGAAGATTGTCCTCAACTTCAACCCTCACTTTGAGATCGAAAAGCATGACTGCAAGTAAGTGGTGCCTCGTTGTTCCCTTGTAGGAACCAGAGCATCTCCCCTCTTACCACCATCATTGCCACCACCGCCACCACCTGAATCCCATGACATAAGAGATCAATAACTCCTGAAACCTGATTCTCCGTGGTGAGCCTTGGCTCCACAGTGTGTCTCCTTTGGCCATTATTTTTTTCAGAGTAAGAAGGGTCTAGTTAACCCAATGGCCTGGTGGTGTATGCTTTCTTGGGTGCAGAGAGACAAAAAAAAAAAATCAGAGCCTACCCTAGTGGGTCATAGACACTGTTATATTATCCATATATGACAATTCTATTTGATTCATAAAGTTGATCTTTCTTCTACTTGTGCTTTGGGAATATGAGGACTAGAAGGCAAAAAGTTGCATTGTCAGAAGCCATCAACTTCTGTGAGTGTTCTGGATATTCATTATCAGTTTCAAGGTCTATGGGATTGTTTTCAGGAAGTTTAGGACAAAAACAGGTAATTTCTTTGAGGACTACTGTCTTGCCATGTTTCCACATTCAGACTGAAAAGATGTTCTGGTAAAAAAATATATATTCTCAGATCATGGTTGGGATCTGAATATCAAGTTTAAAAAAATAACCAGTACTCAGGTAGATTTAATAAACATTTATTACGCACCTACTATCTTGAAGGCTTAAGACGGTCAGATACAAAGATAAGAAGAAAACAGTCTTTGCCTTCAGAGAGCTGGGATTAGAAACTGGGTCTCCTGACTTTCCGTCACATGAGGCATCTAGAGTTTCCAGTCTTTAGCAAAGAGGAACTCTTTCTTTTCCCCCCAAAGGAAAAATTTCATGTTAAGTAGATTAATTAACCAAACCTTTTTTGAGCCCCTACTATGTGCTCAGTACCAAGGGCATGCTTTAAAATTTTTTAGAAAGTAATCCACAGATGAATAAATGCAAGGAAACCACATGTGTTATGGTACTGGTACTGATTTCACCCAAGTCCCATAATTTGATGTATTTGATGCTGTATTCTCTGAATGGGTGAAATGGGTCACTCCTGAAGCATGGAGGATATATTGTGTAATTTGGTGAATTATTGTCTCTCTTTCCCTGTGACTGTTTTCTATCTGCCGTGATGTTTTCCCTAACAAGACTTATTCTTTGCTAAGGACTGGAGGGGTAGGATGGCTTACTGGCTGTCTCGTGTGATTTAATGTCAGGAGAACCAGTTTCCAATCCCAGCTTCACCCTTGACTTTGAAAATGACTCAGGGTAACTCATTCCATTCTTTGCTTCAGTGAAATTCACCTACTCAGGGATCTTTCCACTTAAAGATTTCTTATTTGCTATCAACTCCACAGAATAGTCTGTAGAAGCCTCTAATCAAGGCAGCCTCTGCCTTTGTTTCTTTGGCAGGGAGTTCATGAGATGAGAGTGGGCAGGGCACAGGAGTTCAGAAAGACCTGTGCTTGGGGCTGATGGAGCTCTGAGAAATTTGAGTAAGCACCTCTGCCTGTACAGAGGCCCCAGTTCTGTTCTGCTGATGACAGCAGAGCTCTCAGTGAAATCTCTTATGTTTATGCATCAGTGGTATAGGGGGAAATCACAAGTTCCTTAAGGAAAAATCTGGGAGCTAATAAGCTTGGCACAAAGGAACTGGGCAGCATAAAGGTTACATAAGCATGTTCTTGCACTCCTGCAGGATGCTTTCCCTACTCACAAGGAACATGACCCACAAGGATTTCTGGATGATGTTGGCATTGGGAGCCCTTAAGCCTTTCTCCCCATGATAGGTGTCCATGATAGGGGCATTCGCTGATTTTGCTACTCTGCCGAGAACCAAGAGAGATACAGGAGGGGTTTGCCCCTGTTGCTTGTTCACATAAATTATGACTCATCTTCCATTTACCAGGCTTTCTAATCATCTTCCTTTTTCTACTTCTCTCTCCCCCATCCTCCCTCCACTGCCCAACTCAGATCATGTTTGATGGATCCTAGAAGTACAGGGAGGTCAGAAGGAGGTCATACTGGGGTATATTATTTTCCTTGGGTACCCATTTGGGCAGGAAGGGATCAGATAGGGTCATTTCAAATTCCTGGCAACAGATATTTGATTACATCCTTCATTCCTTTCAAGTTCCATCCCCACCCTTTCCCTCTTCTCTCACTGTGCGTTTTTGTATTCTCATCTATACCAGTTGGGGAGGCACATCTGTTTCTTTCAAACCTTCCTTTTTTCAGTTTCTATTCTTTTGGCTGACCATTTACAGTCAGAAGAAACTGGCTCTACCCCCATCTTTTTTTTTTTACTTCATTATGAAAGGAATAATTTATTGTAATTGAAGTCCTGGAAGGTGTTTCTCTCTCTCTCTGCTCCTTTCCTTCCTCCTTCTTTTTCTCTCTTCTCCTCCCCCCTTCCTCTCCTTATCCTCCTCTATTTGTCTGTCTCTCTCCCTTCTACTCTTTCCTTCTCTTTCCCTCCTTTCTGCTTTTTTTCTCTTTACCTTTCTCCCTTTCCCTTCTCTTTTCTTCCTGTCTCCCTCTCTCCTCTTTCTTGCTCTCTCTCCCTCTCTCCCCACTTTTTCCTTCTCTTTCCACCTCCTTCTTTCTCTCTGGGCTTCATCTCTGTTCCAAGGAAGCTTGGAAGGCACTTCAAATCAAAGGAAATCAGCTTCTTCTGTCTTTCCCTTTTGTGTGCATGCTACAGACTGAGTCTGGTTCTCAGTGCTTATAGGATTGATGCTTCCGAAAATAAAACTTGGAAGCCGTGCTGTTGCCTGAACTGTCCTTCAGATGATAGGACACAGCCCAACACCAAAGCAACAAGGGTGTATGTGTGAGATGAGGGGGAGGAGGGGAAGAGAGGAATGAGTAAAAAGTTGGTTTTGTTTTTTAAAGCCTTTCTAGTTGAAGAGTAGGAGCTCAGATCATGTTTTCTCGACAGTTTCCTCATGTTCCATCTACAGGACTGAATCCAGCAACTACTTTGTGAACTGGGAACTGTTCCCTGGTTTGAAAGGATTATCCAAGGTTATTTTCAAAGCAATGGCCAGTGATCCATTTTCTTTCCTCACCTTGGGGACTTTCATCCTTAAAGCTGAGGAAGAGAGCTCAGTTAAACTCTATCAGTTACAGGCTTATAGCCCTAAGGCTGGAAGGGACCTCAGAGACCATCTGGCCCAGCCTCCTCATGGACCAGCAAGGTGTCTGCAGGCCTGCAGTTAGGAAGACATGAGTTCAAATCCAACACTTAGTAGCTGAGTGACCCTTAGGCAAGTTATTCAACCTCTGTTTATGTTTCCTCATCTTTAAAATGGGGATAATAATAGTACCCATTTCTCAGTGTTGTTATAAGGATAAAATGAGCTAATACTTAAAAAAAAGTGTTTAACACAGTGTCTGGAACATAATAGCTATATAAATGTTAGTTATTATCATTATTATTTTTCTACCCCTCAACATTGATTTTTTTTTACAATATATTTTATTTTATTCCCCAATTAACATGTAAAACAATTTTTTAACATTTGTGGTTTTCTTTAAGTTTGGGGTTCCAAATTCTCTCCTTCCCTCCTTCTTTTCCTCCTCTCTCCCCTCATAATTTACAGATAAGGAAACTGAGGCCCAAGAGAGTTAAGGATCTTGCCCAAAGCCACATATGGCAGAAGTGGGATTTTAACCCACCCCTGGAACCAGTGGTTTTAACTCTGTATTTTTTTTTTTACTTTGAAAAGTAGCTTTATGTGAGGAATATATTTTGAGTTACTTTCAAAGTTTTGTAACTTTCAAATGAATACCTAATTTGGTTTTACTGTCTTAGTTCCCCTGAGCTTTACCACTACTTGTGGATTTTTGTTCTTCAAACAGAGATTGTACTCTTTGAACAGTCTTGCTGTTGGGAAAATTGAGCTCAGAAACCTCCGCTTTGCCTGAGTCACTGCATTGGATGGCCACCACCTCTGGCTGGCTTTCCGTGCATTCCCCCTCCCCTTAAAAACAATCTAAACACTGCAAACCCTAGGGTTTCTCTTTGACCTGTTCATTGGCCTAGTCAAGAAACCAGAAACCATTCACTAACCTCTCAGGTTAGAGTATCTAAGGAGGGGAAAAGGGGCAGAGTAGACAGAGCAAGCAGCTATGCCCAGGGCGCTCTGGGCAAACAGGGAGAAGCTGACTTCATGCCCAGCGGTGCCTGCTGGCCAGTGATGGTTTTACTTCTTTGGCAGACAGAGGCTTTTCAGCTGAGTCATCAACCAGTAGGTTGAATGTTATTTTTTTTTTAGGGGAGGAAAAACACATGGTAAGTTCTGCAGGAAAAAAAAGAAGAAATCCTCAGCCTACAGATGACACAGAGTTAACTCACGAGTGACTAGATCATATCCTGCAGACAGTTTCACTCACTTAGTCATACCCTAGAGCTATTGGCCACAAAGGGACAAAGACCCAAAAGCTCTGGGCCTTCTTAAGTATAACACTTAAGTAGAATGCCTTGAAAACCCCCTTTTTTGTTTTGGAGGGGGGAAGGCAGGGCAATTGGGGTTAAGTGACTTGTCCAAGGTCACAGGGCTAGTTTTTTGTCTTAAGTGTCTGATGTCACATTTGAATTCAGGTCTTCCTGACTCCAGGGCTGATGCTCTATTCACTGCGCCACCTAGCTGCCCCGAAAACCCATTTTTTCAAGAGTAGGAAGCATTACCAAGCATTCATATATACCACCCTGAGACCAAGAAGTCTTTTAAGGGAAGATTTTGTAGGTCAAAAAACTCTCAGGACAATTTTCATTATAAAGACCCCAGACTTTATTAAGTACAATTATGCTTTATTTGGGCATTTAGGTTCCTTCAGTTCCTCCCCATAAGGAGCCTACCATCTATTTGGGAAGACATATAAAATGATATTGAGCTATATAAGACAATATAATTACCTACAACATCATATCACATAAACTAAGGGCTTAACTCCAGTCAATATTTGTTATCAAAGTCAGTAGAAGCATCTTGGCAGATAGGTGGCATAATGGAGAATATGCCAGGCCTGGAATCAGGAGGACTCATCTTCCTGAGTTCAAATCTGGCCTCAGACACTTACTAGCTGTGTGACCCTGGACAAGTCACTTAACCCTGTTTGCCTCAGTTTCCTCATCTGTAAAATGAACTGGAGAAAGAGAGAGCAAACCACTCCAGTATCTTTGCTGAGAAAACCCCAGATGGGGTCACAAAGAGTAGAACACAACTGAAATACTGGATGTCACAACTGGATGACAATGACAAACAGTGCCTTGTTTATCTGGCACTGATGGTGAATGAGGTATTTCTCATAAGTAAATTTTCCACATAATTATACTTTATGTCTTTAGGTGCCAAAACTTCAAAAAAAATTTTTTTAAACTATACTTGATGGAAATAAAATGTTATATATACTTCCTTATCTTATTAAGCAGAGGATACTGATCAGTGTTAAACTAGTTCTTGATGATTCAAAGTTGTAATTTTAAACATAATTCATGATACAGAAGGGTAATAGAATGACTTCAGGGCCTATGGTGGGGCAGTAGATCTGTCTGTCCCAAGTCAAAATGACTACAAGCTACCATGTTATTTGAATTTTTATCTTTGCTTCCCATGTCGCCTCCCTTTTGGGCTGTCAGTTATAATTTCCCTGCTTGTGGCAGTCTCCTCCTTATAATTTGTTGTTTCTAATCTGTCTGTGGGCTTGGAAACCAGATATGTAAAGTTGTTAGGATCATATGTAAATTAAGATAAATTGTCTGTGATTTTGCCCAAGAGGTTCTATCTTGAGCAAAGTACATAAGCTTTCTGGTCCTAGGGTCTTCATTATGTAGGATCAGAGATTTTGAGTTGGAAGGCACTTTCTAATGGTAGAATCATCTAATTCAACTGTCCTATTTTAGGCAAAACTGAGGGTCAGGAAGGGCAAATTATTTACTCAGTGTCACACTGGTCCCCTAACTTCAATGTCAGTATGCTTTCCTTTGAACCATATCTCCTCCCTGTATCTCCTTCAACTACAGAGAGGCTCTCCATTCGCTGAAAACCATTTAAGAAAGGCAGTAGGTTGTAACTTGCTCCATAGTCCTGCTTTTGATACAATTTGGCTGTGTGATCCTGGGCAAGTCACTTAACCATTCAGTAAGTGTCCTAGGGAAACCCTCTAAGATGGTGTTGAAGAGAGGTTCTGATTTCAGCTGGTAGAGGGAGTCCCCTCAACAGGAGTTATGGTAGCTCTAAAATCAAGGATCCAGACCCAAAAAATCCCCACATTTCTTATGCTGTATTTGCACAATGGTGTGATGCACCCAGAGGAGACACAAAGGTTATGACGACATAGCTCTTGTCCTCATAGAGCTTACAGTCCACTAGGGCAGAAGGTAGGGAGTTAAATACACATAAATCTGTAGTGCTAGGTAAGAAAACACATCTGGGGTGTAGAACACAGGATAATTTGATATCATAGGAAGGAATAATCACTTTGGATGGGAAGGCAGAACCTGAAGTGGGTCTTAAAGGAGGGAAGGGGGGAGTGTTTTAGGCATAGGAAGGAAAAGCATAGAGATGGAACAGAAAACAAATAGCTGTTTGCAAACACGTACGTTGTTTACTACTAGGTGGTGAGCTCCACCAGGATAAGGACTGTGTCCTTACTTTTTGCTTCCCTCAGTCTCCAAGGACAGGATCTGGCACATAGCTAGCAGGCCCAGGGTACAGACTGTAGGCTTCAGTGACCCCTACAGAATTGGGTCACCTCAGGTACCTGGTAACATTTACTTCTTCTGCTACCTTTAAACAGTCCCCTTTTTGTTTCTATTCTTAGATGTCCTATTGATATTACTTTTCAGTTTGATTTTGTATACTGCTTCAGATCCTTTTTGGAAATAGTCTGGGGTGTGCTGGAGTAGAGGTTTGCAAGAGCTGATGGTTAAATTTCTGTTGTGAACATTTACACATTGGCAAATGCTACAAAAAAAATTGGGTCTAGATTGATTGTTTTTGTTGATTTTATAGATGTAAGAAAGTGATTAGGGGTAAATGTTAACAATTCCAATTAAACTTAGAGGTATGCTCTGCATTTTCAGAGCTGGTTGTTAAATATATTTACCAGCTCACCCCTGGAAGTAGGTGATGTACTTTTTAGAATGGTGATGTTCATGTGTGTCCATTCTTACATGTTTTTCTCTGCTTTTTGGAGGGGGGGAGGCAGGGCATTTGGGGTTAAGTGACTTGCTCAAGGTCACATGGCTAGTTTTGTGTTAAGTGTCTGAGGCCGGATTTGAACTCAGGTCCTCCTGACTCCAGGGCTGGTGGTTCTATTCACTGCACCACCTAGCCACCCCATGTGTATCCATTCTTTACTATGTATTCTATATATTTTAAATGAAGGTGGGGGTGGGCATGATTGGAGAGGCACACCCTCTGCTTATCCCAACTTATCTTTCCACACTGCCCAGCATTCACCTTTCTTCCTCCTAACTCAATTCAGGTTGTTTCTCCTTCTTCCCTTCTCCTTTCTGTTTACCCAAATCCTATCTCTCCTTTAAGGCCCAGCTTCAGTCCTGCACAACTATCCATAAAGTCTTTTCTAACCTCTCCAACACCCACTGAGACCCCTTACTTCAACAAACTTCTTTTAATTTAGACATTTTTCTCCGTGACCCTTTTTGAGGTTTTCTTGGCAAAGATACTGGAATGGGTGTGCCTTTTTCTTTTCCAACCCATTTTACGGATGAGGAAACTGAGGCAAACAGGGTTAAGTGACTTGGCCGGGGTCACACGTCTAGTAAGTGTCTGAGGCCAGATTTGAATGCAGGAAGAGTATTTGATTCCATGCCAGATGCTCTGTGCACTGTGGCGCCACCTAGCTGCCAACAAACTTCTACTGACTGCTAATAAGTGTTGGCTGGCGTTAAACACTTAGTTTGTGTGGTATGATGTGGTCTTATGTAACTCAATATTGTTTTATATTTCATGTGTCTTGTCTGCCCAATTAGACAGTAGGCTCCTCAAGGGAAGGAACCAAACACATCTTAGTCTGCTTTTGTTCTCCCACAGCACTTAGCAAAGTAGTCAGTCTATTAGTCAGTCAATAAACATTTATCTAGTGCTGGGGGCACAGTGTTCGAGATGTAAGACTAGTCCTGCCCTCAAGGAGCACACAATCTAATTGTGCAGACAGTCGGCAAACGAGCCAAATACAGGAGGATCCATTGAGGCTCTAGAATTCTGAGGGACTGGGAAAGGCTTCTTGTAGAAGGTGGGACCTTATCTGGGACTTGAAAGAAAGCAGGAAAGTCAGAGGGAAAAAGCATTTATTAAGTGCTTACTGTGTACCGGCCACACAAATATACACAAAAATGAAAGTCTCTGCCCCCAAGGAATGTTTCAGATTGAGAAGGCTGGCAAAGGTGGTTAAATGTTTCAGGGCAAGGAAGACAAAGGTGTCGAAGGAAGTTCCAGGATGAGAGAGTGGTGTGGAAGTCTGAGAGTCAGGAATAAAGACCTAGGGGGAAATTATTTGTTATACTTTATATATAATATATACTTTACATATAATATCATTATTATAATATAATATATTACATATAATAACAAAATATTTTTGATTGATTGATTTACTAAGAAGCAGCTTAGAGAAATAGATGAAGTTGTGGACTTGGAGTCAATCAGAGCTGAGATCCAATTCCTCCTCAGACACTTGATAGCTGTATGACTCTGGGCACAGTCACTTAGCTTCTCTGGGTCTCAATTTTCTCCTCTGTACAATGGGTATAGCAGTAGTCCCTACC
This sequence comes from Petaurus breviceps papuanus, assembly GCF_028583685.1. Lineage (NCBI taxonomy): Eukaryota > Metazoa > Chordata > Mammalia > Diprotodontia > Petauridae > Petaurus > Petaurus breviceps. The sequence continues at coordinate 15,129,389 of NW_027187376.1, read as the reverse complement.
TCATAGGATTGTTATGAGGATCAAATGAGAGAAACAAAAAAACAAAGAAAAAAATAAATATCACTCTGTAGCTCTTTGCTCCCTTTGCCCCCTTCTAGGCTATAAGATCCACGCTTATAAAAACTTTATATATCCCCTAGATCTTAGCACAGTACTTTGCGTATTTTGTTGTCGGTTAGTTGTCTGATTCTTTGTGACCCCATATAGGATTTTCTTGGCAAAGATACTGGAGTGGTTGGCCATTTCCTTCTCCAGAGGTTAAGTGACTTGTCTAGGGTCACACAGCTAGTGAGCATCTGAGACTGGATTTGAACTCAGGTTTTCCTGACTCCAGGCCCAGCACTCTATCCACTCATTGAGCCACCCAGCTACCTCTCTTTGCACATAGACGCTTAATATATGATGAATGAATAAATCATAGGCTTATGTCCTATACTCACATGTATCCCAGTCATGAAGACTAAGGCTGGGCCAGAAGTCATCTGTTCTTGGGATTCTCTTGACTTCCTTCCACCCATGCTGGGGGCCCTCATTGAATATAACTATTGAATATAACAGCCCTGCCACTTCTCAGCTTTGTGACCTCCTGCAAATCACTTGGCCACCCTGCGCCTCCATTTCCCCATTTGTCAAATGAGGTTGGAGAGCTAAGTGATATCTAAGAACTCCTTTGCTTCTGATTTTTTAATGATTCCATGACTTCTTTGTCATCAGACACCAGAAACTTCCTGGCTGTCATACACATATATATCTTTAGCCCAGGGATAGGGAATCTGTGGCCTTGAGGTCACATGTGGCTCTCTAGGGCCTCAAGTGTGACCCTCTGACTGAATCCAAACCTCAAAGAACAAATCCCCTTAATAAAAGGATTTGTTCTGCAAAACTTGGACTCAGTCAAAAGGCTGCACCCAAGGACCTAGAAGGCCACAGGTCTCATACTCCTTCTGACCAGTGGCAAGCTGATTCTTGGGGAATCCAAGATGATAGTCCTCACTGTATCCCAGGAGGCTCAGTGTGAGGTCAACCTAAGCTCTGGAGGGAGATTTGATTTGATTATAAATGTTATTATTATTGTCAGTTGTACTATCAAAATGGTCTGATTCCCACAAGGAATCAATAAGCAGTAATTCTTGTTTATAATTCAGCAACCTATCTATCTATCTATCTATCTGTCTATCTGTCTGTCTGTCTGTCTGTCTGTCTGTCTATCTATCTATTCCTATGGGAATGAAGCCCAGCAGGTAAACAGTGCCTAGATATGGTAAGGGCTTGGAACAAAAGCCAGTTCTAGCTAGTTCCTGGTTCTGGGCTTACCAGTCCTGACCTAAAGAACTCCACCCAATACATGAGGGGATAAAAACCAAAACAGGAAATCTCACAAATTGTTCCCCCTCTCCAACCAAGGTTAGAAGGCAGGAGGGATCACAGTTATTTATAGCAGCTTATTTGCAAACATGCTGTGTTGTAATAGTGACTGTCCATATGCAAGCTTCACTGCGGATTGCCCTCTAAACAATGCATTTTATCTTTTGATTGGGAAAACCACTTGGGAATTTCATAATACACAATCCTACTTGTTCTCACTCTCATCCCTGGCACCTCCTCTGAATCTGGAGTTTCCCTAAGGGCCAGCATCTCACCCGATGTAATTCGATGTAATTCTCCCATCCAGTTACATAGGACAAGGTTCTGTCTCAAGAAATTCTGTCTCAAGAACTCTAAGTGTGGAGGGAATAAGAAACAAAGGGAAATACACTGAGTGAAGAAAATAGAAGAAAAAAAGGGGGAGTGATTGGTCTTCATGAAGATTATACAAAATAAAAGATGGATAAGGCAAAAAATATATATAGATCTACAATTGGAAGGAACCTCAAAGGTCATTTAGATTAACTTGCGTCTTCCCCCAGTCCTTTCTTTCTGATGCTTTTTAAATTTTATTTTATTTTTTGTGTTAGAGATCCTGGAACCCTCGGGCTAGAGAAATTCAAGAGAATGTCCCCCTGGATTTAGTTAAGGAACACATTCGAGCCTTCTGAGAAAAAATAATATGCTAACTTTGTTTAGAGAAATAGATTCCACAACTTCCTTTGGTAATAAGGTCATGGGACTGTGGATTTGGAGCTAGATGGCATCTTAGCAGTCATCTAATATAAGACCCTCATTTTACAGATGAGGAAACTGAGGCTCTGCGAAATGAAAATATTGCTCAAGGTCACTTATACTACCTTGTCCAGTAGTAAGGAGCAGAACCAGAATTTGAACCCAGATTTTCTTGACTTCCAGTTCAGTTTTCTTTCCACTGTACTGGGTGTATTGGGTGCTGTGGATGTCAATATCTCACAGTCCAGCTCCTTTGATTGAATACAGGTCTAGCTTAAGTTTTTTTGCTCAAAATTTGTATTTTTACTCTTAAGAGGAAAGCCCTGGAAAAGTATGTCATGCTCAGGTGTTTTCTGCACCTCCTGAAACTATCCTGGAAGAAGACATAGTCATGAATGACAAATCAGGCACCAGTTTGGGTGATGCCAGGCACAGTGCCTAACCCATCGTAGGTGCATAATAAATTCAAATTACTGGATTGATTGTTGATACAGGGAGAGGGAAGAGGCTGGGAGAAAGCAAGAGAGAAGAAGTCTGAATTTTTTTTTATTTAGCATTGAAGCTGCTGGGTATCTCCCTACTGCATTATTTTTCATAAGTCCTAACGTCCTGGATAGGGGGTTGCCAACTACCTGGTATTTAAATAACCTTGGCCTTTATTTTATCTTAGAGCTGGTTGCTTTTAACTGAGGTACAGTAACTATGACTGATTTATTTAAATTTTAATTTGGGTAACTCTCATCATGAAGCTTGTGGTCTGTGCTCCTAAATATGCAATTAATAATAATGAGGAACCCTTCTGATAATGTATCATAGAGAGGAAGTTGGATCCTCAAACCAGGGGCCCATTCAGGCAGACAGATCATTATCATATTATGGTAAAAAAAAAAAAAAAAGCTTGGAACTCCTGAAGATGGTCAAAGAGGTAATTTAAGAGGCCCAGGAGAGGCATAATTTGCTTTGGGTACTTTCTCAAGCTTTTGTGCATGGCTTGTTGGCAAAAGGTCTCCTAACTTTTTGTGTCCTTTGTCCCCACAGGTGACACATGTCTTTGTCCCACTTCCCCATCATTGATGGCAGCCAGGTGTTTTGTCTGTTGCCCCAGTACTTAAGTATTTGGGGGCCTGTCCAGTCCTTTTGTAAACCTTTTGATTTCTTTCTCTTCTTTCCATTTCTTCCTCCCTGCCTGTCAGAATCACCTCCGGATTCCAGCAGGGCAGTCAAGTAAAGAGATGGCTTTCTATACCTTAAATAAGGCAGCTAGGACTTTTTTGTGAGGTCTAGGTCTCAATTAGTAGCAAGAAACCACCTCTTCTTAACCTTCAACCAGCTTCTCTCCACCCCCTCCACCCTAATGCACCTATTTCCCACTCCCCTCAACCCCCCTCTGTCTCCCCTTCAAATTCCTTGCCATCCTCCCTACCACCTTCTGACTATGTCTGGAATCGGAGGATGTGAGGGCAAGTAATAGAGTGTCAGTGGAAGTAATTGATTCCTCACACAGAGAGAATTCTCTCGCCTTTACTGTCAATGGAGCTGAACCAGAGCTTGGGAGGGTGAGCGAGACTTGTAAACAGTCCATGGCTGAGCTGTCAGGGCCAAGCTAGACACACCAGAGAGTGAGTGAGTGAGTGGGAAAACAGCGGAACAAATAATTGTTTTAGTGCAAAGGAGTAAATAATATTTCAGCCCAAGAATGGGCATTTTGAAAGAGCAGGGTATCAGGAGCTAGAAATCAGAAAGGGTAGAAATAATAGGTTTTAACCAAAGAGAATTTTTTTTCCCATCTCAAAGTGGGCGGTTTATCTCCTCGTCACTGCCCATTATCATCATTATTATCATTAAAATAATTATTGTTATAATTATTTACTGATGATACCTCTGGTTTAATGGAGTACCCATCATCCAAAGGGTTCAAAGCACTTTATCTCCTCCCATCATGCCTTGAGGAGGGCAGAATGCAGGGAATCATTACTCTTTGTTTTATAGTCTGGGAACCTGTGGTATCAAGAGAGAAAAACCGTGGCTAAAGTCAGAGAACAAGTTGGAGGCTTGCAGGATGCATATTTTTCATCTGATTCTCTTTTTATTAGTCTTGGGTACCTCCAGCCCCTCAGCTTCTACACCTCCCTAGTCTCTCTTTCTGGCCCCTTGTTGTCTCAGCTCTGATTCCAGCTGGCTCTTCCTGGCCCACTCTGAGGGACCCAGTGACTAAGGAGTGTTTGCATTTTCCATTTCCCAGAAGGACAGGCTACTAAAACACAAAAGGGTTTCATGATATCAAAACTTTTCCTTCTTTCCTTGAGCGCCATGTTTCAAAACAGCTGCTGTGACAAGTACGGAAGGAAATGTCCTTTTGATGGCTGTATTGCAGCTTCCTATTGAGGGGAAGGCCACTTTATGCTACGTGTTTGGACTTTGGTTGGGAGGCTTTTCCACGACTGTGTAGAAGCCTATGCCCCAGCTTCATCTTTCCATAATAGCCTCCAAGTGGACCCATCAAACACTCAAGCATTTTTTGCTATTTGCAAACCTTCCAGTTCCCCCCCAACTCATTCTAGCTAGAAAGGTGGAGTCCTCTCTGCTAGGAGAAGATCAGAACTCTAACCCAGCTTTGAATGTGTCCGGTCGCCTTTAAACTCAGCAGGAACAAGGTATTCATAATTCACCTTCCAGAAGAAGAGCCAGGATATGAATGGGATGAAAGTCAAGCGATTGCTGAGTGAGGGAAGCCATTTCAGCTGACTAACCACCGGGCGCCTACTCTTCTGTTCAGAGAACTCATGTGTGCTCATCATTTTCCTGCTGCCATAGTTTTTACTTGGTGATCAGTTAATCCCAGGAGTCAGCGAAAACTCCAGGTCCTGTAACCTGAAGCCACATGTGAAATGAATTGAAGAGTAGGGCCAGTCCCACCTGCCATATATTGCTAAAATGCTCCTCCTGCCTCTTTAGCCTTCTGCATGGAACATTTTCAAATGGCCTTTGCCTTTTCTAGACTCTGTTGTAGAGACTGGACGCCAGAAAATGGAGGGGGGCGGGGTATGTGTGCAGAAAATAACTAAAAGAATAAAGCTTTTACAAAGGAAAAGAAAAAATAAAACACAAAACCTCTCAGATGCAGTAATTCCCTCATCCCAGAGCACCTCTGCTCTCAGCAGGGATCCCATTTTCTGGACAGATGGAGAGGTTATGACTTGCTTTCACAATTTGATCCTCTGGGAGTAGTAAATGACTGTCTGAGAAGCAAACTGCTCACCCGGGTGAAGGGAATGAACTCTTCCCTCACCACAGGGTACAGGGGAGGGCACTGGAAGAGGGGATTTGGTAAATTACCCCAATTCCTTTCTTTGGCTTACCTTGGAATCAGGCCCCCATGCACTGCCATTCAAACAGTCCTTTCATATATTCACCTAGGTAGTCCTAGGCCATTATATTTCTCTTCTACACAACTCTCAGAGGTAGCTAGTCATTACCATTATTCCCATTTTACAGATGAGGAAATCGAGGCTCGAATTAGTTATCCATGTTGGCTCATTCAGTCAGCCAACGCAGAACCCAAATGACCAGTCAGTCCTGGCGGTTTCCTGATCCCTGGTGGCACGCCCCTCACACATACAGTGAGAAACAGGCCTGAAGGAAATGCCTGGAAATTCCAAGCTGCTCTTCCTTTTGTGGCTTCATTCCCAAACACTAGGGAAGGGGCCCTGTGAGTTAAAGAGAGAGGGTGAAGATTTTATAGAGTTGGTCGTAGAGACAGAAATAGAACTAAACAGCCATGCATAAGCCCCGAATAAACAGCCTGCCGAAAAGTATTAAACAGCACATTAGCACATCTTGTTTTCTTATGTAACGAATGATTTTCCAGACATGTCCCATCTGAGCAAGATTCTCATCAGTACTTCTCCTCCCAGGAGCAGGGGGCTAGCCACATTGCCACAGGAATGTGACTCACTAGTATGGGAGAAGCATTCAGCCAGGGAGTGTGTGTGTGTGTGTGTGTGTGTGTGTGTGTGTGTGTGTCTGGGGGTGGTGGCGTCAGAGCTCTGCCGAGTGGGCTTCAGCCGCCCAAGTTCATCTGCACTCAAACTTGTCAGACGTACTGTCTGAAAAGAAAAGTCTCCTTCCTTATATAAAGCAGCATTCTTGGCAGTTGGTTGTATAAGGAACAATGAGCAATGAAAGGTTCTCCCCTATTGTGGGTCTTCTGTGCAAAAACAACCAACTGTTATAAATAGATGGTATTTGTAGTTTCCATTTTCTTGCCTCCAAGGTTTAGGGGGATAAAGTCCTTCAGTTTGTTTTGGGTTAGATTCTCTACGTGATTCCTTTGCTAAATGGCCAGATTTCACCACCACCCCCCAAGCCCTGGTGACCTTGACTGAGAGAGGATTGAGAATGATAGCTACAAATTTTAAAAATTTGTGGTGGGAAGCAATAAAGAGGGGGGAGAAAAAAATGCCAAATAACAGCTATTAAAAATCTACCCAACATAGGCAGAAGTTCATCCAGATAAACTTAACATATGTGTCAAACACACCTAGACCTCTAAAACATAGAATAGAAACAATTCATATCTAAACTTCTTAGAACCATAATGTGATGGTTGGAAGGGACCTATGAGGTCATCTGGTCCAGCCTCTTTATTTTATAGATAAGGAAATTGAGGTTCAGGGAAAAGGTCACATGGCAAAATTGGGCCTTTGGATCCATATCTCCTGACTCTTAATATCCAGTGTCTTTCTGCTGTTTCTTACTACACAGCATGAATATGTGAGACCTTAGTAGAATATTGGTTGAATATATGTATATAATACCTAAATGTCATATCTACATTTATCTTATTCAGTTGTTTTCAATTGAGTTTGACTCTTCGTGATTCCATTTGGGGTTTTCTTAGCAGAGATACTGGAACAGTTCATCATTTCCTTCTCCAGTTCATTTTAAAAATAAGGAAACTGAGGCAAATAGGGTAAAATGACTTGCCCAGGGTCACACAGCTAGTAAGTATCTGAGGCTAGATTTGAATTCAGGAAAATGAGTCTCCTAATTCTAGACCTGGTGCTTTATTCACTTCGACCCCAGCTGCCTACATTTATCTACTCCTTTATGATCTATAACTTTTTATTTGTTACCTTCAATTGATGTAGCTGTTTATCTCTCTATATACATCTATGTAGATATAGTATATATTTATTCCATATATAAGGAGCACTGCCTGATACATAGTAGGAACTTAATAAATGTTTATTGATATGTGTGTACAGGCAACTTAATGCATTTGAAAAGCTGCTGGATTTGGAATAAAAAAAAACTGGATTTGAATCCTGTGTGACATTGGGCAGATTACTTAACTTCTCTGAGACTTGATCTTCTGTAAAATGAGGGGGTTGGCTTAGGTGACCTTTAAAATCCCTTCCCTCTCTAAAGGAAGGTGTCAGGGGGATACAATGGAGAGAGCACTGGGCTTGGAGTCAGGAAGACCTGAGTTAAAATCCTGCCTCTGGTACTTACTAGCTATGACACCAAAAGTAAATCACCCTCTCTCAGCCTGCTTACTCATCTGTAAAATGGAGATATTTGTTGTGAGGATTAAACAAGATATTATATATGAAGCACTTTGCCAGTCAGTCACTAGTTAATCCACAAGCATTTATTAAGCACCTACTGTGTACCAGGAAGTGTGCTGAACTGTGGGCATGTTATAGAAAGACAGTCCCCCCCTGCCAAGGAGTATCCATTGTAATAGGTTAAGGTTAAGTCACGGGAGCCTGATGTAGAAGTCTGGATTGCAACCTGATAAGAAATGAAGAGATAGTTAGCCAGGGTACTTTCCAGGTTCTGGTAGTAATCTAATCAGAAGGAGGGGTGCCAGGGGCAGATGGTGCTTCTGGGTGGTGAATTCCCTGGCTGAAGTGATCTTCCAGGATGACGAAGTTTCTGGGAAATGATAGAGAAGTCCCTATAAATGCTATTGTTGCTTTTGTTGTTGGTTATATCTGTAATCCTACAATTTGTAGCCAGATGGCTATGCTGTAGGAGGGGAATCAAAAAACTCCGTGACATGCATGTGCTTATAAAAATATAGTCCTTAAATAGATGGACACTGTGTGCATGTATGTACATATATATGTATATTTATACATATCAATCTTTACAACTAAACATAGGGTCAGTATTGAGTGAAGTGAGAGTATTGAAGTCATGAGTTCTGAATCTACTAACTAAGTTACTCTTCCTACTTTGCCATGTTAATATAGGGGAACCTCCCCGCCCCCGCCCCCAGTCTTTGTCTACAGGATGACAAAACAGATGGCCAGAGAAGAGAACTATTCAGTTAGATTATGTGCATCATGGTCCATATATAGAAACCTCCTAATGTCCTATAAGCTTATTGGGGAGTGTTTCTCAAGTACTTTCTTATGACTCCTGCTTAGCTCAAAAAACCTTCTTCCAAACTCAGTTGAGACTTGGATTAGGACCTAAGTAGTTCTCTGAACGTTGGCAGAGCCCATCTGGGCCATTCGCCATAAGGTACCGCCATAAGCAATAAGCTTAAATTAGGCAGGTTTCTGTATAAGTCCTTCAAAATCCATCCTGAAGCATTTTGAATTTTTTCATTCAATGACTTGGAAGTCGACTGAATTGACCATTTATTTCAGCATCATGTATATCATTTCGTTATGTTCTTAGCAATCTTGCCTTCTGAGAAATGGAAAAGCTAGCCCTCATTTTTTTGCCACCTACCTTCCTCACAGTTTTTTTTTTTTTTTTTTAAGGATTAAATGAGACAGTGTTTGTTTAAAAAAAAAAGTCTTTGAGCTCCTTGGAAGAAAGGCACTCCAGGAGGTGATATATTCCCTGGCCTGGGTAATCTACCCATGAAATATGGCACTTTGAAAGTGTGAGAAACATCTCAAATCACTCTGACAGCATTTTAATTATAGTTGATTTGTTTGCTGCTAATAGTGAAAATGCTGTCAAAGTGATTTGAGATGTGTTTTTTCCACTCATAATGTTATATTTCATGTTTTTTGGAGTCATTGAAGCAGCATTTTGATTTCAAGAAACACACGGGATGGCTCAGTGACTATAAGGAGATAACAGTCTGTGGGAAGTAGTCGTGGGTTCTTCAGAGAACAAAAGCCCTTATCAAAAAATAGGTGATTGTTAACATAGTACACTCATGTGAAACAGGGCTTAAAGTATGCATTTAGAACCTAAGTCATGGAAAAGGGAAGCAGGGTGCTTAGCTGCCTAGCTGGATCTATGGGATTTGGGTATAGCTGCCATCATTGATATGTGTTTGCAACTTTCAGTACATGGAACAATCATGGTACTTTGGCAGCAATCACCTATGACATCAGTAGGATACTTAGGTTATAGGGTATCCAAGTACCACTGTATTCCATTAATGAGAAATGGGATCTATAGAATCCAGGGAAGAAGGGTTACCTTGGCATAAGTTAGGAAAATCTTCCTGTCCTGTAAGAAATTTTATCTGCTGTGTCCTTTATTTGGCTTCTAATTTTTGCTATATTGATTGATCTTTCCTTCGGTGTCCTATTAAGAAAGTTTCTGGGGAGGTTGCCCTTCTGGTAATCAGAAAGTTTCCTTGGTAGCTAGGTGGCCCAGAGCATAGCATGTTGGACCTGGAATCAGGAAGACCAGAGTTCAAATACTGACTTAGATGTTTACTGGCAGTGTGATCCTGGGCTAGTTATTTCACCTCTCTCCACATCAATTTCTTCATCTATAAGATAGCATAATGGGCAGGTATGTAGGCTGGTGGATAAAGTGCTGAAATTGAAATCAGGAAGATCTGAGTTCAAATCCAGTCTTAGAAACTGCCTAGTTGTATGACCTGGGGCAAGTCACTTAACCTCTGTTTACTACTGGAGAAGGAATTGGCAAGCTGCTCTAAGGTTTTTGCCAAGAAAACCCCATGGACAGATGTCTGCAGGGTCACAAAGAGACGGATATGACTAAAATGACTGAACAACGACAACAAGATACCATAATAGTAACTCCTACCTCCCAGGGTTATTGTGAAGAACAAATGAGATCCTGTAAGTAAAGCTCTCCGTAAACCTTACAGTGCTGAGTAAATACTAAATATTATTTAGAAGCTTGGATGAAATTTTTGCTTCCCCTTTCTCTCCTTGACATGCATCAACCCCAAGGATAGCACTTTCTATGTAGCTGGTTAAAACAGGACCATCTCCAGTCATCCTGATCCAGATGGCTCCAGAGGAGAGAGTGACTCTGGTGACTTTGCACATTCCTCCCTCACTTAAATTTACTTCACCTCCCTGATGCCATGGTCCTCTTCAAAAACAAAGCACAGACAACAGCTAAAACAGTGCTCAGTTTGAGATTAGGGTATAGGAATGGTCTAGATCATACGTGGTTCCAATGACCTTCCCAGTCTCCCACATCCTGACACCCATCATCAACAGCCCTTTTCTCTTAAATTGATTTGAGCCAGTTGTATTCTAGGATCCACACTGTGAAATTAGGGAGAGTAGTCTAGATTTTGAACTTCTAAAGAAAAAGGTGGAAATGTTCACCAGGCCAGAGGCTTAGCTTGTAGTCATCAGAACCTATGAACAGAAGAATAATAGAACACTTGAGAGAATGGTCCTAGGTGAATGAGGACCAGAAACAGAGACATTCACACTCACCCTCTCTCATGCTTTAAGCCTGAAGTTCAAAAGTGGTGCTCTAGCTTTGCAAGGAATTTTTTCATTTTGAGAGAGATTATATGCCTAATGCAAGACAAACAGAGCAGTTAACATGTGTCTGTTAGTTGGTTCATGCTTCAGTCCTTGAGACCAATCATGTATTTTTAGAGGAATCCCCTTGACTCTGCTCCTCCACCAGGAAAGAACCCCCTGAAGAGCCACACAGGAAGATGGCAGTACCCAGATTCCCTAATAGCCCTTGTCAGACATAGAGCTATATTTGTTCAGAAACCACAGACTTTCTAAGCACTACTGCACTCTTCACAAATTCACTTGATAATGTTGAAATATCTAAGAAGATTTGTTCCGTTTGTAGAAAATCCTTCAATAATAACACATGTTTCCCAGAATGAGTCGGTTGTGGCAGGAGGCAAATGAAACATTCTCTATGTGTCATTTGGACTGTGAATTTTTATTTTTTAAAAAAAGTGGGGTTAGGATGTTGTGTGGTTAAGTAGGTCTTGACAACCATGCTGAACTGGGCAGGATGGCTACCTTGCAGCTGTATCATTGTTAGGGGAAGAGTATGCAACAGGAAAAACTCAGCAACTGGGCATTATGCTCTAGATAGAACTCACATTTCTTAGCAGTTTCAGATCAGCAAAATGCTTTACTCAAAAATAGTCTTGTGAGGTAGGTATTACAACTATCCGCCCCCATTTTACAGATGAGGATCTTGCAGTTAAGGGAATTGCTTGTGCTTAAAGGGATTGTAAACAGCAGAGATGTGACTTGAGCCCAGGTCTTTCTGACTCCACCTCTGGTGCCCATTCAAACGTACTATATTGTTTGTAAAGTGGAATTCATGTATGACAACCCAGCTTTGGACAAAAGATCATAGAAACATGGAGCTAAGGCAAGAAAGTACCTCAGAGACGGTTTTGACCAACCTTTTCATTCTGCAGATAGATTATGAGACAGATTCCCTGTAGGGAGCCATTGAAGTATCAGACTCTCCTAGGACATTGAGAGTATGATTTGATTTACAAAAAATTTGATTTGTGTGTAACTTTATCAAGGTTACCTTAATATTTAAAATTTGTTTTTCTCAGCATCCAACATGGTACCTTTTACACAATAGGCTTTTAATAAATGTTTGTCAATTAAAATGAAGATGAAAAGAAGGGAAGGGCACAAGCATTTATATAAGCATCTCCATGTGCCAGATACCATGCTAAGCAAAGCTTTCCAAAAATATCTCATTTGGTCTTCACTGGGAGGTAGGTGCTATTGGTATTCTCATTTTACAGTTGAAGAAACTGAGGCAAACAGAAGTTAAATGACTTTCCCAGGGTAACAGAGCTAATGTCTGGGGCTGTATTTAAACTCAGGCCTTCCTTACTTCAAACCCAGGGCTTTATCTGTTGTGCCACGCAATGGCACAACAAAAGCTTCTTTCTGGCTTTCTTTCTGTTCTCGTCTGTGCAGTTAAAAAAAAAGATGCCTCAGTGACCCTCTTTTCACTTCACTTTTTTCTTGATACCTTTTCCCTAACCCAACTGTCTCTTCCACTCCTATTCCCATCACAACTAGGAAAAGAAAGAGAAAAACAAAACCCTTGTTACAAGTATGTGTAGTCAGGGAAAACAGATTTTCACACTGGCTGTGTCCAAAAATGTGTATCTTATTTTCCACCCTGAGTCTATGACCTCTCTGTAAAGAGGTGGGTAGATGGCTTCAGCATTAGCCCTCTGGCATTGTAATTGATCATTGGATTGATCACAACTTGGGAGGGTGGTTCTTAACTTGGTGTCCACAGACAGATTTTAAAGAATCTATAAACTGTGAAAAGAGAAAAAAAATTTCTTCTTAATTTTCACCAGCCTCTGTTATTTGACATTTTCTTCAATTATAAATGTAAGCAACCAACATGCTTCTCAGAAGGGGTCCATAGGCTTCACCAGACTACCAGTGGGGTCCTTGGAACAAAAGCCGGTTGAGAACTCTTCACTTAGAAGTAGATTATTTTCATTTTCAAGGTCATAGAAATAGATCCTTTCATCAGGAGAAATGAGTGATTTTTCTCAGCTCCTTCTCACCCCATCTTCATTCCATCCCCCATTTCTGTGTAACCTTGAGAAAACCATGTTACTTTTTTGTGGTTTGGGTGACTGCTAAGTAAAGTGGATCTCAAACTTGCCCCTTGCCCACTTAAGCTGGCAGCTGTGAGGAGGAAGGAATGTGGGCAGATGTTAGAGGCCCTTGTGTACCACTATTAGACCATCAGGCATCAATTCACAGGGAAAGCTTATGATCAGAAAGGCTTATCCCATTGTGAGACTAATTGGTAGGGGCTTTCCTTACTGGGCCTGAGAAAACTTGGAGGGTTTTTTTGAGAAAAGTACCTTGTCAACTTTCACTTTCCATCTGGGTCCACTCCAGTGTCCTTTGTTTCAAAAGTCAAGAAAGAATCATAGCTGACTCAGTTCAGCTTCCATGTGAAAATCATGAGCTTGAGCTGATTACTCCCGCAGCCCCACAACCCATCTTCCTCTTCTGTCCTCTGTGTACCACCCTAACCTAGCCTCAGGGTTTGTTGGGTTCTTGTCAGGAGGCCAGTCCTCTGCATCGTTGAGCAGGAGCTGAGTCTGGCCCTCTTCTCTTTGTTTCATCTGCCCAGGTCGTTGGATTTGCCTGAGTTGGAGCCTAGTGAGTGAGTGATAAGGTGTGGCTTGGGGGGGGGGAACCCACTGGGAGGAGATAGGAGACCATTTTGCCTTGAACAAGCTACTTATCCAAGATGACTCTGTGTGACAGAAAGTCCAGGGAAGGCAGCATCCAATGGACGATTACATTTCCAACTCTGCTTCATGCTCTGGAGGAAGAAATTTGTTGTGTATTATTTTAACAGGTTGATGCAAAAGTAAATAAACAGGGAGAAGGAGGCAGAGAGAGAAGGATAGTTTTCAGTAAATAATGTCACAGTGGCCAGCAATTTAAAGGGAGTGGTTGGTTAGAAACTGAGGTTTTTCCACTGAGAAGCTGGGTCAGGAGTAGTAAGTGGGATCTGAGAAGAGGAAGTGAGAGGACGTAAATAGCAAACTGTAGGTTTCCAGAGCCCACAGCATCCCTCAGTTCTCAGCTCTCCAGTAGACCTGGATGTGTTTGGGGTCTTTAAGGGGCCATATCCCCAAACCAATGTAGACCCCTCTCTTTAAGGTTGGCAAGGCTTTAGGAAATGCCCTAAAGCTGACGTGTAGTCTTGAGAAGACTAATAGATGCACAGTTATAGCAAGAAGAGACTGGGTCCCCAGGGATTCATCCTGGGCTCTTGGAGAAAGGGTTTTGTTGTCTTATGGAAGAGTTGGATTATGATGCTGATTCCTTTATTTTTAATGTTCTTGGCTTGCTGGCACTGATCATGGTGTAATGCCTTGAATTCTGCCTTGTCATCTCAGGGAGGGAGGGGGCTAATTGCTATAGGTGTAGTAACATGTCTTTAAAAGAAGATGAAGATGAGGACTGGACAGAAAGAAAGCTGGGAAGAACGGACGCCTGCTGGGAAGGGAGGAGGTGGACATTTTCTCGGGAAGTGTTTGAAATGTGGTACCATTACATCATGTTGAGGACTCAGGAGCTGAAGATCTGAGAACTGTTCTCACCATGTCACTTGATCATTTTGTAACCTAAGTAGCTCATTTCATTGGTATCAATTTTCCCATCTGAAAAATGGATGCAATAGCATGCATTCCTTACTGACCTTGGTCTAGAATGGAAAAATTAACTGTGGAATAATAATAGGGGATAGGGCCTGGTATGGGGGACTCTCATATGAGGAAGCTTCTTCTGGCAATACAAAACACTTTCTCTAAAACTTGTAATCTTAGAGATAGTCACCTAACTTAGAAAAAGTTAAGAGATATCCCTAGGTCACACAGCTAGTCCGTGACAGAGGCAGGACCTGAACCCAGATCTTCCTAGCTTTGAAGTCAAATCTATCCACTATGTCACACACTCTCAAAAGAATAACAGCTGGGGCGGCGAGATAGCTCAGTGAGTAAGAGCTCCGGCCCCAGAGTCAGGAGGACCCGGGATCGGTTCCGGCCTCAGATACTTGGCACCCACACGAGAAAACTGGCTGTGTAACCTTGGGCAAGTTACTTAACCCCAATTGCTTTAAAAAAAAATTTATAATTTTTATATGGTGTTCTAAGTTTTGCAAAATACGTTACATACAGGGGTGGCTAGGTGGTGCAGTGAATAGAGCACCAGCCCTGGAGTCAAGAGGACCTGAGTTCAAATCTGGCCTCAGACACTTGACACACACTAGCTGTGTGACTTGGGCAAGTCACAACTCCAATTGCCCTCCAAAAAGCAATAAAATAAAATAAAATACATTACATACATTATCTCATTTAATCCTCACAATAACCCTATGAGATGGGTGCCATTATTATCCCATTTTACAGATAATAATAAATAATAACAGTTCTATTTATAGAGTGCTTACTAGTGCCAGGCACTGTGCCAAGTATTTTACCATTATCATCACACTTGATCTTCATAGCAGTTCTGGGAGGTAGTTGCTATTATTAGCTCCATTTTATAGGTGAGGAAACAGAAACTGAGGTGGAGTTTGAGCTCAGGTCTTCCTGACTCTAGGCTCAGCACTCTATGCACTGTTTCAAACTATCTTTCAGGCAGGAGATCCTTAGCTACAAAGAGCTGCATGAGGGCAAAGTATTCTTCTTTTGATGATTTTTTCCTTCTTCTTGTGTGTCCCCTTATATTATCATCAACCAGGTACGACTTCATTGAGATTCGGGATGGGGACAGTGAATCTGCAGACCTCCTAGGAAAGCACTGTGGGAACATTGCCCCTCCCACCATCATCTCCTCGGGGTCAGTGCTCTACATCAAGTTCACATCTGATTACGCACGGCAGGGCGCTGGCTTCTCCCTACGCTATGAGATCTTCAAGACAGGTCAGTGATGTCCCAGGAGGAGATGCATCCCTATCACACACCATAGTGCCTCTGAGCAGGGAAGGGAGGAGTTTGGCAGATATGGAAGAGCTGGGGAGAGAAGAGGGTGCAAGCCTGAAAAGGAAGATGGGAACCCAGGGTGGGGGGGATGATATTTCCTCATGTCATCTGCCAAGGGAAGAGAATCTAAGTCATGAGGGTGGGAGTATTTTATTTTTAATAAAGGTGATAGAAGAGAGCATTGAGAATAAAACATGTTTCTTCTGGCAACCTATTCAAGAAAAGTGATGAACAAAATGCAATTTTTAAAAAAGATCCTGCCAACCTACATAAATATCATTCATCCTTCAAAATTTATATTGGGGTCCATTTCCATTTGTCACCTCCAAGGCAATGGAGTGAAATGGAAAGGAGTCAGAATGCCTGGGTTCCAGTCCTGACTGCCAGTCTGTGTGTTCTTGGGGAAATCATTTCCCATCTGTGGGCCTCAGTTTCCTCATCTGAAAAAATGAAAGGCTTATGACTAGATGACGTCTGAAGCCTCTTCCAGCTCTCAGTCTATGGCCCTTGCTGAGAGAGCACCGACCTCTGTCCACAGCAGCCCTGCTCACTCTACCTCCTCCCATTCCCAAGTACTTCTAGATTGCTGTGAAAACCAATCAGAAAGGTGTAGGAAGGAGAGGCAGACAGGATTATATTTCTTAGCATTTGGCACATAAGTCTCCCTTTGGTCCATATTGGTTTCTTTTTAGACCCCAACAGTCTGGGCTGATACTTGATTTCATGACTGACGTAAGGAAGTTTTCCTTTTCCTTCCTGGCAAAAGAAGTTCTCTTCATTGATTTGGCTCCTGTGTTTAAGCATCCCGAGCAAAGGCCTTTTTCTGTGTGCCTCCTATGGCTCTCTAAGCCAAGGAGGAGGGAGACTTGTCCTTCCACAGCCTCTGCTCACACACTCATCCTGCTTCCAGTAGGCCAGTGGCATCCTCATATATCAGCGATGATGCATTTCACCTCCTTTGCAGTCTAGGGGTTTTGTGACTGGTGTAGTGCAGGCAAAGGAGAGGCTTTGTCACAAAGGGGAGAAAGCCAGGCGCTTTTGGAGTTCAATGCAAGGGGAACTATTCAGATATATTTTCTTTTTTGCCAAACAGTTCTTGAAAGGAAGTGGTAGCTGCTGAAAGCACTTTTTATGTCTTCTCTGTCTAAATATTTGTCAGATTTGTCTGCATGAGAACAAGAATTTACAACAAAATAAAGGGGGAAAGCTATGTGAATGAGCAGAAGCATAGACTTTCACAGGGTGTGAGTAAGGAGGCAAACTTGCTCCTGAAGAGGTCAATGGCCTGTGGTGGCGAGCCCCAGGTCTAACTGAGGGGAGACAAAAATGCAGTAGGGCCCAAAACACTTTATGGTTGAAGGCAGGCCTGGCTATAGCCTCTTGGAAATAACATAATCAGTATCATCCTGAGCCCTCCTTAATTTTAAAAAGCAAGCTGGGATCAACAGAAATAGGCTAGTCACTAGGCTGGATGCAGTACTCACCAGCACTCAAAAATTGCATTGGGAAAAGTTTGTGTTGGAAACAGACAACACAGGAGCTAAAAGGTGGAATGAGGTGAGGTGGTTGCAGTTAAGGTGGATGGGAGATCATTTTCTTTTCTTTTCCAAGTTAAACAAATGGTTATTGATAGCTTCTGTTTTTATATCACCTTTAGCTCTCAATCCATTGAACCATCTCTTATGACAAGGAATAGATAAAGTAAAACACCAAGTTATATAAGCATACATTTATTAATTACCTACTATGTTACATACTTGGGATACAAAGGAAGGCAAACGACAGTCCTGGTTGTCAAGGCACTCAGTCTAATTGAGAACATCAATTAAGCAAAACCAATCAACTTAGCCATTGATCTGACAGAATATTCACTCTTCCAGTCAGAGCTCCTTGGCTCTGCAAAGAAGGGAAAGAGGTACATTGTCTCAAGGGCCAACCTTATGGTCATTGTAATTACACAGTGTCTATTGGCTTCATTCTCTGCATTTACATTGTTACGGTAATTATGAGGTTCAGTGGATAGAGCACAGGGCCTGAAGTTAGGAAAAAGAACTGATTCAAATATAGCTCAGATGTTAACCAGTTGTGTGTCCTAGGCAAATCAGTTAACAGCTATCTGCCTCAGTTTCCAGACAATAATATTACCAATCTTACAGGGATGTTGTGAGGACCAAATGAGATAATATTGTAAAGTTCTTAGCACAGTGTCTGGCACATAGTTTTTTTTGTTTTGTTTGGAGGCAGTTAGGGTTAAGTGACTTGCCCAGGGTCATATAGCTAGTAAGTGTCTGAAGCCAGATTTGAACTCAGATTTTCCTGACTTCAGAGCCAGTGCTCTATCCACTGCAGTACCTAGTTGCCCCAGCATCTGGCACATAGTAGGCACTTTAATGTTTCCTTCCTTCCTAATTGTGTGAATCATTTTCCTGGTTCTGCCTACTTTATCAGACATTCATTAGTCTATATAAGTCTTCCCATGAGAAATAGATATTTTGAGGACTGGTTTTTCCAATTCTTAAGTTTAAGATATTATTCTTGCATTGGGTAATTGCAATTGGGTAAGAAGTCCTTTAAACCAAAATAAATTTGCACTAACATCAGTCTTAAACATAATTGAACACTATGCCTCCCTTTTCTGGTAGAGGAAAGGCAATTGTCAGGAAGTCAGACACAAGGCAGAGGGTATTGCAGGTTGAATGTCATTGTTTAAGGACCCATCAGAGCACAACTTCAAATTCAACAGCCCTTCTTTGGATGGCTAGGACACAATTGTGGAGACCTGAATTCAAATCCTGACTCAGACACTTACTAGCTGTGTCAGTCTGAGCAAGTCAAGTAAATTTTCTATACCTCAATTTTCCCATCTGTAAAATGGGAATAATAATCCAACCTGGCTCATAGAGTTACTGTGAGGATAAAATGAGATAACATATCAAAAAACTGCCCTTAATGTGGTATATTAATGCTAGATATAAAAATTTTTAAAAATAAATAAATACTAGTTATAGGTAGATTTTAGGTGGTGATATAACATTCAGCCCTGAGAACTGGGCCTCTGGTCATGCTCTCTGGTCATTGTCTCAAGGGCCAACCTTATGGTCATTATAATTACACAGTGTCTATCGGCTTCATTCTCTGCATTTACATTGTTACAGTAATTATGAGGTTCAGTGGATAGAGCACAGGGCCTGAAGTTAGGAAAAAGAACTGATGATCATGAGACAAAAAGGACAGGAAGTCACTTACTGGACCTTCCAGTCCCAAATGTGGGCACAGTAAGGCCATCGGGGGAACATCCCAGAACACCACATCCAGCTGTGTAGACACATGGCTCTGCTGGATACAAAATGAAGAAGAGTTGAAAATCTATTGAGATGCCAGGTCATGTGCCCACGTTTCCACTCTTGGTGTCTTGGGAAAAAAAAACACAGACACACACAAGGTTTACGTCATCAACCAAACATGAAAGAAATGCATGAATATACTGAAGAAATCCAAACAAACACAGTTCTGTTTGCTGGCTAGCATTCTTCAAAGAGAGCAAGAGGGGAAAACTGTAAACAGAGATATACAAATACCCATACCAGAGGGCTTTGGAGCCCAGCGACAGTATATTATACTATTAGAACACTGCTGAAGAAATATACCAAGAGAGATAAACTCACAACTTCAGTGCAGATGGGGAACATTGTGATGGGTCTGGGAGCTTCATGTCTGGCTCCAGCTGAAGTGGGCTAGAAGAGATCATATATCACTCAATCCATTTTTTTATTCTCCCTTTTAAAAAAATATTTATTTTATTTTTAATTTATGAAATAAACCAAGTATTTCCATAATATATCAGACTGGTTATCTGCATAGAAGGTTATGCTGAGGAAAATCTTGCAAATTTGAATATGAGATACCCCATCATGGATAGAAACAGAAGTAGAAATGTCAAGTATTATTTTTTTTAAATCACTGTTGGAAACTGAAAGATTTAGAGGTTTGTTCCTCTCCTGCTGTCTCTTAAACTTGAGTTCAAGGTCAAGATGCCTTTCTTGGGACCTAGTGATGGCTGAGCTTGGCATCTCAGCTGTCACCTGTAACTGGGGGAATCCTAGCATCCCTGAGTTGAGAAGCTGAGTTAACTGTAGTCTAGGTTAAGTTCTGCTTTCAACATATCTACTTTAGTCTGGAAGACTTTTCTAGAAAAGCTTCAGATACTTTTGGAAACCCTTGTTCAGGTTTTTCTGCCTTTGGGACTGCTGATCCAATTATACAGCAGCTAGGAAATCATGCTGGGCAAAAGCTGTTTAGAAAGAAAAAGCTCCCTGCTGTAGAAACCACTTAGTTTCCCTGGCAGATCTTTGCATGCAGTGTAGAGAAGGGTGTCTGGTCCATCTGAATGGATTGAGCTTTTTTTTAATGCGTCTGACCCCTTTGACATAACAGCTGAGGAAGAACCTAATTTTAGTCCTGAGAATGCTTATGTTTTTTCCTGGTATCTCTGATACCAGGAGAGAAGCCACATAGAATAGTGGATAGAGAGTTCCTTTCAGAGCTAAGAAAACCTGGTTCCAAGTTCTGATGATGACCCATACTAGCTGTGTGACCTTTGTCAAGTCACTTAACCTCTCAGTATTCTAAGCAACTCTAAAGACTGCAAAGAAGGTGCTGACCTACAGTTATAGGAGTATTCTTCCACATCTGGGAGGTCCCCATGCCAATGAAATCATAGGTTCCACCCCTATCACTGTGATACATGTTGAACATTCTGTGTGCCTGTCTTTCTGTTCTTCAGGCCAATTCCACAGCAATGGGCAGGTTTCAAGATGCCATCAAGAGTTAGGCACCCACTATTTAAAAGAAAAAGATCTGGTGGCTGTGGTTTTGTTGCTGTTATTGTTGAATGTATCCTGGTACCTACCTGGAGGAGAATCTCTTCTGAGCCAGGGGCAAGCTGGTGGATGTCACAGCCTTGGGGCAGAGATGCGCCTTTCCTTTGAGTACCCAAACATGTATAATTGGGCACAATCTTCTGGGAATCAAATGTATTTTAGAATCTTTCCTCTAGTCTTTTGTTTTGAAACAAAAGGAGCAAGCATGGGCAGGAGATGGGGGCTGTGGTTTGGAAGGGAGTGTGTTTGTAGTGGTGCTGAGGAGGAACAGGAAGGAGGGGGTGTTTTCAGGAACCTTCTTTGAAACTGTTGGTAATTTCAAGCGAAATTTCCCTCTTATGTGAAGCATCTGATGGGACCAGGGATTTCGCTTTAATTCCCTGCTCCCAAGGGAAATTCCAGTCCTCTTTAAAGAGAATTACAGTAAGGGTAGGCTCTGGGAGGGAAAGTCAATACTCCTCCCCTGGCTCTCAAAGCTGACCTGCAAGTTGAGAATGGAGGTTTAATTTTCTCCCTGCCACGCATGTGGCCCTGCCAGCCGGGCTACAAGGGGAGGCAGCTCAGCAGCAGCTAAATCCTAACCTTTTCAAAATTCCTCTCGGACCCCTTGAAGATCTGCCAGCTGGCTGTGCTCTGCTGGGCTGCCCTGGATCTCATCATGCTGGGCGACGCAGGCAGCCAACTGAGGAAGCTCTAGCAGAGGCCAGGATGACAGGAAACAAAGACAGGGCAGAGGATGGCTTAGCTCTGGCCTCACTGGTCTGGCTTCATGCTACAGCAGCCCAAGGGCCTATGCAGTTGGTGTGAATATTTAGGAATGATGGAATGAGTGCAGAACCTCTGAGCCACTGTGGTTAGAGATAGACCTCCAAAGACTTAAGAAAGGGGCGGCTAGGTGGTACAGTAAATAGAGCACTGGCCCTGGAGTCAGGAGGACCTGAGTTCAAATCCGGCCTCAGACACTTAACACGCACACACACACACACAAACTAGCCGTGTGACCTTGGGCAAGTCACTTAACCCCAACCACCCTACCTTACCCCCTCCAAAAAAAAAAAAAGCAAAGAATTAAGAAAAGGTTGTTTCCAAGATCTTTGTGAGTTCAGTGGCCCTGCCCTGCCAACTTGCTTCAGTGGACAGGGGAGAGAGTGAGAGGTATGTGTGTATGTGCATTTCCTTCTCGATTCTAAAGAAAAGAGTATTTCTTCCTTTCCAATCCGAAAGTCAGACATTCACTGCTTTCCAGAGAACCGTCATCAATAAAGATACTAGTGAACTGGCCTGCTAGGGAGCCTCGGATAAAGACATTGCCACAGGGTAAGATCAGGTTATTGACATCACATAGTTATATTTCTGTGCAATCCCCAGGGGACACTTCCTTGCCAGTAAACACCTGGTTTATTGAATATTTCTGTGTTTTTCCTCCATGCCTGGAGTGTGTATGATTCTCTTCATAAATCCAGCTTACCTTTTTATCTGAGCTGAATGCAATCAATTCTAATTGCTTACCATTTGCATTTGGTGTGTTGCTGGATAACTTGTGTTGGTGCTGGTGTGTTTGTGTGTCTGTGCGTGCGCGTATTGTTGTTGCAGCCACAGTGGGTTTAGGTTGGGAGGATTGGTGGCTCTGTTTGGTTGCAGCAGGAGACTTATATTTTTCTGGGATACAGGATAATTCCACCTAGAGGCATTAAGGGGTAAGGTAGCTGTTGCTGTCCAAGCCACACCAGTCCAGGAATGTGTGCTGCATGTAATGAGGAAACCTCCATCCTTTCTAGGAAGGCACCAGCACGGGAGCTTACCAGTCATCTCTATCACACAGAAATCAGAAGCTTTCCAAGCGATGTCTTTCTCCAGACAGTGGCGAAGCAGCCTTTAACATCGCCTATACCCCACTGTGATTCAGCAGCTAAAAACTCCAATTGTTAATTGTCTGATTACTACAGAGCAACTAGTTTTAATATGGTCATGACATGAATGGGGACCCAGGCTCCCCTTTGCCCCTCCCCTGAGGCACCTTGGATCTCAGTGGGGAGAGGGGGGCACTTAGTTGGCCACGGTACAATGGAGGCCAGTGTTGAGGTCAGCAATAAATAAGTGGTGACATTGTTTTCCCTGCTGGCAATCAGAAAGCCTTCCTTAAGGATTGAAATAACTTACATTTCTGGAGCAGGCAGCTGAGTGAAATGAGAAAAGAGACTTTGTTCTTCCTTTCAGTAGAATTCACACACATACACACATACACACACAAATGCACATACACATACACTGCTTTCTATCCCCCCAAATGTTTTATTTGTTGTTTCCTTGAGATGTGGATCAAGCCAGATGTTTCTCCCCTTGGTCTGGGCTTGAGAAGAACCGGTTTGGGGGCTTTAATTATGGGTGCTAAGAGGGTGTTCTCCAAGGATCTATCCAATGGGAAACATTGAGACTTTGACCCAAACATTTGGACTCTCAAACACAACAAAAAGAAACACTTTTTTTTAAATATTGCAATTTTTTCTTACTTTCAGGTTCTGAAGATTGTTCAAGAAATTTCACCAGTTTGAATGGTACCATTGAATCCCCTGGGTTTCCTGATAAGTACCCACATAATCTGGATTGTACCTTCACCATCTTAGCCAAACCCAAGATGGAGATCATCCTTCAATTTATGACCTTCGACCTAGAGCATGATCCATTGCAGGTGGGAGAAGGTGACTGCAAATATGATTGGCTGGACATCTGGGATGGCATTCCCCATGGTGAGTAATGATGGGTTGTAGACATTTTTCTCAGTAGATTGCCTTCTGTCTACATATTGCCTCAGTAATATAAAAAAATAAAGCAAATATTTTAAAATTATAAAGAATTCTCTAGAGCTAACTCAAAGGGTGATGACCCATTGTTCTCCACTAAAGATAGAACATGAGATGCGTAGGACTTGTCCTTTCTTCTGCCCTGGGATTCCTTGAGAATTAGATACTTACTATATTTTTAGGCTAAGTTAGGGGAAGTTTGTGTGGAGATGAGTGTAGCCCAGGAAAGATATTAACACTAGAAAAAGTACTGCCTCTAAAGTCAGAGAGCTTGAGTTCAAATCCCACTTCTTAGACTTGTAATTTTTGTGACCTTGGGTACCTCACCTAAGCTCCTTAGGCCTCAGTTACCTCATCTATAAAATGGAGTTCAAAACCGTATTTTAACATGTATTTGGGAGGGGGAATAAAATATTGTTTAAAAAATAAAATAAAATGAAAGGGTTGAAAAAGATAACCTTTAAGGCACCTTCTAGCTCAAAATCTATGATTCCCTAACTTCAAGAGGGTCCTTCCAACACCATGGGCCCAAGGTTTCACCTTCCACCTAAGTTGACTCCTCTCTAATTAGAAGCTATCCCCAAACAGAAACATGTAGCATTAGCTACTCTTGCGTATAGATACTACAGAGGCATCTTACCTAATCCTGAATGGGAGATTCATGGGAGATTTTTTCAGAGATGCATATAGGCTGGGGTTAATTCAATAGAATGTGATTGCTGAGCAAGAAAGATCATTCTTAAATTTTGCTTTTCAGTTTATACTTTATTCTAGTAAGGCAGATAGAATGATTGTACATTGAATAACTATAATGAGTTGGGGTGGGGGGAATTATGTGATCGGTAGGAAGTTTGCCATTTCCTTTCCACTAACCTCTCTCTCCCTGTCTCCCAGTGGGTCCCCTGATCGGCAAATATTGTGGAACTAAAACTCCCTCGAAGCTCCGATCTTCGACCGGCATCCTCTCTCTCACCTTCCACACTGACATGGCAGTGGCCAAGGATGGGTTCTCAGCACACTACTACTTAATTCCTCAAGAAACCCCTGAAAGTGAGTTGGAAATCTTGGCATTTTGTGGTTGTAGTGTTCATCATGATATAGCCCATTACTCTTTACAGAAACTTCCCAGTTTTGAGTATGCACACTTGGAGCACATATAAATCCAATATAAATCTGCTGGGGGCAGAGTGACAGGGCCCTGATACAGCTGTGGGGTTAAGCTGCGTTAGTAGGTTCTGGTTCAGCTTTCTCTTGAGAGTAAAAGCATCTAGAGCAAGGGTTCCCAACCTTTTTTGGTCCTTATACCTCTTGGCTTTCCTGTGTTCCCCTTTCATTACAAAAGGAAATAAAATCTAGAGCGTTGGTTTGGAGAGTCAGCCATTGAGCCAAGAATACCTACATTCTCTGACCCATATTGGCTGTGTGACTTTATTTTTTAAAAAAGATTTTAATTTATGGAATAAAATAAGTATTCCCATAACATAGTATAATAAAAAAGATGATTGCAAATGAAACTGTGAATCTGTACAACTTTCTATTCCTTTTAAATATATAATAAAGTTATCATGTAAATTTCATTTTTTCCCTTTTTTTTTCCTTTGTGACTTAGCATAGTGACTTAGCTCTCAGTGGTAGGGTAAATGGTCTCAGACTCAAATAGAAACATCCCTGCAGGCTGCATATTACCTTAGAAAACCACAAATTGATATTATCTATGTTTTATTGTATTTTTCTTTTCTTAAACATTTTCCAATTTACATGTTCATCTGGTTCTGCCCAAACTCGTGGACACCTCAGTTAGATGACTGTTTAAGAATATACGTTGCAGAAAAGGTGCTGACCTGTATTGGTAGAGTGAATTTGATCACCTCAAAGTTCCCTCTATTAGTGAAATCACAGGTCTAGTACCTGTGCTTTATGCACATAAGAAATAAAGACCTTGGGGTGGCTAGGTGGTGCAGTGAATAGAGCACTGACCCTGGAGTCAGGAGAACCTGAGTTCAAATCTGGCCTCAGACACTTAACACTGACTATCCATGTGACCTTGGGCAAGTCACTTAACCCCAATTGCCCTGCCTTGTCTCCTCCAAAAAGCAAAAAGAAAGAGCTTATAAACAAGACTGAGCATCCTGATTCTCAGAAAAGAATCATTATAGATAGAATTAAAGCTTTTTGAAACATTTCAATATTGTAATATTGATTAAATATTCCTGTACTGCTTTGGCAAGCTTCTTGTACCCCCAAGAGTATGCATATTCCAGATTGGGAACCTTTCACCTAGGAACTTTCACAACTGTGTATGTGAGAAACTTGGCTCTGTGTTACTGAGGACCCTTTGTGGCTATAGGTAGGGCTTCCCTAGTAGGGGATCATTGGAAACCTTATTGGTCTTTAGTCTAAAGTACTGAGCTGACTCTATAGAAAATGATGTGTTATCTTTCTTATGTCTTATCATGTACACACTTGGCTTCCTTAAAGGTTCACCTAAAACCCCACCTTATATACCACAAGCCTTTCCCCATCCTTCTTTATTATGGCACCTTCCCTCTGTTGATTATTTCCAATTTATCTTGTATATAGCTTGTTTCTGTGTAATTATCTGCATGTTGTTCCCTCCATTAGACCACAAACTCCTTGAGAACTTTATCTTATAGTACTTGGCATCTAGCAGGCAATTAAAAAATGTTTATCTACTGACTAATGTAGAAAAATTTGTAGAGTTGAGCTTTTAAGACAAAAAAAGTAACCAGTTGCTTTAAGAACCCACAAAATTCACAAATTAAAGTGTAGTGGAATCACCAAGGATAATTCCCTTTTCCTAGCAAGAGACTAAGTAGGTTGGCCTGTAGCAATCAGAAGCCAGGATGGCTCTTTTCAACCAGAGGTGCTCTAGACTAGGAAGCAAGCACAGGATCATAGACTATAAACAGCAACGAACTTTATAAATGGTGGCTACAACCACAGCACTAAAGGATGCTGTTTTTAACACATGGGGAAAAGATTGTTGGTTCCTTAGAAGCCGTAATCTTGTATACACTAGCAATAGTCATCACTGGTGGCATCTCTATAGAAAGGGAAGAAATTTTTTTCCATCATAGAAGCAGGAACAGAGTAAGTAACTACTAGATCTGTTTTTATGGACATATGGTACAAAAAAAATATAGAGTAACACGTGTGCATGTGGAGAGTACTCTCAAACTTTAGATATATTTGTGTACTGTGACATCTGCCTTTTGTGTCAGAAACAAAGAGATTAGTAAAAAAAAGGAAGGCAGGTGGGGGAAGGAGGTAGGAAGAAAGAAGGAAGGAAAGAAGGAAAAGAAGGAAGGAAAAGAAAGAAGGAGGTAGGGAAGAAGGAAGGGAAGGAGGGAGGGAGGGAAGGAGGGGGGCAGAAAGAAGGAAAAGAAGGAAGGAAGGGAAAGAAGGAGGTAGGGAAGAAGGAAGGAAGGGAAGGAGGGAGGGAGGGAAACTTCCCATGTGTATGTCAATAAAGTTGCATTTGCAAGATACATCAGCCCACTCAAATTGCCTCCATTCTTTTCACATGTACTTGTACTGTTATATTTATTTATTTTTGCTTTTTGGAGGGGGAAGGTAGGGCAATTGGGGTTAAATAACTTGCCCAAGGTCACACGGCTAGTTTTTGTGTTAAGTGTCTGAGGCTGAATTTAAACGCTGGTCCTCCTGACTCCAGGGCTGGTGCTGTATTCACTGTGCCACCTAGCCACCCCTGTACTGTTGTAACAGTGTATTCTCTGGCAACAGTGAGCATCAGTAGCCTGTAATAGGAGTCAACCTTGTGCTATAAAGTCTATTTTCAATTTGCATTCTAGTTCTTTTTTATCCATAGCCTGGTTTCTTTTATGGCTGGTTTAGTTTCTTTCAAGCCCAGCAGGGGTGGGTGTGGACAGTTGTCCACCTGAATATTGTTTTTAAGATATAGTTCTCAAGACCCAAGAGTACCTATAAAGCCTTGTTCTGGAATATGGAGATGACACTTTGACTTTCTTTGGTTTGGAATTGAGAGTCATGGTTTTGCTTTTTGACTTTCTCAATATACCTGTGTGCCCTAGACTTCCAGTGCAACATTCCTTTGGGGATGGAGTCTGGCAGGATCTCCAATGAGCAGATCAGTGCCTCTTCTAGCTACTCTGATGGGAGGTGGACTCCCCAGCAGGGCCGGCTGCATGGTGACAACAATGGATGGACCCCCAATGTGGACTCCAACAAGGAATATCTCCAGGTACTTAACCCAGAAGACCCATAGATGGAGTCTAAATCCCAAT
Source organism: Petaurus breviceps papuanus (assembly GCF_028583685.1). Classification (NCBI taxonomy): domain Eukaryota; kingdom Metazoa; phylum Chordata; class Mammalia; order Diprotodontia; family Petauridae; genus Petaurus; species Petaurus breviceps. The sequence goes on along the minus strand of NW_027187376.1, from coordinate 15,101,593 downwards.
TAATATGATGGAGAAAAGGAACACTGAGTTCTATAGGGACACCAGACCTTGGAAATATTGTTTTCCCAGGTAACAATAATAGTAGAGATGTTTCTTTGAGTTGTATAATGATGTCCAAGGAAATTTTCTGTAAGTTGATCCAGAGCTGCCTCGACCATTGCACAGAGAGACTGACAAGAAGGACAGTGTCCTGGAAATGGGCATTCCAATGCAGCTCTTAAGACTGCAATTTTCTTTCCCTTTTAATAAGGCTTGCAGCTCATGCTGTGTAGCCAGCCCTTGTGACAAAGAGGTGACCTAACTGTGGTCCCTTGGAGAGAGGTCAGCCAGGCTGGGGAATGCTGTGAGTTCCAAGCAGGGGCAACTAACGCTTTTATGGCCCAGGACAGCCTTGATTTCCCATTGACATGTCAGCACAAGCTCTGATGTGACCTTGTGACCCCTGGCTCACGATGGACTTTGCAGAGCCCACAGTGACTAGAGATGGAGAGAGAAAGCCCACTTAGAAACACTAGGAGTCTACAATGGTTCTGACAGCTGGCATACCAACTAGCATGAACACATCTATGGAGCTATTCTTCTGAAAAATACTGAATGCCTTTCCTCTTTTTCACTGCTTGTCCAGTTCCTACTCATCCTTCAAAGTCCAGCTCAGCTCTCACCTTCTCCATGAAGCCTTCCTTCACCACCCCAGAAGATTGTTCTTTTCATCCTTTTCATTCCCACAGCATCTACTGTTAGCCTTGCTCACTTGGGTACTTTCCACATACAATCTCACTGTTCCCTAAATTTTTCTTCACTGTGTCTGAGTCTATGAGCTCCTTGAAAACTCCCCTGATATTTTTTTTGGTGATCTCTAGGGCTTAGAATTGCTAAGCACACGGTAGATACACAGAAAACATTTGCTGACTTGAATTCCATTGAAATGGCATGTACTGGCTAAATTTTGCTCACTCAAGAAAAACAGGAGTAAGGGGATTACATTTAGCAATTTCCTAAATGGATTTGGCATCATGGACAAGTAGATGCTTTAAAGGGTTGGCCACATACTTCTTCCAATAAATGGAAAATGGAGCAGAATCTTAATTCTTTAGGCTGGCACTTTCTGCATAAAATTTGACCCTTTAGCGACCCACAAAATTAATGGAGGAAGGAGCAATATTGGGGAGGGAAGAAAGGCAGGGATATTGGACATGATGATTTATCCACTTGGATTAGATTTATCCACTGCTGTATTAAGATGGTGTTCATTAGCTATGGTCTCCCACAGTTTGGTTAATAACCCAGTAATGTTAACATTGGAGCAATCCTATGCCATTGGGCTGTTTTTTACTCAAAAGCATCTCATTCTCCATTGTTCTCTGCAACCAAAGAAAGGTTATAAAAAAAAATCACAAGAAAAGGAACAAAATTTGTCTCATCAATGTGGCCGATTTAATGCCAAATGCTTATGTTTGGTTATGAAATTAGATTCCAGGCTGACAGTAACCACAGTGGGCCATAGGCACTGGGACACATTACTGGTGTGTCAGCCAAGGAAGCAGAAAGCAAAGCAGGATGATGTCCTATTATGACTGTAGCAGTGTCTCCCTCGCCTCATCCATCTTTCATGCCCCACAGGTGGACCTACGTTTTCTGACTATACTTACAGCCATTGCGACCCAGGGAGCCATCTCTCGGGAAACACAGAATGGCTACTATGTCAAGTCCTACAAGCTGGAAGTCAGCACTAATGGTGAAGACTGGATGATGTACCGGCATGGCAAAAACCACAAGGTAAATCTATTTCCCAAGCTCGAGTGCGCACTTGGACAGAAAGGAGGAGGAAAGAGTGGGGAGGGGAAGAAAGAGGACCTAGGACAAACTTCCCGACTGGAACAGGCTTTGTTTTGTGAAGCTCACATCATTGATTGGGGGGTAGGGAGAAGGGAGGGGTGGAGGGAGCTGGGAAGGATAGACCAGCCCTGAAATCCTCCTTCTTATGCCAAAGCGATTGCAAAACACAGTTTCTCAGACAACCTGGCTGGTGTTGCATCTCACGCAGCAGAGAGAGCCTGCAGTATGTTCTCTGACTGCAAATGAAGGAGAAAATGCTTTCACAGGCCACGTTTCACCGTGCAAGATTCATTGAGCATTTATGGCCGGCGCCCCGTCCACATGCTGGGTTAACAATCACAAAGCCACATGTAGCTGCAGTTCAGGAGTTACTGAGGCCTGGAAATGAAAGGGCACAAATCCTAAGAGGGGATCACAATGTCCCAGAGAATAAAGAAGACGATAAATAACGAGGAGAAATTCGGTATGTCAGAGAATTGGAATCTGTGATAGCAATCGCACTTGGCAGCGATGCATTGAGCGCTCTGCTTGTGCCCACTCCAGCTGCAGCTCCTGGAGGTGTGGCCTGTATGAGGGCTTTGAGTTTTCTGTTGTGCATATGGATGTCTGACACTCGGCTTCCTTAGGACACATGGCGACTGTCTGCGAGCTGCCCCTCATATGGAGCTGTAGATATGGTGCTGTACAGCATACTTGGCAGGAGGCATACTTTGCTGAAAACAAGGCATGCTTTTTTTTGGCCCAGGGGACAGGACTGGAAAGGGCAGAGGGCAGACCCAGGGATTGTGGTGCCATGAGGCAAGTTCAACTGTCGATCATCATGGTGGGGTTGGGGGTGGGGGCTGTTTCTCTGAATCATTGTGGGAGAGAAGAAGCTACTTATTTTTCTTTATGACTTTATTTATCCCCAAGGGATGGGGAGGAGGGTTAAGGAGGGAGTAGAAGGAACAGAAAGTCTTTTCCTTCCTCCCCATCAAGTAGGATCATAGTTGTCGAGCTAAAGGAACCTTGAGACCACCTAGTCAAACCCCCTCATTTTACAAATGAGGAAACTGAGTTCTGAAGAGATAAAGTAACTTACCTGAGAGCCACACGGGTAGAAAGCAACTGAGGTAGGATTGAATCCAAGTTCTGTGACCTCCAATCCAGTCCTCTTTTTGGCATACAACACTACGATGTCTCTGCATTTAGGTATGCATGGTCTGTAAAACCCTTACAAAATCACTTTTCCAACTTGGGCTTAGTCTTCTCATCTTTAAACTAGGAGGGATGGACTAAATGGTCTCTAAGGGGCCTTCTGACTCTAATGATTGATAACTCTATGATAACCCTGTGAAATCCTCCTGTTCTGGCTACAAACCATCGAGATGGGCAGTGTCCAAGCCATATTAAAAGAGGTAGCCCAGTAATGTTCTTATAAAAGATTTCCCAGAATGAGATTTCTATCTTCCTGTGCCCAGACCTAGGGGAAGGTGAAATGGCAGGGCATGTGCCTGCATGCATACAAAGCAGACACACTTTGAAACCAAGAATTTTTGGACTGGTGTGGCCCAGGAAAGAACTCTCTCACTCAGTGGGGCAAGGATTAAGAAGGGATCTCTTTTTTTTAAAGGATATTACAGTGATTGGGTAACGTTCGTCTAATTGGAGGACTTTATGGACTTTGCTCTATGACAAAATGTTTTCTCTCATAGATGAGGAAACAGAGTTACTGGGCTATTGGATGGCTTTGCTAAAATTTCTGCTATGTCATGTATAGATCTGGGAAAAAAAGAGTCAGACCACACTTGTTCCAAGAGAATATAAGATCCCTGAGGACAATGACTACTTTGGGTTTTATCTTTGTATCCTTAGCCCCTACCATCCCTGGCACATAGTAGGCTCTTAATAAATGATTGTCGAATTAAATTTATTTGAATGACTTTCTTAAAGTGACCTCCAGGCTTGCTGAGTGGTGATGGTAAAGCCAGGAACTAAAGTCAATAAAACACTGGATTTTGCAAGTCAAATGACCTGGGTTTGAATCCCTAAACTATTAGTTACTATCTGTGTTACCTCATTCCCCCAATCTGGGTTTTAGTTTCTTTAGCTATACAACGTATAGATTGGATTAGATCATCTCTGAGGTCCCTTCCAGCTTAAAGAGAAAAGGGCTATCCGCCCAGAAGATGGAGAGGGGATGTTAAACCAGGGGGCTGCATTCATTCATCTCTTTACCTTTTTCTCTCCATTCTTCCCTCCTCACCTTATTGTTAGAACCACAAAAGGTATAGGTCAGGTGAGTAAGGAACAGCAAAATGCTTGGGGTGGATCTTGAAGAGAAAGGTTTTGGGTCACCTGACTGAGTCCAAATCCAAGGCTCCATGACTAAGCAGTGCTGGCGAAAGGGATACTATACCATGAGCTGATTTTAAAAGCATGCAGATGGATCTGGATGCTATTTAAAACACCATTTGTAGGAAATCTGCTTTTGGAAATGCCTTAGTACTGCACATTTTGATAGGATGCCATTCTTCCTACCTTTAGCCATAGCCCATTCTACCGGGAAAACATTGCTAACAACCAGATTCAACTGAGTGTTCTTCTAATTCATTTTTCTTCCTTTTGAACTTTTTTTTTTACAGAAATTATCTCAATTTATGGCTCCCTCTGTCCTTCAGCCCAAGCCCGCAGATCTCCCACCTCTGTTAGAGGCTTGGTGATCTTCACAAGAGGTCCCTGTTCCTCATGCTAGTGGAGGTTCAGAAATCTTCTGTGTAGGAGTTATCTCCAAATAAAGTGGGGGAGGCAGTGGGGCAGACAGGGTAGTGGGGAAAGGATAGGAAAGAAGAAAAAGGATGAGCCCTTCCATTTCCCCACTTAAATTCATCTGCCGACTCTCTAGAAATAGCTTTGCAATAGGAAAGGCTCTTGGACCCCATAAGCTCCATCACCTAACTCAGTTGGTCAGGCTGTAGAGATCCCTTTTCAAAAGTAATCTCTGCTGTTCTTTCATTAGGAAAACTCCCAGATGTCTGTATTTAATGTGCAGATTCCACACGGCTCATGGTGCAGTCAAGACTCTGCACGGTTCAGGCTGAAATAGTTGAGTGAACCGTGCCAAATAGATTTGTCAAGTCTTCCGCAGTTTGATTTGGTGCCATGAGGTAGAGGCGGGGGTGAGGAGGGGAGGTGATGGGATTGGTAGGGGGGCAGGGGTGGAGGCTGGGGTGTGAGACTGTGCGGGGAGTGGGGTTGAATGGCCTGGCTCCATCTCTGCGTACACGTGCATCTTTCTCCACCAACCCCCTAGAACCACCGCCTGGGTTCGGGTGGATGGGCACAGTGCCAACTGAACTGGCGCTAAATGGTGGGCTTGAGAGAGAAAGTCAGACAGCAGAGCCTGGGAGAGCAGCAAGCCGAAGATGGAGCATCTCAGTTTGCTCCTGCGTGTGTTTAAAATGCCCTCCCTGGGCACGGAGTGTGAACAGGAGAATGTGACGTTTTCTGGGAAAATGTGGGATCTAGCTCGCGATTTCCCCAGTTACTGTCAGCACTGAAGCAGCCTAGTAAAGTCGAGGGAATAAGGAAACGGGAGAGGAAAACAAGATTAATGAGTGCTCTGGGCGATGGCGGGGATGGACGGCTGTGTTGTTTCCTTGCAAAATACCATTTGTGATTTGGAGGTGGAAGGAAGGGTGAGGCTGGTAGCAGAACAGTTACCATGTTGCTAGGGGAGGTCAGGACCAATCAGACCTTTTCTGCCTTCCCATTGGCCAGCAAATCTGTCACTTTCCATTCAACAGGTGATGGTATGCTTCCTAAAGAGAAAAATGACTAACTTAGTTGGGGCATTTCAAGCATCTTCCAGCAAGATGCAGCGCACATGTGTAACCCAACCCCAGATTGCTGTCTGACTCTATATGCAGTGAATGTGAAACCGAGGACTTTTTGCAAGGGGCAGACCCTCCTAATACATATTTATAGCTAAACCACAAGGCAAAAAGCTAATATGCCTGACGGAACCCATTTCCAACCCATGTGCACACTGAGATTATACAAATCATTTCACATACATTTTATTTTCTGGAAACCACAAACAGAAACTACTGCTTTGGGTTTTGCCAGCTATATTAACAATGCCCCCAAACACAGGCATAGAGTAGTAAATACTTGAGGGGGGGTATATTCATAATTACATTATATATATATATATATATATATATATATATATATATATATATATATATATATATATATATAATATTAGATACACATGCTGAGAGTGATGGAGATCAGTATCTATCCACAAAAAAAAAAAAAGATGCTGAGAGAGGGGAAAAAGGTCCCAATTTCAAAGTATTATAGGTTAGACCTCATCAAAGTTAATCTTTCAAGTCTAAAATTCAGAGACTGGGATTCTAAGTTGGTACCAAAGGACTTGTGGGCAGCAGATTGTAGACTTGGATGTCACAATAGCTGGATGTGAGTGCTACCTTTGTGGTTAACGAGCTATGTGCCCTCAGGCAAATCACTTACCCATCCGAGCATCAATTTACTTATCTGTAAAGTAAGACTGCTTGCCTCAAATGGGTGACTGTGAGGATTAAATTAGATCATGCATGTAAAATGCCTTGTAACTACAGAGAGCTATATAAATCAATCGCCAACAAACATTTTATTGAGAGCCTGCTGCTGGCCAGGCAGCTGTGTTAATCACTGGCAATGGAAAGACAAAAGTGAAACAGTTCTTGGCCTCAGGGTGCTAACATTCTGGAGGAGGGGGGGGGGCACAATACGTATGTATTTGAGCATATTCAAGATATATACAAAATAAACACAAGGTGGTTTAGGGAGAGAATTTATTCCAGGCATGAGGGGTATCAGGAGAGGTTTCCTATAGAAGGGAATGCTTGAGCTGAGCCTTGAAGAAAAACAGGCAGAGGTGAAGAGGAGGTGCCTTCCAGACATGAAACACAGTTGGTGCCAAGGTGTAAATATGGGAGACAGAACAACATATGTGTAGAACTGCCAGTTGTCCAACATGGCAGGACTGGAGAGTGCATAAAATAATGTAAACAAAGACTAGAAAGAAAGAGTTTTAAATACATCATTCTGCCTCCCACCTTCATCCTGTAAGGAGCCAGGTTTCATCATCTCTTCTTTGGAATCTATACTGTTTTTTCAAGTTCAGCTCTTTTTCAGTGAATGATCTGTCTACTGGCATTGTTTTAGTCATTGTCTATATTGTTCTCTTGGTTTTACATATTTTATTTTGCATCAGTTCATATGTACCCTCTTGTGTTTCTCTGAATTCCTTATATTCAGCATATCTAATTGTAGGATATTACATTGGTTAGAGACCATGGTTTTGGGGCCATCTCCCAGTCTATAGATACCGACTTTGTTTCTAGTTCTTTGCTTACCAAAGAGGGCTGTTCTGAATATGTTAGTGTGCCTTGGACCTTTGCTTTTATCTTTTGGTTTCCTTGAGGTATATTTCCAGTACGATTGCAAAACCCTTACCTTATCTCATTTAACTCTTGTGACCAGTTTGGTGCAAGGTCTCTAAGGTTGAGAAGGTACGAGACCCTAGATCCAAAGTAAGTCATGCTTTTTTATCTTAAGAACAAAAAATGTTAGACTTCAGGATAGTTTGATCAAGTGCGGTTTGATGTCATTCTCATTGAAATCACTCTGGTTTCTGCTACTGATGTGTATTATAAATAAGAGCAGATACCATGCCTTAATAATGAGAGAAAGGAAACTCAGGGTGAGGGTATAATAGTGCTTCTGGACAAGTGGCCCAAGAGGATCCAGAATGACTCTAGAATGAAATCATTGTTGAAAAGGTAGGAAAGAGGAGTGGAATTCAAGGATGCCTACTGAATTAACCAAAGCCTTTCCGGTATATCTTATCCCACTTTGCAATTCTGTAATGTATAAGGGAGACTTTTTTTTTTTTTTTAGTGAAGAAACAAGTACTAAGTGACTTACCCCATTTACACAGAACCCATGAGGGTGCCTGTATAAGTCACTATAATTTAGGCTACTTCCTGATTCCCTAAACGATTCATAGTCCACTCAGTCCCAATATTCCCCCTGTGAATCTTATATCCACAGGGAACAGATATGTATAAATACACTTACAGGGTAATAAGCAAGAGGAGGGCTGTGTCTTCCTGTGGTGCAGTCTCTCTGGAACGGGCATCCAAAGGAAATCTTGTTCTCTAGGCAATATGGTCTGATGCACCAATCCCTAACTTCTTTGGGGCTTCAGGATAGTCATTGTCCATTTGACTTCATGATTCTTCTTTATTCCCTCTAATCATCTCCTCCCACCCCTAACCAAGTGAACATTGGCTAATAATAACTTTCTAACTTATAGTGAGCTAAAATTAATTTTGCTTTGAGATTTCTTTGAGAGT
>NW_027187376.1:15030850-15088350 GCF_028583685.1 Petaurus breviceps papuanus | reverse complement strand
GCTACCTAGAAACAATCAAATGCCTTCTAAATAACCCCTCCTCCCCCCTTCCCCCCCCCCCGCCCTAGCCAGGCTCCTTGGATAGAAAACTGGATCTGCAATCAGAAAGAATTGAATTTAAATCTGGTCCTAGATTTTTACTACCTGTGTGATCCTGGGCAAGCCACTTTCTGTCTGCCTCATTTTCCTTATCTGTAAAATGGAGATAATAATAGTACCTATTTTCCAGGGCTTTTGTGAGATAAAATTGGATAACATATGTCATGTTATAAAATATCATAATATGTATATGAAATAGCACATATGTCATATGTCATCAAATATATGTTATAGGATAGCTAATATAACACTTATGTCATAACATGTTTCAGATGCTTCGTAAATTTTAAAGCACTACTAGCTTCAACTCTGATTCCTACTCTTAATAATTAATAATAATAATAATAATGAAGAATATCAGGACCCTTCTCCATCTTGGTCACTCTCTTAGATGTTCTCCTTTCTAAGCTGTAGTGCTGGGAATCAAATGCCAGGACGTAAGAAGTGGGAGCTACCATCATCTCTTTTGTTTTAGACACTAAGTTATCTTATTGCTAACCCAAGATTTTTGGCCACTCTATCCCACTATTGACTCACTGAGCTTGCAGTCCCCTAAAATCACTATTATTTTTTTCTGTCAGAAATACTGCTGACTAGTCATACGTGCTCCAGTATGGACTTATGAAGTATTAGATTTGGCCCAGTGTTGTAGCCTGTCAAGATCTTTTGGGGTTCTGGCCATCATCTGGAATATATTGGCTACCCCTCCCAGCTTTGTTCATCTTCAGGCTTGATAGCTTTGACATCATACCTTTATCTAAGTCTTTGATAAAAATGTCAAATAGCTGAACGCCAAGCACAAATCCCTGGAGCATTCTAGAAACTTCCTTCCAAGTTGAAGTAAAAATCATTAATGACTGGCGTCCAGCTAGCTGCTAGAGCCATTGAGGTGGAGAAGTGAGTGGGTAGAGGGCTGAGCCTGGAATCAGAAAATCTGAGTTCAAAGTTGGCATTATTAGCTGTGTGACCCAGGGTAAACCCTTTAACATCTGTTTGCCTCAGTTTCCCCAACTGTAAAATGGGAATAACAATATCTACTTTGCAAGGTTGTTTTAAGGATCAAATGAGATAATATTCATAAAGTGCTTAGCTCAGTGCCCAGCGTATAGTAACTACTATATAAATGCTTATTCCCTTTCTTTTACTCTCCCCATTCAACCAGTTCAGAACTCACTTAACTGTGCTATACTCTAGCGCACATCTGTCTCCATCTCGTCCGTAGGAATAGCACAAGTTGTTGTTCAGTCATTTTCAATTATATTTGACTCTTTGCGACCCCATTAGGGGTTTTCTTAGCAAAGATACTGGAGTAATTTGCCGTTTCCTTCTCTAGCTCATTTTACAGATGAGGAAACCGAGCAAATAGGGTGAAGTGACTTGCCCAGGGTCACACAGCTAGTATCTGAGACCAGATTTGAGTTTGGGAATAAAAATCTCCAGCACTCTATCTACGGAGACTTAGTCATATCCTGCATTGAAATCCATGTAAACTATAACTATAGCATTGCCCTGATTTTTCAGTCTAATAACCGTGTCAAAATAGGAAATGAGGGTTTTTTTTTGGCATGATCTGTTCCTAATGAAGTCATGGTCATTATTTGTGATCACCTCATCCTTTTCTACTTGTTCACCAAATACCCCTTTAGTCATATACTCTAGAATTTTGCCAGATATTGAAAATCAAGTTTATTGGCCTAGAATCTATTCATTTCTTTTTTGAATATCAGCTCAGTGTTTGTCCTTTTCCGATATTGCAGCATCTCTCTTGTTCTCTTCAAAGTTGACTCAGTAATCGTATACACCAGTTCTTAAAGTGCTATGGGATGCATTTTCTAGATCTGGTAACTTGATCTCATCAAAGGCAGCTAGATACTCTTCTTCATGGAGGTAGAGGCATTGGAAGGATGGGGAAAAAGTCAATAGTTGGGTGGGAGGACATTCTAGGTATAGAATAAGGTGTTAGCAAAGGTTTGGATGTGGGAAAGTAAGCAGCGAGTCCAAGTTCAGGTTAATCCAATAGTTAGAAGTCCATTTTTGCTGTAGTGTAAGGTATATGAGGGGATTGTTTGGTCAAAACTGGATTATGGAGGGTTTGAATAGTGGGATAAAAGTTTGGACTTTATTCAACAGTCAGGATGAAATCATTCCAGGTTTTTGAGTATGTGAGTGATGGGATGAAAGCTATACATCAGGAAGACAAATTTGACAATGGTGTATGGTTTGGGAGAGATTAGAGACAGGGAGACTAATTGGCAAGTGTTAACGATAGGACAGATGAGAGGCATCAAGGACATAGGCTAGAATGAGGGTAGTGAGAATAGAGTAGAGATGATTGGTTTAAGAGAGATTGTAGAGGTCACTTGTAAGCATTTGGTAAACAAAGTTTAAATGTTGGGACCAAAGAATTTTAAAAGCAGCACAAAGGATTTGAAAATGGGTCGCTAAGAGCATGGTGACATCACAGACCAAATTAAAGAAGGCAGAAAGTTATCGGGTTTTGCCTAAAAGGTCACGATGTATTGAGTTTGAGACGCTGGCAAGACTTCATGCAGGTAGAGTGTGTCTACTAGACAGTTGCAATGATGCTCTGTAGCTTAAGAGAGAGATTGTAGCAGGAGATAGATGTGATTGGGAGAGTGCATCCAGAGCCTGGGCTACAATTTGAGCGTTACTCCCGTAGGTATGATAGTTCAAGCTGTGGCAGCAGATGAGCTCACTATGGGAAAGGTGTCATCACAGTCATGGGAAAAGAGGATGAAAGACAAGCAGGACCTTGGGGAATTTCTCTGTGGGTGGACGGAGTGGGAGAGCACAAGGGCAAAGTACAAAGAGGAACCTGAAAAGTAGACAAAGAAACCCTTCTTAGAAGGGAAGGAGGAGAACCAGGATGGTGATGAGGAAGAGGACAAAGAGTGGGTTTGATAGAAATAAGAGGTAAAAGCACAGAAAATTGTGGTTGTAAGGGAATTTAGTTTAGGGTCTCAAAAGTGGGATATTTCTAGGTTAGCAACAAGGTGGTACAATGGATAGAGTACCAGGCCTGGAGTCAGGAAGAACTGAGTTCATATCTGGACTCAAGACACTTCCTAGCTGTGTGACTCCAAGCAAGTCACTTAACCCTGTTTGCCTCAGTTTCCTCATCTGTAAAACGAGCTAAAGAAGAAAATGGCAAACCAATCTAGTATCTTTGACAAGAAAACCCCAAATAGGGATTAGGTGATATCAGATTCATTGTAAAGAAAAACTTTCTAACAAGTAGAGCTCTTCAAAGGCAGAATAGGCTGCCTCAGGGGGTTAATGAGTTCACCATCACAGGGAGGAGAAAGACCTTGATTGATGATGGCAGAACAAAGGTTTGGAAGTAGCTGTAACTGTTCAAGAGCTTGTCAACCCTTCCTGGGAGTTGTGAAAGTAGGAGGAGAGAACTACAATGAAGAAGGTTTAGAAGGCTGTGTTTTCCTCAGGCTTCAGTTAATTTAAGGAGAAAACAGAAAAAAGTTTGAAGATATAGAAGAACAGGGATTCCATATTTGGAAACAGGCTAGGAGAGGGGAGAAAGGGAATAAAAAAATAAGATTGAGATGGACAGGGATGAGAGCTTGAGGATCCTAGAATAATAATCTCCAAACTGGAAACAGAAATCCTCCCCACAGTGTTTCCAAGGGGTCATTCAACCCTTTATTGAAGACCTCCAGGGATTGGTGAACTCATTACCCCTTTTGAACAGCTGTAATTAAGAAGTCTTTCTTTATATTGAATTTAACATCATCTCATCTAAAGAACAAGGAAGCACTGTATCATCCAGTACTGTACAGATGAGTGACAGATGTTACTACCTTTCCAGATGTATCATCACAATGACATTAGAAGAAGTTATAAATGGTGAATTCTTGAGACCTATGGGGGTGAAGACAGCCCCCAGGGTACCCAGAAATGAGTTCAAGATTGGAGGACAAGGAAAAGATACCACTAGATAACGGGGAGTGGGAAACCAGGAGATTGAGAGTTAGGCTTGGAGGAAAGACAGATTAGTGGCAGAGGAAAGTGAGTGCTTAATTAAATTGAATTTTATTCATGGAGAAGCTAGCAAAATTATTGGGTCTCACATTCTTAATTACAATGAGATTGGTTATGGCAAGAGTGTGCCCTTGCAGATCTCAGTCCTAAGCAGTATCTCTGACTTCCTTTAAAGGCTGATTCATTAAAACATATAGGATTTAAATAGTCTTATGTTAAAGAGCTCTTTGCTTATGGACCCAGAACCACAGTAAAGAATGTTGATTTTCTTGTCCTGTATGATGGAGCTCTATCCAAACTACTTTTATTAAATATTGACCAATTTAACAATCAGATGGGCCACTCATTGGTATAAATCAGAAAATCAGTAAGACACCACTGACTTCCCAATTTTCTCTCACTGAATATCAACCAAAGTTCTCAAAAAATCAATTGGAAAATGCTGGATTACATTTAAAATTCAATGAGGCACAAAATGGATTAGCCAATCTACTTTGTATCCTGAATTATCCTGTTTATATCCTGTTCACTGAGATGTAATTGAAGGAAATCTTTCTGAGTACATCACACCATATTGGATTTTTTCAAAATATGACCTGTTAACTAAAATATAGTTACCACTACCTCCTCCACTTGCTATGTTGCTTAGGGAGTAAATTCACACTTTTACCCTCCTCTCCTTTTTCTTTGGGGAATGAAGAATCAATTTTAAGATGTTCTAATTTAAAGCTAACAAGAATGCGTATGCTCTGTGACTTCTGGGTTTTTTTTTTTTGCTAGTAAAAAAAAATTAGATGTCTAAAAAAGTAAATTTGTCAAAATTTGCTCTTTATGTCTGCCTGTTATTGCACTCCACTGATTTTCAATTTAGTATTACTGTCAGTTGATTTTATAATTATATAGCTATAAGGGTTTTTGTTGTTGTTGGCTTTTTTTTATCAACAAAGTGGGGACCAATGGTTTTAGACCTCATTCTGTTCATCTCTTAGCTCTATCCCCCATTAAGATGTAAGCTCCTTGAGGGCAGGAACTTTTTTCTTTTCTTTCTTTCCTTCTTCCCTTCCTTCTTTTCTTTCTTACTTTCCTTCCTCTCTTTCTTTCCTCTCTCCCTTCCTTTTTTCTTTAAAGCAATTGGGATTAAGTAACTTGCTCAAGGTTACATGGCCAGTTATTATTTTTGTGTGGGTGCTGAGTATCTGAGCCCAGAACCGATCCCAGGTCTCCCTACTCTGGGGCCAGTGCTCTTACTCACTGTGCCACCTGGCCACCCTGCTTCCTTCCTTTCTTTTTTCTATTGTTGTTGTGTCCCAGAACCTAGCACAATGCCTCATACACAGTAGGTGCTTAATAAATGCCTATTGATGACAAATTCAGAACCTTATTTTTTACCTACAGCTTAGCTTTTACTAGGTTGCACAGTTGGCCTAACAGGGAGCAGTGGTAAATGTGACTGCTTATTTTTTAGTCTGTTGTCAACTATATGTTTCTGAAGGAGAAGCTGAGGCATTTGAGGTTTATTGATTTGCCCACAATGATTCAGTGAATCAGTAAAGGGAAGGGGGAGTAAAACCAGTTTCCTGGCATCATTCCTTCAGTATAAAACCCTTACCTTGTAATGACTAGTTCAGGAGCCAAGAGCCCATCTCAAAGAATTTGATCAGAAAAAAAAATAGGAGAGGTGATTCTGAAACCACAGAAGGTCTGAGAAAATCATAAAGATGTATAATATATGATGGCATTTACTAGCTATAAATAGGGAAGCTGCAGGGAGAAAAATAGAGACCTTATAAATCCATTGGGTCAGAAGAAATAGAAACTGCTTAATATTTCATTAAAAATGGATTCTCATAAATTGTACTTTGATATCTTTGGGTGAAAGACAATATATAAGGACCAAGGCATTATTATTCATTACCCTTAGTTGTTATTAATAATTTGAACTGTTATTGAATGAAACTGTCAACAAGGTATGTTTTTACTATTTATTGAACCCCTATAATGGGCTAGGTCCTGCTCAGAGTCTACACATCCACTGCAGTCTTTGTCATGGGGTACTTGTACTTTGGGGAGCTGTAATGGAGAGGCTCCTCTTGCCCCAGGGAAGCTGCAGCTCAGGCTGTGAGTTAGATTAGAAAAGTCTTCATGTGAAGCAGGCCCCAGCTCACTAAGAAAGCAGAGGGCTGGAACTTGGAGGGTTGTGGAAAGGTTTAATGAAGTTAGAGTCAGCATGAGTGGTCGGCCCATAGAGCAGAGGACAGATCTAAGCCTGAAGAAACCAGAAGTAAATACGAAACTGGGAAGGACCTGAGGGAGAAAGAAAAACGAAAACCAAAAACATAGGGAGTCCAAAGAAATGTAGCTGCTTAAGTGGTTTAAAACACCTTTAGATTTGTGTGCCTAGAGTAAAAGAATATTCAGTGTGGAAAAAAGCAGGGAAAAAAACCATTAAGATAAACTTCAGTGGCTCAGATGAGCCAAGAATCTGTAGTTGGTAGGACACTGGACTTGGAGACAGAAAGACCTAGGTTCAAATCCCACCTCAGACAATAACAGTATGATCCTGAGTTAGTCACTTAACCTCTCTGTGCCTCAGTTTCCTTATCTGTAAAATGAGTGGGTTAGCCTTGATATCTCTTCCAACTTTCAATCCATGATTTTGAGATGATGGATTGAGCCCCCATGTCTGTTTCAATCTTCCTTCCTTCCTTCTTTCCTTCCTTCCTCCCTTCTTTCTTTCTTCCCTTTTTTCCAAGGATTTCATCAACATAAGGAATTCCCAGTGTGTAAACTCCCTCCACCAAAGCAGATCAGCAACTTGTCTAGTTTCGAATCTTAGGGAGTGAGTTATCTGGGAGCACTGAAACAGGTTAAGTAATTTATCCATGATGAGTAAAATCTGAACCCAGACCATCCTGATTTCTAAGGTTAGCCTTCTATTCACTAGTCCATGTTGCCTTCCATCTTACCGTTTTCTGATGAACATAAGAGTCAACCTAAAAGCCATTTGCTCCAGAAGCAACCCTAACACCAAAAACACACATGTCCACATTCACCACTCTCACAAGCCAACACTGAAATGTACAGGCATACTTGTGCACACATACACACCCTCCACCCTACCCAGACACAAACATATGCACATATTGCATCTCTCTAATGTACTCCAAAGCAGCAATCATTCCCTCACTTAAGGGGGTTTCAGGAAGGTGGGGAGGGGAATGGTTTTTGGCATTAGCTGCCAAGACTGCCAAAGGAGGGGGGTCAAATAGGATAAAATAGGATATTAAAAACACATAAGCCATGCTGTGTTTCTAAACGGTACCAGCATGATATATATACTACAGATTAGTAGCTGTGTTAAAGTTCAGATTTGCTCAAAACTTCAATTACATACTCACATTTGCAAATAAAGCTTTTTTTTTCTTTCTGAGGCTACTTAGCACTAAGCTAATGAAGGCCATACATATAGACCAGCACCCGGTCCATCATCTTTAGGGATGAGGGTGCACTAATGGTACTAGTTATTGACAAGAGCCTTTGGGGATACAGTGCTGAATTCATCCCATCCTTGCCAAAAAGGAAAAAAAAAGAATATCTCTACCTCAGCAACTTGGATTCTGGGAGAGCTGCATTAATGTCTCTTGTCTGCAGGCAAAATTCCTTCATCCTTCTCAAAGCTGTAATGTGCGCTAGCCAACACAGATGTGAAAACAGGGTAATGGTGAAGGCCAGGGCTTTCTCTGGCTGCATCATCCCTTCCTTCATCATCTAATCATTATTAGTCATTTAGAATTTAGAGAATACACTAAACTCTCACCCCAGGACCCCCGCTTCCTCATTGATCTTATAGAGGGGAGTTCCCATATAGTTCCCTTCTCCAGTCCCTACTTTCCTTATCTTCCCTTTCCTCCATGCTCCTTAATCATTAGTAGGAAGACAGTGAAATCAACATGTGGAAGAAGAGACTAGAGAATAGTGTTATGGTAGAGAGGTAAAAGGTCAGGACTCCAGGCACTTTCATTGTTGCTTCCCTTAACATTATTATGGCCACTATCTAATTTGTCCCCTTGGTTCTGCTGACTTTAGTCTGCATCAGTTCATACAAGTCTTCCAAAATTTCTCTTAATTTTCCAAATCATTATTTCTTTTGATGCAATAAAATTTTATTATTCATATACTGTAATTTGGTCATTCTCAGTTTCTGCTACCACCACCAGTAAGGCTATAAGACTTTGTGTATAAATAAGGTCTTTCCTTTTGTTTTTTGTTTCCTTGGAGTATATGCCCAGTAGTAGTATTGCTGGGCCAAAAGGAGTTTATGCTTTAATGACTTTTCCAGTATGGCTCCAAATTATTTTCCAGAGCAATCTGTTTGTAGCCCTACTAACAGTACATAAGTATGTCTGTTTTCCATAGCTCTTCAACAGTTATCATTTTTATCTTTTGCATCTCCACCAATCTGATAGGTGGGGAGGTAAAGCCTTAGAGCTATTCTAATTTGTATTTCTCATTATCGAATTAAAGCATCTTTATATGGTAGTTGATGGTTTTCATTTCTTTATATTTCACCATCTTTACATGGTGGTTGATGGTTTTCATTTCTTCTTGTGAACACTGCTAATTCATATTCTTTGTCCATTTATCTATGGGAGAATGGTTTTATTTATTTTGATATTCCACCTACACACATACCCCACAGCAGGTAATTTTCACAATCACTATAACTTTAGTTCTGACTTTGTCAAATAGCAAGTCATGAGCATTTTACAAAATGATGCATTTCCAAGTGTACTTGTCAGGAAATATTGTATTGTTAGGTATAAGTGGATTAGCCAGAGAAAAGCTTAATTTCAGCTTCTGTTCTTCCCATTTTCCCTGTAACCCAAGGCTCTCTTAAAGCTCAATTATTACCCCTTGCTAGGGACAGACTGTCAGTCAGTTACCTGATATGCCCTCTACTTTCACTAAAATCATTACTACTCAGCAACACCAAGTTTTTGGCGATTGGCAGCTCTGTAAGGTTCAAGAAAGCAGTGTGAGCCAAGTACCTATCCTCAGTGTCTAGGAAATCACTAGCTTGAAACAAATAATGCTCCGGTCCCATCAATACCCTGGAAGCCTGTCATATTCTAAGATACAGAAATTGGAACATCCAGTTTTTCCTTTCCAAAAAGAAATGGCTTTAGCACCACAGGGTTGATCATTGTGGGGTATGGAGAACTCATTTAAAATGACATGCAAATTGGATAGTTTGGCTTTCGGATTTAGGTAGGGGTTTTGTTGTTGTTTTTTTTGCTTTCTCTACCCTGAAGCCCTGAAAACCAAGACAGAAACATAAGTATACTTACCCCCAGTTAGTTAAAAAAAAAAAACACGAGAGCACACACACAGAAAAAACATACGGTCCATATGGTAGTTATTGATTCTGGCCATCTGGTAAGTTAGGAGTTGGCTTCTACCATGTTGAATCTGAAGCTGCCCCAAAAAGCCTTTCCTCCCATAAGACACATATTGGTCAGATGGGGACAGGGATGGATTTCATTACCTGGAGGTGACTTCTCCAGAAAGAAGGCACGACTGGGCTCAGAGGGGTCGCGTGGACATCTGACTGTAAAACAAAGGCCAACGAGAGCATAGAATGTGCTGATTGACAGAGGGCAGGGATGGGGAGGGGGGAGTGCTGAGATACTACCACATCCTCACACCCATGAATCTGTGTGAGAGCCAGGGAAATATGTATGTAACGGATCGAAATGATTGGCTAGAACCTTACATTGATGAAGTGCTATGTTAATTCTTCAGGATGCCAGACATGTAGATATGTCTGCATCTGTGTGTTGGCATATATCTGTATGAATTTGTGTGTGTGTTGGTGTCTGTAGCTGTGTGTTTGTGTGTGCACGCATATCCATATGTCTATATCTGTATCTGTGTGTGTGTCTGAGAAAGTTTGTGACTATCTCTGTGGGCTTGTGGGTGTCTTTATGTGTTTTTGTGTGTCTCTGTGAGTTCATGTATCTATATCTATGTGTTTACATGTATCTATATGTTGTTATCTATGTGTTTGCATGTATCTATATGTTTGCATCTATGTGTTTACATGTATCTGTATCTATGTGTGTTTGTGTCTTCCTCAGTGCATTTCAGCATCGCTGTTTGTATCTCTATCTTTGGGTCTATACAAGTGTGATTGTATCTTCATGAGCATTTCTGCATGTTTAACTCTGTGTGTTTGTGTAAATCTGTGTTCATGTGTCAGCATCTGTATATGAATATATCTATATGCATATCTTTAAAAATATGTATCCACATCCTTGTATGTTTGTATTGTTGTGTATACTTATGTGTGTGTGTGTGTGTATGTTGTGCGTATGTGTATCTATTTATGTACAGGAAAGCTAATTTCCAATTCAGGTAAGTGGACAAAGTCTGCTATCCTTGAAAGGCAGAACATTGCCTGTTTATCAGGTTTCTCCCTTTCAAGTCCTCATTTTCATTTGCTTATGGTTTCTAAAACGCATCGCTTTGGAGCTAAACCTTCTCAGCCCAGGGGCAAAATTTTCCTCTCTGAAAGTTTTTAGTGAAAATCATTTATTGTTTTAAAGTTAAAGAAATAATGAAAAATTGGAATTTTTTTTTCATAGTAGAGAAGAAACACTTAGGATATTTGGGGTTTATGAGAAGCAAGCTCCGCAGAACTTTTTCAGATTCATAGAATCATAGATCAAGAGCCAGAAGGCATCTCAGAGGTCTTCTAGGCCAACCCTGCCCCCCACCTCCACCACCACCCCTATTTTGCAGAGGAGAAACTAAGACCCAAGGAAATCAAGTGACCTGTTCAAGGTCACACAGGTAGCAAGTTTGTGACTAAGCTAAAAAATGGGTATCAATAGCATATCTTGGTTTCATGTTATAGGTATTTCAAGCCAACAATGATGCAACGGAAGTGGTTCTGAACAAGATTCATACTCCAGTGCTGACTCGGTTTATCAGAATCCGCCCTCAGACCTGGCACACTGGCATTGCCCTGAGGCTTGAACTCTTTGGCTGCCGGATTACAGGTAAGATCAGCCTATTTTGCCCCATGTCCTCTCTTCTTCCTTTGTTCAGATCTTGGCCCCAGCGAGGCAACAGAATGAAGTCATCTAGCTGTCCAATGAGAACAGCTTGGGCTCCTCCCCAAGGCCTCAGCAAGTCAGTGACATCTCACCTTTTCTGTGTCCTAGTCTGAGAGCCTGCCCAGTCCTTAGGCACTGTGGCCTACTGGGCAGAGAGATAGATCCCTGTCTCCCTTCTCCTATAGGCTTTCTTCACAAAAAGAAGTAAATGGTGCTTTGGTGGCTGGTTTTGCATGTTGTTGCATCCTAAGGCTACCTAGAGCTTGGGGGTGGTGCCTTAATCTGAGTTGTCTCACTGTTGTGTCAGTCCAAATACCTGTCGTCATACCATGTCAGCCCCGTCCTTACAGACCCCTTCCCCTGAGAGGCATCAAAGTACAGTGGAGTCAGAGGTAATAGATTCAAATTCTGACTCCTCCTCTCCTGCCAATGTGATCTTGGCTAAGTAGCTAAATGTCTGTAGGCCTTAGTTTCCTCATTTGTAAAAACACCTATAAAATGAAGGGTTGGACGAGATAAGCTCCATGGTCCCTTCCCAGCCTTAAGTTGTGGACCTATAATCCCCTACTACAATATTTGGAGTTTTAGTCCTTCTCTATTTAGCACACACACACACACACACACACACACACACACACACACCATCTTTCTCTCTCTCCATGACAGTCATTCATCCTTGGTCCATGGTAGGGGCAGCATCATATCCTTCTACATCGACACTCTTTTGTGAATGGTTCTTCGTCCCATGCTCATGTGAGAAATTTGGTAGCCAGGACTCAGTTACATGACAGGTAACTTGTAACTGGTAGGCGTGGTTGAGGAGCACACAGCTGAAGAACCAGCAGGTCAGGAAATGAGGGAAGGGTTAACGACCTCATGGCTACATTTTTGGACCTGAGAGAAGTTGTAATGTGATCTCAAGAGTCAGCCCAACAGCCAGGATCCATGAGTTCCCACTATGAGGCAAGCCCTATGTTGGATACCGGTGGTGGTTGTGGTTGTGTTAGGGGGTGACACCAAAGAGATTGAAAAGATGCTTTTCCTTGTGCAGCTAAGACACCTGAAAGAAAGACAACCTATGCACATAAAACAGAACAGGTGGTTGTTCTTATTGTTGTTTTCAGAACAGTTTTAAAAATATAGTTTTATGAATTCTTTTCGATTTTCTATTACCTACATTTCCCTATGGGTCCGTCCCCTCATCTCCAGTGAGGGGTCCCTTATAATGAAGCATAAAAAACACAACAAAATAATTTACATTCACAATATTGGATGTAATTTGAAGTATTCCATCCTCACTGTCCCACTCGGGCACCTTCTCATCCCTCTTACTTGGGGCCAATGGTCATTATAATTCTACAGCATTCAGTCAACACTTTTGGAGGCAGAGAACAATTGAGGCCTGAACTGTACCGTGCTGATGGGAATTTCGGGGGGGGGGAGGTGAAGTCAGTGTGGACTGCTACAATCTAAAGTGATGTTCTACTGAGTGACCGTGCACGATGACCACAACAACAGACAAGAACGATAATAAACAACATATACATTTACATAATGCATTGAGATTAACAAAAAATTTTCTCACAACTCTGTGAAATATATATATATATATGTGATATAATTATCCTCCTATAATTAACCTCCTTCTAGAGACTGGGAAACTGAGGCTTAGAGAGATTTCGAAATGACTTACCCCAAGTCAGCCCAGTAAATGTAGGAGCTGAGATTTGAACCCAGATCTCCTCAGACTACATCTGGAGCTGTTCTGATCACATCATGCCTTTGTTCTATTGTACTGGTACAGGAAAACATATTTCACAGCATTGTCGATTCAGAGATGGCAGCAGCTTCAGAGGCTGCGTTGTGTCAAACCCTTCATTTTACGTCGAAGAAGCCAGGGCTAAGTGTTTTACCCTTGGTCACTCTCAGAGGGTAGGGTTTAAATCCTGTTCTTTCTGACCGTCGGCCCAGAACTTTATCTGCTTCTCTGCTCTGTCTTGGTCCCCTCATCCATATACACTATGAGATTGCTCTGCCTATGGGATGTTGACAATGACTCGAGCATATGGCACTTCGTATTTTTCTCATTCTCCACTCTCTCTGCAGATGCCCCCTGTTCCAATATGCTGGGAATGCTCTCTGGCCTGATCGCAGACTCCCAGATCACGGCCTCCTCCACTCGGGAATACCTCTGGAGTCCAAGTGTGGCCCGCCTGGTGAGCAGCCGCTCAGGCTGGTTCCCCCGCATCCCCCAGGCCCAGCCTGGGGAAGAGTGGCTGCAGGTGGACCTGGGAGTACCCAAGATGGTGAAAGGGGTGATCATCCAGGGAGCTCGAGGTGGGGACACCATCACTGCAGTAGAGGCCAGAGCTTTCGTGCGCAAGTTCAAAGTGTCATACAGTTTGAACGGAAAAGATTGGGAATACATAGAGGATCCAAGAACTTTACAACCCAAGGTAAAAGAATTCATGCATCCTTTTTTTTTTTGGAGGGGGGAGGGCAGGGCAATTGGGGTTAAGTGACTTGCCCAAGGTCACACAGCTAGTTAAGTGTCAAGTGTCTGAGGCCAGATTCGAACTCAGGTCCTCCTGACTCCAGGGCCGGTGCTCTATTCACTGCATCACCTAGCTAGCTGCCCCTAGTTATTCCCTTTGTAATAATCACTCTCGCCATCCTCCCTCCCTTCTACATCTCCTTTGAGTTCAGGTTATTATGGAACACCAGCAAGACAGATAGGACAGGTCCTGCATGTTGAAGAGGCCACGCCTTGCCTGGAATATCATGAAAACAACGACTCTTTTCCAAATGCCACCCTGGTGTAATGTGGGATGGCCATTGCCAGCCAGCACTGGGCAGAGGAACAAGTTTCATTACCCAAGTCTTTTTCACTGATACCATGATGCTGGTGATTTGATTGGGCAATAAGGATCTTGTGTAAATCCTGAAAGGAAAAGGGTAGAAGCACATATTCTTGGCCCATAGGGGCCCTTAAAAAGAGGAAAGGAAGGGGCATCTAGGTGGCACGGTGAACAGAGCATCAGCCCTGGAGTCAGGAGGATCTGAGTTCAAATCCTGCCTCAGATACTGGACAACTAACCTTGGGCAAGTCACTTAACCCCAATTGCCCTCCAAAAAAAAAAAAGGAGGAAAGGGAGAAAAGGGAAGAAGTATTTATTAAGTGCCCACTGCCTCATTTGATCCTCACGGCAACCCAGGGAGATTGGTGCTTGTATTATCTCCATTTTACAGTTAAGGAAATTGAGGAATGTGGAAGTGAAATGACTTGCCCAGGGTCTCACACCTAACACAAACATGAGGCTAGATTTGAACTCTGGTTTTTCTAACTCCGGGCCAGGCACTCTATTTGCTGTACCACCTAGCTGACATGGAAGCAAATGCAGGAGAGATGAGGTTTTAACGTTGAGGCTAGGGATGGAGTATCCTAAACAGCTCTTTTCTCTATTGGTCTGTCATTGGTGGTGTCTGAGTCTTTGTGACCCCATTTGGGGTTTTCTTGGCAAAAATACTGGAGTGGTTTGCCATTTCCTTCTCTAGTTCATCTAACAGATGAGGAAACTGAGGCAAACAGGGTTAAGTGACTTGCCCAGGGTCATGCGTTAGGAAGTGCCTAAGGTTAGATCTGAACTCAGGTCTTCCTGACTCCAGACCTGGTGTTCTATCCACTACACCACCTACCCACCCCTATTAATCAGCATACCTCTTCCCACTCCCCTGGTAGTGCTGACTGGTTCTATGCCTACCATTCCTTGATTGAGGTGGACGGTCAAACAATCTTCCAAAGACAAATTTTATCTGGGCTGGAAATCAGGGTCCCTAATCTCATGCCTTTTTACCTCTGAGAAATGAAGGTCAGTCTTTATTTTCAAGGTGGAAAGGAAAGACCTTAGTAGTGAGCTTGTAAAATGGGTCTCTTTTTTGGGAGAGAGGACATTTATCTTGTTTGCCCTTGGGGCTGGCTAATCAGTTTGACCTAAGACTCTTTTATAAGTTGCTTTTTACACCCCTTAGGAAATTAAGGGCCCCAAGAAAGAAAGGGTAGAGCAGGTCTGCATTCAACTTCCTCCACTTTGAGAATGTTTCCATTCCAAAAACTGAGGCCAGGGGTGGGGTGGAGGTTTGAGAACAGAGAACACTGATGTAAATTCCAAATTCATAACTCCCGGATCTTGGCAGAATTTATGGGTCGGTAACCCAAACCATGGCAAACTGTCTACCACAAGCTTGAAGCCTTGCTATAGAGGGACTGACCACAGCTTCTTCTGGGCCCCTCTGGAGACATGGGAATTGAGATGATTTTAGCTATGGTTAGATTCTTTCTTGTGAATAGAGAAAGTGGCCAACTTCCTCCATCTGGGAGTGAGTTCCCCAAACCCACAGGGGCAATCTGTTACTGAAAAATAAGGAGATATAAATGTATTCCAGGTGCTTGAATATTCCAGCAATACACATGGATTGATGATACCTGTGATTAGCACTCACACCCACCTTTCTGCTTCCCATTCCCCTTTCCCATCTTGTCCCCCCAACAGCAACCCCACCAAAATGGGCAAACTCCTTTTTGCCTAGGACGTCAGCATAGCTACCAAGGATGTGCTCTCTAAGCTAGTTTTCATAGGAGGCTAGGAGCTACAGTGAAAAAAGGGCTATGTTCGGCATCTTAGAACCTGGGTTCAAATCCTGACTGTTTCTTACTACCTGAATGACTCTGGCAAAGTCAACTTCTTACAGCCTCAGTTTTTTTCATCTCTAAAGGAGCTGGGCTGGACAGGTTGGACTGCATGCCTGCTGAGATTGTGATTCTGTGATTTCTTGCACAAAGGAATTGGTAGTTTGGCTAATGAGCATTAGAGGAGATAGCCCATTTTCAGTACATAAAGAACTCTCAGGTAGTCAGACCATGCCAAAGTCACTTTTATTCCCTCCAGAAAATTTCAGCATGAGATTTATTCAGACTTTGATGTGTAGATTAGGTATTTCTTAAGCTCCCAGCATCCTAAGAGCTCTGAGAGACCGGGTGGAGTGCCCTAATGCTGCACAGATTTCAAAGGCGTGGTAGCTTATGATGTCCCCAGACTTCTGGGATACCCCAGGTCCACAGAGCACATCTCTGGTTGAGAGAGTTAAGAGAGAGAGAGGGTGGATACCATGGCATAGTGGAAAAAACGCTGACTCTGAAATCTGAGGACCTGGATTCAAATCCTCCTTCTGAAACTTGGTACCTGTGTGACCTTGGGCAAGTCACAACCTTCCTGGACCTCAGTCTCGTCATCTGTAAAATGGGGGGATTAGCTCTTCTAGATTTGTGAGCCTAAGTCACTTAAATTCCCTGGGCCTTGACTTATGCATCTGTACAACGAGTTTCTGTAAGGAAGGTGTGGAGAACCTGTGGTCTTGAGGCCACATGTGGCCCTCTAGGTCCTCAAGTGCGGCCCTTTGACTGAATCCAGACTTCACAGAACAAATCCTTTTATTAAGGGGTTTCGAGTCTAAGGTATCTTTCACGTACTGTCCCATAATAATTGTGATCCTTTGACTGTATGACCCAATGAAGAGAGCCAAGGTATAGAATGTCAACCCCTGAGAGTATCAGTCTGCACCTGCACCAGGTTGGGTGTGGGAGGAGAGAGTCTGAAGAATCTGAGGAGTCCAATTGCCTCTGTCCCCTCTGCAGCTCTTTGAAGGCAACATGCATTACGACACTCCAGACATCCGCAGGTTTGACCCCATCCCTGCCCAGTACATTCGTGTGTATCCAGAAAGGTGGTCGCCAGCCGGGATTGGGATGCGCCTGGAGATTCTGGGGTGTGACTGGACAGGTAAGACTCCTGCTTCTTTTTAATTGATCTCAAACCAGATTTGCTGAGGCTCAGTCTTCCCCAGGATGACCTGGGCCAGGGAGAGATTGAGGAGATTCATCCCTGGTTCAAAATCCTATCAGACTAGGGACAGCTAGGTGGCACAGTGAATAGAGCACCTTATTCTGGAGTTAGGAGGACTTGAGTTCAAATCTGGCCTCAGACACTTAACACAAAAAACTAGCCATGTGACCTTGGGTAAGTCACTTAACCCCAATTGCCTACCCTCCTCACTCCAAAAAGCAAAAAAAAAAAAATCCTATCAGACTAAAAACACAAAGTCCATCTATAGACTTAAGCCAATTTTAAAAACTAAATTTTTATTGCTATCCCTTATTTTCAGATCAGCTTCATTTCCCAGTACATGTCCTGTTTCCCTGGGCAAGTCTTTGCCCTCTGCCTTCCAGGGAGCCACCCCTTAGAACAAAGAACAAATAAGAGAGGAGATTAATAGCTCAGCAAAATTAACTACCTTATCAAGCAGGTCTGATGGAATATGGAGTGTTTTGTACCTCTGCAAAGAATGGAGGTGCCATTGGCCATTTTGTGGCTCTCATGTTTCAGACAGCGAGCCACAGGTTCAGCCAGATTTTTCTGGGAGTCTTGAAAACAAATAACAACAACCCACCACCCATCCCAATTCAATTACATCTCGATTCTTCAGGCTAGAGGGCTGTTCCTGTTGATTTAGAGAAGGAGAGGGAGCAGGGAAGAAACCACCTCATAATAATCAAGTAATCTGTTTAAGTCTGAATCTGGCCTCCAGATGTCAGTGGTAAAGAGACTTCATTTTCATTTAGAAGCCACATCTGTAAAATGCATTTGCTGGTGGAAGGTTCCTGTTGTGGGGAGCTTAAAGGGAACACAACTCACCCCAGGCTTGTGGCTGGGACTTTGCTCATCTCCTCATCTCTGTGGCAGCCCCAGACAGGGGCGAGCTCTTTAATTCACCCTAATGAGGAGGAGGAGGCCTGCTGAGAGCTACTAGTCAAGCTGTCTGGGGGAGCAAGTGTACCCATCCCCTCCTTTCCTCTGAGCTCTGGCCCCGCCCTGTTCCTCATGGCTGGCACTACATCTTACACTGTCCCCTCTCCTCTGCCAAAAGCAGCTCAGGCTAGCCAAGAGCAGGGGGAAGGTTTAAGTTACAACTCTCTGAGGCTAAGGGGATTCCAGGTGCCGTCAGTACCCAGAGTATGGTCAGGCCTGAACTTTCCTGGTACCTACTCTCTGCCTTAATTTTCCTATCCTGTGTCATACCTGTCCCCTGCCACCCTAGTAGGGATGTTGGGAAGGCTGAGTGAAATGCTTTCAGCAAGTGGGGAGAAAAGTATTGTATAAAATACCAGGCTGCTTCTGTGGGAAAAACCCAAGGAGAATGAATACCCAGAGTGGCCCAGGATAGGTATCAGGCTTCATGTTAACATCCCTTGTCCTCAAAGTAAAGGAAAATCCCCACAAGTTACCTCCCTTGGGAATAGATATTCCTAAATGTCACGGAAGGTGGAGATGAGTCCACCTGGTGACCCCACCTCCAAGTACTCTGCTCTCTGGTCCTAGTTTTGTGTGTTTAAAATAGATTCTCTCCCGTTGACACATGATGACTTTATTTACGGAGCTAGGCAGGAAGACGTTCACACGTTTACAACCAGCTGCCCAGTGGCAAGTGGTCCCAATCCTTCCCCCTAATCCTCCTCCCTCCTGCCTCCTCCCCCCACCCCACAATTCCACTGGTGACTGGTCAGCGACAAGCTTCTGATTTCAAAGCCCTGCCGACCTCCTTCCTCAGAAGATCACAGCTGGAAAAGCCTTACCCTATGACCACCCTCCTGACTTTGAAGTTACACACATCTGGTTTCAATTGTTCAACAACTTCACAGTTTGATGGGCAGTTGCTCCCTTAAAGTCCCCAGATGGGACAGACACCAGACGGTGGTTGGAACAGTGGACAAGACAACCTGATGCATCTTCTCTTTCCTTTCCACAGCCACAAACCGTGGCTCCACTCACCCCCCTTTTTTCCCCCATGATCTATTCCAGCCATCCCTACACATTTGACTCTCTTGATCATTCTGGGAATCTGTTTCCCTGTCTGTATGGTCTGTTCCCCCTTCCCCTCCACCCCCTGACTGCTATCACTCTGCCCTAAATTACAGTGTTCATGGGCTGTCTTCTCACCCCACCCTGCAAATGGTACCCAATCACATCATGTCTGGGGCTAAGCTCTCCACACATTATTGGACACATCACTTTCACCTGTTATTGTTTTTTTTTTTTTTTAACTAAAACTATTTATTGCCCTTTTGCTTCAAGACTCAGTCTGAGGTTTTATGACATGGTAACAAATTTGAGCTTGCAAATGAGAAAGCTTTGAGGTTATTTGGTATTTGCTGTGAGCAAGAGGCAAATGCTGAAAAGGAAAACACGAAGCTTTATGTGTCTGGCATTAACAATGAAAAGAGGGAGAAGCCAAGCATGAAAAACTATTCCAAGTATTTAGTGATTTTTTTTCAGCTCCTAGCATTTATTAAATGATATTCTGAAGGATGTTTGACAAAGAATCAGAACATAAGCAGCTGGGTGGATAGAGGTCTAGCTAGATTTATAGTCAGGAAGCCCTAAGTTCAAATCCTGCCTCAGAGATGGACTAGCTGTGTGACCTAGGACAAGTCATTTACCTTCTGTCAACCTCAGTTTCTTCATCTGTCAAACAGGGAAAATATACATGTGGGGAGAGACAGACAGACAGACAGAAACAGAGAAAGAACATTTCAAGTTTGCAAAGTGCTTTGCAAACATCTCATTTGATCCTCACAACTCTAAGAAGTAGGCATTATTTTTAATCTTCATTTTCTAGATGATGAAGCTGAAGTAGCCAAAGGTTAGGTGACTTGTCCAGGGTCACACAGCAACTGAGGGGGGATTTGAATTCAGATTTATCCTGATTCCAGGTCAGCTGCTCTATCCACTACACCACCTAAACTGCCTCCATCACCTACCTCACAGGGTCGCTTTGAGAATTAAATGAGATATTAACATGCCTGCAAACCATAAATGCTAGTTATTATTGTTATTCCCAAATAATAGAGCAAAGGAGCCTTCATAGAAATGGGAGGAATGCTCAGGGTTGTTCCACTTGCCATACCCTGAAGCAGCTCCTATATGAAGATATTAGACCACGACCTTTGTGGCAGGAACCCTCACACACATTCTCAATGAATACACAAGTGTTTATCCAGCACCTAATCCTTGCCGGGCACTGTTCTGGGTGCCAGGAACAAAGAGAGAGAAATCATTCATTCCCTGTGCTCAAGTAGCTTACATTCTAAATAATGATGCTCTCCATTGTCTTTGTTCCTAG
Organism: Petaurus breviceps papuanus; assembly: GCF_028583685.1. Taxonomy (NCBI): domain Eukaryota; kingdom Metazoa; phylum Chordata; class Mammalia; order Diprotodontia; family Petauridae; genus Petaurus; species Petaurus breviceps. Next base: position 15,067,882 of record NW_027187376.1, on the reverse strand, counting down.
CTTCCAAGGAGGTTCCCACAAAGAGAACACTCTGGCCCTTTAAACCTATAGGCCAGTCCACACAGCTCTGGCATCTAAGCAGATGATGCCTGGTTAAGTCAGGGCAGTCACGGGTTGTCTGGATTTATTTATGACTTTGGCATTTGTGGTTCAGATTAACTTATTAGAGATGGGTCCAATTGGTAAAACACACACACGTGTACATATACACACATGCGTGTATCCAATTGGTGAAACACAAACGTGTGTTTCTCCAATTGGACCCATCTCTAGTAAATTAATCTGAAACACAAATGTATATATGTATGTATGTGTGTATATGTGTGTATGTACAAACACACACATATGTGTATATATACATTTTTAAAAAGAATCCTTTTTGACAGGAACATTTGTGTCTGAGTGGATGGGTGGGTGGGTATACATATATATACACCTACACAAGACATATATTTGTTGTTATTATTCAGCCATGTCCAATTAATTGTTCATGGGGTTTTCTTGGCAAAGATACTAGAGTGGCTTGTTATTTCCTTCTCTAGGTCTTTTTACAGATGAGGAATTTGAGGGTGAAGTAATTTGCCCAGGGTCACACAGCTAGGAAGTGTCTAAAGCCAGATTCAGATTCACAAACATGAGTCTTCCTGTCTCCAGGTCCAATACATACATACACACACGCATACATGCATACATACATACACACACACACAGAGAATCGTTATCCAGTACAGAGAAGACCAAGTGAGGGAAATCCTGCTTGTTATGAAACTGGGTTTCCCAGCAAGAAAGAGATCTGTCACAGCCCCACATTTATCTGGCATGGTTTGGCCCTTCCACACTGACGTCTAAGTGTGAACTCCCCATCTTCCCTCTCTGAAAGTTACTGTCAAATTTGCATATGCTTAAAAGGAAAAGCAAGTTTTACATAAGAGAGATTCTCAGTTTCATGTAGAAACTTTTCTCTGTCCTACTTTGTATACAGAAAAGCTCATTTTTATTGGGTGTTGGTAAAGTTCAGAGTTTTTTTTTTAATCATTTAAAAAAGAAACCCCAAATCTGCTTTTCTCCTCTTCGTGGCAGCACTATTTTTCTAGTCACATAGATGTCTCTTTCTTCCATCTCCTTCAGCTCCAGACCCAACTAGTGGCTGGGTCTTATCGATTCTTTACCCACAGTAACTCCTGTTTCCATTCCCACTATCACCACCCTGATCCAAGTTTTTATTACTTTTCCTTAGAGCTATAAACCAGGACAAGGTACCATGACCAAGGTGCTAACATCCAAGGGGCCTAGTTCCTACACATGTGGTCCAGATACCACCATTCTTAGACCTTAAAGACCTCCACTAGTCCCTTTCCCAGCAAGGGTTGGGGAGGAAAACAGTCTGACCTAGGAAAGGGAAAGGTCATGAGGTCTTGACCTATCATATTTTGGAAAGAAGAGAAAGGGGATGGATTGTGTCTTTCCTATCATTACTATACCTGCAATCAGATTATTTTTTCCTAGAACTGCCTACCTTCTCTCCTTTCTTCCACATCCCCAACCTCCTGAAGGGACATAGACTGTATTTTCTAAGTAATGGTACCCCTACCCTTCACACAAATGAATCTGTCCCTGATGCTGGTATTCCTAATTATGGCTCTTCTTTTACTTGTATTATGACACCAGCCTCCTAAGTAGTCTCTTTCCCCTTCCTCTCCAGTCTTCGGCCCCACGTATCCTACATCTTTAACCTTCCTTCACAGCACTCATGCCACGCCTCTGCTAAAAAACAAACAAACATTCAAGACTCCCTGTTACCAAAAAGAGTCCAAACTCTTTAGTGTGACTTTAAGACCTTCTAGAATTTGGCTTCACACTACCTTTCCAGTATTATCTCATATTACTTCCAAACATTTACTCTGATATTATTCCTATTCCTCATACACAAAACATACATCTCTCATCTCCCTCTCTTTGCAGAGTGTGTCTCCCATGCCTACTGCACCTCCTCTTAGGATCCCTAATTCTCTTCAAAGCTAAGCTCATGTCATCTTCTGCAGGAGGCCTTTCCTTATCCCTCCAGCTGCTCGTGTTTTCTCCCCACAATTATCTTCTGGTACTTATGTAAATCCTTGGATACACATGGTCTCCCCTAAAAGGACATAAATTCCTTAAAGGCAGAAACTTTCTTTTCTGTCTTCAGGTCACCAATGCCTAGGATAGTGTCTGGCACACACTAAGTACTCAATATAGACTTGTTAATTGATTGATTTCACTTATAAAATAAATCATAGAAATGATTCATGTGCCTAATCCAGCTAGGAAGACGTTTCACTATCCCTTTGGCTTCCTCCATCAGCAGGACAACTAAAACTTGATTCCTCTTGTATTTTCTTCCCACAGACACGAGGCCCACTGTAGAGACCCTAAGACCGACTTTGAAGAATGAAGAGACCACCACCCAGTATCCTACAGATGAGGAAACCACAGACTGTGGTGAAAGCTGTAGCGCTGAAGATGGTAGGTGTCCAAGGTCGAGCCCAATACCCGATGACTTCTATCCTGAGAGAAGTTCCAGTTTTCAGAGTTCCCACCTGCTTGTCCCACCAGCTAATATTGTTTAGCCCTGAGTGACTGGCCATTTTCACAGTTGGATTTCACAAATAATCCTGACATAGTTTAATCCACTCAGCAACAAGAAGAACCAAAAACTCATTATTTTAGAGATAGACAAGCGGGGCAAGGGTGAAATTCAGCTATTGGTTAAATTAACTAGGTGCTTGTCGAATGTCCACTTTATATCATAGACTCTGACTGAAACCACAGTGGCACTGATTCTAGAAGAAATTGGTCTGATCTGACATTTCCAAGAATTTCATGAATGTTTATTTATCAAAAATAACTTAAAGTAAATCAGAAAAAGAGAGTCAGAAATTTGGGGAAAAAAAACCCAAGTGGGTTTTTTTTCCCAAAAAGAAGGGATCATCTATTTTTGGATCTGACAGTTCACATAGAGAATGTATGTTTCATTTTGGGGTCTTCTGAGTTTGTCTGAGTTAAAGACAGTAATTGGCAGAGCCTGAAAATGAGACACGTTTTAAATCATACGCATAAGGTCACTAAGCTCGAGGACATTCTTAATAAACCACAAATTTTGGAACATCTGGCATTTTTGGCTAGAATTTAAAGCTTTGACAGCCTCAATTTACAGTAAATTACTGATCATTACTAAATGTTCATTAAATGAAATGAGGGAAGATTGGAGTAGGGACTTGGGAAGTGATGGAGACGTAAAGGCGTTTTATAAGCTTAGTAGGAGGATTATGAAATCTCCTGATTTTGCTAGCTCAGCCTTTGGATAGTAAGAGATACTGCTCTGATCAACTGGACTTTTTTTTTTTAAAAAGGAAAAGGATCAAAGAAGGATGGGAAAGAGGCCAACAATAAATGCTGAAGTTGTGTGACTGAAAATGATAATTTAATGCACATGCTTTGGGGAATGCACTTTTGTTTATGTTTTTTTGGGGGGGGGCAGGGAGGAGGGAAGCTATTGGTCAGGAGTTCTGGCATGTTAATGAACTTAAATTTTTGTGCTTTGTTGAGAAGAGAGGGAGATTTAGGGTATCTTCCAGGATATGTTTAGGGTGGCTTGAGAGCCCAAAGTGAAAGGCATAGTGAATTAATATACAGTATTGGATTAGTGGAGTTAGCTTGTTTTGAGAAGGTTTTTCTATCTAAATGACAATCAGAAGGACATTTCAAGAGTGCTGCAGCTGAATTTCAGAAATCTATGATTAATATAATTGCAGAGTTTTCTGATGTGTTTGTTTTTTGAAGGTTTCTCCCCTATCTTTTTGCAAAAGGTCTATATGTGGGCTTTTGTTCTTGATGTACTGTGTATACACATAGAAATTGGAGGCGAATTATGGTATATTGAATTACTTTCTATTTTGGAAGCAAAAAAAGAAGTTCAGAAATTGAAAGGGAGCTGGGGGGGGGGCAATGCTAAGCTCAGGCTGTATCGTCCAAACCACAGGTTGTTGCCTCCTTAATGATTGCCATGTGTTACTTCCCAACTTTGGCCAGAGGGAGAGTCGGCCTTAAGTAGCCTATTTTTGGAGGAACAGTTGCAAGACAAGTTGTGGTCACCATCTACCTTCTGCCAGTGGGACCAGCAGTGACCTTTGCCCTCTGACAGGACCTTAGCATCCCCATCCCACCCCAGCATGGCAAAGCAATTCTTTCAATAAGCTACTCATTTTAGATCTCCCTATAAGCTATTTCATGCCTTCCTTGAGACTTCCCCTTCCTCAGTTCCTCCCCACTGCTAACCCTCCCCAGACCTTGCTTTCTCTTTGTAACTAGACTAGTGTAGGCAAGGCTCTAACTTAGCTTTCTCTCTCTTTTCCTCCCCTGCTCCCAACCCTGTAATGTTTTCCCCACCTGTGTGGTCCGGCTAGAATCCTGGAGTTAGGGAAAACTTCAAGAGACCATTTGGTCCATTCTCCTGCTTTTAGGCAGTCAGGTGACTAAATAACATGGGAGAGAGGATTTGCTGGTCTTTTTTCCAAAGAAAGAACAATGGAAACCTTCTTTCAGGGGGACATCTTAGTGCAGTACTTGGAGGTTCAGGACCTAGGCTCAAATCCAGCTTCTGACACTGCCAGTGTGCTCTCAGGAAAATGCCAACCTCGATGGGCCTCAGTTTCCTCATTTGTAAAATGGGTGTGTGTGTGTGAATGAAGTAGATACCCTTTGAGGTCTCTTCTGATTTTTCTGCTTTGACTCTGTGATCTAATACCCAACCATCCAGCCCTTGGTGCATCTCACTCATGATGTTGCTGGCCTGGTGAGTTATCATCCTAAATCCAACTTCTGGCTGGTCCAACACTTTTTTTAACCATGTCAGTAGTTCTCATTCCCCTCCCCCTCCCCTTTTGTTAAACAGATACAGGATTTTGCTGCTGCTGACATAGAATTCACAGCTTCCTTATTGTACCAAGCTGCCCTTCCTGTCTGTCCCACTGCAGGGATGAGAGGCTCTCTGCTCTGGCTTTCTACAGTCAGACAAATACCAAAGGGAGGTAAACAGGAACTTCCCTATTTCCTTCGTCCATGAGATCACTTTCTCCTTGATGCCTCCCTTCCTAAAGGGCAGTCATCTTCAGCTCTCCTGGTGCCAATGGCCCGCTCCATCACTTCCTAGAGCCAGGCTGGCAGGAGTTGAGATGATAGCTTCGGGGAGCCAGACTGAAGCGGAAGCACCAGGGAGGTATCCTCTGGTAATTAGGAGAGGAGACATTTGAGCATTTGTCTGCTTTTGGACATGGACGGGAAGGAGGTGCCAAATAGAGGATGGAGGCATTTGGGACCCTCATTTATAATTACCTACAATGGGAACCAGTGACAGATTTGGCCTCCAGTCCTGGGAAGCACAAGCCCCAAGGCTGCTCCAGAGGGCTGGTGATCACCAGGATCAGTGAAATGAATGATTCTCTTCTTTCTTCTCCACTTAGGACCCGCCAACTGTTTAAACAGCACTGCCGTAGCTGTTCTAGGAACCTCTTATCATTTGTCTTCCTTTGATTTATCTTTCTCTTTAGACAAAGATTTTCAGCCTCCACCAGGCTTCAATTGCAACTTTGATTTCATGGAGGAAAGCTGTGGTTGGCTGTATGACCATGAGAAGTGGCTTACAAGCACCTGGACAGGCAGCTCAAGTCCCATCGATAATGCTTCCCCAGGTAAGCCTGACTTGGAATTAAGGATGGAGAAGGAGGGAGAGGAGGCCACGACGAGGGGGGTTCCAAGTGCTTCAGCTAAGGTCATCATCTTGTAAGGTCCCAAATCCACCCTCTACCTCCAGTCTCCATGAAAACTTACCAGGTGGTCCCTGGTTCCTCACCCCAGATTCTCCTAGCTTGTGCTTGGGGTTATAGCATAGCTGGAAGTCTGGCCAAATGAGAGGAGGAAAGAACAAAGAGAGGGAGGGGAGGAAGGGAGAAAGGAAGAAAGGAAGGAGGGAGGAAGAGAGAAAGGAAGGGAGAAAGAAAGGGAGGAAGGGAGAAAGGAAGGGAGGAAGGAAGGAAGGGAGGAAGGAAGGAAGGAAGGAAGGAAGGAAGGAAGGAAGGAAGGAAGGAAGGAAGGAAGGAAGGAAGGGAGGGAGGGAGGGAGGGAGGAAGGGAGGGAGGGAGGGGAGGGGATGGTGCAGGAGGCAAAAGGAGCCAGACCCACTATGTGATGTAGCAGTCAGATTCCCACTGCCAACATATGACAGCTGTGTAAGTCCCTTCTCAGCAAACCCCTTAAAACTGCCCCCTGACCCCTTCAGTGAATGGTGCTCTCCAGGCTGACAGAGATTGCTCTAAGGTTACTCTTGTTTCTGTGGCAAACTGATGGGGGAAAGAGCATTGGACTGAAATGCTCTAATGACTACTGTGTCTAGCAAAGTGGTTTAGTAATTTGCCTTCATAAGACCATTGTTGTTCCATGAAACATTATTAAGCCTTTCTGTCTTTTTTTTTTTATTTTGAAAGGCAGCTTTTACAGATATGCCTTTCCTTCTCCTCCCCCTCCTCCCCCTCCTCCTCTTCCTCCTCCTTCTCCTCCTCCTCGCCTAAGCTTTGTGATCTTTTGGTAGATGGGCATCAGCTCCTTTGGTTCATAACTAGGCCATAGACACAGAAACCACCCGGGATACTACACAGGCAGAAACATAGGAAAGTGGCCGGAACCCACACTAGGGAGAGGTTTAGGGCCAAGGAAAACATGAGGATTAAAGTGGGAAAGTGGCAACAGGAAGAAAGGGGAAAAATTGGGGGTGGGGGGCTTTAGGAGGTGGATTATATTGGTAACTAGAACAGAAAGAGGGAATGAAACTAGAGGTGAACAAACATTTCAAGGTGTCCCTCTATCTTGGAGGGATTCCCACCCTTTTTTGTGTGTCACAGACCCTTTCTGGTCAAGCCTCTGGTCCTCTTCTCAGGATAATGTTTTTAAATGCATAATATAAAATACCTAGGATTACAATGGAATATAATCATATTCAAATAAAGATACAATTTTTTTTCCCATCCAAGTTCATGGACCCCTTGAAATCTATCCACATACTGCATTGTATACACAATGGATGCATAATATTCATGTCTTGGGATTGATTGACCCCCAGGTTAAGAACCATTTTCTACAACTGGCCCCTCTTTGACCCCCTCTTCTATCTCTCCTTTCTTTCCTTTTCCTCTTTTCTGTCTTCTGCCTTTCTTCCCTCCCCCCCCCCCCTTGCTTCCTTGCCTTAGGCCTCTGTAGGATACAGCTGTTAATGCCCAGTAGAATATATCACTTTGAAGTTAGGAAATCTTTTCCTTTTTTTCCTTCCTTCTTTCCTTTTTTACTTTTCCTTCCTCTCTTTTTCCTTCTTTCCTTCTTTTGCTTTCTTTCTCTTTTCCTTCCTTTCTTTCACTCTTTCCTTCTTTCTTTTGCCCTTTCCTTCTTTCGCTTTCTCTTTTTCCTTTCTGTCTTTCTTTTTCCTTTCTTTCTTTCTTTTTCCTTCCTTTCTTTCACTCTTTTCTTCTTTCTTCCTTCTTTCTTTCTTTTCCTCCTTAGCTTTTTCCTTCTTTTACTTTCTTTGCTTTCATTAGTCCCAACAGACCTCATACATAGCTATCTCCTACCCTTGTCTCCCTTGGTACTTAAAGCTAAAACAGAATTCATACCCCCAGAACTAGAGCTTGGCAGGTGGTATAGGCAGTGTGGAAGAGATCTAGGGAAAAAACAGAAATGAGAGTTTGACTGCTCTTTCCCAGAAAATGCACCCACAGCCCAGGGCTGGTGTTCAGGAAGCCTTCTCTCCTCCTCTCTCTGGGTCTCCTTCCCTCTGCCTCGGGGAGGGACCATTATCTTAAGGACAGATGCTTTGTGGTGAACATAGACTGTGGGGCATCCAGTGTATCAGTGCCTGCTTTCCCATTGGGTCACAGTGTCTGTTCCAGAGAAAAACATTTTTGTATTTCAAGTGTTTATCTCTTCAGCATTTGAGTGCTCTGGAAGATTAATATCTGAAGATCATCAGGGCCTCAGGCAACAGGAGAGAACACTTACCCCAGTCCCAGACTTAATAACCCTCCCCCATCTCACTCACTGTAATAATGTTTAATTAATATAATGAGCCTCCTGCAAGTAGGAGAAAAAATACTTATTTTTATAACCCAGACTAGATTTTTCATTTCATTTCCTCTCCCTTGAGACTTTCACCAATTAATTGGCTGCCTTTTCCCCCTTTTCCAAATGTAAAGGAGCCAAGCTTGGTGTGCACGTGTGAGGGGGGCAGCAGGATGAGTGTGAGGTCAGTCTCACAGAGGCCGTAGTGAGCGGGTGAAGAAGGCCTGCACACATGGGTCATGTTCAGTGCGATAAGGTTTACTGGTTCAGGGACTCATGCATTTAGACCCATAAGGAATCCAAAAGGCCAATTTGTCTTAACCCCTTCTTTTTAACAGAGGAAGAAACTGAGGCTCAGAAAAGTTAGGTGACTCTTTTTTTAAACTGTTGCCTATGAATAAGGCCTTTTAATGAGACTGCTAGTATTCATCGACATGGCATCCAAGCCCCATCTCCCTTTACTAATTAGGTCTAATCTTGGTGTGGCTAAGCCCATCTATCCTTGAACTAGAGTCAGAACTCTGCTCAGAAGAGCAGATAGCAGGGCCTCAGGAACTTCCTCATGCCTGGCTCACTCTGGCCCTTCCTTCGTCACCTCCTCTTCTTCCTCTTCGTCCAGCTGTTGCCCCTCACCTGAAGGCCCCTGTCGATGGAATTTCGCTACTGGTTGGGAATTTTAGCCCTTGTCTTCGCTCGATCTGATTCATTACACCCTGTGGTTTGGGGGCCTTTCCGAGCGAGCTCACAGTTTGGGCAGAAGTCCAACATATGGCTGAGACGAAGGTTCAGGAAGGGAGTTCAACCATAAGGAACTACTAAGTCTAATGTTGTTCCTGCCTTAAGAAATTAGGAAGGAAAATAACTATTTTCCCCATTCCATCTTCTAAGCACAATCCCCAAAGTTTGGAGAAGAGGAGCTGGTAACCCACACATGGGAGGGGAAAAGAAATTATAATATCATTCCCATGTTCACTCCCTCCGTCCTCTCATCCTTTTTTGGGCACCTTCTGTACTTACTTCCCTTCTCCTTAGAAAACTCACTGGCAGATTTCAAGTGAGAGAGGATAGAAAGCCTTTTCTGTTCGGGGGTGGTCTTTTCTTCTTCTCTTAAAAAAAAAAAAAAGCCCCAAGGGCTTTTTTTCTCCCTAGCAGTTGGGAGAAAGGAAACAGCTGTGCTTAGTTTAGGGGCAGGGCAAATGCTAATGGAGTTCAAAGTTGCTGGCACCCTCCAAGTCAAACCTGAAAGCTTTGCTATGTTATCAAACACTTTTGCACGTCACAAAAGAGGGAACATTCTGCTTCTTTAGGAGATGTGCACCATATGTCCTCCTCTCCCGCCCCTCCCCCATATCTCTATTAGATAGGTAAACCAAAGTAATGATCTTTGGAGAGAGAGAGGGCTCCAGTCTAGAGAGTCTCAAGGGGGGGGGGGGGAATCGAGAGGACAAGAGGAAAGGAAAAGAGAGGGGAAACAGCCATGTTGAAACATTATCCACGAGACATTTGATTGGAAGTGTCTGTAAAAACTACTTAAATTCCTTAGATATTTTCTGGTTTACTTGTTCCTCCTGTTTTTTTCTTCTTTTCCCTTTTGAGACTCTCTCTCTCTCTTTTTTTTTTTTTTTTTGGTCAGTGGTCATTGCTACCCAAGGCTGACTAGTAACAGTTAGTATTTCTATAGAGTTTCAGGGTTTGCAAAGAACTTTACAAATGTGATCTCATTTATCCTTACCACAGCCCTGGGAGGTAGTAGGCGCTATAATCATCCCCATTTTACTGATAAGGTCACTGAGGCAGACAAAGGAGAGTAAGTGTCTGAGGTCGGTCAGACACCAGGTCCAACACTCTCCATCCACTGTGCTGCCCAGGTGACAAGATGACTACCGGTTTCATTGTGCTGTTTTTTTTTTTGTTTTCCAATATATATATTCTCAGCCCTGCCCCTATACTCTATTTCTTTTTTTTTTTTCTTAAGCTCCATGCACTGAGTTGCTGAGATTTTTCTCCATTTCATTCCCTTGTTAGCAATTCCATGACCCCCATTAGTGAGAGGGAAGCTGGTCTCACCTATAGGGGTTCCAAAATTATAAACTAAACAAAGGCATCTAAGCTTGCTATTCCCCCTAGCACCCAGCAGTGATTCCCCACATGGCCTGTACTTAACAGGTGTCTGCTGAATGAATATTCGTTGACTCTGAACTCTGGAAGGGCTCATCTGTCCTCCTGTGTTTTGTGGGAGTGATGGCATACAGAAATCCTTTCAGTTTTCATGTTCCTCAGAGACAACATATTTTCTACAGACTTTCTCAGGCTTCCCATCCATAAACAGAATTCTTCATGAGACAGTTTACAGTATTTTCTACAAGATCAGGTTTTAGTCTCCAAGGGATGAAGCAAGAACTTCACGGAATGATATAGGGAGTCTCAGAGACATTCGAATGATCGTCCACAGCCGTTTATCTTCCTCATGGATCATATCAGGACACTGCCTGTTTGCTTTGGTGTAAACCAAGAAGCAAGTAATTGGGGGAATGTGCTTCCCTTGTGGGAGGAGGAGATAGATGTCAACTTTGTGGTGCTGCTGGTAGTGGTGCTGCTGGTGGATGTGCTGGTGTAAGGCATGTGTTGAGGTCCTCCATTCGAGGAAAACTACATGTACTGAAGGGTTAGATGGTGCAGGGCTTATTATGAGAGGCAATACGGTATAGTAGGAAGAGTCACTGACCTGCAGTCAAGGTTCAAGACCTGGGTTTTAGTCCCAGTTAGTTAGCTGTGTGATCATGGACTGCTTCCTCTCTGAACCTCAGTATCTTCACTGGTAAAATCCCCTAGTTGTTAATTCTCTTTTCTTCCTCAAAATTATCTTACACTGATTTATCTGATAACTTTTACATTGTCCATTAGAATTTATCTCTTTGAAGTCAGAAATTTTTTCTTCCTTCCTTCTTTTTTCTTCCTTCTTTTCTTCTTTCCTTCCTTCTTTTCTTCCTTTTTTCTTCCTCCCTTCTCTCTCACTCTTTTTTTACTCTTTTTTTGTTTTCTTTTCTCTCTTTCAAGTTCTTATACTCCCTGTGCCTAGCACAGTGCCTTCCATATAGCATGTGCTTAACACAACTTGATGAATGGAATTGAGTTGAATCTAAATGTGCTATAGAAATTTTAGTTGTCATTGAAGACAGAAGGATCTGTTAAATAGGAATGTGTCAATGATTGGGATAGAGGTAGAAGGATAAGTAATGAGTATGAAGCCAAATTGAATCCATTTTCGTCATCTGTAAAGGCCTAAAGCAGAGCAGCAGAGACTCCCTAAACATGAGGCTTGGAGGGACCTCATGTATCTGATGTTCTCTTAGAGCTGATTTGTAGGAATACTCTATTTGGGTTACTCCGAATCTTAACAGGAAGGGCTGCAAGGGGCACAGACAGGCATTTGGAATGGTGTGTCATTATGAAAGAACGAGCTTGGGGTCATGGTATTTACACATGAAGGAGTTGAAAGAACAGGGCCGTTGCTTCAAAGTTCAGTTATGGGGCTCAACTGGGAATGACTCAGGCATTCAACTTTTCTGTAAGTGGGATTTGCAGATGCCTAATACCCCAGTGAAATATAAGCAATTGTCTTGTTAGTGCCTTATTTAGATTGTCTTGACTAAGAAGTGAGTAGCTGATTGGGCTATTGAATTGATTCATTAGAGCAGGGGATGATTCATCTTGAGAATTGTGCACAAGAAAATTAAGTGTGGGTGTGGGTGGATGGGTGTATGCACAAGGTAAGGAAAGTGGTTTCCTAATTGATTTGATTTTGACAGTGGTCTAGCTGTGATTCTGTGGACACACTAAGCTCTGAAGATCTCCACAGGTGGGGCTGACAACCTATACATTAAGTGGGGGCAGGGTGGGGATGACTGAATTGCCTTCAAAGAGACCATTGTGGTTTGGTGGTTTGGCTGGGGCACAGCCACTGAAAATACAAAGGTTTCGGTTTTGCAGGCAGTAGACAGTGGTAGATCACTAAAGACCAGGAATGGCTTGTCTCTCTAAAAGAAGGTCATTGTGTGGTTTGAATTGAAAATGGAAGAGAACTTTGACACCTATGACCTCAAGGAGGTCAAAGACAGAATGAAAGGTCCCATATACACCAAAATATTCATAGCAGCATTTTTTTGCCATAACAAAGAACTGGAATCAAGGTCCATCCACTGGGGAATGGCTAAACAAATTGTGGCACATGAATGTGATGAAATATTAGTTTATCATAAGAAATCATAGCTATGAAGAATCCAGAGAAGCACAGGAAGCCATGAACTGATACAGAGTAAAATAAGCAGAGCCAGAAAAACAGCATACAAAACAACTCTGGCAATGTTCTTTTCACTTATATGGAATCCAGAAATACAATGTAATTATAATGACCAAGTTTGGACTCTGAGAAAATATACTTCCTGTCCTCCTTTGTAGAGGTAAAGGACTGTGGGTATAGAATGTGTAGTGTTAGATTTGTTTGATATGCTGGTTAGTTTTGCCAAACTGATTTTTTTTTAACTTGCTTTTTAAATTCTTTGTTCCGAGAGAAGGTTCCCTGAGTAGGATAGGGGGAGAGGTAGATTCAAAAAGGAAAGTGATGTAAAAACAAAAGGTATAAATTAAAATGTTGTTAATGCAGGAGAGTAAGAAGTTATTAGTGGTTGCGTATGAAGGAGGACAGGGAGTGAAATATCCCTGGTTTTGCAGAAGAGACAGCAGATAAAATTTGGATTCTTTTACTTGGCCTAGGGTTTTGAAGGTCGGCGTTTCCTGCCAGTGCGTGAAACAAAAAGGAAAAGGAAGAACAGCATAAGAAGCAGGTTTGGATGTGTAGTTACCAGATGAGATAGCAATAGACACGAGGGAGGTTTAGTTTAGATGCCTGTAAAGACCAAGCCTGAAATGAGTAGTTTTCCACAAGAAGGCAGTCTTTTGGAAAACCCCTGGATACTTACTGCTGACATCATTCAGTCAATGTTTTCCTTAATCAAATATTAATTTAGGGACCTAGGCCAATGCAGAATGACCTGGAGAAGTCAGCTGAGGGGTAACTCATGTTTTAACTGTGACCTATATGAGGAGACTACCTCTCCTGCGGCACTGATGGTTTCAGATGGTTGTACTATTAGAAGGGCAAGTTGCTAGCCAGGAGATGTGTGTGTTGGACAGATGGTGTGTTTGGCTTTCCAATAGCCAGGAGGAGCAGACCAGTGATTTATCTGAGAATTTGGTAAGGTGCAGACGCAATCGATTGCATTGCTATCAGGCCAACAGGGGTCACGTATTTGTGCTGCTCTCATTCAACCAAAGCCAGATGCACTATAAATCTCCAGGTGAAATATCAGGAGACCCCCATTCCAGAGACGGCAGCAGGTTAACAGCGCCTGAATGGCCCTGTCCTCTGAGATGCCTCTCTGACCTTCTGAACTTTTCCTGTCTGTCCCCATGGGATTGTTTCCACGGTCGTGGGCAGCAACAGATGTTTTGAGTCAGAGACCCAGTAGAATGCCTCCAACGTATTTCAGGTCCTGAAGGAGAGGGATTGTATCTCTGGGATGTTTTTTCTTCCCTCTACTTCAGCAACTACACATAATTCCTTTCAATTGTTCTTTCTTTGCTGGAAGCTGTCCATTAATGGCACAGGGACCATTAGCTACAAGAACAGTGAGGCTCAGGCATGCTGCTTTTTCCTTTAACTTGACAATTATCTTGTTCTGGTAGAGATCCTTAGCACATCTGTTTTGTTTGAATCCTATCAAGTTAGGAAAGTGACCCTTTTGATTTCATGCCTACCTTTCCCCCAATCAATCAACAAGTTATTTATTGAACACTCCCCGTGCCCAGCAGAGCATCCCTTTCAAGAGACTGTGTGGGGCTGTAGAAAGAGCTATCATGCATCCGTCATACACTGTCATGATACCCCAGGCCCACTCCAGGCCCCATTCTCAAATTAGAATTAGGAGGAGCTCTGAAATCTATAATTTCTGAGACAGAAATCAAAGCAGGCAGTTTTTTCATCACTGCTTGTGTTTTGTTGGGATTCTGTATCATAGATGTGTTGGGAGGAGCCTGGGATGGGGATTTGCCCATTCCCATGTTTATGCTCATTTTCTCAGTTTAGGGTTCAGTCCCCAGCTGGGGCTTTAGGCCTCCTGCTTTCCTTGCTGTGACTGATGCATTCACTTTCCTCCCTAGACACTCCCTGAGATCGCCTTTCCAGCTTCCTGCACTCTTTCCCACCTTGTTCCACCATATACTAACTTTACTGCCCACACAACTATTCTCTAGGTACCAACCCAGCAAAGTGGGCACAGCCATTGGCTCTCTTGCATACTTGTCTCTGATCAGTCACTCCCAAGGCCAGTCCTGAGACCATTTCCTCAAGCCTATAAACAAGCCTGGAGAATAGCAAGTACCTGTTTCTTCCCAAAGTATACCTTTTGACCCCTTAGCATCCCCAGGTCTTGAATATTGGACAGGAAACCTGAGTTTGCATTTCATATTTGATGCTTCCCAGGTATGTGACCTGAGGCAAGAAAGTATACTTTTATGAGCATCAGTTCCCTCCTTTTTAAAATGGGGACCATGATATGTTCTCTCTCTACCTCACAGGGCTTGTGAGGAATGTGCTTTGTAAACCTTAAAGCTCTTTGTATGAGTTGTTATTATCTGACTAGTTCCTGGTTAGCCATATCTTAGGGTTTTTCAAATAACACTCATTCACAGGTCCTGTAGTGTAGCACATTCTCTCAAGAGTAAATGTCAAACTTAAGGAGTCCAAAAATTAAGGTCAAGATGTTGAATGTCTGAGACTTGACTGGAATTCTCAGTCACGTTGAACTGGGATTTCTCCCACTGCTCCTTAGACTTATTCTTCATGACCTTGGATCAGCTCTGGCCTCCCCCAGTGCAAGGAAAGAGATACTTTTCAGCCCAGCATGGGCTTGGCTGATATCTTCTATTAATTCCTCAAATTTGCATATCATCTTTCTTCCCTAGAGCTCATAGCACTTAATAGGCAAGCAGCGTACAAATGATTTAACAGAGATGACCAAATGATTGGAAAAATAGAAATTCTGAAGTTCCAAGTTCATATCTCTTCAAGTGAAGAGAAAGTCACATGGAGTCACCAGCTATGGAGTCAGGGTTACTTAAAATTTTCTAGGTCTCCATTCTTCTGTAAAATAAGAGGGTTGGACAAGATGGCCTTTAAGATGCCATCTAGATCTATGAGTCTATGACTGTGGGGAGTATTGACTGCCTTTATCTATGTAAATGATTATAAATCATATCAACAAGGCATTTATTTAAGCACAAGTACTGGGGATTCAAAAACATAAATAAGACCATTTCTAGGAGTCTAGGAGTGAGTTTACATTTTGCTGGAGAAAAGCATTGTTTTGGGTGGCTGGAAGGATTAAGATGGTCAGACACTTAGTAAGCCTGTTTTTGTCTCCCATACCCACCCAGTTCTGAGATGGTAGCAGCCCGTCTCCAGGAGCCAGGAAGAGAAAGGGTAGAGACCGGATGTTCTCCATCATGGAGAGAATGGCCTTGAAATTACAGCAGGACAAATGGTGACTGGAGAGAAGAATGTTCTCATGGTGAAGGTTGTTAGACAGCAGCATGCACAGATGATGTGCCTGAGGAATCTCCTTCTGGAAGAGTCTCAGCATCTGCTTCCTTGGCTATTTAAGAACAGCTGCCTGGAGGCGGGGGTGGGGTGGGGGTAGACTCCATGATCTCTGGGGATTGCTTTCAACTCAAGATTCTGTATTACTGTAAGACTGTACCACCACCTATTACAGTTGGATGGAAAAGCTATGGGGATAATTAGAGCCTAGTGGGACCTTTGGGGAGCAGCAAGGTCAGAAGACTTAAGGGGTCCAAGGAGAATGGATCTTGTTTCTGATAAAAACTTGGACAAATCAGGGGAATCCGGTCTTTTTGCTGACATCAGTCACTCTGAGGATTTTCCTACTTTGTTATGAGTCAGCAGGGTAGTGTGGGAGTCAAAAAAAGCTGGTGAGCTCTTAGACTTTATTGATGGAGAGATAATATATAAAACAAGAGAGATTATAATAGTCCTGCTTCACTCTGCCCTGGACAGACCACATCTGGAATATTATGTTTAGTTCTAAACACCACATTTTCGGAAAGATGTTGACAACTTCAATCAGTAATCTTCTTGCTTCCTTCCTCATGGTGTGAGTGCTAAATTCACAGAAGCTTATAACCAGAAAGTTGGCCACCAGTTGGTGAATTTTTCCTGCCACAGCAACTTATAAAGATCATCTAGTGAGACATAAAAAGATTAGGATCTATGTCTATGAAAGGAATACCCATGCTGATGAAAAAATTATCCCTGAAGTATTGAATTCTTTCTTTTTTTTTTTTAATAGCACCTTTGGATTTATTTTTTCCCCACTGAATAATATTTTATTTTTTTTCAACAAAATGTAAAGATAGTTTCCAACATTCACTTTTTATAAGATTTTGAGTTAATATTGATTATTGATAATATGCAATTTCAGAAGAAGGCAACGAGGACAATGATGGGCTCAAAACCAAACCATAGATGAAAGAACCAGAGGCACTTGGCCTGAAGACAAAGACATTTAGATAGATAAATAGGCAAATTCAAAATTTTGAATTTTGAATTCAAATTCAAAAATTTGAATATTTGAAAAGGTCTCATGCAGTAAAAAGATTAGACTTTATTGTTTGGCCCCATAGATTATACCAAGGACCAACAGGTACTAGGTAGACCTCAGGACCATAGAAGGGAAATGGTTCCTAACAATTAGAATTGTATGTAAGTGGGATACACCGCCTTGGGACAGTATGTTTAGGTAGCAAGATTCCTGTCACTCTTGGACTTCAGATGAAAATTAGATGACTTGTCAGGTGTGTTGTTGATTTGATTCCTGGTTCAAATTGGACTAACTCTCTGGAGTCCCAATTCTGAAATACTATGAGTTGGTCCATTCTAGATTCAGCATAGTCTCAAAGATTTCTCTAAGTCTTCCAGTCAAATCAAACGCTCTTTTTCTCCTTCAGGAGTACGGACTTCTGAGATCAAACCATAATCCTTAGGGAGACATTGAAATACATCTCCTACCCCTCCCTGGTCTTGTCCTACCTTGGACCCAACCTCTACCATGACCTTGCATCAGTTCTGGTCCCTCTCTGTGAAGGACAAGATATACTTTTCAACCCAGCAGGTGCTTAAACTCATGTCTGCTACTAATTCCTCAAATTTGCATATCATCTTTTCCCCCAGAGCTCATAGCACTTAATAGGCAAGTAGGGAGCAAATGATTTAACAGAGTGAAAATCAGCGCTCTGCTAGTCTCCAGATCCCACAGATGAGTGGATTAGCTTGGATGTCAGTGGTGAATTATATGCCCGTCAGCAGCCTCCACAGTACTTAGCACTTTACCAGCATTAACTCCCTGGTCCTCAGAATTGCCATACAAACTACAGTATTATCACCTTCATGCAGAGAAAGAGAGAAGGCATCCCTAAGTCCCCAGGGGAGTAACTCTGTAAGGTTTTTGGCCTAATGATGCCCTTTGTTTGAGTAGCAATAAATGGAAGCAAAATAGACTCTTGCCAGCACCATCCTCCACACCTCCACACAGATTCCTTTTCCACCTAGTAATTTCTCACTGTTGCACTATCTGCCTGCCTCTTAAGAACATAAATTCACACGAGTGACAGCATTTCTTGCCAAGCAATTTTTAGTCAGTAAGTAGGTCTTGTTGTTTGAGAAAAATATGAAAGAGAAAGTAGAATGCCAAGTCTTTGAAATCCAATTCCTTTCACTTATGAGAAGCAAGTGATGACTTCTGAATTATAGGGGGTGGAAGAGAGGACCTCTTTGGTCAGCTCCTTGGATAACCGGATACTTGTGATGATAAGTCTCTGGTCATTTCTTTGCTATTGCAATGGTCTGTTGACTAAGAAGAGGATGGGGAGTAACTCTAGAATGCTTATATGAACTTGAAGGATACCCAGGCTCAGAAAGACCCATTTCTATCTCTAACAAATCAAGAGCTGTAATTCCCCCCCCTTCATTAATCATTTATTCATCAATGTGTTTATTAAGTGTCAACATATACATATAGATGTAGAGAGTTGTAGAAAAGAAGTAAAGTCTCTCATTCACTAATTTACCAAGCATTTATTGAATACCTACTATGTACCAAGCACTGGCCTAGGTACCGGACCCCCAGAGACCCTTCTCCCCCCAAAAGATAACAATAGGCCTTACCCTCCAAGGAGCTTACATCTTATTGGGGGAAAACAGTACATAGACAGATAATAAAGACAAAATACATACAAAAAAAATCATAAAGTGGATTTTTCTCAGGGAGAAGGCAGCTGGGAGATGTCAGGTAGGTGGTGGAACTTGAGATGAAGTCCTTTGAAGGAAGCCAGGGACTTTGGGAGGTAGGGGTGAGGAAGGAATGCATTCCAGGTATGTGGAAGAACCAGTACAAAGGCAAGTCGTGGCCCCTGCCCTCTAGAAGCCTCTCATTTAGTTGAAGGTGAGGCTAAAAAACAAACAATTTAGTGACAGTGTTCTAGGCAATGTGTAATTACATGCCCAAATGAGTGGGTGACACAGAGCAGCTAAGTGCTTATAGAAGCTGAGAGTGGGGAGAAATTCATGTGGATTGGGTGAGAAGGGGAGGGAAGAACACAGGCACTGAATAAATACAAAGCATTTGTGGTATGGTAGAGTGAAACTATTCCAGCTTGAAATAAGGTTCATGTGAATTGGCAATACCGTGGTTGGGAAGGACTGGGCCAGATTATAGAGGGCCTTGAATGCCAAGTTGAGTCTATTCCCAGGGTAGTCTCCTTTCACAGAAGAGAATTTAAATGCTATTACCTTACTAAGATAGTTGTTTGTTGCTGTTGTAGTTTTTAGACTCTCCCCTGTGCTTATTTGAGTGTGAAATGGAAACCACTCACACTTTGTAAAAAGAGATCACGCTTGTTTTGGTCTTTATTTTGTTTTGTTGCAACTTGGGGGGCAGGGAAGGGAGCCCAGCAGCCAAATTCAATTCAGGGTAATTTGGGGGGAGGGGATAAGGCAGCAACAGAAGTCAGAGCATATGCTGTGGAATTTGTGCAATTTGACTTGAAGGCTAGAATTAAGGGAGAAGGAGTCAGAGAGAACGGGGCTTGACAGTGCAAGGGCATTCATTCTTGAGTTACTGATAAAGAAGAGTCTAGGGAACAAAACTAGTCCAGAGGAATGAGGGAGAAGAGACCTTCGATGCGACTTCCAGGGCACCCACGTCGCAAATTGTGGCAGAAGGGTAGCACATAACTCCAGCAACCACCAAGGTGCTGCCATGATGAGGTCTTAGAGCCTCTCAGCCTCATTTTTTTTTAAGCAATCAGAGTTAAGTAACTTGCTCAAGGTTACACGGCCAGTTATTTCTGGGTGGGTGCTAAGTATCTGAGCCTGATTCGATCCCACGTCATCCCAATTCTGGGGCCAGTGATCTTACTCACTGAGCCACCCGGCCGCCCCTCAGCCTCATTCTTTACCTACTCAAGATATCTATTTTACCTGCATGTGACCATCCAGCTACAGATGAAGCCAAGGTGTTATATGCTATTTATTTCCTATCTTCTATGCTGGGTATTCAGTGAAAATAGTATTCCTATCACTTAGCTGCATATTTTCAGGCATAGCTCTGGAACAGAAGGCGTGCCTGTAGGTTTTGTTTACCCAGAGGCAGATGCAATTGATTTACATCTGCAAGGGCCAACCTGTCCTTTGTACAAGTGGTCAGACACCCCCACGAGTTGGGATTTGCAGGTGCAAGCCACTGGCACCAGTTTCTTATTGGCCACAGAACCAGCAGGCATGGTACTAGCCCGCAATATTAGGAACTTGGTATTCCACTTGGTATTTGATTTGTATTTGAAACCAAACAGCAATTAAATTCATTCTCCAAAAATCTGGAAGGGGAAAACCCTAATTTTCTAGGATATTTATATTCGGTGCTAAAAGTGAAGCTCTGTTCTAGAGGCCCCCAGAGCTCATTAGCGATAATGATGGTTATTGTTATCATTGGATCTGCGTGTGTCTGGCTTTTTACAAAAAGGCAGCCAAGTGCAAGCCTCCCCGGGCTGGATTGGGAAAGGAGTGGGAGGTATGTACCCATTTGGTGGCCCCCTTGCTGTGCCACCTCCTCCCTAAATCTCACCACTTCTCCAGACCCCACCTCCTCCTTAATAACATCTATATTGTGGTTTCTAAATGATGATAGGTGTCTCTGAATCCCCAAAGCTATCTAGCATCATGTGTAGAGATGTGGCAGCTAAAATGCCTCCTTAGTGATCAGAGCTAGAGGCAAGAAACTGTAAAGGCTAGCTAAACACAGCAGCCTGAGGGAGGATGCAATCAGCAGCCACTATCCTGTACACTTAGGCAAGTTGTTTGGGAAAAGATCAAACCAGCCACCCTTTTGGCCCCATCTTTCACCCCAGGGGTCCTGTTTGGTCTCTGAGCACTAGTGTCATCGACAGGGGCTAATGTTACCACCCCGATTTGGGTTTGTTTCTGGCAGATGGTAGGAACTATTTAAGGCTCCAGAGTAATGGAAGGAGAGAAGACCAGCATGGCCGGCTCATCAGCCCTGCCCTCTACCTGCCCAGGAGCCCTGTCTGTATGGAATTCCAATACCAAGCCACAGGTGGGAGTGGGATCGCTCTGCAAGTGGTTCGGAAAGCCAGCCAAGCCAGCAAGCTCCTCTGGGTCATCCGGGAAGACCAAGGCAACGAGTGGAGACAGGGAAGGATCATCTTGCCAAGTGATGAAATGGAGTATCAGGTGAGGTGATAAAGGGAGATTTGTGTGAAGATTCAAGGGAATCATTTGCAGCCTTATTTCAATATTTCAAAGGGCTGTGCCCATTCATCTTTAGGGAACGTGGTTAAGCTCCGCTGTTTTCATTGTGTTTCTCCCGTTGCCATAGCAACTAAATGACACTCTTATTTGTTATTCAGAATGTGCCTATCTATACACCCAGACTCAGTTCTTTGTTCCTCCCCTGGCTTCTCTATTGCTGAAATCTTCTCTGGACAAATGCTTTCTCCCCCCTCCATTTTATTTTAGATTGTTATCTGGTAGCCTGACAAAGGGATACAAAAGCCAGAAAAATAAACACAAACAAACCTTCCCCTCTAGAAGAGAAAAACTACATCTAGTTCTTAAGATTCTCTGAAGGAAACATAAACAGCCTTTCCTGACCTGCCTTAATGAATCTGAGCCAGGGAAGGGGAGTGGAAGCTGTCTGCTCTCTCTGTGGCCCTTGGATCTGAGCGAGTCCTAATCATTTGTCTCTGAGCCATTCTGGCTTTTACGATCTTATTAGAGAGAGACAGAGAGAGAGAGAGAGAGACAGAGAGAGAGAGAGAGAGAGAGAGAGAGAGAGAGAGAGAGAGAGAGAGAGAGAGAGAGAGAGAGAGAGAACTGAGAGAAAGACTGAGGCACCACAGAGGTGGGAGCTGTTTCGATGCTGGTAGGCTGGCCAAAAATCACCTGAGGCACCCTTTGGAATAGGTGACTCCATACCAGCATCAACATTAACCTTCTCCTCCCCAGCCAAGAAGCAGCAACAGATGGCGGGCGAGACAGCCAACTGTTTGCTTAGCTTGCCAGAGGACATGTGCTAGTTTGCAAAGAGAGAGTGAGCTGAGTGAGGGAGAGAAAAAGAGTGATGATTTAACATCACAGAGCAAAGACACCTCTGTTTGCTCACTGCCCTTCCCATCCATGTGTTAGAGGGGTGTTGTTGAGAGTCATTTTCTCCTAGTTATAATTGTGTACCCGTAAGGAAGCTGTGTGTCCTCGAAGCAAAGTGAATCCATACCCTCTCTTTCTCACAGTGGCCTAACCTATTCATTTCCTCTGAGTTTTAAGAATGCTTCCAAATACCTAACTTGGGTATTGAAGAAAAAAAAAGGAAAAACTTTAAACATAACTCAGGTTAGTTAGTTCCACTCCTTTTAACACAAACTAAATATGGTTCTTTTTAATCAATGTATTCTAGTGACTAGACCTAAAAATTCATCACCTTGTGTAGGGTTTTTTCTCCCCCCACCCCGTCAAATATACATTTGATCTGATCCAACTTTTTTTTTTAATTAAGTTTATAAATGCTGCTGCCATGTGGTCAACAGATGCAGACCAGGTGCAATGAATGAATGAATGAATGAATGAATGAATGAATGAATGAATGAATGAATGAATGAATGAACAAAGAAGCAAACAAATACATAAAGACAAGTAGGGAAGAAATGAGAAATCTTTGCACTGTTTGGTCATGGAAACTTCACCTAACCATGGGATTTGTTCTGATTGTTTTCATAGATTGTGTTCGAGGGAATTCTAGGCAAAGGACGCTCAGGAGAGATTGCCATCGATGATATCCGGATAGGCACTGATATCCCTCTAGAGAACTGCATGGGTATGTCAGCATCTGTCTCCTCTGGGCCGCTCCAAACTACACAACAAGTTTTGGTGTTACACCAGAAGGCAGTTTATCACTGTGTTAGATGCTGTGCTGCCTGGATTCAACTCAGGGAACAAAACTCAGTTGTTACCTTGATAAAAGGAGCTGGCAATTCCTCTCCCTCAATACTAAGGAAGGAAAAGGAAAAAAAAAGGGAAAAAGTTGCTCTCTAGAAAGTGAAGGCTCATGTACTTGAGGTTAGAAGTGGGTATCCTTCCCTGGGACCATTTAGGATAGCTGGAATGTGACATCAAGCAAAGCTTACCATGCCATGTCCCCAGTCAAAAATAGATGTACACAATGTATAAAGAACTTCTGAATGCCAAGACCCCATCATCAAACTCTAGCTTTTAGCAAGGAAAATGCCACAGGATGAAAACCACCTGCCACTCAGGATTACATGCTCAGAGGACTTGATGAATTTAATGGAAATCTTCACAAGCAAGCAAAAATCAACCCCCCCCCCAAAAAAAATAGATTAGAAAATTTCAAACAAAAAAAAAACCCAGCTTTGATTGTGTTAGCAATAGCATAATTACTTAAGAGATTCTTTTACCTGAATGAAATATAAACCAAGCTATTGGAAATTTGGTGTCATATCCACCACATGCATATGCTAAATGGTCATTGGAGCATTGTGCAATGTTCATTGAGTAGTTCAATAACCCTACAGAAGAGCAAGGTGCAATGCTGTCTTATTGGCCAGATGTCCTTGAGAACCTCAATGAGCAACACACTTCCCACTCATTGTCTCACCTTGGGTTAATGTTCTCCTAGCTGGGCTTCCCTGCAATGGCTTTGCTAGACATTTTGTCGTCCATGTCTTAAGACTCACTGTAGGCAATAGAGCTATGCCAGTCTAGAAAATAGAGAGCAGTGAGAAGGGACTAGAGCTTCTTTGGCCTGAGAAGTAACTCTAATGACTAACAAAGTGCTTTTCTTGGCACATTTGTCTGGGGTATGTATGTATGTGGTGATATCACCAGCACCTGGGATTGCCCTGGTCCCTCTGGGAAACTTCCAGGCTCCCAGCCTCTAAAAGTGATCCAATGAGAAAGTAATCAGTGGTAAGTAACTGATTACAATCCTTTGGGGAGCCATTAATCCAAGAAGGTTTTTTTTTTTGTTCCAAAGAAACTTTAGGTACCTTCTTCCTCTGATGATGTGTTAGGCATGATACAGAATATGTAAAAGATATAGCCCATGTGCTTTTGGGCTTGACATTTCAGAACCAAGACCAGAGTGTGTTACAGAAAAGTTACCAGAAATAATTTAGCATCATTCATACTATTTCCTTGTCATTTTTGCCTTCTTTATATTAATAATTATTCTTTATATTAATAACGCGTCTTTTTTTCTCTTTCAGAGCCTATCACAGCTTTTCCAGGTGAGAATTTTTCAGGTAAAAGATACTTTAAAAATATGCATATGTGTTGTTCTTATGCCTCTCCACCCTACTGTCCCATGTAATATGAATTTGAAAGACAAAATTCTCTAATCTTGACCAAATCTTTGTAGTGTTACTACTTAGGGGAAATGGGTGATAATGTCTTCCCAACACTAGATGGCGCTAACTACGCCTGCAGTGGTAGCAGAAGAGATTGAGAGTCTTACTATCTCTTGTTTAATTAAAGTTTAGAAGCCAATAATAGAGACAAATAGGTTAGGAATAAACCTATCGGCCCTACATTGACCAATGGGAAGCAACGAGGCTTGAAATATATGAGTGGTGTGGAAAGAGAGCCAGTAGACAGAGTTAACGAAGAAATCAGTAGCAAATTAAAAGTGAAATGAGGTGGCAATGATTTATTTTAGCATGAAGATGGTTTCTTTCCAGTTTCCAGGCACCAAGACAGCAGTCTCAATTATTCCACAGTAAGGTATAATGGCAGGTGGTTTTGTGAAGGAAGAAAATTAGGAGTAGACTCCGGAAATGACTGTCAGAAGGAGGGACAATTAGAGTTCAGAACTTGTTGTT
Organism: Petaurus breviceps papuanus; assembly: GCF_028583685.1. Lineage (NCBI taxonomy): Eukaryota > Metazoa > Chordata > Mammalia > Diprotodontia > Petauridae > Petaurus > Petaurus breviceps. The sequence goes on along the minus strand of NW_027187376.1, from coordinate 15,043,198 downwards.
TAAAAGTAAAAGAAACAGGGAGAAATGGTGTTTTTAGTGTCTAGAACAGAATACTTCAAATATAGGGCTAGAAAATAGAAAATGAGATTTTTTTAAATCTCCCTGTTAAGTCAATTGAGCATACAGCAATAACAGTATAATTTAGGGACCTACCTCATTTGGATAGAGAGGGACACTTTTAAGAATCTAAATGAATGGAAATTCTCTGTGCTATGGAAAATTTAGTTGGCTTTTTGTTTCTTCCTACCCATAATCCCATAAAAGTGACATTTCTAAAGTCTTTATTGGTAGGTGATTAATGTATGTGTGAAAGGAGGGGAGGCACCCTAAGTAGAGGATATTTAGCCTTCTACACTTTGCCTGTGTATAAGCTGCTCACAGAAACACCCACATACCCTTCTCTATATTTGCAGGGTTTAATCATATCCTGTTCTATGCAAAAAGAGTTGTGTGATTCTATTATGCCCTGTTAAGATTTTACTGGATCTCACCCCAGAGGTGATAGCATGTCAGAGATAAAGAAAGTCATTTTTATATCCAAAGTCTAGACTTTTATCTTTATTCTCATTAATCTGCCCAACTCATGGCTAGCTCAGAGCCACTCAGGGACAGTTAAGTCTCTGGTTTGTTACCTGGATGCACTCTCTAACTCCCTCTTTGCCTGCCTAATTTGCCACTCACCAGTCATAGCTCTAAGACAGCAGAGGAGTGAGAGGTGGGGTTTGGAGTGGGGCTAGAGTGGAAACAACAGGTTCCAGCAGTAGGAATTACTTTTCTCTTTTACTCTCCTGGACCTTGTTTCCATTGCCTCAAGACAAGTGCCTGAGCACACACATGCACACACAATATATATATACAAACACACATGTGGACACACATGTTCAAGGTGTTAAATTTACATGCTTTGGAATGATTTGGATATGAGATATATGTAAATTTGAATAAAAATTTTGGGGAGGATTTCCAAAAATTTGCTTGATGACAAGTTTGAATTCAAGTTTTTTCCTTTAGGGTTCCCAAGTACAATTTTCATCTGGGTAAAATAAAATCTTTATCTTCTTGTACACCTATCAGGTCAAGTCATAATTGCCATAAGGTAGTGAGGCTCAAAGTGCCCATGTAAAGATTAAAAAAATAACTTCCCAGAAACGGCTACGCATGCCATTGTGATGTGAGTATGGGATCCTATGATTCAGGCCATGACTGGGGCATCACTTCTCTAAGAGAATAAACAAATGGGTGCACGTGTGCTCTATTCAACCCATGTGCATAAGAGTGTTTCACAGAAAGCTTAACAATATCTCCTTTAACAAATAAACATGTAAACAAATGTTATGATTGACCTCTGTGGGGCAAGGTTGAGTATACTGAGTATTAAAACAGCCCCTGTGTTCACGTGAGAGGGGAAACAGAGAGAGAAAAAGAGTTATGTATTCCCAAACACAACAGGATGAGGTTGGGAGCAATGGGATCTGGTAAGTGGTGGAGAAAATTATGTTAGTCTAGTTCTGTGGTAGCAGCTGTTCCCATGGATCTCATGTCTTGGTGGGTTGGGTTTTTTGTTTGTTTTGTTTTTTTGGAGAAGTGGGGAGAATTAATTCTGAATTTCATTAATTCTGACTTTAAGACAGAAAATATCACCTTCTTAGGAAGACCTCAGAATGATTTTAGAGTAAATACTTGGAGCAAATGCTTTTGGTCCTGGGTCATTTGGGTACTTTTAGATTTGGAGACATCTTTAAAAGTTTTGCTTTTTTCTCATTTTCTCTTTCACTATGAAACATTTTCTTTTGCATTCAAATAGCCTTAAATGTGCTTTCTGCTTTGGCATGTTTTATCTGTGGCTTTATAATGGCGTGTGAGGGAAAGGGGAGAAAATGGATAAATTTTGTGTTCATGTGTTTTAAGCAGTGTCTATTTTTTTTGTTCTGAAATCACTTAGAATAACATGCAGTCTGAGTTGTATGTTTTTTTAAGCATTTCATACAAATGCGATTCAATCATGTATCTCTTATGAATTGAATAAAGAACAAAAATGTGTTATACACAGAAAAGAGTGAGAAAGTCCAGAAAAGTAATCCAGTGAAGATGATGGAGTATTTACTCTCAACCAATACTTGAAAAAAAAAACCCAACTAATAGAAGAGTAATAATAAAGAAGCCAATAAAAATATATAAAGTAATAATCAGTGTTCTGCACTTAGTGGGCAGGTGGCTATTTTTAGCACCTTTCAGTCTAAGCGAGAGTTATGGTTACTGTTATAGTATTTTGTTTTGAAACAAGGAATAGTGAAGATGAATGCATGTGGTTTACGAACTGTTTGGCCCCCCAAGATCCTAGATGCTAGACTTTTCTTTTACGGAAGATGGGCGTGTTCTAAGAACCATTGCTTACCCATCAAGTACCCATGGGATGAATAGAAACAGTAAACTTTGCTTCATTGTAACTGGCTCACTTTTCTTTGAAGTGTATCTTACAGTCAGGGCCATCTGGGACTTGGAGTCACCTCAAAGGGCTGGGGATGGAGGTCTGACATACCATGTGTTTTCTTGGTCCCCCAAACCCAAGAACAAACCAATTGTGGATACATTGTGTATGTTTAAAATTAATGTCTAGATCAGACTTAGGAAAAAAAATGTCTGAAGGGTAGTTTAAGCAGGAAGAAAGGAGATAGTCCCACTGGTTTATTGGAGCCTGGTTAGAGCAGTATGAGTGGGTTATACACAAATGAACCTTGTTTAGCAACAACTGACCTATTCACCTTCGAGCTGCTTTCTTAAATACTCCGAGCCCACAACATGGCTCCCCCAAAGTGTAGGACCTAGGACAGTACTTCTGTTTCAACATAATCTAGGAATGTCTCCATTTGGAGTATTTTCAAGTGTTACAAGGATGCTTGTGCGGGTTAATTAGTGCTCGGCAGAGTGATCCTCTGATGAAAGGAAGGAAAGTATTAGTAATCAATCCATGCCTGTGTTTCAGATAGGCAGCTGTGGTGTGTGAATTGTTCCTGGCTCCTCTCTTACCCTCCTCCGACTGCCAGATTAAGAATAGGTGTTGCTGAGCGAGGAAGCATGGAGATCAGATATGTGTAAACGGGATAACTACTTGGCTGACATTGTTTGCTTTTGGAGACACTCATGGGTTATGTGTGAGGTACACTGTACACCCTCAAAGAGGTCGGACACATTCCTATAGTTTACCATTAATCCAAACAGCTGCCAAGGTCAATTTGTCTGAAGGGATGAAAATTTCTTTCCCTGACCTCCCTTCTCTATGAACATAATGGACAATCCTTGGTTGAAAGAAAGGAAAACAAGCTCTAGGGATAGGGGAAGAAGGCAGAGATTTGGCATTGCCATCGATGAATATAATGGTAGAGTCAGACCTCCAAAGATCAGGGCAGCTTCTGGTGGCTGTGGGAAACTCTGATGTTTTTCACTCATCCCTTTGCTGCCCGAGTGGCAAACAAAGATCAAGGGGAGATATTTGCCTCATTAGTCATTTCAGGACACTTTGTACTTCTCCATTCTCTCTCCAAAGAGATCAGTGGGCGGGTTACCTCATTCTTCCACCATCTTCTGTAAACTCTCTGTCTGGGGTGGAACAAATCTTTTTTTTTTTAATTACCTCTAGCAAATTAAACAAACTTCTTGTCTTTGAAGCTCTTCTTCTCCAGGCCCTTCATTTCAGCCTATGAAGATAACCTGAGTGAGTGTCCTTACCCATGTTAACTCACAGAGCAGATTGTTTTTAAAGAAAAAAAAAATACCAACTTTTGTTTAGGAAACATCTTTCCCCCCTCGATAATCATGTTGTTGTTCAGAAATTTCAGTTGTGTACGACTCTTCGTGACCCCATGGACCTCTTTCCATGGAGTTTTCTTGGCAAAGATACTGGAATAGTTTGCTATTTCATTCTCCAGTGGCAAACAGAGGTTAAGTGATTTGTCCAAGGTCACATAGCTAGGAAGTTTCTGAGGCTAAATTTGAATTTAGATCTTCCTGACTCCAAACCTAACACTCTATCCACTGTACCACTTAGCTAACCTTATTAAATAACAAATTACTATAAAAAATTAAAGAATTGGAAGCAATTTAAAATTTTTTAAAGTTATATAAGTAATAGAAATAACAGAAATTATGTCATCTTTTATTCTATCAAAATGAATTCTTAAGGGAATAAATTTATTTGGAATATGCCATAAACAATATAAAACCCCAATGCAACCCAACCAAGGAAGGGTCATGCCCACATATCACCACACCTGGACAAGACTGAAATCTCCAAAAAGTAATAGATCCTTGCCTGCCCTACACATCTCCTAGAGCAGAAGCTTTAAATGATGAAACAATGGGATTTTAGAATTTCGTGAGGATCCTCAAGATCTATAGTCTGGGCTAAAATGTAGTTCAGCCCCAAATGTGAAGACTTTGCGTGCATTTCCTGCACCAGATGAATATATGATGAGCATTTTAAGTGTATTTATTTTTATATGTTTTGTGTCCTCCATTAGAATAGGAGTTCCTTGAGAGCAGAGACAGTCTTGATTTTCCTATTTCTGTCCCCCAACTTCATAGCATAGCAAACATTTAATAAATAATTTATTCCCTCATTCATGCGTGACCACAACAGTGGTTCAATTCAACAACGTAGCTAACTGATTAAATTTCTGGAGTCCCAGTATCTAATAGTTGGCCAAGACAGACCTCAGAGACCTCTTTTCTAACCCACACCTGTCCCAGACTCCCTTCTATAACTTCTTCCACAAGCAGTGAGTCAACCTCAAAAAATTCTAGGGAGAGAAAGACCAATCCCTATTAAGGCAGCCATTTGGGGATAATACTAATTGTTAGAAAGTGTTTTCTTATACCAGGCCTAAACCTGCCTCTCTCCAGCTCCTACCCTTTCCTCACATTTCTGCCTTCTGGAGACAAGCTAAATAAACCTAATTCCTCTTCCTTATGTGATGAGCTCTGTGCAAGGCACAAGGTGGGGAGATAAAAGAGTTTTGATAAGACACATTCCTGCCTCTTGGAGACTACATTATAGGAAAAAATTGTGGAGATAATATATATTATATAATTATATGACATAATTACATATTTTATATAATTTAATATATGACATAATTATATGTTTTATATATTATATAGTTTCATATGTAGCAATTATATATGTGTGTATGTATATATATATATATATATATGTGTGTATAAACAATGTACAAAAATCAGTCAATAGTAACATTCTCTAAGTGCCTACTAGGTACCAGGTCCTGTGCAAAGCATTAGAGATACAGTGAAAGGCACAAGTCCTTGAAGTGAAAGGCACAAGTCCTTGAAGAGTTCACAGTCTAATGGACAAAATAATATATGATAAATGTTCCACCAAAAAAGTGGAAACCGGGCATTATATGAAAGCCAGGATCCAAAGTCATCACTAACTAGGGATCTCAGGTAGACTTCCTGAAGAAGGTGGAATTCTTTCCCCAGAAAATACTCTGCAAGATTGTTAGGATCTTTTGCTAGGGCCAAATGAAAGCAATGGGTTAGAATCCACTGGTTCTTTTGTCTTTTACAAAACTTTAAAAAAAATTAATTTATTTTACATGCATTTGTAATCTGTCCCCTTCCTCCATCCTACCCACTCATTGAACAATTAAAAAAAAAATCTTCATTATAAACATGTATAGTACTGCACAGCAAATTACAACATTAGTCATACCCCAAAACATATCTCTGCTTATGAAGTTCACCACCTCTATGGCTAGAGATGAGTGGCCTATTTCTTTTTTTTTTTTTTGCCTTTTTTTGGGGGGAGGGCAGTTGGGGTTAAGTAACTTGCCCAAGGTCACACGGCTAGTTTTTGTGTTAAGGGTCTGAGGCTGGATTTGAACTCAGGTCCTCCTGACTCCAGGGCCAGTGCTCTATTCACTGCACTACCTAGCCGCCCCTATGAGTGGCCTATTTCATCTTCAATCTTCTGTATGTTGGTCCTTTTATCTTGTTTATATCTGCCATATCCTGAGAATGTCAGGGAAAACTGTAAAAGAGGATGGAGGTTCCATATGACCCAGTCCTTGTTTGGTTAGGGGAAAAAAAGCTGAATTGAATTCATTTCTATCCCCTAGTTATCCCCCAACCTGAAAAGGATCCAGCTATGGACAGCCATGCTTATTCCATCTTCAAGTTCCCCTAATTTTTTATTCCTGCCACACCATCCCTTGTTCAAAGACTATGATGACAGGATTTTTTTTGTGTGTTGTTTTGATCCAGATTTGTGATTTCTTCGGGAAATGTCTGGTGTTGAAACTCCCTCCACCAATGCCCATTAACAACTTATGTATAATTTATAGTCTTACAGTTGCTTAGAGGCACAGAGACATTCAGTGACTTGTCTGTTGTCATCCAGCTAATTTGTAGCAAGGGCTGGACTTGTTCTTCTAGAGTTCAAGGCTGGCTATCTACTATACCTTATTGCCTCTCTGATTGAGTGAAATAATGAAGTCCAATGCCAGCCATCCTAGGCTTATTGGCCCAAGGGACAGTTCCAGGAGACCTAAAGGCTCCTGGGCTCCTTTGGACTCCAAATCCTCTACATTGCCATTTAAAAGTCCAATGAGAATGGCATACTTTTTTAATGGGGAACTCTACCATTAAGATGGGAATAATGCATTTTACTGGGAATTTGGGGGGGCTTTAAGTGGAAGGTGGTAATAAGGTGAGGGGTAGACATTTGTGACTATTTTCTGGCTTGATAGAAAATTGGGTTGTTGCTGTTGTCTGGTCAGGTGCTTTGGATGTGGAGTTAATCCCTATTGATTCATTACTGTCATTTTTCTCTGACTGGGAAGTCATATCCTCATTAAGAGAATGTCCCTCAAAGGCCATGAGAGCCAAATCCCAAATCAGAGGAAAATACCTTCCCCAGAGGATGCTGTTATGGGGACCTTCCTCTGAGTCATTTACTTCAGGCCTCCTTTTTCTTGTACTTTATTTTTCCCCTTGAATTTTTCTGTACCTACAAATAACAAAAAAAAAAATGGTGACAGAGACCCAGAGAGATTAAGCAGCTCATATTCTTAGTCACCTGAATAAATGAGTTGACACCATTTTGCTGGGAATTTCAGGCTGGCTGTCTGAAGTCAACTTTACTCAGTTTCTAAATTTCCAATATACCCACAAAATTCTTTACCAGCTACAGTGATGTAATTATTGAAAGGTATAAAGTTTCCCCCAGATGTATCAGAATTGAGGAAAAGGAGGAAGGTGAAACAAGAGGAAAATGAGAAACAGAGCATGGTGTTATTCAGTTAAGAAATATTCATTAAGGGCGTCCTATATACAGTGGACTGTGGTAAGCAAAGGGATTACTCTATTATATGCTCTAGGCCCAGGAACCTTTGTTGTGGCTTTGATATCAGTAGGGTTTGTGTGGGGAAGCCTCTCCCTCTCTCTCAGCTATTCCAGAAGTACGGGTACTTCTGATTGTCAGAGAGTTACAAAAAGAATTCCCTTTTCTTTGGAAAGAGAAGAAACCCTCCTATCCAGAGGAGCTGGCAAGTCACATTGATATAAGGCGAGAAAGTTGGGCTCTCTCTGAAAGATTGTCTAAGTAAAATATATCTTTCATCCACTACTGATTAAGAAGTCAGCTACGTTCTACAAGTCAGGAAGAAAAGGTCTGACATAATGCACATTTTTGCTAAACCATAACCCATTGTAGGAGACTATTGGGTGATTCACATAGTTTTGGTGTAGATCTGAGCCTAAAATCATAAATAACATAAATCTTTCTGCATGTTCAGTGAAGAACTTTGACCAAGGCCCAATATCTTATGCAGGAGAAATGCTTGGAGTTGTTCTTGGTTATGCCAAAGTATCTTGTGCAGAAGGATCAGGGGTATTCTTGAACCGCCACTTCATCTCTTGGGACTCAGAACTAGCTGCTAGCCCCAGAAGGCCAATGGGTAGTAAGTGGTTTTCCTGAGATCAAAGATAGACTATATTCATCAGTAGGGCTCATTTCTGGTTTGAGCAATCTCAGAGGGGCACAGAAATATTCTGAACTAGATTGTCATCTGATGGAAGTCCCCGGGAGAAACAAGCTGTAACCCTACTTAACATCATATGGGATTCTGGCCAATCCACCCCCCAGGCACCATTGGATACAAATTTGGTGCATTATCTCCATGGCAACCTGAGACAGGCTATTGAACTTGGTGGCCAACTAAATTTTACTCTGCCAGTTTCATTTTTGTTCAATAGCTTTTCTAGAATTCAGTCTTTTTATGTGCATGTGCGTGCGTGCGTGTGTGTTGTGTGTGTGTGTGTGTGAGAGAACTTTCCTGCTCTGATTCTGCTTGGATTTTTTTCTCTTATAACTTCTATCGCAATTCACTATTCAAACCCTACCTCCAATTAAAAAACTAAGATGTGTTAGTCATTGCCTGACAACTGTAATCGTCCTGTATAGACAAGACTGGGCTGATTTTGATGGGCACAGCAGAGCTGGCAAGGCAAAGTGGAATTTGCCTTTAAGTCTAGCCAGGCTAATTAATAAACGGTTTGAGAATACTTACGTGCCAGGCCAGATTTGGTATTTCCACCCAAATTGCACTTTCATAACTCATAACTCAGCAGTAGCTCGGCATCGCTTTGTACTTGCCTGTATTCTTGAAAGCATGTATATGTTTCTTTTTTTTATTATTATTAATTTTTTACTAGTGTGCATGCTTCCCACCTAGCAACACTCTTCTATGTCTCTCCACCAGGGGGCACCCTCCTACCAGGGACCGAGCCCACAGTGGACACGGTTTCAGTGCAGCCCATCCCAGCCTACTGGTATTACGTTATAGCCGCAGGAGGTGCCGTTCTGGTGCTGGTCTCCGTCGCATTGGCCCTGGTGCTTCACTACCACCGGTTCCGCTTTGCGGCCAAGAAGACCGATCACTCCATCACCTACAAAACCTCCCACTACACCAACGGGGCCCCTCTGACAGTGGAGCCCACCTTAACCATTAAACTAGAGCACGACCACAGCTCGCAGTGTTGAGAGTGAATCAGTACAGAGGACAAGGACAAAACCCCAAACAAAACAAAAACAAACGAAAAGACTTCAAATGCATTGCCTCGATTTTGCACTTTTTCCTCTTCGCCTAGTCTCTGTGTGGACTTCTAGACATCTCTTTCTAATATCCTTATGTCCCACTCAATTTTCTACCCTGTGCTCTTGGATGCCATTTCACCCATTCTCCCAGTGTTGGGGTTCGTTGGGGTTTTTTTGGTTTGTTTGGCTGTTGTTGTCAAGCAAAAATAACTATAATGCTGCATCGTGGATTATGAGAAAAGCTATGTACCCCCCTTCCCTTAATCCCCTCACAACCTGATACAATCCACCCACCCAGAGACTGATTCCTTAATTTTTTTTTTTAGCCTATCCCTTATACCTCCCCTCAGTGGGCAGTCTGCCAAGAAACTTGATGGGAAAGCCTAGAAATGTGTGTGTGTGTATGTCTACATATATGTATGTATGAGTATCTTATCTATGTACAAGAGATGGTATGCGTGTGTGAGAGAGACTGATTCAATGTGTGTGTTCAGTGAGGGCCCCCCCCTTTCAACTTTTCCTTCTTTTACTTCTCCTGGGGGGTTCTCTTACACAAGAAAATAATATGCTAGTTTGTTTACTTGGGGGAAGAAATGGAAGTTTTTTGTTGCCTTATCCAGCACTGGATGTGTTTCTGTTGGCTGTCATTATCATCTCTGGGTACCTAACGAAATAGAGAGGGCATGAAAGAATGGTTCATGGCCTACTGACCTTCCTGACCCAAGAGAAAGGTTCTCCCAGATGGATTCCCAGGCCCTTTCTTAGTGGATAAATGGCAGTATCTTAGAGTGATGAAATAATGCAGAGCCATTGGGTGCTGCCACCCCTGAAGCAAGTCTGCTTGAGTTGCCTTATAAAAGAGAAGCTTGTAATGAATGTTTAGCTTTTATTAGTTAAAACTAGCCTTGGAGTAAGTCATAAAGAACAAATCTGAGATGGGTGTTGAAAATGCAGTAATTAAATTGGAGTGGAGGAGCAAGAAGAAAGGGTTGGAATATTGTACCTTAATTCTGTTCACCTGAGGAAGGGAATTGATTGAGTCATTCGGAAAAGCAGGGGAATCAAAGATGAGAGTCTTCTCCACCCTTTCTTTGGTATTCTATTGAAATTTTGGTGGCGTGTCTTAATACTCAGATGGATTTGTGTTCTCATGGATCAAAAGTTTCCTCTAATTATGCGGGTGGTATCTGCCCATCCAGGGTGATTCTTATCCTTGTCCTCCAAAAAGCTTACTGGAGGGGGTTCACCCACCATGCCAGAGACTTTCCTCACTTCCTCCTGATATCACCAGGGTACCAGTAGAGCAATCTGGCTGTCTCCCTGTCAGCCCCTGGATTACAAAGCCATCCACTTGACTTAAAATATTATAAGAGAACTTACCTTTTTTAAAATTTACCTATGTGCTACTCCTTAAAGCACCAAGTAGCACCTGGCAGATGGACCTTATTTTACTGGCCTATAAAATCCAGATGTTGACTACATCTTAGAGTATCAAGTGTGGTGAACATGATTCTACTATTGCCCATTAAAGCCATCTAAAGCCATGTGGAGAAAGACATAACTAAGAGAAATCACCTAATGATAAAATAATGAAATGGAATCTATATCCAAGTTAAGACTTTTTTTTTTCTGTTTTAATGTCCCTGCTTATGTTTTAATGTAGCCCTTGAATTATTTGTCACATGGGGAAGCAATGGATGGCTTCACCAGTAGAACAATCTGTGGTCATCATCTCTGTGGGGGAAGAGAGACATTCTACTCAAAGATGTCTCCTTAGCCTCTAGGTAGCTACCAGCACATAGAACTAATGAGCGTTTGGACGCTTGGGAGAGAGAGAGATTCAGCATTTCTTCAAAACACCCAGCTCTGCCTCTAGCCAGAAAAATGATTCTTTAGGATTAAGTGTCTTTCATCCTTTGGAAAGGAAGATGTTTCCCTTCTCTTTACTGAATTCCAGAAAGCAGCCCTGGATGTATTTTTAAGCATTCTTTTTTCCAATTTTCTCTACTCAGTAAAGGAAAAGATAGGATAGTTGAGCAGAAGGTTTCTTGAGATCTCAAGAGGTTTTCTCCCCTCTCAAAAATCCTGATAGGAAATAGAGGTGAGGTGGGCAGCTGCATAACATGTGCTTCTGCTGTGAGTTCCATGCTTAGCAGTAGATCAGAAGGGGTTTGGCCCCAATGAAGCTTCTCTTCCTGTGAGTGAACAGTTTGGGCCGATTTGATTTCACGAGGATGTTAGTTGCTTCTGAAGGTGCCCTAAGAAGATGATGAGTTAGGAAATACCACCCAGAAAATCCAGCCAGTGTAGTGGCTGGCTGACTTTTCATATACCCTCAGAGATTTTCCCTTCTTTAAAAGAAGATGACAGCAACTTTGTGAACTTTCTGCATCTTTATCAGATGCTCCATGTGGGAAAAATACATTGTCTTTATGCACATGTCAAGGTAGAGTCTATAGGAGTGCTCTAGTCTTTGTGAATTCCCATGATGTGCTTCAAATGGGGATGTCACCTTTCTCTCTCTCTCTCTCTCTCTCTCTCTCTCTCTCTCTCTCTCTCTCTCATTCTCTCTTTCTTCCTCCCTCCCTCCTTTCCCTTCCCCCTCTTCCTTCTTAGTATTTTTCCTTCCTTCTTAGTAATTTTCAGGTACTGTGCAAAAAGGCAGGTTATTCTACAGATATTAAAAATATGCCACAATCTGAGGCTTTCAGGAGTGACATTCTGATTCTTAATTCAAGTGGGGAATGGGGTGGGTTGGGTTAGGGAAGCCACCCGTGCTTTAAAGATGATATGGTACATGAGTACATGCATGTTATAGCCCAGTTGCATCAGGATTGAGAGAGATATGAGAGCAACTGATGGAATGGCACAGATCAAGCTTGTGAAGATTTTCCCACATGGAGGTCCCTTGTCAGTATCTCCTGCTCTTGAACATTAGTGAGATGGAAACCTTTGTCTCTGAGGTGAAGTTCCCTTCTTGTCGTTATATTAGCAAGTGCTATCATATAGTCATTGTCCTAGGGCAAAAAAAAAAAAGGTCCATATGGTTCCCCTTGCTAATACATGATGCTGGAAGGGAAGTGAAACCTCATCTTTGCCATGCACGCTCTCCCCCACCCTTACCCCCCAGCATTTTTCTTCAAAACCAGAATTGGGCAGGAAGACAGCTAGTAACATTTCAGAGGTTGGTACAGCTACCGTCTCTTTAAAATGAAACTAACAGACAAACAAAAAGA
>NW_027187376.1:15015850-15028350 GCF_028583685.1 Petaurus breviceps papuanus | reverse complement strand
TGTCTAGATATCCTAGACCTTGACAATAACATCCATATGTGTGGTATATATTATATATAATATGTGATATATATATGTGTACACACATATCCACATATATGTACACACACATTGTGGAGAGGATTCTTGTTCAGGTACAGGTTGAATAAAATGGTCTTTGGGGTCTCTTCCAATTCTTGAGTTCATGTCCTCAGAAGAAAAGAAAGATCAGAAAATTCTGTACTGTTTGCACTTCGGTTGTCAAGGTTAATCCATTTTTAACCAAGATGCTTTGCTGTTAGTAAAAGTCTCTGTTGCTATTAGTAAATGATAATGTTCAGATTTCCAAGAATCCATTTGAATTTTGTTTGCATTTGACAAGGACCCAGGCTCAATCAAGCCTTTTCGTTGCTGACCTGTGATCGAGTTCTAAGGTCTTTAGCTTGAATTTGTTCATTATTCTTCCTCCCTTGGATGTTAGCTGGATAGCTCCCCTTCTTTGTAGCACTGTCACTACCACAAAAGGACAAAAGGCCTTGAGTTCTGTGGGATTAAACCCAGAGTGCAGCACTGTTGTAGGTAAAGCATTCTACAGTGTGGTTTTTCAAATTCTGCCAAAGCATAAATATTATAGTCAGAGTTTCCAAGGATTATAAATCTTGGGCCACAAGTCTCAGAATAGCCTTTTCCTGGCCTTTCCCAGTTCTTTATGGAGTTATACAAGAACTGAGCCACTGCTTGTTTTTAAACCTGTTCAGATACTAAGGCTACAGGAAGTACATTTGCTCCAAGTGGTGCCATATTTGTTTTCTTGCCCCTTCCCACTGACACTGGAGTTGTTTCACACAAATGCAGACTGGCCTCTCTGTACCCTAGGGTGAAAAGGCCTGCATTTTAGTGTTGATTTGTAGGGACTGGGCCACGGCACAAGCCCAGATGTAGCTAAAGATCAGTGGTTGCATATTTTCCCTTTAATTGTGCAGATCACCAGGGCTCCCCCAGCTGTAATTTGCCTTTCATCTACTCCAGCAGCTATCCAAAGAAAATAGAGTATGAATGGGGGGGAGGGAAAGGAGGGGACTAGAAGGTGAGGGAAGGGCTAGCTAAAGCCAATGACTTTACACAAAGTGGAAAAAAAAAAAAGAACCTGCTTTAAGTCAATAAACTGAAAGCAAAGAATAATTTGGAATTTAATTAAGCCTTACATATAGCTTGAACTCAGGAACATATGTAAATGGGTAGTTGAGATCCATAGACCACACTGCATTTAATACCTTATGGGTGGGTAAAATCAGCCTCTGCCAAAAAAAATTATAAACCTATTGGTCATTTTGAAGGGGCCTCATTTTGAGCACTGAAGGCATATAAGTATTGGAAAATTTCAAAGAGCAGAACTTAACAGGACAGTTCCAGAAGCATCAAAACTATCTCTCATGGATATATAATGCCTTGCCTGCTACAGAAACTTAGAAAGAAACCACAAAGAATGCTAAATGGATGGAGCCCTGAATTTGGAGTCAGGAAGATCCAAATTCAAATCTGGACTCAGACACTTGCTAGCTATGTGATCCCAGGCAAGGCAATAAATTGCCATCTGCCTGAGTTTCCTCATCTGTAAAACAGGAATTAATAATAGCACCTTGCTCCCATGGTTACTATGAGAGTCAAATGAGATATTTGTAAAGCACTTAGCGCATAGTAGGCACTATATAAATGCTTGTTTGATAACCTCCTTCCCCCGAAACTCATATAAGGTAATTGGGGAGGAGGGTGAATGTTCTGGATCTGTGATTTCAACAGTATGATGAATTCCCATTGTGGAAAAACCTTTTCCACCAGTGCAGATCAATAACTCGTCTCTAATTTATAGTCACAGAGAGTTGCCTGTGGGTGGGTAAAGGTTAAGTGAATTGCCCAGGGTCCCACAGCCAATATGTCTCAGAGGCAGAACTTTGAATCTAGATCTTCAGGCCTCTATCCACAATGACAAGCTACCTCTCCTGTGAGGTAGCTTGCACCAGTATTATTATCTCTGTTTTACAATGGAGGCCCTTGAACCCTGAGAGGTATATAGTCCCAAAGTCAATGGCAGAGGCAAGACTGGACCCCGATATTCTGACAGTCTCCCCTCATGCCCAGTGCTCTTTCACTGAAGTCTGTCACTTCTCCACCCCTCCCACTGGGGTATCTGAAGAATCAGCTCCTGCCTAGTGTGTGGTGTGCAGGAAGCCCAAAGACAGTCTCCTTGCTGAACTGCTAAATGACTGTTTCTTCATATTTTTTTGTGCCTACTGAACTCCAAGTGCTAATACCACAGAAATGAAGCCCAAGGAAGTCAGACCAACTACAATCTAGTAAATACAGGAAAAAGATCTTTAGCCTTTTCACCACTTGCAATGCTTGCAAGAAGGACTGGAGTTGGGGAAAAAATATGGGTAGTTCCAGGTACCCTTTTCATGAATTCCTTTTGTGCAAATTTCCCTGGCTTCTTTCAGGACTCAGCTGAAATCTTAATCTTCTGTGACGTGTCTTTCCTAGTTCTTCTCAGTACCAGTACCTTCCCACTAAGATTACTTCAAAGTTATCTGTATGTATCTTGTTTATACGTAGTTGTTTGTGTGTGGTCTCCCCCCTTTAGACTGTGACCTCACTGAGAGCAAACATTTTTCCTTTTTTCACCTTTCTTTGTATCCTAAGTGCTTAGCACAGTCCCTGCCTCATAGGGTGTGCTTTTTGGCTTGACTAACAGAGTGGGTGCTATCTCGAAACTAAAGTCGGTTCCCTCAATCACGGAATATTAGAGTTTAGAAAAACTTTCAAGATGATCTAGTCAAGCCCTCTGATTTCACAGATGTGAGACCAAGGATCCAAGACATGAAAAGATTCACCCAGATTGTTGAGGGGAGACATAGAGGCACATAACTGTGCATGTGTACATGGATTTAATGAGCCACCCAGTCATTTAGAGACATAGAGAGAGCCTGGTGACTAGATCATAGACTGAGGGTCATGCACAATCTATTTCTCCCCTGCTACAATGGTTTGGTCAAACCACATCAATTCTTTGATTGTCTCCAACTGAAAAAGGAGGTTTGCATAGAACATAATCCTGAAGGGAGCTTTATTAATGGAGAGTACCTCCCACAGTCTTTCCTTCTGTGGAGCATTTGGCAAGCATTAACTAATTCAAGGGTCGGGGAAGCTGATGAATTAAAATCCTAGTTCTCTCTATCTTCCACACTACATACAGTCCAACAGGTAGTTCTGTCCCCAGCTCTAGGAGACAGGGTCCTGTTCTCCATGATTAATGACTTTCACTTGGTTTCTTCAAAGAGTGACTGTGCTGTTTCCCTGCATTATTTATTTATGTTCTCTACTAAAAAATTCATGTAAAAAACATTCTTTAAGGTCAGTGAGATGCAGTATGCCACAGCTTTAAATATTCAAGTGAGCCACAGGTAGACCCACCTACTGAGTGAGTGCCTGAGCTCATGGCCTTCAAGACACCCACGCTGGCCCTGGAAAGGTCTGGCCTTCTGGATGAAAGAAGGTCACTTGACAGAAAGGCTTCAGACTGTGTGTTTACTTTCTGGTGAGGTGTTTGTATTTGTAGGGAATGTTGCTAGTACCAGACAACTCTGATGCACAGCAACATGCAGAAGAGAAACCAAGGGGTTTGTTAGAAACACCATTTATCCTACCCCTGATCTCTGTGATGCCCTAAGACTAAGGGAGAACTCCAATGCATGTCTTCAGTAACTTACAGCCATGTCTATAGCCAAGCATATGTATTATGAGCTTTCTCTGGCCTTCCAAGAATCACAGGCCATGGTCACCAGACTGCAAGACCAGAAACTCAGCCCGTGTGCAGCCTGACCAGATTAAGATGTAATTGTGAGTCATTTAACAAAATAAATAAAAATACAACAGTGCACAGATAATGTTGATATGTGGTTTTCTGGGTCAATATGCAGCCCACAGGGATCTTTATGTATGGCTTAGTGGCCCCTATTTCTGTCTGAGTTTGACAGGCTGGCTTAGAGGTCATCTAGTCCAACCCCTTTATTTGACAGATGAAGAAATGGAGGTCCAGAGAGGTTAAGTAGCTTGCCC
This sequence comes from Petaurus breviceps papuanus, assembly GCF_028583685.1. Lineage (NCBI taxonomy): Eukaryota > Metazoa > Chordata > Mammalia > Diprotodontia > Petauridae > Petaurus > Petaurus breviceps. The sequence goes on along the minus strand of NW_027187376.1, from coordinate 15,024,258 downwards.
AGCATCATCTAGGTAGAGAGTGGCAGAGGTAGAATTAGTATTCAGAACTTCTGACTTCATATTGAGAACTCTTTGTACTATAACAATAGCATCCTAGAGTTTGGGAACTGAAAGGTAGGTTAGAGACAAGTCAGGCTGGCCCTTCAATGACTTGTCCAAGGTCACCCTCCTGGTGGCAGAGACAGGATGTGAACCCAGTGCTTCTGACTCCAAGTCCAATGCTTTTTGCCCTACACTGAGGTACATACTGCTGCTGTCTCTGAATTGCTAACACTATATAGACGATCTTAGAAATCAAGCTGTGGGGTTAGAACTATAGATTGCAGAGGGAAGGTCAATGCAGAAAGCTATCAGTTGCTTTCTCCCCTCCCAGTGCTGAAATAGGTTGCAATTCAACATAACATTGACTATTAACTCATGTCCCCAAAATAAGGGTCAAAAGAGTTCCAGAGGGGGCCCAAAATGATGCAATGAGATGCTTCAGCTGTCAATGAGTGGTTTCATCAACTACAGTAGAAATCATTAAAATGGCCACTGGGATGTAACTTGCTCAACTTGTTAGGATACAGCCAGCCCCAATGATAATGAGGAGGTAGAAGGGAAAGTGAGCAAGGCAGCTGTTTCCACCCATGTATTATTTTAGCTTCCTGAGTCTTTATTCAGGAGGTACTGGAGTATGAGGTTAGTATGTCTGTGCAAAAATCTTTTGTTCCTCTGTTTCTTAATCGCCGTGGATAGACTGATAGAAGAGACAGAATATGGAAGAGGGAAGATGTATTGGCTTTCTTATTCCTCCTTTATAATGATTTCTTTGGGGGAAGGGAAGAAGGAAGGATCTTATTAGGTGCTTTATAAATAGTATCTTATTTGATCCTCATCACAACTCTGAGAGGCATGTACTATCCTTATCCCCATTTTACAGTTGAGGAAACTGAGGCAAACAGAAGTTAAGTGACTTGCTCAAGGTCATACAAACTAGCATCTGAAAGTGGAATTGAACTCAGGCCATCTTGACTCCAGGCTCAGCACTCTACCCACTGTGCCAACTAGGTTGGGAGAGCCAGGAGAGCCCTTGAGGATTGTCTCCCATTAAACTGTATATGGGAAACCAAAGAAGTAAAAATATACCTATGGTGTCCTATCCTTGAGCCTTCCTTTTATTCAACAAGCATTTATTGAGTGCCTACTCTGTGGCAGGCACTGTGCTAGCACTAGAGAAATAGAGACAAAAATGAAACCATTCCTGCCCTCAAGGAGCTTACCTTCATCATCAATTCTTGACTGCGTTTTGGGGGTCTGGTATTAGGGCTCCTGGGTAGAGGGCATAAGCGACTAATTACTGCAAAAACAGCTAAGAGCTCAGTAAGGGTAGAAGTGAAGCCAGTGTGGCAGTGGAAGGCTCAGTGCTTCAGACAAAGTCAAAGACAGAGGGCCCAAGAAGACAAGATGGCGGCAGGTAATAAATACATCCTTCCTCTACGGCTGCCCTCCAGGTCTCCTCCATCTCTCATTCCCCTCCCCTGTTCCAGGATCTATTACATAGCCACCAGTGCCGTACACAGCAAACCCTTGTCATGACTCCATTTTGGATGATGTCCAATGTTTGTTTGGCCACTTGGGGAGGAAGATGATCCGGGAAATGGGGAATAAAACCCTTTGTTCCTGTAAGCATTCATTTGATACCAAACTGAGAGCCTGGGGGAAAAGCTCACACCTGGACCATTTCTCTATGCTTTGTGCCTATAATAACTTGTCCAAACAGGCAGGATCTTGTTCAGTTGTAACTTGGGGTGTCTATCAACAGTGCCTGAACCCTGGGAACTAGCAAACAGCAACTTTGGGGAAAGTCTGATCCTCGCTTTAAATGTGTGTGCATCTACATGGATTAAATATGCATATGAAAGTGTTCACACACCATCATATATGTGGAAGGAGGGAGGGAGTGTTATTGCTCTTCATTATTTCCAAGACTGTTGTTATTTGAAACCGAAAAGCCCATTGCATGGCCTACCTCCAGGCCAGCCCCAGGCAGAACTATGAAGCAGAGGAAGATGGCCTCTGGCTCTGAGTCCTAAAATGTCTGAGGTCAAAAGAAGGGTAGAGATGGTAGGATAATAGATTGTCAGAGCTGGAAGGGACCTTTGAGCTAGTCTAAACCACCATCACCACTACTATCATATCACAGATGAGGAAATAGAAGCTCTAGAGAGAAATGGAGTCACTTGCTCAAAGGGACACACACAGCTCCTCAGAAGCAGAGCCCACAAAGGCTCTGGGTCTCCTGATCCCTGGCCTCCTCTGTTTTGTCACTGTATCACACCCACTACCCACTTGTCCACCAGGAAACCAGAGCTGAGGCCGCTGGAGCATCTTTGTGATCTTGCTTCCCCCTCTCCCTCCAAACCTTTTCTTTTCTCTGGGAATAGTAATCAGATGAAAGATAACACTCCTACTAGGCAGTAGTGCCACTGCCTAATGGCCACCCCACAGCTGCTATAATTCCCCAGACCAAAAGTCCCTTTCTTTCACAGCCTTCACCTGTTCATGTTTGTGTTGTCTCCCTCTTTTAGAATGTATTTTAGAATGTGCAGTGAATAGAGCACCAGCCCTGGAGTCAGGAGGACCTAAGTTCAAATTCAACCTTAGACACCTCACACACTTACTAGTTGTGTGACCTTGAGCAAGTCACTTAACCCCAATTGCCTTGCCAAAAAAAAGGGAGAGAGAGGGAGAATGTAAGCTTCTTAAGGGAAGAGATCATCTCATTTCTATCACCAGAACCTAGCAAAATGTCTGACACATAGATAAATGCTTATTCATTCATTCACTCATTCCCAAGGAAAATATTTCCTTTTTGCAAAGAGAGTTAAAGAAACTTGTAGCCACTCCTACGACATTTCATTCACCCTCATCATCGGTAGGAGCTCTGATATTCGATCATTTCTCCATATGCAACCTTTGTTATGTAGTTGGTAGCTAGGTGGCAGACTCATCTTCCTGAGTTCAAGTTTGACCTCAGACACTTACTAGCTGTGTGACCCTGGCCAAGTCACTTAGCCCTGTTTGCCTCAGTTTCCTCACCTGTAAGATGAGCTGGAGAAGGAAATGGCAAACCAGTCCCAGAATCCTTGCCACAAAAACCCCAGATGGGGTCACAAAGAGTCAGACATGACTCAACAACAACAAAAGAGATGTTCTGCCCTTTCTTTTTGGTCCATTTTCCAATTAAATTCATCAAGCATGTGTTCACTGCCTACCATGCAAAGCAGAAAGACATAGGGTAGAGAGGACCTGCCTTAATGCCAGAAAGGCCTGAATTCAAGGCCTACCTCTGACCCATACTAGTTATGTGACTTTGGCAAGTTATTTGACCTCCTTGATTGCAGACCAGCTGCTGATGGGCATTAAAAGAGGGACTTTTCTCATGTGGCCTTCCCCACAAGAGTGAAATAAAAGGTCTAGATAAAGACCTGTGGTGTTTAGGGGGCAGGGTGGGCAAGACAAAGATAAATTTAAAAAAAGCCTTCAAGGAGCTTATATTCTACTGTTTACATAGATAAGTAAATGCAAAAGAATTTGAGGAGGAAGAAAACACAACCCAGGCCTCAGTTAAGGCTTTGTATAGGAGGGTGGTGCCAGCATGAAGTCTCTGAGAAAGCTAAACATTCTAAGTGCTAAATGGAGGTGAGGAAGGAGGGCCTTCCAGGTTCTGTGCTCATTGGGCACCTTCTGCTACACATTAGGGGCATTACAAGGTTTTCTCACAGCCTTCACTGTTTTTCAGCCATTAATTACAAACCCTTTCCCCCTTTTTTTTCAGTTATTCAACTAAAAACAACATGAAATAATGGTTAAACAATCCAGAACAAATTTTCCTAATAATCTCAAACCAAGTTCCAACCTTCTCCCTTCCTCCCCTCTGTCTCCCATCTTAAAAGGTATTTGGAAAATTCCAAATAGAAATTTTCTTTTTCATGACCTTGCTTTGGTTTGGCTGGAACCCAGGTGATAAAAACCCATGATAAAGGGTCTTCTGGTGGTGTTTCTAAAATCAGGCCAAACACAGTTAGTGCTAAATAGCTCCCAAGGTGGCCTGACTTTCTACCAGAGAAGATTTGGCAAAGTGGAGATAAACATCTGAACTTTTGGCTCCTTATCAGAACTGGGAATGAACAAACTGAATTAGGAAAAGAAAGGGCACAACATTTAGCCAATACCATACTTAATGCCAAACTGAATTAAACACTTTGAAGCCCAGAGACATCTCTGCTCAATCCTCCATCATTCCTCATTTTTGTGGCCTCCCGGCTTAGCATTCCCTGCTACAAACAAAGGCAAAATGGATGAAAGGCCTTCCAAAGCTGCTTCTGTGGGAGCTTGGCATGTTCAGAAACTTAGGATAAGCCTCTGCCAAAGATCTAAATAGCTAATGGCTGATCCCAGATACATAAATCACTCAATCTTATGGAACAGGCTAGTGGAGACTGCCCAGGATTAGGTGCTGAAATCTCTCAGTTTTTATTTCCAATTTTACTTCTGTTTTTTGCTGTGATTTGTCTTATACCCTATGCTATTCTTTCAGGTCAAAATTTTTTTTTATAATACAGTACAATAAAGTATAGTATAGTAAAAGTTCTAATGTCAGAGGACCTGAGTTCAAATCTTCCCTCTGGCATGATATCCAAATGACTTTGGCCAATTCATTTAACCTCACTAGGTCTTGGTTTCCTCCTCTGGAAATGGAGGAGGTTGGACTAGATGGCCTCTGGGGTTCTTTTCAGCTCTACATCTGTGATCCTGCAATTTCTAAAATGGGATATTGAAACCTGACATCTGCCCAGCCCTTGTCATTGTTGTTGTTCAATCATTTCTGTCCCGTCGGACACTTTGTGACTCCACTTGGGGTTTGCTTGGCTGAGATCCTGGAGCGGTTCGTCATCTCCTCCAGCTCATTTTACAGATGAGGAAAGTGAGGCAGAGTTAAATGACTTGGTCAGGGTCACAGCTAGTCAGTGTCTGAGGCTGGATTGAAACTCAGGTCTTCCTGATGCCAGGCACTGTATCTTCTGTGCTACCTAGCCCCTTGCAGAGTTGTAAAGATGAGTGATTTGCTGTCTATCACAGGCTTAAAGATGGCTGGACTAAATACAGGTATAAAACAAGTGTTCTTAAACGAACAGGAAAGTCTTGCCTTTTCACAGTGTCTGACCATGCTGTAAAGAAGCAATTCCAATTGGAAGGCTTCTGGCCCAAGTCCAGTGTTACCCTTCCTTCCATTTCACCTGTTTTGTCAGACTCATCCCTGTATCCCTGCAGTGATGTTGAAGTGATGGCCCTTTCTGCCTCTCTACCTGTTCCATCCATCCTTGACCGACTCCTAGATATTCTCACCATTGCCACCTCCCTACCCATAATATCCCTATTTTTCTGGCCTTAGCACGCATTTATTTAGCTTCTCTTCTCATAGACTTTAGTGTCATTGAATGTGAGTTCTAAAAGTCAACCCATTAACAAGAATTTCTTGAGTCTGCTACGTGCCAGCACTATGCTAGGTGCTGGAAGTACAAGTGAAAAGAGTGAAACAAAAGCCAATCACAAGAAACTTATGATGGGAAACAAGTACACATTTTTACATATATATTTTATATTTATATATGGGTTTATATAGAGATAACATATTATACTATATAATATATATGGAGAGAGAGAATGAATATGAAGCTAATAAATGTAAGCATATACAAAGTAATTCAATACAAGGTAGTTTGGCAGGGAGGACGCTAGTGATTGGTAGAGTGGGGAAGGCATGCATCTTAAAGGAAGAGGGTGACTAGAAGGCAGAGGTGAGGAGGGAAAGCACTCCAAGCAGGCTGGCTGGCCAATGTAAAGGTGTGGAGATGGGAGATGTCATCTGGTGGGTGAGGAACAGAAGGAAAGTCATTTGGGCTCAATGACATATTCTGAAGCGGGGTGGCAAATTTGCTTTCCTCATGCCCTTGCATGTGGGCCTTCATCTTCTCACAGCAGGCTGTCATTATACCATGGAAAGGAAACAAAGCTGTGCCATTCTGTCCTCCAAAGCCCTGGTGTAGCAGACCACAGTCTGAAAATATTGTGAATATAATTTATCACCTTTCCCAAACCAAACTGCAAAAATTAAAAAGGACCAGAAGAAGCCAAGCTCCCAACTAGACTTCCCGTGTCAGAGGGAGGAAGAGCAAGGGAGAGCAGGGACTGCTGAGCGATGAGTTGGAGGTGTCTCTGGATAGTCTGTGTGGTCTTACAACATTGGGCCCTGTTCCAGGCCTCCTGGGGGGAAGCTCCTTTCATTAGGCTCAGCTTGGTCTGTGAATGGATGCAACTATTCTGTTCACTTCTTGTCAGAAGTGTTGCAATCTACCAAGAGCATCTGAGAATCTCTGGCTCTCCTGTAGTTTTGAGGGATTTCCTTGAGGAGGCTAGCCTGGTTTCAGTAACTGGATGCTGTGAGGAGATGGGCAGGAACCTGGCCTGCTCTCCGCACACAGCACACTTAACCCTCCTCCCCTCCAATGGTGCCAGCTGACGGGCACCTGGGAAAAAGGGCGGGGCGGAGGGGAGGGAGCCCCTTTGGAATCACAGCCCGGAAACTTCCATCTCAACATACAAAGGCACTGGATTTTTTTTTTTTAAGTAGCAGCTATTTTACCACACTCGATAACTCCAACTCTATTAAACTCCATTAGAGCTGTTCTGTTATTTCAGCTCTTTGGCTCATGGTGGGTCTCCAGTGGGTGGTGAAGTGGTAAGGGGGTGAGAATTAGTGGGGATTGGGGGGAGGGCTTACTTAGTTAGGAAAACAGGATGTGGAGAGTATGTGGTGGTGGGATACAATCACTTTACATCCTAGAGAGGACTGGTTAAAAAAAAAAGCACTTGAACAAAGTAGAACTGAGCAATTAGGGTATTGGGTAAAAAACGCTGAATTACTGTGTTTGAAACCATTCCTTGTGAGGCAAACAGAGGAGATGGGTTTTCCATTCACTTTCCTCTTCACACTCCTCTCTCCCCCAACTCCTGCCAGTGTTTTTGCTGTGTAGAATTATCCAGCCATATTCTTATATTTGGAAAAGAGCAGAAAGTTGGAGGTGGAAAATATCTTTAAAGTCAACCAGTCCATTTTCTTCCCCCTTTTTACAGATGAGGAAACTGAGGCCCAGCTATGCTGTTCACAGTCAGCATGGCTAGGGAGTGGCAGAGGCAGGCACTCACCCACATCCTCTGACTCTATGGCCAGGGCTCATTCCATGTACTCCACCTTTAGTACTTTGTTCTAGACTGTCTAACAATGTTCTTTGATTACATTCCAAGCTAGACATGGGGCTTGTCATGTCTGCATTCCTCTCTCTCTCTGTCTCTCTCTCTCTGTCTCTCTCTCTCTCTGTCTGTCTCTCTCTGTCTCTGTCTGTCTGTCTGTCTGTCTCTCTCTCTCAACACAGATACTCCCCTTCTTGAATTCCCATGTTTCCTTTCTATATCTACTCATTTGGGAGGATCATTCCACGTGAACTAAAATTACTACAAAGCAGGCACATAGGTATGCAGTAAGTATTTACTGATTGATTGGTTAACTAGGACTTTGATTAATATTTTCTTTGAAGAATAACGGTAGTAAAGTTTCTTCTAAATTTGGCAGCCTATGCTATGTGATCCAACCAGAATAATTTTTCATGTTGTAGCTACAAATTTAAGGTCAGGCTGCCGCTTTGATAAAATGGAAAGCCTTTCCTGGCCCCCTTAGCTATTAGCATTTTTTTTCTTATCAAATTATCTTGGTATACTTATCTGTTCATATTGAATCCTTTAGGAGAATATAGTAAGCCCCTTGAGGGCAGGCTGTTTCACATTTTTGTCTTTGTATCACAAGCATCTAGCACAGTGCCCTACACATAGCATGAACTTAATAAATGCTTGTTGAATTGAATCTAGTACAATGCTGTCATTTTGTAGGAGGGGAAACTGAAAACTACGGAGGTAAAGTACCCTGTCCAAGGTCATCCAGCTAGCAGGGCCAAGACTGGAGCCTGAGCCTTCTGGCTACCTGGCCATAGGGATATTTTCCATGCCATCTCTTGATTCACTTTAATTCAGTTTGTGATGTCAGGATGGCCACAAAGCCATGACCCTCAAGGCCAAGCTTTCTTAGGTTTGCTTTATGTAATAGGAAAATCACATTGCTGACTCCATTCTCCTTTGGCCTCATTTGTCTTGTCTATGTGCCAGAAGTTGTGGTCATTAGTTTATAGGCTACAACTGAATATCCTATTCCACACTTGTAACATTCTGCTCTCTCTCTCCCTCTCCCTCTCCCTCTCCTTCTCCTTCTCCCTCCCCTCCTCTCTCTCTCTCTCTCTCTCTCTCTCTCTCTC
>NW_027187376.1:14971117-15015450 GCF_028583685.1 Petaurus breviceps papuanus | reverse complement strand
CTCTCCCTCTCCCTTTCCCTCTCTCCCTCCTCCTCCCCCTCCCCTCCTCCCTCTCTCCCCCTCTCTCCTTTTCCCTCTCCCCTCTCTCTCTCCCTCTCTCTCTCTTTCTCAACACAAATACTCCCCTTCTTGAATTCCCATGTTTCCTTTCTATATCTACTCATTTGGGAGGATCATTCCACGTGAACTAAAATTACTACATCCTCATCCATCATCTCAGCTTTCATTCGTGGTTCTCCTAATCAGTCTCCATGAGAAATGTGGCCACTTTGAAAAGAATCAGTCATATTAATAGCCTCCTTTTGTCTGCCCAGCTCAGATATGTGTTATGTCTGTTACCCAAGGAGGCCTTGCCCTTCTTTTGCAGGGAGCTGGGGTTTGATGAATGGGTCCTTTCCTTACCTCAATATGACCTGGTGCATCTTCAGTGGTTTCTCAGTGTGATTTTCTCAGGGCAGGCGCCTAGCACTATAGGAACACTGTTCTAATGGATCTCCAACAATGTTATGCTAAGGTAGCTCATCTTCATTTCATTATTCTCCAGTCTTTTCTTGAGTTACAGTAGGAGGCTACATTGTGAATCGTCAGTGCGTTAGAATGTATAAGATAAGATATATTAGGAATTCTCTGTCTCCGTGCTTTTTCTGACATCTTGTGGGATGAGGCAAGCAGCTCCTTCCCTTCTCTGTTGTACTGTTCACACACACCCCTGATACATCCCCTTTCACAGGAAGCCCAGTACAGAGGAAGGTAGTAGCCCACGGCTTCTACCAAGTTTGGAGGCTACTTAAGAGACACAAAAATGGCTCTCATCTCTGTCATTATTCTCCCCTCCTTTCTCTGCTATCTCCTAGATGCTTTGGCTCTGCCCCACCTTGCATAAGTGATAGTCTAAATTATTATCTCCTCTATGATAGCAGCCACTTTGCTGTTCCCCATCTCCCACCTCAGTGCCTTTGTACAGTCTGTCTTCTATAAATGTCTCAGATGTTCTACTCCTTCATCTCTGCCTCTTGGAACCCTTAGATCCCTGCAAAGTTTATCCAAGTGCTGCTGGGCCATCGCCAGTCATCCTGACCTATGTCTTGCCTCTGGACTCCAGTGTCCCTGGAGAAGAGAGTGAGGCTGAGGCCTCTGCATGGCTCTGCCTCACTTAAATCCAGTTCACTTGCAAGTCAAGACATCACCCTCCTGATGTAGTTGGTCCTCTTTAAGAAGGAAGGACTAACGACAATATCTCAGGTGGCATTTCCTATTTCAGTCTTAATTACCCCCCCCTGCTGAAATTCTTCTGTAAATACTTTGTATTTAATGCTCTGCCTAAATGCTATATCTCCTCAGGAGATCCTTGAAAGTACAGGGCTATTTACTTTTTTGTCTCTGTTTTCCTTCAGGCAGCACCTGGCACATAGTAGGAACTATGGAACTATCAAGGACTATCAAGTGTCAACTACACATACTTGGATAGTTCTTCATTCCCCTTCCATAGCACTATGGAAATCTCTAATGTTTTTGTCTTAAATTGATGTCCACAAGGGTTCTCCTTTCCTTTGGCTGCTATCCCTTTTGGCTTGCCTTCCCCCCCCCCCTTTTGCTTGGCTGATTGGGGAACCATAGGACTGGAAGGAAAAGTGGCACCACACTCATTTCCACTATCTCAAGAGGGGAATGAACCAAGCTTTAACTACTGGACTGAACAGAGAAGAGTGACTGGTGAAGGGCAAAAAGGCTTTTGAGGAAGAAAGCTCTTAATCAAACACAAATATCAGGGATATTAGCAAGGGGAATGGAGAAAATTGCTATCAAACTAAATTGCTTTTTGTATAAATGTTCTCTTTATTCAAGTTTTCCCCAGCGTGCAATTCTTTCTTTAAGGCTTGGTGAACAGATGCTCTTTTGAAAATGTTGATTAACTGATGCTTTTTTAGAACCCTTCCCACTCACCCAAACAAAACTACTGGGATGAATGATTATCAGAAGGGAAGGGGAAAAAAGAGAAAAAAAAGTCAAGTCTCCAGGGCTTTCTTCTTCCTCTGAAGTGGCCTTTGATTCTCCAGGTGCAGAAATCTCAGCCACATCTGAGTGAGAGCTTTCAGAGAACCCCTCAACACTAGAAGGGACTCTGGGAGGCCACCTACTTCAACTCATTGCCTCTAAACAAGACTGCATTCAAACCTTCCCCTCAGAAGTGCTACCCTAAAGCAAGGAAAGAGTGACTACTTTGTAGAAAGAAGACCTGAGTTGAAATCTCAACTTTGCTTCTTACTACCCTTGTAGTTTTGATCACTTTGTCTCTCTGGACCTCAATTTCCCCATCTGTAAAATAGATTGCACCAAGTGACCTTTAAATTCTCTTCTAGCTCATTCTCTTTAAGCCTAACAACCTGGCCTTCCTTTCTCAGTATAGGAAGATTGTTGCTCCAGTCATAGCTAACCCTTAAAGTCAGGGCAGTTTTTTTTTCCTTTTTCTTAAAGGTTAGTGTTCTTTTTGCCCTTTTCCCTGGCAGCAGTCATTTTCTGCTGAGTGACAGCTGCCAGAAGCCTCTTGACTTTGATCCCTTTCCTGGGGATCCAACTGTTTCTCCTCCCTTGGTGGGGCCTTTGCACCTGGAAACCAATACAGATTTCATTGGCAAGTCATGCTGCTTGGTGGATGAGTGGATCCACAGACTACCATTCAATATCCTGGGCCTTTTAGCTATGAAGATGTTAAGAAATGTGAGCATCCGTCACCTTGATTATTGGTTGGAAATATTGTGTGGTGAGATTTCTGCCAATCCCTGCTCTCCTCCCCTTTCCCCTGCCATATACTATTTCCTTTTAGATGGAGGTGAAAACAAGAAAAAATTTGATGTATATTTTTAAAAATCAGCTCAGCAGCCTGGGCCTCCAGATTCATTACTTGAGCCTTCTGATGGACACCACCTGTCTCTTGTTGGTTCCTGTTCCTGTTCTCCTTCCAAGTAAACAATCTGCTTTGTAACATCACAGAAAGAATAATGAAGAGGATGGGAATCAAGGTAGAAATGCTTGGCTTGGTCCCACTGATGCCAGTTCTTGCTGTCAGAGGGCCAGGAACAGCCTGGAGAGCTAGAGGAATGGTGATTAACATTGTAGATGGCAAACACTCTCTAGGACCTGGGCCACTGGGATCTAAGTGAACTTTCTATTTGCTCCCTCCCCAAGAAGGTGGCTGAGAGTTCAAAGGAATTCTTGGTGCTTTAGTCAAGAGGACAGAGGACTTCCTATATTGATTAAAAGGCCAGGCCTTCAGGAAGAAGCTGGGGTTGGAATGTGACAGTGATGGATCAAAAAGCATTTTAGGTTGTGATTGAGAAATTTCCCAGCTGATAGTGTGGACCGGTTAAAATTTTAGGCTGCTTTCGGGATCTATGTTAGTTTCTTTGTTGTGTTTTAACTGTTCTTGATTTTTTTTTCCTTTAGTCCTCTGCATTAATCTTCAGAATTATGCTGAAATTCAGAAAGTACAATTTTAGGCAGAACAGAATTCTTATAGGGTCACATGCACATGCAATGGAGGTACACTGAGCCAAAGATATGGACTTGAAAAATTAGCGTATAAGATCTGAAGAAACAATACCCTATTGCTTTTCAGGCACATATTTAACTTCCTTAATTTTTTTTTTTTTTTACCATTTTAGACAAGCAATTTTCCTGGGCTTTTTCTTTTCTCTCCTCAGCTGTGATTTCCATGAGATGGACAGAGTAGTGAATAGAAAGACCTGTATTATCCCCCAAAATTATCATATAAAAGAAAAAGATAGACAGTGATAATACTGGAGAAATTTCAGAGTAAATTAACTAAGCTCTATTCAAACCTGGGCTAGCTAGATTGGTTGCCAATGTTTGATCTATTCTCAATCATAAAGAAAGCCAACACACAGAGTAGCCTGGGCAGAAGAGATGAGTGATATTAATGTAGATATGTGGATATGGACAGTCATTACGACATTCTTTTCCAATTCCGCTTCTACAGTAAAACATATAACGATGATACATGACTTGCTTAAATTACTTTAAATTTATTTGAAATTCCAAGGAGAGAAGCCCTTTAGGCTTTGTGTCCACTTAAGATGTATGCATATGAGGTGATGAAATCTGTGGTGCTAAAATGGTTTTAGCAATAATGGTGACTAATGGCAAGGGCTAAGACACCAATGAAAGGTCTAAGGATAATATCCAGGATAATATTGATAATGAATGGCAGCTATTATGAAGGAAGGCACGTGACAATATCTTTGCATGCTGGATCCCTAGCTTTGGGGTTGTTTTTCTTTGTCTTCTGGTTGCTGCGGAAACAATGGAGCCAACTCTACAAAGCTTGCCTTCTGATGATTACTGATATAAAAATGGCTTCTACTAAGTTTGTTTCTCATTACAGTGGACATCCCAGAAATAACAAGAATTCCTAACAGCGAGGGATATGAAGATGATGAAGGTGAGCTGATTTCTACCTACCCCCTTCCTTTTTTTTTTTAAAGACAATCTTCTATCTAAACTTAAGATTGACTTGACAGGAGTCTTATCCAGAGTCCTAGAGGGCAAAGGTTGAAGAACAAAGGTCAGGAATGACAGTAGTGAAAAAAGCTAGAAAATATCATATCCATCTATCTGATAGATGGATCAAAGTGAAAACCTTCATACAACTCTGCCATTAACTAGCTATATGACCTTGGGCTGGTCACTTTTACTCTTTGAATCTCACTTTTCTTAGCTGTTAAAAACAAAGCAAGACAGGGTTCCTCATAAGGTGAATATCATGAACATCAAAATTATTCGAGGGATAGGACTTTTATGTAATCCTAGATTCGATTTTATTATTTTTATGACTGATTTTTGTAAGTGTTATTGACGTCTTTTGTTTTTGTACTCATTTGGGTCTGTGATCTTGATGTGGGTTGCTTGGGTGCTAACAATAATACTGCCAAAAGAAGAAAAAGAAAAGAAAGAAATGAGGGTCATTGAAGTATTTGCTCTTCTGGCTACAGCCACTCCTCCCCCAAACCACCCTGGAACTGAGCCCTTACTAATAACAAAGAAAAAACAGTTAAGTAAGAACACTCAATGCAGTAACCATGTCTGACAGTATGTACATGCAGCATTTTACCCTACTGGTCCCTACAGGAGAGTGAGTTTCCTTGTCTGTTCTCCAGGACTATTTATTGCTGATTTTTCAATTACTCGGGATCTTTTCCTTTACATTGCTGTGGTCTTTGTGCATACTATCCTTTTGGTTTTGCTCAGTCCACTTTACAATAATAGTTCATACAAATCTTCCCATGTTTCTCAGAATTCTCATTTTCGTCATTTCTTATGGCACAATTTTATCCTATTACATTCATAAGCCACAGTTAATTCAGCCATTCCCCAATCATTGGGCAATCAGTTTATTTTCATTTCTTTACAACCACAAAAAGTGCTACCATGAGCATTTTGTTGTATATTGGACTCTTGCTTCTTTCCTTGACCTCTTTGGAGTTGAGCCTGCATGTTTAAAAAGCCGTTCTAAGTGTTCTGAGCACCTGGGACAACCACCTACCTACCAGTCTTCTTCCTGGGTCATTTGAATCTATTCAACACTAAGTGACTCTTGGGGGAGAGGGATCTGTACCACCACCGCCACCACCACCACCACCACCACCTGTGGATAATGTCTTTTTTATGCAAAGACTACATAGATCTATGAACAATGAAAATCAGATCTCTGTTATTTGTCAGGACTCTGTCATCACCATGCCCACACATTAGAATTTTCTACATGAAAATTAACACTGGGATCTTGCAAAGGCTCAGGATCTCTGGCTGGACACCCTTGGTTCATATCACCTTAATTCTCAGTCACCATAAATGGAGATTTGCTGGAGGGGGCAGACCAAAAGACTCCAAATCCATTCTCAAATCTCCTGAGGGTTCTGCCCTGAGACACTTATAAGAATTCAAGTTAACTAATGGCTCTTTCTGTTTCCACACCCAAACCCAACACTAATACTCTTTCTTCTGCATACTCAAATTCCATTCCACACTTGGTTACAAGCCACGACAGACTGGCTTCCAGACACACCTACTCCACTGATGACCAACATCAGGAGATACTCTGGTTATTTCTTTAGAGCCTGGGTTTAAGTGTTCTGCTCAGGTGCATACTTCTATTTCTTCAGAGGCCACCACTAGGTGTGCAAGGATAAACTCTGTGTGTATATGTTAAATGTAACACACATCTAAGGCGTATGCTGTATACAAAGACAAAATCTTTTTTAGAACCATTGTGATGGGACACATGCTGGTAGGCACCCCTGGAGTGATAATGAGTTCAATCAGTTTCCTTCTTTTGTATTGTAGATGAGTATGACCTCGACTGGAGTAATTCATCCTCCCCAACGTCTGGTCCAGCTCTTCCCAAAGAGGACAGGGAGAAGAGCTGGCTGTACACTCTGGACCCCATCCTCGTCACCATCATTGCAATGAGTTCCCTGGGTGTCCTGCTAGGGGCCATCTGTGCTGGCCTACTGCTGTATTGTACATGCTCCTACACAGGCCTCTCGTCCCGGAGCTGTACCACACTGGAGAACTACAACTTTGAGCTCTATGATGGTATCAAGCACAAGGTCAAAATAAACCACCAGAAGTGCTGCTCGGAGGCATGACTGATTGCACCCGAATCACATTTGACGTTTCATTCCAGCAAGAGTGGCTGGTGAAGATTACATTTTTTTTCTATGGGAACTGAATGCCATAATCTCGAACAAACCGATCCAGAATACAGACAGTGAGGGCAAGGCAGACTGGGGGAGTGGAAGTGGGGAAGAGGGAGGTGTGGCCCACATGGGAGACTGGCTCCCACCCAGGACCACAGTGGCTGAGTCATGGCTGTAATGAGGACTTGCTCTCTGCTGGGACAAGGACAGGAGCTTGACTCTTGGGATTCCGATTTTGCCTTTTGTTTGAGGATTTTCTTTAAAACAATTTTTTTTTTAATTTTCATCTTTGAAGGACTCAGAGTAGAAGAAAAGAGTGACCTTTTTGGTGTGAGAAGTACAGATCGTTACTCCCCACTTTCTTTTCCTAATCGGTGGTTGAAAGGCGAGGGATTTTTCAGCTGGTCTATCTTTAGAAATAAAACACAAAGAGCTGTCCAGCTTATCCCCTCCTCAGATAGGCTTGTGATTTAAGGGATTTGCTACCGGGGCAGGTTCTGCCAACTGAGCCTGTGTGCTGCCGTTTCCCGTCAGTCCTAGAACTGAAATTGAATGTTGTTGCCTTTAACTTTTCCTATCCAGGGGAAAATTGCCGTTTGAGGGTCAGCAGAAACAGCAGCTCTTTCTTATGTGTGATTCAAAACAAAACAGAAAGGAAACTTCACAAGTCACAATCTATAGGAGCACCTCCTTGGGAGCCACTAAAGGGCCTTAAAGTGCTTTGTGAATAGGAGCCATTTGTTAAATCCAGAACCGAGTCTGTCGTGATGGCCTGATGGCCGAGGCCTTCCTGACAAGGCCTCTAGGTGTTACTTTCTTACTTTCTTTTTCATTCCCCCCTTGTTCTTGTAAAAATGAAAACACCACAGACAAAGACACCCTTGTAAGTTTTCCAAGCCCCGGGAGATAGCTTTGTTTGATATTCTTGGTGGGGGAGAGGGAATGAGAATACAAGCAGTGATTGTTTTCTGTGTTAATAAGACATCGAGTATGGTGACCACTGGAATCCTAGCATGTTAGGGTTAGAAAGGAGACCTCAGACATTATCTAGTCCACCTCTTTCAATTGAGGAACTTATGACCCAGAAAGATTATGCACCATATTGAAGGTCACACAGCTTGTCAGTAGCAGGACCAGGACAAGAAACCTTGGTTTTTTAACTCTCATAGGTGCTTGTTCAGCTATACCACCGTGCCTCCTTACTTGGTAGAAAGGGGGAGAAAGTGGACAGAGAAAGAAGAGTTTAACCTCTGTTATCCTATAGTTAAGTAGGAAGTCTTGAGGGGACTGCCCTAGGGAGACATTTTGATTAATTAGTCCCTTCTCTAAGCTATGAGCCCTGATTTCTGCTTTGGGTTGTTACCACAGCCTTGGCTTTCCTGGGGAGTCAAAGTTAAGTTGTCCAAGAGCCTGCCAGAGGTTAGCAGGCAGTGTGAACCAAAATGTTAACACCTCTACTTCATCCTTCCCCCTCACCATGGGATACATCCAGCTTCTTACTCATTCTCATACACACACTCTTTGATTTATGAGTTTTTGTTATCAAGTGCCTTGAAAAGTGAAGAAGAAAAAAAAAGTATTTTTTTCCCTCTATCTAGAAATCCATGTATATCATACAAGTAAGGCATTCATCCTTCCCTGGCCCAGCTGCTTCTCTGAACTCCTCTGAACTCCCCACTGATCTCCACTAATGGAACAAGACCTGCCCAGATGGTTTGAATGCCCTCCGCATACCTCACCTGGCTGCAGAAGGGGGTAGGGGGTAGGCAGGAATAAAATGAGAACTGTGCAGAGGAAAGATTGTCCAAATAAGAGTAGCTTGACTTAGGCTTATATTAATGTGTAAGAATTTTCCTGTTTGTAGGCAACACTCATCCAGAAAGCCAACCACCACACCCAGCTTATCACATATGAATGGTAAAACTCGTCAGACCATTGCTGCTGCTACTATCATGTACAATTTCATTCGTCTCATACCCGAGCTAAAGGGGAAGGGTGAATGGAACAGATCTGTTCCTCTAAATGTTAACTTATGGACCTGATAGTTAAAATGGTAATGTCACAGTGTATTGTATGCATACAGAGAGTGAGAGTTCATGTCTACATATATTTATACATATATGTGTGTGTTTGCGCGCGCATGTGGGTTCTCTGTATGTACTGTGTATGTGAATGGTCACGTGGGACTAAATAGTGTTAATGTAACTTTGATCTGGAGCAGGAGATTATTGCTGTTCTTGGCGTTCAATTTGGCACAGTGTTAGTTAATGGTGAAGTGCAAAGTTATTAAGCCCACATGCTTGGCTCAACGCTACCCTATGAGCAGGGCATGCAGAAATAAGTTTCTAGTTTAATCCATCCTACTCTTCTCCCTGCAGTAAGGCCTTTAGGGCCTCAGGTAACACTGGTTACAGGAGGGATGCTTGGGAAGTAAGGAAACACCCAAGAATCTTCCAAAATCTCTTGAAGACAAAAGATTTCCCCACAGCTATTTCTGTGCTTACTGTCCCTCTCATGGCCTGGTAATGGGGCGTTTGGCCCTGTGCCACCTGCTAGTCTCATTCCAGGTTTGTAGTTCATCTCTGAGTTGTACACTATGGAACACATATCCACTTTAAGAGTCCCACATTCATATTTCCCATCAGCTGGTACAGGGAATCTGACTGTGCTCTGAATGCCGAGGCAGAGCAGGCCATCCAGAGCTACAGTGTGTTACTGTTAACTTGAACAGGGAAAATGAAACAAAACATTGGTGCATTCAATTCATTGTTCTCTTTCTCTACAGTGATGTTTTGCTCATCCTCCTTAGTGAGGTAAACCCAACCAACAGTATTGACACAATTTTATGCCTTGTACTGAATGACCTATTACCTCCACGCTCTCATGGACTAGGTGGTCAGGAGGGCCATATGGTTGCTTTCTCCCTTTGGCGGGGAGGGGGTTGGTAGGGGTGGGACGCTTTGGGGTGAGCATGGGGTGGGGGAGGGGAAATAAAAGTTAAGAAAACAGTGGCTTAACTTTTCCAAGGCTCACAGTTGAAGGTGTTTGACCATTCACTGGTTGAGACAGATCATAGGGGACTTGAGAGCTTTTACTGTGATTCTCCACAAGGTAAAAAATAAACTGCAACAACAAACTGTGTTTATATGATTTGTATAAAGCCTTTTTAAAATTACTATTTAAATAAACAGTATACCAGGGACTCTTTTTGCATCTTCTTTATTCAAGACAAAAGGTCTTGGGGTAAAGCTTTGCATACTACAGTGGGTGTTTGATAAATGTGGGGAGCTAACTCCTTGGGGGCAGGAACTAGTCTGGTTTTCAAAAATTTTTATCTTTGTATGTCTGGTGCTCCCACGTAGTAGGTACTTATGAAATACTTCTCAAATTTAAAACTGACATTTGAAATCCCTGCTCCAACATAGCAGGTATTTAATGTCTTGAATTTGAAATTGAAATTGGTTAGTGAGGTGACTGAGGGGGAAAAAATGGCAGAATGAAGAGCTTGAGGGATGGATAATGAGGCATCAGATAGCCACTCTAGCCAGTCTCTCTAAAGCTTTATCTGAAAATCACTGACCATCTGGCATCACCACACACCATACCTCCCTCTCCCTAGTTTGCTAGCACATCCTCTCCTTCCCTCTTCAAGGTCCTCATACCAGCATTTCTTAGCCCTACTTCACCACCAGCCCCAAACTCAATGATCCAAAGGCTTTGCAGGTAATGAAAAGTAATTCCTCATAAAACAGGTTGAGAGCCATTGTTTACCTTCCATTGTTCATTCAGTTCCAAACAACTCCAGGCATTGGTCATCTAACATCTGTCAATAATAATAGGCATTTATTAAGCCCTTACTATATATGCCAAGAAAGCTAATGATTGTTCCCCATTTAAAGATAGTTTTGATGCAGTGCTGCTCTAGGGCAGGGCTTCTTAAACTTTCTCCATTTAAGACATCTTCAGCACTTCTTAAACTGGGGGTCATGATCCCATACAAGGTTGCAACCCACAATTTGAGAAGTGCTGCCTGAGGGAACTCACTAAGACTAGAAGGTGCACATCTGCATTGGTGAAGAGAGTTCCCTCACCTGGGAAGGTTCCTATACTAATGAAATTAGAAGTTCAGTTCCTATCCCTATCCTTTAGTTCAGGGATCCTTAAACTTTTTTAGTCTCAGATTCCTTTGGCAGTCTGGTAAAGCTTCCATACCCCTCAGAATGATGTATATAATAAAATGCATGAGATTTCAAAGAAAATCAATAATGTTGAAACACAATTATCAAAAATGTTTGAAGTTCAGATGTTAAGAATAGGAACCCTTATTTTCAGTGCAAAATCTTCCAACCTCTGTCTCGAACATATCTGTAAAAACTTCCAAAACCAAAGAGCCTTACTTCTTAAAATTCATACCAAACTAAGCTCTCCAGTGTCCTGGTCCCTTCTTTCTGCTCTCTGCTCCATATGTGGAGCTTTCCAGAATCACCATGTTGAGGCTGTAAAGGTCAGAGTAAAATAGTAGAGGATTTGGATATTTTGCCTGTTCATAGTATAGCTTGAGTTAGAAAACACTTGGCCTAATGGCATCTGAGTCACTCTCAGAAATTAATAATGACACTATGAAAACATGTCAAAAAAGACCTGAGTTGGTTTGGCTAGTCAGGAAGACCTGAGTTCAAATTTGGCCTCAGACACTTAACATTTACTGTTACCTTGTAACTTGACCTTGGGCAAGTAACTTAACCCCAATTGCCTTGCCTTCCCCCTCCAAAAAGCAAAAAAAAAAAAAAAGACCTGAGTTTTCTCTTCCCTACAGGTTTGGGACTGAATGGGCCAATGCTACCCCTGCCTATACAGTGTTCCTCCCTAAATAAATATAGGCCTGGCCTCTTGGTCTTCTTTAACATCTGTCCATTTGTCAGAAGACTCAAATTCAGATCTGAGTTAAAGTGCAAGCTTTGAGGGCTTTGTAATTAATTTAAGGGTAGTCAACGCAAGTAGGCCCATCTTCTTTTGAGTATCTAAAAGTAACACAACTTGTTTATGCTCCTACCCTTGTCTTCCCATCCTTATTTCTATTATTTCATGTGTCTGATGAGATGCCTGATTCTTCTCTTCATTAGTACTCTTTATTAACAACAAGGTTTAAAAAAGAAAATCAATCCCTGCTTTCTTTAAACCAGGCTTTGAGGCATTTTAATGCATTAATAAGCCAATAAAATGTCCTGATCTCTAGCCATCCATGTTCATATGGAACTTTTTTCTCTTATCTAATCCTTCTAAAAATGTTTAGACAATCTCTAGTGGAAAGACTGGGGTGAAGGGAAAAGGTGGTGGTACTTAGGAGTGCTAAGTCTGATATAGAGGTAGAAGAGTGAGTTGAAGTTGGGGCAGAAGTACTCAGGAGGGAAACAAAGACCAGCTGGATGTCAAGGCCAACCGTTCCATTTTGGCTTTGATAGTTATAAGGAAGAAGCTAATGATGAAATGCAAAGTATTTTCCATTTCCTACAGATTAGAGAGGTGTTTATCTCAACTGGAATGCTTTCTCTTGGTGGGGGGAGGAATGCAAAACATTCTCTGATGCCTGACCTCAGGAGAACATTGCCTTTCACCCAGAGAACCTCAAAACACTTCAGAAAGTCGATATTAAGATAGTCATTTCAACAAATGGGGAAATCACGGTCCAGAGAAGTCAAGCCACTAACCTCAGACCACCTAGCAAGGCAAACACAAAGGAGTAGTTTCCTTAAACTTTCAATCTCCTCTGAATCCTCCCAATCTCAGTTTGTCTGCCTTCCCCCACATGCCAATAACCTCCTGGGAAAATAGTCCCTGTT
Organism: Petaurus breviceps papuanus; assembly: GCF_028583685.1. NCBI lineage: Eukaryota > Metazoa > Chordata > Mammalia > Diprotodontia > Petauridae > Petaurus > Petaurus breviceps. The sequence goes on along the minus strand of NW_027187376.1, from coordinate 15,002,894 downwards.
CTCCTATTCCTTGGATAAGTTCAGGTGGGAGGATCTGTCCTACCCTCTCCCCAGAAGTCAAAGCAGGTGAGGAGTGAAGGGTGGTGTAGACACAGTTGCCCAGGGCAATTTTTTGGAGCCAAGAGCCAGGCTATTTTGGTAGCCTTGCAAGGCTACTTCCTCTCTCTTCCTTGACAGGAGAGGGAGGAAAAAAAAAAAAGGCATGGGGAGTGTGTGTGTGTGTGAGAGAGAGAGAGAGAGAGAGAGAGAGAGAGAGAGAGAGAGAGAGAGAGAGAGAAATCAATGAATCAGTGGATGGATGAATGAGAATGGATAAATATGTAGATAGGTAGAGACAGACAGACAGACAGACAGACAGACAGACAGACAGACAGACAGACAGACAGACAGATAGATAGATAGATAGATAGATAGATAGATAGATAGATAGATAGATAGATAGATGGACAAAGCCAGGCTTTGAACTTTGGTCCTCTGATCTGGATCCTTTCTCTCTTTATTATACTACAAAGTGATTTTCAAATGACCTACAATGGGCAGCGGGGGGTCAGTTCCCCTGTAACAACATGACTGTTTGGTTTTACCCACAGTCTCTTTGATTTAACAGTACAAAAATATCAGGTCATGGCAAAAAAAAGTGTTTGTGGAGGGCCCAATTCACTGAGTAGTTCAATATAAACATAGATATAGGGCTTGCCTTGACCTAAGTGCAAATATATAGTATATACATATATGTATATGTACACAGTTATGCGTGTATATAATTTGCACACTTTAAAACACTATACAAATGTTATGATTATTTTATGTGTGTGTATGTAAATGTACCCAGTCAATTGGAGGGGTAGCAAGGGGAGGTAAAGAAGCTACAGGATCACAGAAAGGACTCCTCTGTAGACAGTGTGGTTCAATGGATAGAGGACTGAATGTAAAGAGGCTGAGTTTTGAATCCTGCCTAGCTGCGTGACCTCACCCAAGTCATTGAACCTGAGCTTCAGTTCCTCATCAGTAAAATGAAGATTAATTAAAGCACCTGTTTTACAAGGTTTTAAGTGTCAAATGCAAAGCATTTCAATGTGAATCATAAACTATTATTATGTAGCTTTTTTAGGGCTCCTAAAGAATAGTAATAGCTGTCCTTTATTTTACACTTGACATAGGCAATAATACTAATATGTATAAAGCACTTTACATAGAACTTTCCAGTGAGAAGAGAAATCCATCCCAAGAGCTTGGGACTCAGATAACACACATATTATTTCCTCTGAGCTTCACAGAAACCCTGTGAGGTAGGTGCTATGGATATTAAGTATTAATTAATAATTCCTCTTTTGGGGACAGAGGAATAATTAATAATAATTAATAATATCGATATTATTACCCTCATTTTACAGATGGCTCAGGTAAGTTAAGTGACGGGCCCAATTAAAAGTCAGGTCTTCTTGAACCCGAATACCCTGCTCCCTCTACAGTTGGAGTACTAAGAATAGTATCCTATTACGCCTGTTTTCTGTATCCTTCCATTTCCCCCACTTCATCCATCACTTAAAATCACTTTGACTCCCCCACTTGCTGACAGAAAACAGCATCTTCTGTTTCAGGAGCTAAATTTCCCCTGCCTACTGAAAGGTCTTGGCCTGAGTCCAATCTCCTTGGTGCCATGCTGACCTTTTCCTCCTGCAGGCCTGAAGACTGCCATAAAGAAAAGGTTCAAATACTCCCCAAAGAACAATCCTCACTTTGCCCTCCTCTTTCAAGCAGTCCTCAGCTTCCCCACTGCTGCAGCCCAGCCTTTGCAGGTATTCCAATTCTAAATGATTGAGTAAGGGCCCATTAGAGCAGAAGCAAGATAACATTCATTCTGAGCTGCAGATCAGAGTCAGTGCCTGGGGTGGCAAGGGCGGGGACGAAGAGGTCATCATCACCACTTTCACCTTCACCTTCACCATCACCAAAGGGACTGTTACATTAGCCAGGTGGGAGGTCACTGCTATTCACTCCCTGCCTCAGTAACTGCCCCTGCTCTGGGCAATGGCTCCTCCAGCCAGGCTTCTGTGATTTGGAGCAGTGAGTCTCTAATAAATCCCCCTGTTCTGAAGCCCTTGACTGCCCCTGCTGTGAATGAAAGAGCAGTCTTTCTGCGTGCACAAACCTCTCTGGCTGCTGCCTCTGCCACTGCCAGACTCTCCTGTTTGCACAGTGCTTTCACTCGCTCCAAGGGTGAGCTTTGTGACATGGTGACGGGTGTGTCTGAGCCTGCTGTGCTGAATCCATTTTATGAGCTCCTCCTGCCCTCCTCCACAGCGTTTAGCTGCCTACTTCTGATGTGTAGACGCACCCCGAGCATGGAACATTCTGTTTTAAAGGATCCACACTCAATAAGTTGCCCAATCTATCAATTCTAACTCTAAAATATTTCTCTCTTGCTTCTGCCTCCTCTTCACTTATAACTCCATCCTCCAATTCAGGTCCTCATCACTTCTCACCTAGATTACTACACTAGCTTCCTAATTTCTCTCCTCCTCCCCCCAATCTATCCTCAATGAATCGGCCAAAAGAATCTCCTACAGGTACAGAGCTGACCGTGGGGGTCATCTGTCCAAAACAATCAGTGGCTCCTTGTGTCTGCTAGGACAAAATACAAATTCTTTAGTTTGGGATTTCAGGGCCTCAATAGTCTGGCTCCAGTTTACTTTGCCTGTCTTATGTCTTATTACTCACCTTTATACATGTCATATTTCAGGAAGACCCGAGTTCTTATGTGGCCTCTGGCATGTAGCAGCCATGTGACCCTGGACAAGTCACTTAACCCTGTTTGCCTCAGTATCCTCCTCTAGAATGGGGATAACAATAAAACCTACTTCCCGGGATTATGGTGAGGTTCCAATGAGATCCATTTAACACAGTGCTTGGCATACAGTAGGTGTTACAGAAAGGTTGATTCTCTTCCCCTTTTAGACATCGTGAAAGGGAAACCGTGTAGTACAGTGGGAAGAACACTGGCTTTGGAGGCAGAGGGCCTGGTTTCAAATACAGTCTCTGACACTTACCACCCACATGACCCTGGACAAATCACAACCTTTCTGAGCCTCGGTGTTCTGCTTTGTAAAATTAGGGGGTTGCTCTAAGTGACCATCCAGCTCTAAATGCACGATCCTACCGTTCCTTAAAGCTACCAATCAATTGCCTTCTTCTGTCCATTTATTTGTACACATGGCGCTATCCTTACAATGCATTCCCTCATTGTCCAAAATCTTTCAAATCCCTTATTATCAAAGGGTCAAGTTCTTTCCCTCCACAAATTGTCTTATATTCACTCCTCTGTAGACACTGTATCTCCTCAATTTACATTTGTAAACTCCTTAAGGGCAGGCACTATTTAAAATCTCAATAACTTGATCCTCAACTCCTAGCATGGTACTTTACACATAGTAGTTGCTTAATAAATTGAAAGGAATTAAATCTAACAAGCACTGATTAAAGGACTATTCTGTGTTAGGGGTTGAGGAAGATATAAACACTGTCTATCCAGAGGTGGGGAACTTGTGGCCTCAAGGCCACATGTGGCCCTCTGGCTCCTCAAGTGCAACTCTTTGACAGAATCCAAACTTCACAGAACAAATGAAATTTGGATTCCATCAAAGGGCTGCACTTGAATCCAAGGCAAACTGTTCAATACAAGTTTATGCTCTGACCACTGTTGCAGAAGAGGCCCAAGTTGATCAGTTCTATGAAGACCTACATCATCTTCTAGAAAGAACACCCCAAAAAGATGTCACATTCATCGTGCATAATTGGATGTAAGATAATTGGAATGGCAAGTCTGGCCTTGGAGTACAAAATGAAGAAGGGCAGGTGCTAATAGAGTTTTAGAGATATTGATGGAATGTTTCATACAAAAATTAGCATGATAAAAGAAATGGTGGGGACTTAACAGAAGAAGAGATTAAGAAGAGGTGGCAAGAATACACAAAAGAACTGTACAAGAAAGATCTTAACATCACCAATAAGCATGATGGTGTGATTAATGCTTTAGAGTCAGATATTTTGGGGAATAAAGTCAAGTGGCCCTTAGAAAACAATGTTAACAAGAAGACTAGTGGAGGTGATGGAATTCCAGCTGAGTTACTTAAAAACCTAAAAGATGATGCTCTTAAAGTGACATACTCAATGTGCCAGCAAATTTGGACAACTCAACAGTGGTCACTGACTTGGGAGAGTTGGTTTACATCCCAATTCTAAAGAAGGGCAATGCCAAAGAATGTTCAAATTACCAAACAATTGTACTCATTTCACAAACTAGCAAGGTTATTCTTATGATTCTGCAATCTAGGCTTCAACAATATGTGAATCAAGAATTACCAGAAGGGCAAGCTGGTATTCAAAGAGGTAGAAGAGCTAGAGACTAAATTGCCAACATTCACCACATTATGGAGAAAGCATGAGAGTTCACTAACTGTATGAAAGCCTTTGTTTGTATCACAACTAAATGTGGCAAGTCCTCAAAGAGATGAGAGTTCCAGATCATCTTACTTGTCTTCTAAGGAACTTGTATTCAAACTAAGATTAGAACTCAACATGGAACCAATTGGTTTAAGATTAGGAAAGACATATGACAAAGTTGTAAATTATCACCTTATTTATTTAACTTATGTGCAGAGTACGTTATGTGAAATGCCAGGCTGAAGGACTCAAAAGGAATTAAGAAGCCTCTTGATGAGGGTGAAAGAGGGGAGTGTAAAAACTAGCTTGAAATTTAATATCCAAAAAACTAAGATTTTGGCAACTGGTCCCATCACTTCCTGGTTAATAGAGGGAGAAGAAACAGAATTGTCTGATTATATATTCTTAGGCTCAAAGATCACTGCAGATGACTGTAGTCATGAAATTAAAAGATCTTCCTTTGGAGGAAAGCTATGGCAAATCTGGACAGCATACTAAAAAGCAGAGATATGACCTTGCCAACAAAAGTCCATATAGTTGAAGCTATGGTTTTTCCAGTAGTAATTTATGGCTATAAGAGTTGAATTATACAGAAAGGTGAACACCACAGAATTGATGCTTTCAAATTGTGGTGCTGGATGAGCCTTTTGAGAGTCCCTTGGACAGCAAGGAGGTCGAATGAGTCAATACTTACAGAATTTAATTCAGGCTATTCACTGGAAGTCAAATACTAAAGCTTAAATACTTTGGCCACATAATGAGAAGATGGGACTCCCTGATATTGGCAAAGATTAAAGGCTAAAGGAAAAGGAGAAAGAAGAGGATGTGACGGCTAGATAGTGTCATGGAAACAACAAACATGAACTTGGATAAGAGATAGTGGAAGATAGAAGGGTCTGACATGCTGTGGTCCATGGGATCATGAAGAATTGGATATGATTGAATGACTGAACAACAACAATAACAAGAGATATTGTGGATATAACTCCACAGGTCTTAGTTACTGGTTGTATATGAGATTTCACACCTGGAGAGCACCCTCCATTTACATGTGGTCCCTCTAGACAAGCTACCTAAAATTCAAGATATTCTACGGGTCCACATTCATCCCAAAGCCATAAAATAGAAGCCCCCGCCTGATGCATTTACTTTTGCTAGTCAGCCAGAGAATACAGTCAATTTAAAAGAAAGACCTTGATCGATATGAAATAGTATAGGAGCACTTGAACCCCTCCCTATCTATTGTAAATACACACACTATCAGTGGGAAAAGCAATTATGGAGGGTGCAAGTATGGAAAGGCACACACAAAGGGAGCATGTGTGATAAGGGTATTTGGAGGAGCAACTTCTGCCCACGACGCTGCAGGACCACCAGTGTCTCCAGCTGAAGTCACTGGGCTGCTGCCACTGGGGCTGCTCCCTGCCTGTCTCTGGTATACGATTCCTGCTGCCACTGGGGCTGCTCCCTTCCTGTCTCTGGTATACGATTCCTGCCACGTAAGTAGTGCAGTCTTTGCTTGGAATGTGGGAGTGGCATGTAGTTTCTGCTGAGGGTTGCTCCCTACTGATATAATGTGGCATGAATGAATGGTGGTCTGTAGCAGAGGTGACAAACACATAGCCAAGGTCCACAACACTCCTAAGTGCAGCCTGAAACAGATTAAAATGTAATTGAGATATATTTACCAAAATAAATAAAAATACAATACAGCAATGATAGCATTACATCTTAAAACTGAGCCCATAGAGATTACAGTGGTCCCTGCTTGAGTTTTACATAGCTATTCTACAGATCTTAGTGGTTGGTGTTGCAGTTGCTGAACTTTCTACTAGTAGCTTCTGGCTTCTCTTCAGAGTACATCCTGGCCATACCAGCTCCTGTCTCTAGGGTGCAGTGGCTAGAAAGCCTCTCCCTGATAAGGGTGAACTGACAGCTCGTTAGATAATTCTGTGAGTCATCATAGGTTCAAAGCAGACACAATGGCCCCAGACCAAGGCTGTCTATTTTTAAAATTCCATTTTCTTCTGTGATGAGGGTCCTTGTTCTTATTCCAAGCTTCTATCTAAATTAAGGCTTAGACAATTCTTGCCACTCCCCCTTAAGTCCTGTGCTATGGAACCCAAGTCACAGGGTATGGAGAGGTGGCACTCTGCCAGAGAAATCCCATGAGAGCTCTGTGGGCTCAAGCTTCACAGTTTTCTCAATCCTAAGATCCTCTGTTCTTGAAAATGAAAGGAAGGGACAAGTCAAGGACAAAAATTCCCTTGGTGGAAAAATACAGAGGCACCATAGTCCACCTCAATCCTCTGTTCCTAATTCTTGACTTTACTATGTTTTTGTAACTGGAAAAAAGCAGCTCTACAGAGAAGTAGAAGTGAAGGAAGAATTTTAAAATAACCCCAAAATTCAGAACATAGAAGACTGGGTGAATGAGGATCTTCCAGACAAAAGCAGTATAGGGGGAAGAGGAAGAAGTTTAGGGAGAAAGATAACTAGCTTAGTTTGGCACATGTTAAGTTTGAAGTGCCAGGAGGAGATGTCCCATGAGCAGTTCAAACTATGGGTCTTTCAAATGAGAGAAGAGAGGTCAGGTCTCTAAATTGAGGAGTCATTCACAGAGGTGGTATTTGAAGCTGTAGGAGGGAATGAGTTTGTTAAGGAAGAGAGTGGAGGAAGGTTCCTTTGGGGAATACTCATTATAAGGGGTCAGGAAGAGGACGTACAGCAATTATAGAACAAGAGGGAATTTGTAAAAACAAAACAAACAAAAAAACCAACACATTTTTAAAACTTCCTAGCCATCTTTGCTCTTCTTCCCCATGGTGCCCCTCCCACTTCTTGCACTTGGGCCAAGGCAATTCCTATTCAGTAATCCGTGTCTATGTGGAGAACCTCAGAGAGCTGAAGACTCTGAAATACTTTTCCCACCATAACCTGATTTTATTGTATTGCTAACTCAAAGAGAAGGCAGGTAGATAGCACAGCAGATAGAGCCCTGGGCCTTAGAGTCAGGAAGGCTTCAAATCTGGTCTCAGACAATTCCTAGCTGTGTGACCCTGGACAAGTCACTTCACCCTGTTTGCCTTAGTTTCCTCATCTGTAAAATGAGCAGGAGAAGGAAATGGCAAACCTCCAGTATCTTTGCCAAGAAAACCCCAAATAGGGTCACAAAGAGTCAAGCACAGCTGAAAATGACTGAACAACAGCAAAAAACTCAGAGACTGTGGGTAAAACCAAATATCCATGCCATGACTGAGGAGCTAATCTTCAGATCCCAGCTCACCTGAGAGTCATTTAGATCTGGAGTAAGAGGACCTGGGTTCAAACCTTGGCTCTGTTACTTATTATGTCTGTAGTAAATTGTGAGTTCCTCCATTAGACTGTGAATTCCTTGAGGACAGGGACTGTATTTCCCATTCTTTGTATCCCCAGCTCTGAACACAGTGTCTAGAATACAGTAGGTATTTAATAAATGCTAGTAAAATGGAAATAGGGGTGGCTAGGTGGCGCAGTGAATAGAGAACTTGTCCTGGAGTCAGGAGGACCTGAGTTCAAATCCAGCCTCAGACACTTAACACAAAACTAGCCGTGTGACTTTGGGCAAGTCACTTAACTCCAATTGCTCTACCTTCCCCCCTCCAAAAAGCAAAAAGAAAAATCTAAAAAAGAAATAGGTTTTTTAAAAAAGGGAAATAATGCTTCCTACATGTGCAGCCACTGTTTAGTGCAAAGGATATATTCTGGACTTCAAGTCAGGTAGCCCTGGGTATAAAATCCCACATCCAAAAGCTACTCACTAGGTGACTATGGACACATTCCTTAACCTCAGTTTTCTCATCTATAAGATGGGGATGATGATACCTTTAGTACTTGCCTCCCAGGGATATTGAGAGTGTCAAATGAAGTGATGTAGGTTAAATGTCTTGTCAGCCTTAAATTTTTTTTTTAATTTTTAAATTTTTTTTCAGCCTTAAAGTCTTAAATAAGGTTCAGCTGTTATTATTACCTGGGTCACCCTGTGCAACTCATTTCATTTCTCTGCCTGCTTTTTCCCATTTATAAAATGAAGGGGTTTAGATTAGATGATCTCTAAGGTCTGGGGTTTGGCTCTGAAGCCTATGACATTTCAGACTCTGACCATCCGACAAATACACCCTTCCACCTGTGAGAACTGCCTGATTTTCAGCAGCTAAAGGGGGTCCATAAATGGCTTCTTGATCAGTGTTTCTGGGAAGAAAATGCAGAAGTAAATCCTCTAGTGTCAGAACTTAGTCTCTGTATCCACCAAATAAAAGTCACTGATGTTCCTATAATACTCTCAAGATTCATAAAGCACTATCCATCCACCATCCCATCTGACTCTCACAAGTCTGTTAGGTGGGAACAGTCATGTAAGTCATGCTTTGGATGCGACTCGATATGTTGGCATATACTGATGCATGTGTCATTTCTTACTGCATTTTTCTGATTTCGTAAACCGGTTTTGCTGTTACTGCTTAGCTGTTTCTGAGCAGTGGTTGTGCAGAATATTTATGTCTGTTAGGGATGCATTGCTTTGCTATTCACACTTGTGTACATACTAATGATTATACATGCATTGTTACTACAGGGGCCCATTAGTATGGTTTCTATTAGCTATGCACTATTTGCTACTAGCTATGCATTGTTTTTTGCTGTTTGTGATTACTTACTTATGTATTATAAGCATACATGCAACATCATGATGCGTGCTTGTGACTAATCAATTAACAAGCTTATATTAACCCCTACTGTGTGCTGGGCTTTGTGCTAAACCCTGGGTATGTCCTGATATATCCTATATGTAACTTAGACATTGAAGGAACCCATTGAGACTGTCAATTGATCTTTGGAACTGACACATTGACATGTTGTGTCAATGAATGCAATATTAATGTGGATATGATGTAAACAGTATCTTGGGATTACTGCCTATGATGTCAGGATAATCATTCTTGATATATTGAGTGTTATTATTTATTAGAATGTTTATCAGAATTTGAGAGTTGCTTTTAATTATTCCTGTTTCTGCCCCTTTAAGGCCAGACAGAACAAATCTAATCCCTCTTCCATATCTCAGGCTTTCACATAAAAGAAGTAAGTATTCATCTTCTCTTAGAGACTTCTCTTTACCAGGCTAACCATTCTCAATTCCTTCAGCTATTCCTCCTCTGACATGGTCAAGGCTCTTCACCCACCTGGTTGCCTTCTTCTGGATACTCTGCAGCTCCTTGAGGTCCTTCTAAAACTGTGGTGCCTAGAATTGTACATTGATACTCCAGAAGAGGTCTGATGAGGGCAGAGACTATGACCTTTCTATTACTGGAAACTATGCCCCTTCTAACATAGCACAAGAAACTGAGTATTTTTGTTTGTCACAGCATTCATACTGTGGCTTGTAGTCGATTAACACCCTCCCCAGTCTTAAAAAAAAAACTGGAGTCTAACCATGTCTCCCCTGATCATATACTTGTGAAGTTGATATTTTTGTATCCAAGTAAAAGAGCTTATATTTATCCTTATTGAATTCTTATTAGAGTCTGTTCAATGCCTGTCAAGACCATTTGGGATCCTATCATCCAGTGTATTAGCTATCTCTCCCAGCTTTGTCATCTGTACATCTGGTGAGTAGAACATAAAGGTAAGCCCTTATTCAAGTCATTGATAAAAATGTGGTTGTGGTTGTTGTTTGTCCTTTGTTCTTGAAGAGGACTGTGACATCAAGGAGGTGATACCATGACATGAAAGTGAATTGGATTTAAGCAAGGGAGGTCTGAGCAAAGTCACCACCCTCACTTTCTTCTCTGAAGCCATCTGGATCCAGTGGCAAGATATAGATCAGGACGACTGGAGATGACCCAGGATGCAGTAGAATAAAAATGTTAAGGAACAAGGGGTAGACTTCTAGGATCAAAGCCAAGATGGCAGAGTAGAGAAAGCATTCGGCCAAGATCTTGCAACAGTTCCCTCCAAACAACTCTAAAATAATACCTCACATAGAATTCTGAAGTGGTGGTGAAGTCAACAAAAAGGTCAGAGTGAGACATTTCTTCCAGCCCAAGACAACTCAGAAGGTCAGAAAGAGAGTTCTATGAATAGGGGTAAAGGTTGGCCCAGAACCTAAAAGGATGAAACACCACTGGTGGGACCAGGAATTGGCAACAGAAGCAGCAGCAGCTTCAAGAGCTTTCAAGACAGGGGGCCTGGCAACTAGTTCATAAATAAACTGCAGGGGACCCAAATGCTAGCCCTGGACATAGGACCAGATGCTGTTTGGTAAATCCATTGACTATATTCATTTCTGGGTCATAGTTCAAGGGCAGAGAGGGAGCAGGAACTCTGAGGAGCAATATTAATTACAATCCTAAGGGCTCAGGGGCCCTTCCTGCATAAGGACTGGAGTGGAGAACAGGAGAGCAGTGACCAAACTTCTCCCCAGAACAAATAGCCATGGAAGCACTGAAAGTGCCAAGCCCCCAGAATTAACCATAAAAAAGCAGTGTGAAAAAGCCTGAAACCCGAGACAGTGCCTTTACCAAGCTGGCAACTGATCCTAACTTTAACATAAAGTGTAAAATCAAGAAATAGCATGCAATATAAGCAACAACAACAAAAACCTGATCATAAAAATCTACTGTTGTGAAGGGAAGATCAAGATACAAACTCAGAAGAAGATAATGAAGTCAAAACAGCTACAAGAAAACCCTCAAAGAAAAATATGGATTAGACACAAACCCAACACAAATTCCTGAGAGGGCTACAAAGTGATTTTCAAAATCAAATAAGACATTGTACACAGTTAGAGTCACAATGTGTGCTGACTAACTTTGATAGACTTGGCTCTTCTCAGCAAAGCAAGGTTCTAAGGCAACTCCAAAAGGCTCATGATGGAAAATGCTATCCACATCCAGAGAAAGAATTATAGAGTCTTAATGCAGATTAAAGCATATTATTTGCTCTCTCTTTTTTGTTTTGTTTTGTTTCTCCTTTCTTGTAGTTTGTTCCATTGGTTATAATTCTTCTTTACAACATGACTAATGTGAAAATATGTTTAAAATGAATTTATGTGTAGAGCCTATATCAGAATGCATGTTGTCTTGGGCAGGCAGGAGGGAAAGGAGGGGGAGAAAATTTAAAACTCAAAAGCTTGTGGAACTGAATGTTGTAAACTAAAAAGAAATATTTTTTTAAAAATCAAATAAGAATAGTAGAGGAAAAATTAGGTAAAGAAATGAGAGCAAAGGGGGTGGCTAAGCGGCACAGTGAATAGAGCACCAGTCCTAGAGTCAGGAAGACTTGAGTTCAAATATGGCCTCACACACTTAACACAAAACTAGCCATATGAACTTGGGCGAGTCACTTAACCCCAATTTCCCTGCCTTCCCCCTCCAAAAAGCAAAAAAAAAATGAGAGTAAAGGAAAAAAAATTATGAAAAGGCAATTAGTAGCTTGATAAAAGAAACACACTAAAAAAAATACTGAAGAAAATAACACCTTAAAAACCAGAATTGGCCAAATGGAAAAAGATGTACAAAATCTCACTGAAGAAAATAATTCCTTAAAAATTGGAATTGGACAAATTGGAGTTTTTGATTCCATGAGACATCAAGAAACAATAAAATAAAATAAAGTCAATAGTAGGAAAACTCTCAGCATAATTGACCATATCAATAACAGTCATAAACAATAAAAATCATATGATTTTATCAATAGATGGAGAAAAAGTCATTTACAAAAATACAACACCTATTTCTATTAAAAGCACTAGAAAGCATAGGAATAAATGGAATCATTCTTAAAATGACAAGTAATATCTATCTAAAACCAAGAGCAAGCATTATCTGTAATGGGGATAAACTTGAAGCCTTCCCAGTAAGATCAAGGGTGAAGCAAGGATGTCCATTACTACCACTATTATTCAATATTGTAGTAGAAATACTAGTATAGCAGTAAGACATGAAAAAGAAATCAAAGGAATAAAAGTAGACAACAAGGAAACAAATGATTTGTTTGTTTGCAAATGATTTGATAGTATACATAGAGAATCCCAGAAAATCAACTAAAAAACTAGTTGAAACAATTAACTTTAGCCAAACTGTAGGATAGACAATGAACCCACCTAAATCATCAGCATTTCTATTTGCTATCAACAAAACCTAGCAGGAAGAAACAGAAAGAGAAATTCCATTTAAAATAACTGCAGACAATATAAAATACTTGAGAATCTACCTGCCAAGACAAACCCAGAGACTATATAAACACAATTATAAAACACTTTTCACACAAATAAAGTCAGATCTAAACAACCAGAGAAATATTAGTTGTTTGTGAGTAAGCCAAGACAATATAATAAAAATGACAATTAAGTTAAATTACTTATTCAATGCCATACCAAACTACCAAAGAATTATATTACAGAGCTAGAAAAAATATTAACAAATTTCATCTGGAAGAATAAAAAGTCAAGAATATTAAGGGAATCAATGAAAAAAATATGAAGAAATGTGGCCAACAGTATTAGATTTCCAATCCTCAACATTCTCTCATTTAACTCAGACAATTGCATGATTTTATTAGTAACCTCATTTTCATTCATGTGTTGGCAACCATCTACATTTACAGTTATACACAGTAGAGAAAAAAAATGAAAGGCATGATGCACCTACTATCCTATTAGGTGCTTCACTGGTCTTCTTCATTCTACCATTGTAAAGAATTCCCAGAGCATTTGTTGCATATTTTCATTGATTGCCTTTAAAACTCAAGTTTTGTATTGCAATTATGCCTCCAAACCATAGTGAGTACAAGTCCTTCAGGCTCTAAGCACAAGTGTGCAAAGTCAGTGATACAGATTAGAAATAAATAAATAAAGGTGTTAGATAAACCATGCAGGAAAAGGATCTCAAATAGGGCACAATGTCACTGATGAATTATTTCAGTCTGGTGCATCCTTCACAATCTCCAACACTATCTACCAGCTATGAAAGACAGAGTATTGGAGGTGATTTTAAGACCTCACCAGACTAGGCATCTTCCAACAGTAGCAACTAAAACCCCAGACACCTCTCCCTTGGTTTTCAGAAATTCAGTTTTTGCCCTTGGTCAAAGGAGAGAGGTTTGCTGCAGCATAGTATACAGTACAATGCTCTCATATTTCCATCTGACACAGTGGGAGGTAAGATTCAGATTTAAAAATGTTTTCTATATAAGGATTTTACTTGCTGTATAGTATTTATGGTTTTGTAGATTTTGTGTATTATGAAAAGTGAATATTGTCTGAAATCAAATTTTTAATTGTGATGTTAACATAAAAAATCATAGAATTCTAGGAATTTATTAGCAAGAAAAAGTGTTTTGCACATTACCAATTTTATTTTGTGTACTGCATTTTATGAATTACTTCTTGGTTGCCATGTTAGGAAAAGTACATATTATTAGAATTAATGTTTTGTTACAAAGAATTACACACAGAAAAGTGTGTTTTCAGCAATATCTAGCAAAAAAAATACAGTTTTTGGTGGTTGCAGGAGCCTAACCTCCTATTTCTTATAGGTTCAATGTATCAACATTTGCATTTTTTTACTTTCACACCATTTTCTAGTACTCTCTAGGATCATTACCCCTGTAATAGTGGAGGACTGACTGTATATTACAAAGCAGTAATTATCAAAACAACCTGGAACTGGCTAAGAAATAGAGAAGTACACCAGCTGAATAAATTAGTTACATAATACACAGTAGTAAATGATCATAGAAATCTGTGTTTGATAAAATGGGATGGAGGGAAATATAGTCAGTCTTTTGCAATATATCCACTATGGAAATGTTTTGCATAGCTTCACATGTACAACCTATATTGAATTGCTTATCTTGCCAGTATGGGTGGGTGACGAGGGAGGAAGGGAAAGAATCTGGAATTCAAAGTTTTCAAGTCAAATGTCTAAAAATAATTAAAGTCAAGCTTTTGGAGTAAGAACTCACCATTTGACAAAAATTGCTGTGAAAACCAGAAAGCAGTTTGGCAGAAACTAGGCACAGACCAATATTTCACACCATATACCAAGATAAAGTGAAATGTATAAATGACTTACATATAAAGAGTAATATCATAAGTAAATTAGGGGAACATGGAAAAATGTATCTATTGGATATATAAATAAGTAAAGAGTTTATGACCAAACAAGAGATAGAGATGATCATGAGAAGGAAAATGAATAATTTTAATTATATAAAATTAAAAGAATTTTGCACAAATCAAAATTAGAAGGATAACAGAAATTTGGGGGGGGGATTTATAGCAAGTTTCTCTGATAAAGGCCTCATTTCTCAAATATATAGGAAACTGAATCAAACTTATAAAATCAAACATAAAATTAAGAGCCATTCCCCAGATGAAAAATTATCACAGGATACAAATAAGCTATCAATAGTCACATGAAAAAAAAATGCTCTAAATCACTATTGATTAGAGTAATAATGCAAATTAAAACAACCCTGAAATACCACTTATCAAATTGGCTAATTGATAAAAAGGAAAAATGACAATTGCTGGAGGGGATATGGAAAAATTGGGATAGTAATATATCATTGGTGGAATTGTGAACTAGTCCAACCATTCTGGAAAACAATTTGGAATTATGCCCCAAAAGCTATAAAACTGTGCATAGGGGCGGCTAAGTGGTGTAGTGAATAGAGCACCAGCCCTGGAGTCAGGAGGACCTGAGTTCAAATATGACTTCAGACACTTAACACAAAAAAAAACTAGCCATGTGACCTTGGGCAAGTCACTTAACCCCAATTGCCCTACCTTCACCCTCCAAAAAGGAAAAACAAAAACAAAAATACCTGTGCGTGCCTGTTAGCCAGTACTAGGTCTGTATCCCAAAGAGATGAAAGAAAATGGAAAAGAACCTATACGTTAAAAAATATTTATGGCATATTATGCTAGCAAAGACCTGGAAATTGATGGGATGCCCATCAACTGGGGAATGGCTGAACAATTTGTGTATATGATTCTGATGGAATACTATTGTGCTATCAGAAAGGATGAGCAGGATGGTTTCAGAAAAACCTGGGAAGACTTATATAAACTCATGCAAAGTGAAGTGAGCAGAACCAGAAGAACATTGTATACAGTAACAGCAATATTTTAAGGATGATCAACTGTGAAAGGCTTAGCTACCCTTATCAAGACAATGATTCAAGACAATTCCAAAGGACGCAGGATGAAATTCTATGCTCCTCCAGAGAAAGAACTGATGAACTAATGCAGATTGAAGCATACCTTTTTAAAAAATTGTATTTCTCTTGGAGTTTTTTTGTTCTCTGTTTTCTTTTGCAACATGGCTAATATACAGATATGTTTTTCATGGCTTCACATATATAATCAATATCCAAGCGCTTGCTTTCTTAAGAAGGCGTGGAAATAAGGGAAAGAATTTGGAACATAAAATTTTTAAAAATGAATGTTAAATATTTTCCATGTAATTGGGAAATATTTAATAAAATAAATAAAAATATATTTAAAAAAAGAACAAGGAGCCAAATATAGATTCCTGGAATACTCCACTGGAGACTTATCATGTTGACATTACACCAGTAAAAGAGAGTAAATGAGTGAACTCAGCCATCAACACAGTAGTTTATAACTAGAGTTGCACAAAGCTATCCTTTTCTATAGGGATCCTTTCCCTGAGCCTTGAGCAGCCATTTGGGAAATTGTGGTCTACTATCTTTTTATTTCTTATGGCAAATGTACCTAAATGTAATACGAGTGTGTTTTTCTTTGGGGTTACAAGAGGCTCAGAGGCAGATAAAAATCTTAATGGGAAAATGAGAAATGAGCTATATTTGGAGATTTCTCCATAATTTGGGGGTGAGGGGCAAAAATATGACTGAATTTATGATAGACTTATGAAATATTATGTGCAAGTGATTCTTTTATATTTTAAAACCCTTGACTTAACCTAGAGCAAAGGGTTTTAATAATTTTTGTGTCATGGACCCCTTTGGCAGTCAGGTGAAATCTATGGACCCCTTCTCAGAATAATGGGTTTTTTTATGATAAAATAAAATATATAGGATTATAAAGAAAACTAATTGTATTGAAATACAATTATCATAATGTATTTTTTTAAGTTCTCAGAACCCAAGTTAAGAATCCCTGTCCTAAAAGAACCTGAACGAAGTAAGGCTGGGACTGACTGTGGGAGTAAGTAAGGATGGTGAGGGCCTGGAGGACAGGTGTTTGCAGAAGTTAGGATAACTTCCTAACTCTCCTACTAGAAAGATGAGGTAAACAGTATTTCCTCTACCTCCCTTTAGTGATGGAATTAAATCCCTCATTGTATGAGAATCCATGTGGGATCCTGCAGGATAATCATCACCTTGTAGACATTATAGGCCTCTTCTATTATAGAGCACCCAGATAGTGTAGACACCCAGTATGAGAGCTGGAGAGGACTGTAATACTCACCTTCTCCAACTCATTCATTTTACAAGATGATGGGGAAACTGAAATTCAGACAACTGAAGTTTTTCAAAGAGGGGGTATTGTCCTTTTTTAAAATTATCAAATATATTTTTCCCCTCCCTCCTACTTCTGCCACCCTGTGGAAAAAACTAAACAAAACAACAAAACCCTTGTATTGATTTGGATACTTGGGTTTCTTGGTTAAGTGCTATATGTGGTGGGAAAGGGGTCAAGCCTTAGCTATAAGCTTGGGATCCCACTTTACCCCAATAATGAAACAGCAATCAGAAGTTAGATTGACCCTGAAAATCACATCTCCTAGACTAACAATATTTAAGGAAGCAGACAGATATACTTCTAGTTCAGTATCCCCGCTCTCTGAGAGCATAGTGACCTCTGGCCCCAATCTCCTCCTTCCCCTCCTGGAAGGAATTAAAGTCTCTCTTAGAGAAGGGCAGGCAGAGAAGAGGCTAGAAATATCTATTCTGCCTCCCTTCAAGCCACACAAAACCACCATGTTAAATGTGAAGGACAACTTAATACTACATTTACTATATTTTACTATACTTATTTGTTATAGTCAAGCAAAATAAATTCCCATATTGGTAATGTTTAAAAAATAAGTGTTTCATTCCACATATTAGTTCATCACTTCTCTATCAGGAGGTGAGAAGCATTTTTCATACTTTGTCTTCTGAAGTCATGATTAGTCAGAATTAGATAGACAGAAAAAAACAGGCAAGATAGATAGATGAATAGACACAACAGATAGACATAGCGGACAGAGATAGAAGATTAGACAGATAGATACATAGAGACATAGATAGATATAGCATGTATTAAATACTATGTGTCAGGCCCCAGCATATAAATGCTGGTGATAACACAAAAGAAAAAACAAGATAGTTCCTACTCTCAAGGAGCTTACATTCTAATGGGAGAAACAACACATAAAAGAGAAGAATGAACAGTGCGGCTGCGAGTCACCTTCAGGGGAGAGAGCAAGGGAGCTGGGGTATAGTTAGGGAAGATCTGAGAGTGAGCCAAGAGGGAAGTAAGCAGTGTGCCTGTGACTTCTGATGAAACAGAAGTTCTTGAGTTTTTCTAAATTGTTCATTTTTGCAACATTTATGTTACAGTATCAGTTATTCTCCTGGTTCTGCTTATTTCACTTTGTATCCATGTGTACAATCTTCCTAGGTTTCTCTGGAACTACCTCTTCATTTCTTACAGCTCAAAAGCATCCATTACATTCATACACCATATTTCATTTTGCTATTTCCCAATCACTACATAGCTCCTTATTTTTTCTAGTTCTTTGCCATTACAAAAAGAGATGTTATAAATATTTTTATACAGGTAAGATCTTTTCCTTTTTCTTTGATCGCCAGGATAATAGTGCATTGCTAGGTCAAAGGAGATGTACAGCTTAGTAACATTTTGGACATAGTTCCAAATTGCTTTCCACAAAGATTGCACCAATTCATGCTTTACTAATAGTGTATCAGTGTGCTGGTCACCTTGCAGTCCCCCTGCCAACATTTGCTATTTTCCTTTTTTTTTTTTTTAATTTTGCCAATCTGATGTATATAAGAACTTCAGAGCAGCTTAAACTTGCATTTTTAAATTATTAGTGATTTGGAGCATATTTTCACATGACTAAAGATAGTTTGGAATTGTTCTTGCCTTGAAAATTGCCTATTCCTATCCTTTGGTCATTATCTATTGGGGAATGGCTCCTAGTATTATAATTTGAATCAGTTCCTTATATATCTAGTTTCTAGCAATATGTCATTACTTCTTCAAGTGTTATAAACTCTCATCTTTCATTTTTGATATTGTTAATTTGGCTTTCTTCTTTTTAATCAATTGCATTTGATTATTAGGGTTATAGCTAAAGAAAGAGAGAAAACAGAAGGAATTATGAAGGAGATTTGAGAAGGTTTTAGAATTGTGAAGAAGGCCAGAGGCCTAATTTGGAAAGGGGAAGTCTGTGAAGACTTAAAGAGAAGTTAAAAGGGAAAAAGACTTGAGTTGAAGAAGAAAAAATTTGTCTGTGATCCCACAGCTGAGTGACAGAACTATGCCTGGAGAACAGGTCTCCTGACTATCAGTCCAGCACTTTTTCCACTCTATCATGGTGCTGTACTTAATGACTTATCCAACTATAAAACAGTTCCATCAGTGGGAGATTAGGGATCAGATCTCTTGTCATAAATATTTTTTTTTACAGAAACACAGTTAAAAAAACCTTATAATAAATCCTCCTGTTTCTGGAGCACTTAAGTTATACTGAAGTTCAGATGATGAACAAATTCAACTCCAAACCCATTTCTTAAGCATCTACTATATATAGAACATTGTGCTAGGCACAGGGAGATAAATAAAGACATAATCCCTACCCTCACTATAATTTAATAGGATCCATACATTTAAATAACTATGTAACAACTACCCCCCCCCATTGAAACTCTGAACATTGTAGCTCCAGTAACCAAAGTTACTTTTCCTGGGCTCAATGTGTTTGGGGTACTCAGTTACACATCAGAGCCCAAGGCCCCATCAGAACAACAGTTTTCTTACAAACCCTAGGATCCAATAACAAAAGCATTTCATTAAGATGAAATAATATTAATATCAAGAAGGAATCAAGTAGAATGATGCTCTGTCCCTACATACAAATGGGCACAACATTCTACATCTCCTAAAGAAGAAGCCATCATGGAAAAGGTTATGAGAAAGTGAGAAAAAGTCTCTGAGTGCAAGGAAACTGTCCGTCACCCCACTCCCATACCTCACCTCCTCTCAATATGCCTTCAGTGGCCAGCACACAGATCTCTTCCAATCCCTTGGGGCTAATTTGCCTCAGCTTTGGTGATGAGATGCCAGTTCCCTCAAAGTAAAGTCAATACTTTTGGCTATTATTATCCATTATTTCTACAACCTGAACACTCTAAAGATGACTTATACATCTCCCTGCTCGGTAGACCAAGTCCCACGACATCAGATTTCTCTAGCTTGGAGCTCTGTCCACTGTAGCTAAGGACTTTCCTGTGTCCCCAGTCCAGAGAGTTCTTCATATCTTACTTTTATGTTCTTTATAGCGAGTTCCCTCTTTCTTGGCTTCCTTCTCCAGTTCTAGCATCCTGACTCAATCCCTACATCCAGGCACAATACCCTTCAGGATTTTGACATCTTGGAGCTTTTTCTAATGAACAGCACCTCCCGTGCCTCACCATTTGCAGCACTTGAAGTCATTCTGGACAGTTCTGATTAAGGACTACCTGTCCTTATTACATCCATAATATAAAAGGGATCTTACTAATGGGAAAGGTGGAAATGCACCTGAGGGAAAAACGGTATCATTTCTAATGGGAAGGGGAAAGTGGGGAGGGGATTATCAGGGAAGGCAGAGATAGCATTTGAGTTGGTTCTTACAGTATGGGTGGTAGATCTTACTCTGACAGCTCTGACATTATCCCTGACACTACACCAGCATCAAAATGGTTAAACAATGCTTCTGGAGAATCTGTCATGTTTGCAAATACCCGATTACACCCTCCTTCACACCCATGCTTGCCTTTTAGTTGGAGGAAAAATGCATCTGCATCTCATTATCTATGCAAAAACAACAGGTGCAAAATTCAGAGGCCACTCTGGAGACATTCAGGCCAAAGAATGTACTTTAGTGTGCAGTGCCCACCGACTTGGCATTTTGCTGCTGATCTTCCTATGAGATGTGCTGGGAATTAGTCCACGAGCCCAGCTTCTCTCACAGCAAGAGCAGGTGGTCCCACCTACTCCTCCCTAGAACACAAGACAAAAGGCAGCTGGGAGGGCATCTGATGAAGAACTGGTTCATTCCCAATTTGTTTTTACAACCTCCTGACAAGCTACTTGCAAAGCCTGGAAATATGTATCACAGTCAAGACAAAACACACACACACACACAAACACACACTATATATATATTATATATGTATCTTTGCATACAAATACATATACACACATACATGCACCATATATTTGTGCAATATACATACACATGTGATATATGTATCTATACATACACACATGATATATGTGTGTATATACATACACATACACTTTATGTATATGTGTGTGTATCTTCTTCCCTCCCTGCACAGGTCCCAAAGTAATACTGAATGATTACCAAAAAGGAAATTTTTACAGTAGAGCTCCCCACTCAAGACATACAAGATGATGGAAGGTCCCCACAGCCTTCTCCCTGGGCCAGACCTGAAACAATGCCCTGTGTTTTCAAACTTTGTTTTGTGATAAAAATGGAGCCCCAAAGTGAGAAGAGTTAGTTCAGTTTTATGCATCAAAAAATAGTAGTAGTAACAGCAGAAGTCCAGCCTGCCAACATACAGCACAAACACTATACAAAGTCCCTCCTACTTTGCTTTCTCCATTAGTGCACCCACTACAGTCTAATGCCCATAGAATAGAATAATATCTTTGCCTGGTATTCAAACAAGATGATTCTTTTTTAAATGAGCATGATTTGCTTCCTCATTTAGGAATTAAAATACGTCTCTGTGAATGTAACTGCCCTCACTTGCAGTCCCTCTTTCATTCACTCACTATTTCAACACTTATTGAACACCTTTATAAATGTCCGATATTATTTTATATTATAATTATAGATGCTCCCTAATAGACTATGAGCTCCATTTCTTATGAATTTTTATATCCCCAGGCTCTGGAACAGTGCTCTGCACACAGTAAGTTAGACTGTAAGGTCTTTCCCAGCTCTGAAATCTAAGAATCCTTTAATCCTAGGCACTTAATAATTGTTTGTTGAACTGAGTTGAAAAGATCAGTGGGATTTCCACCAAGGATGGTATAACAGGAGTGAAAGAGAGAAAGGTATGAGCAAAGGTACAGAGGAAGGAAAGTACAGGGCATGTTCAGCAAATGTGGTGGAAACATCATTTTTTTAGAAGATGATGATGGGGCTGAGTTGGATACGTTGAGTTGGAGATGCCAGTGGAAAAATAGTTATGGATATCCAGCTGACAGAAATGTGAGTCTGGAGCCCAGGAAAGATTCTGGGGATGGAGACAGGGATCCGAAAGTCCTTTACTTAGAGGTGATAGTTGAAGACATGGGAGTGAATAAAATCTCCCTGGGAGAAGGTATAGAGAGAAAAAAAAAGAGGATGGGGGCAGAGACATTGGGAAAGTCCATGAGTAAGAGAAGGATACCAAAGAATCACAATTAGAGTTATAGGAGGAGAAGTTAAAAGAGTGTAGTATTATCTGAGGACTCAGAAGAAGATTTGGGGATAAGAAGTCACCTTCAGAGGAGCAATATCAGTAGAGTGACAGAAAAAGAAGCAAACTTGTAAAGAGTTTAGGAGCAAGTGAGTGGTAAGAATGAGGAGGCAGTAAGTGGAAGGTTCCTCTTTTCAGAATTTTAGCAATGAAGGAAGCCTTAAGATTAGGCAGTGGCTCAAGGGGGAAGCAAGATTGAGGGAACTATCCCTGCAGCTGACCAAGAAATGTGATGCTAGCTTCTTTATGCAGGGTTGAAGAAGATGTGATACAGTGAAAAGAATCCTCAAAACATCAATTCAGGGGAAAAAATGAAATTTCAAAAAGCATTAGGGCTTTCAGTCCATAGGTAGATAAGTGTGGTATAGAATGATGGATTTGGATTCAAAGGACCTGGGTTCAAGTCTCAACTCAGCTACTTATTACCTGTGTGTCCTTGGACAAGGGACTTAACTTCTCTGTGCCTCAGTTTCCCCACCCATAAAATGGGGAGGTTGGATTAGATTACCTGTAAGCCCCCTTCCAACTCTGAATTAGTGATTCTATGGCCATATTCTTGATTCTCTTCTTTTGTAAGATGTATTAAATGATAAAAGTATACAAAAAAACCATAACTAAGTCCCAGACCACTTAAGTGGGGATGATAGGGACAGCTAAAATCAAGTTCTCCTTTCTGTGTCCATTTTGTTGTGGCAGAGTGGCACACCAGGGATCAAGCAGCCTTCAGTATCTCCCCATCCCTGTCACAGGCAATTATTGTTTTATTCTTCACTCTAATCTTTCTTCCCCAATTACTGCCTCCTGCATTAAAGAACCAGAGGCCCTAAATGGAAGGTTAGCTGGAGAGTCAACACTGCATAGACAGATGGGTCAATAGTTCTTCCTTAATGGGATTTCTCTCACTCCCTACTCCTTCAAGATGCCATTCACAGGCAAAGGGGCCAGTCAGCCGCATCTGCTTTTAAAGTCAAATGCAAGAAGGGGCTGGAGGACCAGCTTTGTAGTGTGTTGGCTTTGGGTTCTCTTTATGTGAATGGGGACAGCTTTTTACTGATGCCTTCCCTCAGATACCCATAATCTCCTATCCCCCTCACTTTACTCTGTTCTGTTCAAGTGAGGGAGACAGGGAGAGAGAGAGATGGGAAAAGGAGAGAGAGAGAAAAAAAGAGAGAGCCAAAGGGAGAGGGGAAAGGAGTAGAAAGGGAAGGAAGAAGGGAGAGGAAGAAAAAGGAGAGAAGAAGAGAGAGAGAGAGAGAGAGAGAGAGAGAGAGAGAGAGAGAGAGAGAGAGAGAGAGAGAGAGAGAGAGTACACCAGCTGAGCCCCTGTTTCAAATGTCAACCTAAAGAGAGGATAAGCTCACCCTGGCATATACACCAGCCAATAAGATGTTAAATATTAAACCTCCCAGCAACCTGCCTATGCTGAACATGGCGGTTTCATTATGCAGTCTTCTCTGGGCTTAAGAGAAAGAGATCATATCTCTTCAAGAAGCACACCATAGAGATTTGCACTCAGCCTCCTCTGCACGAGGGAAGCCTTCAAAACTGTTCAATTTGTCTAAATCCCATCCATCTTTAATGTCATCGTCTACATTTTCTCCTCTTTTCTTCTTTCAAAGCAGCAAAAAGGAAAATGTCACTGCAATTGGGGCCAATTCAAAAGCCAGGCTTAGACATATATTGTATTTTGATTCCCATCTCCCCTTGTCTCCTCTTGTCCCAGGTCTCCCCATACTTAAAAAAAAAAAATTGTAGCCAGTCTCTTCAGCAGTCCTGCTTCCTTTGGCCTTTGGGATCATCCTATCTTTCTCCCTCTCTTACGCACTTCCCTTCTGCCCCCTCGCCTGCAGCACAGGATCATGGCAATGAAGTCAAAAGGGGCTTTTCATCTTAGATAAAACTCCGCATGTTAGAAATGAAGGGTTAATTGACTTGTCCAAGTTCAAACAACTACTAAATGACAGAAATGGGGTTTGAACCTGGTCCTCTGGCTCTAAATCTGGTGTTTCTTCCACTCTGCCTTAAGGTGAACAGGTATTCTCTTTATCTGGACATCCTATTTATTCTAATTGGATCAGAGGGAGAATTCCCTGTCACCCACCAAACCAAATTCTGTGAATGGAAACATAGAGGCTGAGCAGTCCAGACAGGAAAGAAGAAAAGCCTTCTGGCTCTTTTCTTTTTTAAAACAAGTATCTCCAAAAATGAGAATAATCATATATCAGCCCGTTCAAAACAAATGGGATCGTCCAAAAGCGTGGCAGGGTTGCTGCTGTTGTTTTCAATTTCTCCCTTCTCCTCCCCTCCCAACACAAACCGCCTCAACATAGGTAAAAAGACTCTTTAAGCCACCAAGGGCAGGTGGCAGTTTAGATGAAGATGACAGTCAGCATGCCTGCCTGACAGCAACTCTCTCACCTAGGAAGAAAGAGCTGATGCACTGATTGATACCTGAGGGAGAGGCTGTCATCAAGCAGGACACAGACGGGGAGATAAGCGACTCAATCAGTGTCAGACCTGTCCTGCCGTAACACCGCCTGTAAATCACTTTGGTTAAAGATTCGCGACTGCAAAAGCAGAGAGGGAAAGGAAAGTCGCAGAAAACCTGAGTGGAGAGAGCAAAAGTGGGGTCTGGGGTGGGCCTAAGCTCTCTGCTTACAGTCAGCTCAGCTTAGCAGGGAAGAAAGGGAAATAATCTGTTCATAAAAACCTCCTCCTTTGCATTTTCAGATAGAGTTAAGATTCCAGTCTTCCTTTGCTTTGGTGGCTTTTCAGAGATTAAAAAAAAAAAAAATCCCAAAGACTCCAGTGGAAATCCACTGTGTGGGAGGGAGGGGGGGAGAAATTCTTGTTGACATCACTTCCATGCTCTCCCTCCCTCCTCCCTAACTCTGGGAGAAGAGGAAAACAATAATCAAAGCCTCAGCATTTTAATGAGGAAAGATTTCCCCAATTTTCAAACTGCCTTGAGATTGGGCTCCAACAGCTTCCAAAGCATGCTGCCAATTTGATTAGCAGCTACCAAACCCATTTTAGAGATTGCTTTTCAATGTATTTTAATTAAGCATTGGAAACAAAAAAAACCCACAACAACTCACATGTCCCTTTTTCTTTCCCTGGGGATAGAATAGGAGGGGGAAGTCTTAGGTTGGAAATAATGAACGGATTAGTAATTAATTAATTGCTGGAAGGGGTGGGTAGAGCAGTCTATGGCTCCTTGCTGCTTTCCTCCCCCACCTCCCTCTCTCTCCTAAGATCTCTCTTTCTTACTTTAATTAATTTTTTTGCTACCTCAGCACTTCTTTTATCAAATATTCAAATAAATTAAATAAACAGCATGCACACAGCCCAAAGTACTCAGTAGGGCTTTGAATGAGAAGCACCGTCCTTATTTAGGTTTGTATTGACTCTAAATGCCCAGAAGTTTTCTCTGACATCATCTGAGACTCCAAAGGACACTTATTAGCACCTTTGCTAATTTTCTTCTTGGGTGTTTCAGGGATGCCCTGTTTAAAAGAAGGAGGAGCACCCAATTGGGCCCTGCTTTAGAAGGAGACTGGCCCTGCAAAACAACCAGGAACTCAGTATTCCTCCCTTTTCCAGCCTGATGCGTTCACACACAGATCCTCAATCCCTAATCTCTCCTCTGAATCTTTCCTACAGTTGTGGATGTCTTCTTGCTCCATGATCCAGCTGTTTTATAAGCCACTGGCTCAGGGGCAGACACATTCTATCAGCTGCCAATTCTTTCTCTGTGCTTGGCAGAATGGCAGGGATTACAGTTGGCTCTCACACATTAGAACAAGTAAGCCAGGAAAAAAAAATCCAACTAATTCCTCTCCCCCAAAGCTCCTGCCCTTGCTCAGGGAGGAGTGATACATAGTACTAGGCTTCTCTCCTCTTCGAGGCCATATCTTCTGAGCCCTGAAAGTTGTGTCAAATGAGTACTTGATTTCTGACTCTGCTCAGCCACTTACCACCTTTGTGACCCTGGACAAGTCACATACCTCTCTAAGCCTAAGTTTTCTCATCTGTAAAATGAAGGAGGAGTTTGACTTAATGACCTCCAAGGTCTCTTTCAGCCCTAAATCTATGATTCCATGAGCTCAAGAGACGAGTTCTTGGAGACAGTTCCCAGGGCAGCCAGCTCACTAGTAGATGGGCTTGAATCTTGGATGAAGTATCATTTGCATCTAACTTCAAGAGGGGACATTAGCATTATGCCTAGAAAGAGTTATTTCTTCCCAAAATAAATTATTTGTAACATCATTGTGGTGACAGTCTTATAATTTGACCACTTAGGAAAGAGAGGGAGCTCAAACTAGCTTTTTAAAAGGCACTGATTAATAACTGACATTCACATAGACTTTTAGGTTTACCAAGCATTTACATAACCTCATCTGAGCCTCGAAACCTGATGACGTGAGTGCTACTGGAACACTCCATTTTAGAGTGAGGAAACCAAGGCTTATAGAGGTTAAAGGACTTTTCTACAATATAAGTGCTGTAGGCACAGCTCTTTCTGACTCCAAGTCATAAAATCAGAGCCAAAGACTGGAAGGGGCAAGGAGGAGTTCAAATAGTTTTGAAATGAGTTTTTGGATGTCTATTGAGCATTCCAGCCCAAAAGAGTTTGTCAAGATCAATAAAAACAGAATAATTTTGCAGTGGCAGATGGAATTTGGATAATTTCTTGTCAAGCAATTAAATAATGCTGAGTTGTTCATTGATAAGCAGAGGCAGAGTGAGAAAGCATAATAAAGGAGGAATAAGTTACCTGTGGTCTCACTGATTGAAGAGGCAAGAAGGAAAATTCTATAAGATAGTGAGCCAAAGAAGAGTCACTTGGAGTCCCAGAAGTCATTTACAGCGCAAGATAGTCTGCTTCAGGAAAGGAAATACTCAGGCCTTAACTAGAAGACTGTCTATCTCAGGCCTTGTCTATATCTAATCTAAAAAATTGGAGGGCCTCATATTTTATGAATTAAAAAATTCTCTGGGTCACAGAACAGACTCCAGACAAAGAATCCTAGAAGCAGTCATGTGAATGGTTTAATATGATATCAGCAAGGGTAAGGTAATGGTACTAAAACTGATGCCTGGTCCTTTCTAGCTGTAAAGACTAGGGAGTGGTCAGTGGTCAGTCAATAGCATGTTGAGCACTATCTGTCATGTGAACCAATCAACACGAGGGGGAGCTTTGGGGTCTGAGCTCCTTGGGTCTTTCTGGCCATAAGAACATAGAACTGTTATTTTCCTCTGGGATCTACCCCTCTTTTGGGGGTGATGCCATGTTCTTGATTATTATGTAGGTTAGTGTGGAAGATCCAGACAAATCAATAACTCAGTCCCCCAGCATTAACTTTGAAAACAGCAGTGTGAAAAAGCCTGAAACTCAAGACAGTGCCTTTATCGAGCTGGCAACTGATCCTAACTTTAACATAAAGTGTAAAATCAAGAAATAGCATGCAAGATAAGCAACAACAACAACCAAAACCTGATCATAAAGATCTGCTGTTGTGAAGGGAAGATCAAGATACAAACTCAGAAGAAGATAATGAAGTCAAAACAGCTACAAGAAAACCCTCAAAAAAAAATGTGAATTAGACACAAACCCAACACAAATTCCTGACAAGGCTAAAAAGTGATTTTCAAAATCAAATAAACACCTGGCTGTGTAACCTTGAGCAAGTTACTAGTTACAATTGTTTGTAACTAGTTACAAAAGTTACAATTGCTTAGGGGCGGCCAGGTGGCTCATCGAGTAAGAGCACCGGCTCCAGTGTCCGGATGACCTGGATCAAATCCGGGCTCAGATACTCAGCACCACACCCAGAAATAATATCTGGCCATGTAACCTTGAGCAAGTTACTTAACCCCAATTGCTTTAAAAAAAAAATCAAATAAGACATTGTACACAGTTACAGTCACAATGTGTGAAGACTAACTTTGATAGACCGGGCTCTTATCAGCAAAACAAATTTCTAAGACAATTACAAAAGGCTCATGATAGAAAATGCTACCCACATCCAGAGAAAGAATTATAGAGTCTGAATGCAGATTGAAGCAGACTATTTTCTCTCTCTCTCTTTTGTTTTGTTTTGTATCTTCTTTCTCGTGGTTCATTCCATTGGTTATAATTCTTCTTTACAACATGACTAATATGAAAATATGTTTAATATGAATGTATTAATGCACATAATGAGAGGGGAGAGGGAGAAAATTTAAAACTCAAAAGTTTCTGGAATCAAATGTTGTAAATTAAAAATAAATAAATTTAAAAATTAAAAAAAAATAATAGAAGTTCTGGGAGGAACTGATCAATCAGATGAAGAAACTGCAGGAGCAAAGTGAACTTTCAGGGTAAGGCGGCTGGCCTGGTGGCCAGGAGTAGAATTCAGTGAGGAATGATACAAAGAACAGAGGAATTGAAACACTCATATAATCCACATAGTGCATACCGATGTGTGCTGGGCATTGAAATTCTTGCTTATTATTCTAAATGGGCAGCTAAATGGATAGAATGTTGGGCCTGGAGTGAGGAAGACTAATTTTCCTGAGTTTAAATCCAGTCTCAGACATGACCTTGGGCAAGTCACTTAACCCTGTTTGCCTCAGTTCCTTATCTATAAAATGAGCTGGAGAAGGATCAGATGCAACTGAAACAAATAAACAAAAAAATAACGCAGCAGGGACCTTCATCCTACCCTGATTGCTTGCTTGTGGACTTAACTATTTTTGACTTGCCAACAGCCTTTAAATTATATCACTGCTACTTGTTCATTGGCTGGCATCTCTCTACTAGTGGAACAGCAATCCAGGTACAAATGCAAGAAGCACATAGACAGAGAAAAGGCACTAACTCCTTCCAGTAAGTCAAAGTTTCCCTAAACTATCTCCTTATGTTAAAATTAGTCCTTTTTGAATCTCCCTGCCTTTGGCTTTGTCCATCAATTCCTAGGGTTCCTCCATCAATCCCATTGTTATGGGCACTCCCAGCCATGATTATGTCCAGGACTCACTCTATGAGAGGATATAGTGTTATAGGGGAAATCATTAGGTTTACAAAAAGCTCATGGAAACTAGAAAACATACATGGGCCCTCAACCACATTTACCAACGATAACTTCTTTATCCTTACTTCCTTCAATATAGAACAGGCTAAGAAAATGTGAGCCTTTGCCTGTGTGGAGACCCCTTCCTCGCCCCCAGATAGAGGTTCCTATGAAAATTAAGCAAATTTGGGAACACCCTAAAGCATTCTCTCTCCTTCCTGATATCTGCTAGGTCCTGGGCACACTGGCCAGTGTTTACTTTCATGGCTGTCGCAGAGGCTAATTTGATCCAGACTTGTGAACAGCGGACCTTCAAATCTCAGTAGTTAGAGGACAATGCCAGCAGCAGCAACACACTGCTGCCTTAAGACACAGACCCTTATGTCTCCAGAAAGGAGCCGTCCGCAGATGATTGGAGCAGAAGGCAGAATTAATTTAGACCCCCAAATACAGACACTCCCACAGTGTCATAGTTAGGAAGCCCTGATTTGAATTTAAATGGTCAGCTGAGGTCTTTTGTAAGAAATTAAAGCTTATTAACTCTTCTTCCAAGTTGCTAATCTCAAAGGAATCTTCAACCCTTCAGTACAAGACAGGGCTAGTTAGAAAGCATTAGCCACCTGTTTTCAATTGGGTGGAATGAATCATCAGGGATCACTGTGAACTTTTTTTGTCTCTAAGTTAAATGAACACCAGAATCACCACCATTGTTCCGGCCAGTGTTGAAATCTGGCACAGGCCCCATACTCAGCCTTCCTCTGGGACAAGGTTTCCAAAGCTATAAGACATAACAGTCATTAAGAGTCACTATCTCAAGACTACCTGAAGCTTTCTGGATGTTTTAAGGAGCCAAACCTATTTGGAGGGCAAAACCAATTCCATGAAAGTTTGAGTCTTTAATGGAGCCAAGGGAGGGAAAAAATTGCCTACAGGCCAATAGGAAGTTAGGACCAGAAAAGACTGTTGGCTTTCCATTGCCCCAAGGAAACAATGAATTATTCAACAGCTGCAGTTTATTAAAAATTAATGACAAAGGATCATAGGATTTAAGGCTGGAAGAGATTAAAGCCAATTCATTTCAACATGTATTAAGCTTCTACTATGTACAAGGTTGTGTGCTAGGTGCTTGTGACACAGATAAACAAAACAGACCTTGCTCTGTATTCTACTAGGATGGGAAGGAGGGGGATTTACACAGAAGATTAATGTAAAGTACACATAAAATAATAAAAAAAATAATTTCAAAAGGTAGATAGCACTAACTAGATAGATCAGGAAAATAATACTCTACAAGTAAAAATACAAGGTAATTTGGGGGAGGGCACTTAACAAGTAGATGCAAGGATGTGTAAATACTTAACAAGTTTTCTGAAAATGTATAAGGTATTTTTAGTTTAATATGTATTATTAACATTTTCTCCACCTTTTTTATTGTCTAGATAATTTAGAAAAAACCAATAAATCAAGCTCTGATTTGTAACATTTGTTCATTCTGAGGTCTAAAAACTCACACTGAAAATTTAACAGTTGGCTTCCAGCACATACCACTGAGCTGTGCTTTGAAGGAAGGTTAAAGAGTCTAAGGGGAAAAACTGAGAAAGGAGTTCATTCTAGAAATGGGGACCAGTCAGTGCAAAAGCTCAGACATAGGCTATGCTTAGAGATCATGTTTTGTTAACTTGGAACTAAGTCCAGACATTTACTTGAGAATAGTGTCCATTTTGAATTGCTTAAAGATCCAGATAAGAAAATGAGCTTCTGACAAGACAAAAGGAATGGAAGAATCCTTTAAAAATATAAAATGCCAAAACTAACAAAAAAAAACAATTAGAGACCTTAAGTAATCTAATCTCAGAAAAGGAAATAGAATTGGCAAAACTATCAATGGATTCACAGGAAAATTCTATCAAAATTTTTTAAAATTGTATTCATATTACACAAATTTGTTTCAAAAATTGAGAAAGCTCCCTACCAGAATCTCCAATAGATAAATGATCAAAAAAATATCAAACAATTTTCAAAAAGACTCAAACTATTAATAACTACACGAATGTTCCAAATCAATAATAATAAGAGAAATGCAAATAGAAATGGCCCAAAGGTTGTACCTCATGCAACGCAAACTGGAAAAGTTGACAAAAGATGATAATAGTTAATGTTGGAAAGGTTATGGAAAGATAGGCATGCTAATGTGTTACTGGTAGAGCTGTGAATTAGTACAACTATTTTGGAAAACAATTGGGAATTATGCAAATTAAGTGATTAAAATGTCCACAGCCTTTGCCCAGGAGATTCCATTACTAGATTAATATTCCAAAAAGGTCATTGATTAGAAAAAAGTTCTCACATATATCAAAATATTTATAGCAGTGCTTTTTGGGATAACAAGAAATTGGAAACAAAGCAGACGTCCATTGATTGGGGAATGGGTAAACAAATTATGGTACATGGATGTAATGTAATATTACATAATAATGTAATATGGT
>NW_027187376.1:14915241-14971107 GCF_028583685.1 Petaurus breviceps papuanus | reverse complement strand
TATGGTACATGGATGTAATGTAATATTACATAATAATGTAATATGGTACATGGATGTAATGTAATAATATTATAATAAATATAACATTACTTATATTACTATAAGAAATTATGAATGTGATGAATACAGAGAAGCATGGATAGATCCATATGAACTGATACAGAATGAAGTAGGCAGACACAGAGAACAGCATACACAGACTACAACAATGTAAATAAGAAGAACCTTACACTTAAAAAAATCAAATGTTGCAGAATTATATAGAACAAGCACAGCTTGAAAGAAGAAATATAAAAAGATACTTCCGCCTTGGGCTGTGCCAGTAAAATGTCTGAAAAAGCAATGCACAGTTTAAAATTTAATCTGCATTATCAACATTTCTCCTATCACTTTCTTGAGTCTAGACAATCAGTAAAGCAATAAATCAAGTCCAGATTTGTAGCATTTGCTGATTTTCAAGGTGTAAATATTCACACTAAAAATCTAACAATTGTTTCTCATGAATCGATATAAGCTGGCTCTAACATACCCTGTTCCCACCCCACCCCTTTGCAGAGGTGGGAAATCCACAAGTGTAGAACTTTGCATATAATTCACTTTTAAAATATATGATTATGTTTCTTAATAGTATTTTATTTATCCAATTACATGTAAAGTCAAATTTTAACATTCGTTTAAAAAATTTTTGAGTTCCAAATTCTCTCTTTCTCTCCCTCATCTCTCCTCTCCCTAAAAAATTAAGCAATTTTATACAGATTATATATGTGCCATCATGTAAAAATATATTTCCATATTAGTCACTTTGAGATAGAAGCATATCAAAAGAAAAACACACATACATACACAAAAATTAAGTGAAAATAGTTGCATTCTGAATCCATCAGTCCTTTGTCTGGATGTGAATAGCATTTTTCATCAAGAGTCCTTTGGAATTGTATTGCTGAGAACAGCAAAGTCATTTGTAGTTATCATTGCAAAATGTTGCTGTTACTATGTACAATGTTCTCTAGGTTCTGCTAACTTCACTTTGCATCACTTCATGTAAGTCTTTCAGGTTTTCCTGAAATCTGCCTGCTCATCATTTCTTTTTTTTGTTTTACCCAATTTTTAAACATTTTTATTTAAAGCTTAGGGTTCAAAATTCTATCCCTCCTCTCACCCCTCCCTTTGAAGCTAAGCAATCAGATATAGGTTATATATGTGCAATTATATAAAACATTTCCATATGAGTCATTTTGTACAAGAAGACACAAATAAAAGAAAAAGAAAGAAAGTGAAACATAGCGCACTTAAGTCTGTATTCAATCAATATCAGTTCTTTCCAGAGGCAGGTAGTATGCTTCATCATTAGCCCTTTGGGATTGTCTTAGATCATTATACTGTTGAGAATAGCTAAGTCATTCACAATTCTTTATCAAACAATATTGTTATTACTGTGTACAGCATCCTCCTGGTGCTGTTAACTTCACTTTGCATCAGTTCATGTAAGTCTTTCCAGGTTTTTCTGAAATTATCCTGCTTGTCATCTCTCATAACACAATAATATTCTATTATAATCAGATACCATAGCTTGTTTAGCCATTCCCCAACTGATGCGCATCCCTTTGATTTCCAATTCTTAGCCACCACAAAAAGAGCTGCTATAAATATTTTTGCACAAAGAGGTCCTTCTCCTCCCTTTTAAAAAAGTCTCTTTGGTCCCTATGCTTGATACAAGCAGGTGAATCATAAGGAGTTCATATATGTTGTTAAAAAAAAAAAAGAAAGAGACTGCTTCCCTCCCCATCTGTACCTTTGCCCTCTCCACCCTCAGATGGTCGTGCTACTTTTGTTTCCTCACTTGCTAAATTTCTATAGTTCAGTTGGTTTTACTTGAATGATTCATGTTTAGGGGAAAAAAAATTTAAGTTTGTTTCAACTCCTCCAGCAAATAAAGAAAATAAGCACTAAAAAAAAATCTCTTTGGGTACAGACCTAGTAGTGGTATTGCTGGATCAAAGGGTATACACAGTTTTTTAGCCCTTTGGGTATAGTTCCAAATGTTCTCCAGAATGATTGGATCAGTTCACAACACCATCAACAATGCATTAGTGTCCCAATCTTCCTACATTCCCTTCAACATTTAATTGATTAGTTATGCTGGTTTTTTTCTTCTCTTTTTTTTTTGTCCTTAAAAATACTATTTGTTATATGGAATGGCTCTTTGGAAAGATGAGGGAGAAAATACTAGAATAAAACTATGATGATGATATAAAAAATCAATAAAAATTTATTTTAAAAGAAAAGAAAATGAGCCTCCCAAACTGCCACATTCACTGATGGGCATATTAATGGACAAAATCTCATTAAATAATCCCAACAGGATATCCAAGTGCCTAGTTAAAATGGAATTTTCTTATAAAGTCTGGAAGTCCTATTCCCAGTCTACAGGAACTAGAGATGAAACAAAATGGATAACTAACCAGTCCATAGCAAGGGAAGAAGAGAAAAGAAATGTTTTGAACTCATTAGGAAAAAGAAGATGCCCACTATTATCAGTCCTTTCTCCCTATCCACCTTCAAGGAATTATGTAGTCTTGTGTACTGTGTGGGGAAAAAAAGGAATATGCAATGAAACACTATTTTAAAACTGTTCTCTTGTTTAAAGTGTTTAAGATGATTGGAAGAAGAAAGAACTTTTGGCCCCTTTAGAAACCCTCAGGCATGAAATGAGTTGGAGTGGAAAAAGTTGCCAAGAGTTGCTAGGCTACTCAAGGGACAGCCTTCAGCTATTTTTTTTTTTGGGGGGGGACAGGCAAAATAAGTTTTACACCAAAGCTGAATGGATCATTTATCAGAAGGGACTGAGGGACCTGGTTCCCAAGAGAACAAACTTCTTGACTGGGAAAAAGAATCTTGGTTTTACAAAGATCAAGGGGAAAAATATCACATAGCATATAGGTTTCTTCCTTTTCTGTGTTTCTCTAGAGGAGTGAGGAAAGAAGTCATAGTAGTGGTAACAGAAAGTGATTTGACAACCTCCCTGAGATTAACAGCCCAGATCTCTCTCAGGAGACTGGGCTGAGCTCACTGGCCAAATCATTAAGTACATAAGAAGGCATAAGAGGCATAGATGAGAAAGGAAGTGCCTTCTAGAAAGGGAGGTCAACCAGCACTGAGGCACAGAAATGGGATATGTTTGGAGATCAGTTTTTGTTAACTTGGAACTAAGTTTAGGAGTTTTGTTGAAAATACTATCCATCTGAGAGTGGCTAGGTGGCACAGTGAATAGAGCACCGGCACTGGAGTCAGGAGGACCTGAGTTCAAATGCGGCCTCAGGCACTTAACACACACACACACACACACACACACACACACACACACACACACACAAAACAACTAGCCATGTGACCTTAGGCAAGTCACTTAACCCCAATTGCCCTACCTTCCCCTTCCAAAAAGCAAAAAACAAGAGAAAATAGTGTCCATTTGGAATTGTTCTCAATCAAAAGCAGTAGAAAGGCCTGGAAGTAGACCAAAGCAAGGTTAAAGGCCCCAGACAAGGAATAAGAGTAACAATCGTTAGA
Organism: Petaurus breviceps papuanus; assembly: GCF_028583685.1. Taxonomy (NCBI): domain Eukaryota; kingdom Metazoa; phylum Chordata; class Mammalia; order Diprotodontia; family Petauridae; genus Petaurus; species Petaurus breviceps. Next base: position 14,967,540 of record NW_027187376.1, on the reverse strand, counting down.
TCAGATTAATGAATTCTAATATCATCTAGTCTTTCTCATTTTACAGATGGGGAAACTGAGGCCTAGAGTGAGAAAGTGACTTGCCCAAAGTCATAGGAATAAGCCAGCATTCCAACCTAAGGCCTCTTACTCTAAAGTTCTTTTGTTGTAACACATTGCCTCTCCAGAAACCTAGAAGTTTTCCTTAAAGTAAAAGGCATTTGTATTCACAAAATAAACAAAACTTATCAATTACACATCAAACCTGGTACTCACAAATAATTCTACAGAATGGCTCCTTTTATTGAAAGAAACTGTCCTCGCATGAGACTCCCAAATAGTGTTGCCACCTTCAACATGAAACCTGACATGATTCCATAAGGCAAAAAATACTGTACCCAAAGCAAAAAGAAAAAAAGTTAGTGAACTCTATTCTCTGACTTGTCAGCATCTTTCCTAAAATGTGTCACCCAGAGCTCAACACAGTGTTCTAGCTACTATCCAGCTTGATGTAGTTCAGTTGTGTCCCAGTCTTCATGGCCCCTTGGACCATATTGTCTATGGGGTTTCTTGGCAAGGATGCTAGAATGGTCTGCCAGTTCCTTCTCCAGTGGATTAAGGCAAACAGAGGGCAAGTGACTTGTCCAAGGTCACAAGGTAATAAATACCTGAGGGTAGATTTTAATTCCAGTCTTCCTGACTCCCAAGTCTGTCATTCTATACACTGAGCCACCTAGCTGCCTCATATCTAGCTTGGGTATCCCAAGAGTCTTAGTGTAGTTTTAAGCTTTAATAGCTTAAACATCTTAAAATATTAATAGCTCAGACTTTGGGGATATCCTGCTTAGGTAGAGTAGAAGCCCAATGGCAGTGTCACCTCTTTTTTCCTGTACCCTATTACTTTCTTATTGAAACCAAAGATGGCATGAGCTTTTTGACTGCCACATTGGACTGCTAACTTGGCCTTTATTCCACTAAGACTAGTTCTCTTTCAGGAAAACTGCTATATAGCCACATGACTGACTTCCCTACTTGTGAAGTTGATGTTTTAAACCGATATTGTACTTCACATTTAACCCCATTAAGTTTCATCCTGAGAGGCAGCATAGCACAAAGGATAGGGGGATGGTTTTAGAGGCAGGAAGATTTGACCTCTGAGCCCATGGGCAAATCATTTAGCTTCTCAGTACCCCCAAGAAATTATCTGAGACTATGAGTTGCATACATGTTAGCTAACTGCATAGTTTTCACAAAAGGAGTAAGGTCATATTCCTAATGAAATGACAGATTTGGAACAATGGCAATTACATCTTGTTGGATATGACCCAATGTTCTAACTTATTGGGGGCATTTTTATATCCTGATTCTATGATTTAAATGTTTTAGCTATTACTTCCAGCTTTATCTACAAAGTTTATAAGCATGCCAAATTAGCTTTTTTCAAGTCACTGATAAATATTAAGCAACAAAAATTTCATTTATTTTGCGAATACTATACTTAACTATACTTACCCTACTACATATTGGTTAAATGATATTAAACAAAATTACTTGCTTTCTTTTCTCTTCAATAACATAATGACCAAAACATTAAAGAACCCTTAGCACAACTTGTGGTACACCTTTTGAGAATCACTTAAATCCAATCACTTGCAAGTCAAGACACCCCTCCTGATGTCATTGGTCCTTTTCGAGAACAAAGGATGAACAACAACAATATTGAGGAATAAAGACCAATATGGTGAGGGGCCTTAAAATCTTGCCCTCTTGCCTCATCTGGGGGCACACATCTACAGACAATCTTCCAAGCTGATATCAAACCATTAAGCATTAATCTTTGTCTTGGGCCATTTAACCATTCAATCCAACTAATTTACTATCCTCTAGGCTAGCGCTGAGGGTCACTAGTGAAAAAAGTTTAAGAAGCCTTGCTCTAAGGTCACATTTCTCCATCTTTTCCATAAAGATAACATGAGATATTATATTAAAAACCTTACTAAAATCTGGGTAAATCATATCTGATTTGCTAGTCTAATAAGTTGTTTTAAAAAAGGAGTGAGATTTACATGACATATAACCTGTTCTTGATAAAGTCATGCTATTTGTATTAATTCTTTCTTTCTAGGTGTTTTATTTCCCATCCCTTTAATAGTATGTAGCCCTTGTTTAAAAGTGTCTCCTACAAATATTTTCTCAAATTTTGACCATAATTAAAGTTTACAGTTTGCAAGCCCTACTTCATTCCCTTTTTTGAATATCAGGATGATATTTTTCCTTTTTCAATCCTGACGTACCTCTTCTGGTCTCTATAATTCTCCTCTTCTTTGTTTACTTCATCTTCCTGCTCTTCCTTTCTTCCTCTTCCTTTTCTTTACTTTTTCCTCCTCTCACTTCCCTTTTTCTTTTCATTCTTTTGTTAAATGTATTGATAGTTTGGCTACAGCAGACATTTCCAGACAAGCACCCACATCGGTGCATATGTCATTCTTTTGGTTCCGTTTTGTTCACTCTGTATCACTTAATATAAGCCTTCCTCTGGTTCTCTGGATTCTTCATATTTGTCATTTCTCGGGGAACAGTAATTGTCCACTATATTCATACACAATAATTAACTTAATTATTGTGAATATGTTTAGTTGCTTTTGATTCTTACAAATGATGCTGCTATTAACATTTTTGTACACATGGGTCTTTTCTTACTTTTAATACTTCTTTGGGATATATACATAGTCATGTAATCTCTGGTTCAAAGGTTATGAACAACTTAATATCTTTTCTTGAATAATTGTTTTCCAAAATGATTGACCCAATTCACAACTGTACCAGCAGGGAATTTGCATATCTGTCTTCTCACAGCTCATCTAACAATGAATTTTCACATCTTAGTTCACATTTTAGTTAGATTCTGGATATAAGGTCATATACCACAGGTTATTTTGATTTGCATTTCTCTAGCTGTTAGATACTTTTATAGTTTGAAGTACTTATTGATAGTTTGTATTTTTTATTCTGAAAACTATTTTCTCTACCTCCTTTGACCACTTGTCTATTAAGAAATTTCTATTAAGGGTCAGCTAGGTGACGCAGTGAGTAGAACGCCAGCCCTGGAGCCAGGAGAACCTGAGTTCAGATCTGGCCTCAGACACTTAACATACACACACAAAAAAAAACTAGCCATGTGACCTTGGACAAGTTACTTAACCCCAATTGCCCTCCAAAAAAAAAAAGAAGCAAAAAAAAAAAGAAATTTCTATTAATCTTACATACTTTATGTTAATCCCCTACAGATTTTGAATGTCAGACTTGTACCAGAGATACTTAATGAAAACTTGGTGTAGTAGATAAACAGCCAAACATGAAGCCAGGAAGTCCCTGGGTTCACATCTCACCTGTGACATTTGTGATCTCTGTTGATGGACGGAATTCCCACACAGATCAAATCACAGATCTTAGGCATATTTAAAGCAAATCTTTTTCTCTCTGATCAGTGTTTTTTCTTCTGAATCTATCCTTATTAATTTTATTTGTGCAAAACCTTTTTAATTCTACATAATTGAGCTTGTCTCTTCCATCTTTTGTAATCTCTTCTATTCCAAGGTGGTTTCTTAATTTTTCTCATATACCTTAACAATGAAAGCTATAACCTTCCATTTTCACCTAATTTTTTAATGTGATTTCAATATTTAGATTGTTTATCAATTTAGAATTTATTGTGATATAAGATATAAGTAGCTGATCTAGACCTACTTTTTCCAGATCATATTTTTTTTCTAGTAGTTTTTGATCAGTAAAAAGTACATTTCCCAAGAGTCTGTGTACTTGGATTTTTCAAACACTAGAAGCTATGCATTTTTGCTCTTAGGTCTTGTTTAACTAGTCTATTTCATCAAACTACTTTTTTGTTTTTTATGGTTTTTTTATAAGTCTCAGATAGTTTTGATAACTGTTAATTTATACTCTAGATTGAGATCTGGTAGTGCCAAACCCCACACATTTCTGCTGTTCCAATGGATCTCTGCTCTCATTAAGATTCCCTAGAATAATATCAATCACAAGTGATCCATGTCTGCCCATCCTGTGGGACTAATGTTCATATCTTCCTATAGGTTCAACAACAGGTATCTCCCAAATGAATTTTGCTTATTTCCACAAAGTATCCCTTTGGTAATTTAATTGTTATAGCACTACATTAATAGAGTAATTTGAATAGTATTATCGTATCTCTGTATTGGCATAGCACAACAGTAAACATTGTTTCAAAGTCTTTACACTTTACTGACACTTGATTTTTGTTTCATAATGCATTCCTTAGACTTAGTTCAAGTACAGCTTAAACTGCAATGGAATAAATTTTAATTTGTAATTTCTTGTATAACAATTTTTGATATTTTCAAATAACACTGTTTTTCAGCATTAGATTCTGTCCATAGATTCAGAATATGTAATTAAATTCACTATAGTAAGTTTGTTCAATAAGGTATATATGTTGTAGATTTTCTATGGGCATAAGATTGCTTTATGTTAAAAACAAATAGTGGTGCTTGTATCTCTTCAGTTGTATAGTCAGTCAATTAGCATGCATTAAGTACCTACTATGTGCGAGATACTGTGCTAAACACTGGAGATACAAAGAAAGGTAAAAAACAGTCTCTGCTCTCGAGGAGCTCATGATCTAATGGGAGAAATCACATGCAGAGGACTACGTACAAGAGAGAAGACACTAAGATGAAGAAGAAATTGGAAAGGTTTGCAGAAAGTAGGAATTTAGCTGAAACTTGAAGGATGTCAGGGAAGCCAGGAGGCATAGATAAGGAGGGAGAATGTTCCAGTCATAGAGGACAGCCAGTGAAAATGCTCAGAGTCAGTCATTAGATGGAGATGGACTTATATTTATTTAAGTCCTGTGTGTGTTGTTAGATTAATACCCAGATAATTAATATATGCTGTTACTATATTAAATGGAATTTTTCTTCCTATTTCTTCTTCTGGAATTGTGTTATACAGAAAAGCTGATGATATTTGTGTATTTATTTTCATATTTTATTGCTTTGCTGAAACTGTTGTCTCAACTGTTTTAGTCTCTGAAATTCTCTAAATAAACTACAATATGATTTGTAAATAGAAGTAATTTTGCCTATGTTTTTCCCCATCAATTTGTTCTTCTTATCTTATTACTATAGTTAGCATTTCTAGCACTGCCAAATAATAGTGGAGGCCATAGGCATCCTTGACCTGACCTTCCCTAGGAACAGTCTATTGTTTTGCATTTAGAAAGAAATTCTAGCTCCTGATTTTAAATAGAAGATTTAGAGCATATTTTGAGCACCTTTTATTCCTTTTTAAGTTTTTCTTCCTTTTTAAGTTAAGAGCATTAACAATAACAATGATGAGTCAGTGCTTTATGGTTACAAAGTGCTTTTTTTTATACAGCATTTTATTTGATCTTCACAATGGCTCTTTATATATATATGTATACATGTGTATACACACACACACACACATATATATATATATATATATGTATCTGTATGTATACTGTGTTATATTTCAAAGATTATGCCCAACTCTGGTTTTCTCAAAAGGAAAGTCTGGAAATCATCAGTTCTCTTAAATGTCCTTCTTCCCTCTCCCCCCCCCCCATCCCAGATTATGACCAATTTTGCATAAGTTTTCTCTTGATTTTAATTATATTAATTTTTAACCAGGCTTCCTTTCACTTTCTGTTGAAAATGAGTAGTCCTGGCTAATTTTGGCTAGATTTCCTTGACATGGGACCCTTCCTTTACTAGTTTCTTGAAATATTTTCTGTTTAATCTGAGAGGAAGAAAAAAATTACATGAGTTGACAGTATTTCTTGAAATGAGGGTACCATAAGTGAAAGTTATGCAGCCAATGAAGTGGGAATTCATGAGTCACATCCTTATTTCAGTTGAATAAATGAAGTATAAGGAAGATTATATAAATAAAACTGGATTAAATGTATATGGGGCTAAGAAGAGAACAATAATATTATTTCAAGTAAAACAAGCAGCAGGTACCCAGTAATTTTTTTTATTAAAAATTACAAGATAAGTATGTGGACATTGTGGGTATAAAATCAAACTTAACAATTATAGCCTTGAGTATCAATGAGGTGCAATTACCCATAAAATGGAATAAAGTTGCAAAAAAGCATTGGAAAATAGAATGCAACATTTTACTACATATAAGAAACATATTTAAAACATAAAGATTCATACACAGAACTAAAAGGAAGGATTAGAGTAAAAATTATTATGTTACCACCGACTCAAAAAATCAAGAAGCAATTATTATTTCAAAGAAGGTGACAGTAAAATTAAATAATGCCAAGAGAAACAAACATTGAAATTATGTTATGCTGGGGGCAGAGTCAAGATGGTGGAGTAGAAACAGTACCTCTGCGGGGCTCCAGCTTCCACCTTCCCCAATCCATATAAAAGGGGACTCTGAACAAAATTTGGAGCTACAGAACCCACAAAATGACACAGAGAAGCTAACCTCCCACTGAGGACAGCCCAGCAGGCTGGCAGGAATCGGCCAGCACAGCACTCTGGGAACTGAGGCCAGACCCGTGTGAGCTGGAGGTTTTAGCCCCAAGGTGGGCCTGACCAGCCACTGGCTGGAGGGACTCAGATCACCAGTAGCTGTGGCTGTGTCCAGATTTATCAACAAATAGATGCGAAGGACAAAGTGAGAAGTCAGTGCAGCGTGGATTTTGGGACCAGTAGTTGGGACAGCGTAGGCTTTTGGCCCCAGGGTGAGAAGCCACTGAGATGCCTTGTCTCAGCCTTGTAGCTTCAGCTCCTGCCTGCAAAGTGTAGGGGGACCAAGCAACCAGTCTGAGGGTAATCACTCTTGCTTTAACCTGCTTGGATCTGGATTGAAGTCTAGAGTGGAAGTCCTGGGGTGTGTGTCCAGCTTACCAGAGTGTGTGGAGGCTTCAGAGAGGGCACCCAACTAATACCTCCAGCAACTGAGAAAACAGTTGGGATGTTTTGGGATGTAAGCTCCCTTGTCTGGTGGCAGAGTCCTACTGTGGCAAAAAGCCCAGGGGTCAAGTGACTGAGGGGCGACATGACCAGGCAAAGGAAGCAAAGCAAACAGAAGATTCCAACATTAGACTCCTATTTTGGGGACAAAAAGGAGCAAAGCATGGAATAGGAGGAAGACAGTGAAGTCAGAATTCCTGCACCAAAAGCTTGTTACAAAATGAGGGTCAACAGCCTGACTAAGGAAAATAACACCTTAAAAAACAGACTAACTCAATTGGCAAAAGAGGCTCAAAAAGGCAATGAGGACAGAAATGCCTCAAAAACCTGAATTTTCCAGATGGAAAAAGAATCTCAAAAGCTCAATGAGGAGAATCATTCCCTCAGATGTAGAATGGAGCAAAGGGAAGCTAGTGACTTTATGAGAAATCAAGATGATGTTAAACAGATCCAAACAAATGAAAGAATAGAAGGCAATGTGAAATATCTCATGGGCAAAACCACTGACCTGGAAAACAGATCCAGGAGAGATAATTTAAAAACTATTGGACTACCTGAAAGCTATGATCAAAGAAAGAACCTAGAAATCATCCTCCAAGAAATTCTCAAGGAAAATTGTCCTGATGTTTTAGAACCAGAAGGCAAAATGGAGGTTGAAAGAATCCACCAATCACCTCCTGAAAAAGATTCCAAAAAGAAAACTCCTAGGAATATTATAGCCAGGCTCCAGAATTCCCAGATCAAGGAGAGAATATTACAAGCAGCCAAGAAGAAACAATTTGAATATTGTGGAAACAATCAGGATAACACAGGATCTGGCAGCTTCTACACTGAGGGATCGAAGGGCCTGGAATATGATATTCCAGAGGGCAGAGGAGCAGGGATTAAAACCAAGAATCACCTACCCAGCAAAAGGGAGTATCATGTTTCAGGGGAAAATATGGTCATTCGGTGGAATAGAGGACTTTCAAGCATTCTTAATGAAAAAAAAAACAGAGTTGAATAGAAAATTTGACATTCAGATACAAGAAGCAAGAGAAGCTTGAGAAGGTAAACAGGGAAAAGAAATCATAAGGAACTTATCAAAGTTGAACTATTAACATTCCTACATGGAAAAACAATAATTGTAACTGATGAAACTTTTCTCAGTGTGAAAATAGTTGAAGGGAACAGAAATATATATATATATATGTCTATATAGGAGGGTATATGGGAGTATGAATACATATGTGAATATGTGTATATATGTTTACAGGTATACATAGTTAGAGGGCACAGGACCAATTAAGGGATACTTAAAAGGTGAAATTAAGAGGTGAAAGAGGAATATAATGAGAGGAGATGGAGAGAGACAGAATGGGGTAAACTATCTCATATAGAAGAGGCAAGGGAAAATGGTTACAATGGAGGGGAAGAATAGGAAGGCAAAAGGGAATGGATCAGCCTTATTCTCATTGAATTTGGCTCGGGGAGGGAATGACATACACACTAAATAGGGTATCTCACCCTACAGGAGAGTAGGGGGGAAGGTGATGAGAAGGGGGATGATGGAAGGGAGGGCAGGCTGGGGTGAGGGCAGTTGGAAGCACCCATTTTTGAAAAGGGATGGGATCAAAGTAGAGAATAGAACAAGTGCGAGGTGGGATAGGAGGGAGGGAAATATAGTCAGTCTTTTACCATATATCTACTATGATAATTTTTTACATTAGCTACACATGTACAACCTATAATGAACTGCTTATCTTCCCAGTAAGGGTGGGTGACAAGGGAGGAAGGGAATGAATCTGGAATTCAAAGTTTTAAAAGCAAATGTTTAAAATTATATATGTATATGTATATATATATATATACTATTATTAATACTATTTTACATGTAATTGGGAAATAAGATATACAGGCACTGGGGCATGGAGATCCACCATGCCCTACTGGAAAAGTCTAAGGGGGTATGGGAAAAGTTATGGGAGAGAGCAGATTGGAGGAGAGGATATCCTGTGGGACTGCTATTTTGGGGTGGTGGGTAGCAGAAAAACAGGGAGAAAATTTGTAACTCAAAATCTGGCAGAAATGAATGATGTAAATCAGAAGTTAATGAAGCATTTGAAAATGAAAAAAAATGTTTTTTTATGTTAAAATGTTAAAAATTATAATTGGAAAAAATAAAAGATTAAAAAAAAAGAAATGTTATGCTTAAGGGAATGAAACAATATCAGTGTTAAATATGTATACACTAAATTACATGGCATCTAAATATTTGAATTACAATTAATTAACTGAATTACAGTAATTAAATGAATTACAAAAAGACTTAATTGTGGAACAAAGAAAATAATTATTGGTAACTATAGTATGCCTTTTGACATTTATTGACAAATCTAGAAGGAAATTAGGGTTACAAATGGAATTTTAGAAAAGTCAGATACTGTAGACCTTTGATAATTGTCTTCTTGGAGTTTTAAGAATTTACTTATTTTTCAGTATCACATGACAAACATTTTAAAAGTGACCATGCTGTAGGCCCTAAAATCTTGGGCATAAAGAACTTATAAATGTAGAAAAACAGAAATACTGAATGTATCATTTATGTATTATTACCCAATAAATAGAATAAATTAGGGAAATAATAAGAGATACAAACCTAAAAGGAGGCAAAATAATGAGAGGGTAAAAGAAAAAACAGAATATTAATAATATTAAAGAAAGTACTAACAATGAGACATTATACCAAAATTATTGGTGGCACCAAAATCTGGCCTTACAGGAAAATCTGTATCTCTGAACTCATACTAACAATCCAGAGAAAGAAAAAAATGAATTGAGCATACAATTTTTAAAAACTATAAAAGGGGAGGGAAGGGAAAGGGAAAACAAGAAGATTTTTAGAGGGAGGACAGTAAAGGAGGGTTATATTCACTTTAGGGAGAAGGCAGCACTTGCAGGGAGAAAAAGCACAAGGCATATATTCCAAATGCTAATTTCTAAAGTAGAGAATCTTAATCAAGGGAATATACTCAAAGAACCATGGGGGGTGAATACTGAAATTACCATACCTTTATCCAAAATATGCCAAAATGAAACTAGGGCATTAACAATAATAATGACGATGAGTCAGTGTTTTATGGTTACAAAGTGCTGTTTTATACAGTGTTTTATTTGATCTTCACAACAGCTCTGAGATATATGTAGGCAAGTTGTCCCCATTTTATATTAAGGAAACTGAGACTTAGATGAGTTAAGTGCCCTTAATCACAACATGGGTAAGTGGCAGGACTGTTGGCTACTCTATTCATCGTCTGACTATAAATCCAAAATGTATCTCACTAATATACCATGCTACTCTTGGAATGTTTACAAAGTGATCTCATCCGATCTGTGGCAATGTTTACCAGACATAAATGAATAAGCTCAACTCACATGACCTACACAAAATATTGTGCATTGGTTTATTTGTTGTTGAGATCCATATTGAACAACATGAATTTGAATATGTAGACAGTGGATTTCTTATATTTTATTCAGCCATATGAGAATACATTGGCAAATGACATTTGTCTGAGAGACCATCTGCCTTTTGAGTTTAGCCATAATCTAGGGTCACTGAATACCAACTATATACATCAACAAAACTAAAAATTTAAATTAAATGAATGAATAGATACAAAAAGAAAACACTCAAATTTAGAAAATGGAGAGTTTAAACCTAACCTCAGAAAGAAATTGAGCAAATTATACACAATATTCCAAAGGGGAAAAACAACTCTTGCTAAAAATTTAAAAACAAATATGGCATACTATGCTACATCAACTTGTTGCAAAAATAGAGAAAGAAAGCACTTTACTAAACTTCTCCTATGAAGAAAATATGGTCGTGATACCCAAATGAGTGAAGGATAAAGCAGAGAAAGATATAATTAAAGATAGAGAAAGATATAGGCAATCTCGCTAATGGATATTGTTGCAAACATGGTAAGGAAAATATTAGGAATGAAGTTATTGCAATATATCCAAAAGTATTCACCAGACCAAACTGGGGTTATAACAAGAATGTAAAGATTGTTTAATATTAGGGAAATCATTAGCATAATCATAAAAATAGAAAAACTAATAATAAACACATACTTTCTAACATTAGTGATGAGGGACTTAAATCATCCAGATATCTGCTAGAATTTTCTCTTATTAATTCTCGTCCTGCTTTCATGAAAATTTCATCACTTAAAAAGTGAAAGCTTCAAGTAGGATCTATTCTAGATTTGAATCTCATCAATAGGGAAGAATTATTTTCTGGCACAAAGATGATGGAAACCTTGAAGGGAAGTGACCAATCCATCTTTGTCTTTTATTGGTATTTAGTATTTAGGGGAAAAGATTAAAGTCGTTCATAAGCAAGTAAATGTATCTTATCAAGTGCCTACTATGCACCAGGCACTGTACTAAGTTCCAGGAATACAAATACAAACAGAGAGTCCCTGCCTTCAAGGAGCTTATATTCTAATGGGTGAAGATAACATAAAAGGGAGCAGAAGAGGGATGGGTGAAGGTTCTTGGCATTTGAGTGCATAGTATAGAAAGGCTTACATGAATTAGTAATGGAGCCTGAAGAGGAATAAAGACATGACTGACTTGGACTTCTTTCCTTTGTAAGATGAAGGTTCTGGCAATGTTCTATACTCCTTAGACTGGACTCTATCATACTCACAGGAAACCTCATTATCAAGTAACTCATTGTCCTGGAGATTTCATTAGTTTTAGTACTCAGTACACTCTGCTTGCTGATTGGAGCCCCATAATGGAAATGGGAATTTGAAGATCTTCCCTGTACCTTAATAGACCTGGGGGGAGTTTGAAGACTTCCCCTGCTTTGAAAGTAAAGTCTGCCCCCTAATAGGCTGAATGTAATCACATGGAGCCTGTGATGGAGGGAATTTGCTGAAGAGAAGCAGAGACCACAGGAAGCTGGTGGAGAACTAGACAGATGGTGGGGGACAGAGGAGCTCAGGCAAGGAGACAGAGAGTTTTGTGAATAAATATTGATCTTGTATTGGTTTATGGGAAGACTGAAGGATGCTGTGGCTCTCACATGGCTTTTGAATATCTTTGGTACTATGATGGAATTTGGGATTTGATTTTCTGGTGTCTAAATAAATCCTTCAGTTCTATCCTCTATCTGGAGAATCTAGTGTATTTTGCGATCGAACGTCATGTGATACTTATAGTCACAGTCTTTATTGTGATTGTGGGTGCTGTAAATATTGCATTGGCGCTACAAGCCCTATGGGGAGGGGTAGAGAACAGAGAGTAGAACTTCTCCAGGAGCCTCTATTTAAAAATGGCTCACAGGCCAGTCATTTCACCATTGCCCACCAACTATACTCCTTAGACTAGACTTCACCATGCCCACAGGAAACCTCATTATTAGGAAAATTATCATCCAGAAAGAGATAGGGTATCTAGGACTAGAGAGATGACAGTTCCCTTATCCACATTTTGTCATAAAATTATTTTTGTTGGTTAGGTTCTCAAGTGAATCCACACCAATCTATTCATCCTGTGACACATGAGAATTACAGTAAACACAATAATAGCAGGAATTGTGCCCATGGTGATAGTAATCGGGAACCCAACCACCATGTGTAACTGGGTATCTGTGGGAGATCCCTGGTCAAACCATATCTGACATACTGTATTCCATTCTGAGCACCACATTTTAGGGAGGATATTGACAAGGAAGATTTGTCTAGAAAAAAAGACAGCCAAGGCTAAAGATTGGTTGAAGGAACTGTGTACCTTCTACCCAGAGAAGTGGGGAAGGTGACACCATTCTTTAGTACTTAAAGGGTTGACCTGTGGAAGAATTATTAACCTTGCTCTATTTGTCCCCAGAAGGCAAAACTAGGAATAATGAGTAGTTGAAGCTGCAAAAGGGCAAATTTAGGCTTGATATCAGGAAAAGTTTCTTTAAAATGAAAGCTGTTATAAAGTGGAATGAATTGTCTTAGGTAGTAGTGAGTTTCCATTCACTAAAGGACTTCAGGCAAGCAATGTTTGGATGATCCCTTGTTGAGTATGTACTAAGAAGTGATTCTGGAACAGGTGAAGACTGAATACCTAGAATCCCTGCTGGTCATTCCATATCTAGGGCTACAGAGAGAGGAGATCTGTTCCTCTCATTAGAATTTAGAACACATTCTCCCACAGATACCCAGTTACACATAGTGGTTGGGTTCCCTATTACTATCACCATGGGCACTATTCCTGCTATTATTGTGTTTACTGTAATTCTCAGGTATCACAGGATGAATAGATTTGTGTGGATTCACTTGAGAACCTAACCAACAGGTATAACATTAATTTTATGACAAAATGTATTGTGAGTTCCAAACAAGTGACTTCTAAATTAATTTTTGAAACAAAATGACCTATAATTAATTAATTTATGTCATAAACATTAAGAACCTACTATATGCAGCATACTGTGATGGAGGGGGGAGACAGAAAGATAAGTTGGTGGTACTTTAATTATAGAGAGTGACTGTTGCTTAGTAGGGAGTGGGAGGGCATTTATTATACTAGATTATTAGGGAATTTGCTCAATAGGACACTATTACTTTGGGCCATTTTCTACCGTCAAGGACCTTTCACTCATGCCCCATGCTCTAGATCCCCTTGGGCTTATGCTCTCCCCTTGAAGAGACCTAAAGGGACCTCAGAACCTGCCATTCAGATACATAAGCTGGACAGACTTGTCCAATGCCTATCCCAATACCAGTAATCACTAGTAAGCACTAGCACACCCAGGACACAGATTTGACTTCTACCATGTTCCTGCACACTTGTTTTCAGGCTATTGCACAAACAGACTGGGGGCTTGAAGGTCCCAGCCACTCCCTCCTGCATTACTGTTTCTCATCTCAACTCACTAGCTCTTCTGTATATAAACTCACTCCTACTCACAATTTCCTTCACAAAGATATTCTCTTTCTCAAGATTCCTTCCACACTGCCAGGGGCTAGTTTCCACCATCTCATTCCTCATGAACTTTATCTCTATTGGCCACCACAAGCAGCTTTTGCTCCCACAGTCTCTGGCATAAAGCTTTTGTCCCTTTGCCAGGCTGCAAAAGTGACCCCTCTATTTTATTATCTTCTTCTCTGAATTTCCTCTAAAGGCTGGGGGTGGGGATGTACCAAGAGGGCCTCAGGGAGGGAGCTGTTCCCAGCTTCCAAACTTATAGAGTTTCTCTTTGGTGTGTTTCATAACACTCAATAACACCGAATTCCAGCTAAAAAAGTTTTAACACATTGAAACATTCATAGGTGGGTACCACTTCTTATGGCATCACATATGAGATGCCTAAATTCTTTCTCATTCTGACATTTCATCAATGGAGGGGGCAGTCCCATGTAAATTGAGAGGTCTGACAGTGAAGTATGACACCCATTTCTTGACTATAGGTGGAAAGAGTAAAATAGAGCCAAGAAGACCTGGCTTCAAATTCTGCCTCACACTCACTAAGTGTGTGACCTTGGACAAGTTATTTAACCTCTTGTTAGTCTTAGTTGCCTCATCTGTAAAATTGAAATAATAATAGTACCCACTCCCAGAAGGGTGCTGTGAGAATCAAATGAGATGCTGCATCTAAAGTGTTCTGCAAGCTTTAAAGTCCTATATAAATGCGAAGTATGTTTATGATTAAGTTTAAAATGAGGGACTTAAGTCAGGTTTGGTGAATGTATTAATTTGTTTTGTTTAACTGTGCCTTATCACAAGGGAAGGTTATATTAAAGGAGGGTAGAAGTTACAGAAAGGAGAGAAGGGGAACCATTGGAAAGTGCCTTAGAAAAAAAGACCAATAAAACACTGTATACAGTATACATATATATACACACATATGTATATAGATCTTTATATAAAAGGACACATCCATAAATGCACATTGCAATAGTTATAGATGTAAATATACTTATATATGCATGTATATGTGTGTATTGTGCATGTGTACATGTATGTCTATATCTACTTCTCTTTCTCCCACCACTGCTACTCATCTAAGCATTGTTCATCCTCCCTTGTCCTTTTTTCCACTTCTTTCAACAACTACTTCTTCTCCTAGTGCTCACCTACAGCCTAGACCACCTCCTCCTCCTCCTTCTCTTCCTCCTCTTCCTTCTCCCTTTCCCCTTCCTTTTCCCCCCTCCTCTTCTGTTCTCTCTCCTCCCCTCTTCCTTATTCCTTCTTCTGCCTCTCCACCTCATCTTTCTTCTCCTCCCCCTTGCCTTCCTTTTCCTCCCCTTTGTTTTCTTCCCCCCTCCTTCTTTTCCACCTCCCCTCCTTGCCCTTCCCCTTCCTCCTTCTCTTCCTCTTCCCCTTTTCTCCCCTTCTCCTCTTTTCCCTCCTCCCTTTCCCAGCTTCAGGTCAATAGGGTGTGGATTAGCTCTTCCCCACTCCTAACTCAAATCTTGAGTGTCAACTACTAAGCAGCCTCTCCCCTTCCCTGTATCTGAACTTGGGCTCTCACTGTTCTGTAGGCATTGTTGGGGAAAGCATTTTGCATTCACAATTTCCATGCTGGTCTGGAAAATGGACACTGACGAGATAGCTCATTGAGGGAGTAGTGTCTCAGGAACTAGTGAAACAGGAAGCATGTGTAACCTGTGTCCAAGGTGATTTTGTTATTCCTTACCACCCATGTTAACTCACTTAAGAGGGCTGCGAGGGACAGAACTGCTTCTGTGATTGGGCTGGTAGTGTTAGGGACCTCTCACAGCCACACTGATCCCACTCAGCATGTTGTTGAATCGTTTCAGTCGTGTCTGACTCTCCCTGACCCCATGGGAGGTTTTCTGGGCAAAGATCCTTGGAGGAGTTTGCCATTACATTCTCCAGCTCATTTTACAGATGAGGAAACTGACACAAACAGGGTTAAGTGACTTGGTCAAAGACACACAGCTAACAAATGTCTAATGCTCAGGTCCTCCTGACTCCAGGCCTGGCATTTATCCACTGCACCACCTAGCTGCCCCCACTCTCCCCCTAACCCTGTCCTCTAGGTCTTCTTGTGGCCGCTGAACACGCTCTCTTCTGTTGTGGATGCTACAAATAGCTCAGAAAATTGAGGTTCAGTCTGACCATACTTTTTCAGCACAGCTCCCCAAAACTAGTATTGCCACATGCAAGACCACTGGGGCCCAGAATACAGCATATCTCCATATACACTGACATTCACTCTTGCTCCCCTTCCCTTCCAAAAATGACTAGTGCTTCCAGGTCCAAGACATCCTCTCACCCCAGATACCTCTAGTCTAAGTTCACTTCCAGGGCCATAACTGTGGGGAAACTAAGATTGCCCCATGATGTCAAAATTTAGAGGCCACTAATAGCACTTCAGTGTTGTAGAAATAAGTAAGATTAGCACACGGCAAAAATAGCTGGCTACTAAAGGAAGCTGCCAGATGACTCCTGTGCTCCCTTATCCTAGAAACACCCCAGATGAATTCTTTCTGGCTTCACTCCTCCCCAGGCAGCTGCAGCAGCCTTACAGCATCCCAGGGTTTCTGCTCCTCTAATACACTCTTTCCTTTGTGAAAACACGCTACTCATTGAGATTCTTTCTACACACACTTCACAGCAATGTACCTCTCATTAATAGGAGTGATGAGAGATGCTTCTTAAACAAGCATAGGGCCTAAAGTAGTTTCAAGCTGCTGTCTGCCTTGGGGACATAGCCATGCCCCTGCTGGAATTTCTAGGCTCTAACAACCAGATTGAAGAAAATAGTTTTATTACACAGAACTCTTCATTGTAATGGTATGTACTGTAATATTATTTCACCTGTACAGGAGGCCCTCTGCATTCATAGATCGGTGATTCATGTTTTAAGATGTTTATCATTCACTGTGTCAGACTGCGCTCTCTTCCAAACAATGATGCCGAATCCTATGAGTTACAAGCCCATTTTGTAAAGATGAGAAAGGAGAGGGAGGAGGTAGATCAGGTAGGGCTATAACACTAATTCAATCTATTTTATTCTTTGTCAGACTAGGTTTGTGATAGAGTCAAGGAAGAGAATGGTAGGCAGAGTGTCTTAAAGGACCTGCTAACAAAGTTAATTCCATAATGCAGTCAATTAGGTATGACCCAGGATGCCAAACTTACAAAGACCAGCTACAAAACTCCCAAATCTATTTGGATTATTTCATACTATGAGAAAAATTATTATTAAAACCAATGATTTGGGGAGATCCAAAAAGTCCTGATGTTAAAAGCTCAGTCTCTTGAAGGCCATTACTAATAATGAGACTATATTTGGACACCACTCAGGCAGGAAGCCATTGTGCTCTACCTCAGGTCTGGGTGAGGATAAATTCTTTGATAAATTCCTTACCCAAGACTGGAGGTAACTTAGAAGTAAATGATATAATCAAAGTTCATAGGTTCAGCCCTTCGCAATATTCATTCTCTCATTAATTGTTAACCAATCAGAGTTGATTGCCACCCTTGGGAACACCTTCCAATGGGCATATAAACCATGAGCCTGCCTACCATAATTGTCTTGGGTCTGCGAGAGAGTCAGCCAAATGACCACACTTTTATTAATAAACATGCTGGCATTATTAATAAAATGATTAAATGACCCAGAAATTATGTCTCTCAAACCTTTTTAAAGGTCACACCTCATTCTGATTTCCTCTGGGAACTTTGACTTGTGTCTGCCTCTCCTTAGATGTAGGTAAAAGGGCCCCAGGGCCCATACAAGCACCCAGCTCACAAAACAGAGGGCAATCTCCATTTTACCACATATAAATGTAAAACAGCACAAAGGACTCACAGTAGCCCATAGACAATCAATTATAACTCCCCATTTTCCACTGAATACTACTTTTCAACCAAGGGGCCAAAATAAGTTTCTAACCTATACTACCCTAAAATTTATTATTTTCTTCAGAAGGAAAAGAGAGTTTAATCTGGTAGGGAGGACCTTTCACCTTTTCATCTTTCACCTCAGGAACCTATACAATTCTCCAGTTTTCAAGTACGGTTTGGACTCTTTTCAGAAGGAAAATGAACTTGGAGTTGCTTGGGTGAGTGATTTAACCTCTCTCCACCTCAGTTTCCTCATCTGTAAAATGGGGATATAATAATAGCACCTCTCACAAAGTTGTTGTGAATATCAAATAAGATAATACTTGTAAAGTATTTTGCAAACCTTAAAGTGCTATATAATGCTAACCATTATCATCAAAGAGGGAATCTTTCACATTGAGGTGAATCCATCTTTTACCTCAAAGACCTATAGAGTTTTCCAGCATTACTGTGCTACCCTAAGATCTGAAGTTCTTCCTTGAAAAGAAACAAATGCTGGGTAGCCAGAGATGCAGGAACCCTTAACAGGAATCCAGAGGTTTGGAGTATCAGAAGCCCTTGAGCTCCTCCAGAATGCTGAGTCTCAGGGACTCCCAGGACTGGGCCACAGGGCTCCACCATGGTAATCAGGGTCAAAAGGCTCTGCCGCTGACTTTCCACAGTTTGGGTGAAACTCGGCATCCAGGAACTTGGGATCCAGGAACTTCGGCTACTCTACTACTGCCTCTGGCAACTGCCACCCCAGGTGTCACCTCTAGAAATGGTAAGGAAAGTGACTAGAACCTGGAGGCTTAAACACTCCCTAAGGAACAAAATCTCTTCTTCTTTTGAATGAATGAATAAAAAAGCATTTATGGAGCTCTTACTATGTGCAAAAGAATGGGAAAACAAATGAAAGACTTGCTCTCTAGGAGAGTGCAAATACCACTTGCAAATTAAACGGAGGGGTCCTTAGGATGTAATTGCAAAGCAGACGGTAATGCATCCTCATGGATGTCATTTCTACTGAAAAAAAAAAATCACATCCATTTCTGATATGGAGCCATTTGACAGTGCCAAGGATTTTGGTGGCCAGAATTTTCTTTTCTGGGTTCTCCATAGCTGTGGGAGAGGAGCCAGAGGACCCAGACCACAGTGTCACCTTCCTGGGTGTTGCTTCTTGGGGTGATGCCTGTGGGGGTCAGACTAGAAGGAGGACAGGTGGCCTTAGAAGTGCTGCCACTCCCAGGGCTTTCAGGTTTACTTGCCAATCAGTGGCAAGTTGGTCAGCAATAGCCGTGGTGGCAAGGAAGGTGTCTCCTCCACAGGACTGCTTCCCTAAAGGATGGCTGGAGGATTAGAAACAGGAAGCAGAGTGGGAGGCAGTGCTCTTTCCAAGACTCTTGGGTTTAGGGTCTCGGACTCTACAGATGTTTCTAAAAGATAGCCCCCCCTGCTCTGACTTACAGGTCCAAAAGAAAGGGGTGGGGCCAGTCAATGACAACTGAATTATTCCCAGTGCTAAGACTGCTCAACTTCAATGAAGTGTGAATGGCTATGTCCATATCTTCCATAGGGAGATGCTAACAAAGTCTTTGTGCCTACTAAGTCAGTCCTAGGGGATCCGAGACCTAATTGCTGTGGAGAAATATGCCCATCTAGGAACTGTCCCACTAGGACAACAGTTTATATTTTAAAAAATATATTTTATTCTTAATTTACAGAATAAAAAAAAGTATTTCCATAACACAGTATAATAAAAAGAATGATTACACGTGAAATCATAAATCTGCTATGTACAACTTGCTGTTCCTTTCAACTATACAACAAAATTATCATGTAAGTTCTTTTTTTCCTTTTTTTCCTTCCCTACCTCTCCCTTAATAGAGATAGCTACTATTAGCCACAAACATATATACATACATGTATATGTATTATACATATATCTGTAAAATTATTCTTTATATATATATCTATTTATCATTTCTTTCTCTGGATGCAAATGGCATCTGTCTTCATATGTCCTTTATAGTTAACTTGGGTCTTTACAATAGTCAAAATAACCTTTCACTCACAATCATTCTTAAAACAATATTGCTGCTACTGTATACAATGTTCTCTTGATGCTGCTCATTTTACTCTTCATTATTTAGTTCAAGTCTATACATGTTTTTTAAGCTCATCATTTTTTACAACAGTTTTTTTCTAATTATCTCTGGAAATAGACTTAGTAGTGGTTATTATTAAGCTAAAGAATATAGGGAGTTATTAACTCTTTGGTCATAATTCCAGATTGCTCTTCAAAATGGTTGGATCAGTTTACAATTCCACCAACAGTGAATTAGTGTCCCATTTTTTTCCACATCCCCTCCAATATTTGTCACTTTCCCCTTCAATTATTTTAGTTAATTTTGTAGGTATAAAATGATATCTCGAGGCTGTTTTAATTTGCATTTCTCTAACCAATAAGCATTTAGAGCATTTATTTATATTTGTTCTTTTCTTGCCTTTGTACCTTTGCCTAGTACCTAACAGGGTTCCTTGTATATAGAACGTGCTTAAAAAAATGTTTATTGGAGTTGACTGAACTGGAATAAACAAATAATAGGTTAGACTCCCCAAGTTTTCTTTCTTTTTTGAGAGGGGAAGGTAGGGCAATTGGGGCTAAGTGACTTGCCCAAGGTCACATGGCTAGTTTTGTGTTAAGTGTCTGAGGCCAGATTTGAACTCGGGTCCTCCTGACTCTAGGGCTGGTGCTCTATTCTCTGTGCCACCTAGCCACTCTGACTCTCAAGTTGTCCCAGGGACACATGCCACTTGTTAATCTACGTGTTCACAAGATACAGGGTGGATTTTGTATCTGTCTTCACTTCCATCCCTCAACAAAGGAAGAAAAGGTAGGTCAGCAATAAGCTGCTCTAGGGTTGGCTTGAGTTCTCAGAGTAATATTGAGTTTGAGTGCCCAGGGTCTGGTCAAAGTTAAGGACCCCCACAGCTTTTTTCTCCAGATTATCATAAAAGCTTGTCATCACAGTGGAGATGATTACATTTGTCTAAATGACTGTCCATGTGGTTCTCCAGCACTGCTTGTACGTTAGTGGTTGTAACATTAAACTGGAGTCCAGGGATGTGTTGGGAACTTGAAAGGGCATCTGCATCTCATAAATGGGCATCAACTTCATTAATGAGATAAATCATCTATCATGGGCTGCTCTACAGTACCAGATGTGCGTGGTGACGTCCTAGTAGTCTCTAATGGGGCGGCAGTGTTCCTTCTCTACAAGAGCCCAGGGGAGGGAAGAGGTTGCTGACAACATCAAAAAGAAATGAGACAGACAGCACTGTGAGCTGTTTTACTGGATATGACTAGGTTATAATCAGATTAAATTAGATTATACGGGTTTCCCCCCATCTTTGTATACCTGACACCTTACACAAAGTCTTACAAAGTGGCTTCAGTGAACTGTGTCAAATAAACAAATCGTCACTCAATAGGTAAGTGTTGGGTGTTGAGTATTTCTGTACTTAGCTGGACTGGTTCTTGGACAATGGTCTGTCACCAGGCTCACAGTTAATGTCTTTTGAGCTAGGACCTACCACACTGAAACAGTCTTCTACAACTCAGAATCACCTTCATGCCCTGGGAGAGCATTGGAGTAGAATTTTTGTGAACGTCTTGCTTGTAGTAGGTGCTAAATAAATATCTCTGGAATTGAATTATCAAGATCATGACTCAGAAATCATGGGAAACCACTTGTGGCATAGAGGGGAGGGGAAGGAAGGGTCTGAACAAGAGTGTGTCCATGAAGAGCACTTCAGTATAAAGGAGAGGCTGTGTATTAGAGCAAGAGGCAATCCCAGACCCAAACCAGGGCACTGCATGGGGACAGGTGTCAAATGGCAACTTTTTTGCCTACTACCTAGTTCTAAGTCACAGATCCAGGTGCCTAATGGTAGTTCTAAAGTAAAGAGCAGCTGCAGGCCCTACCGTGTACAGAGAAAGGAACAAGTCCAGAAGCAAGTAGTAGCAGTGTGGCTTTGACTCCCAGGAGCAGAGCAGGGTCCAGCTTCTAATCAAATCTGAAGCCCACAGAGGAATAACTAAAGTAGGAATCCCAGGCCAAAGAGGAAACTTCAGTTCTGTCACACTGAAGCAGCAGAGCTTCCCAGCTGACTGAAAGTGGCCAAGTCTGGGAGTGGTCTACCATTGTTCAAACCCAAACCCAGGTCAAGGACTGCAGGGCTCAGACCAAGAAGTGGGGGCTAGGGAGCAGCAATTAGACTTCACAACACTAGATTAAAACAGTTAGGGAGCACTGAAAGTTTGTTGGCTTCCAATTTGAGTTATGCCTGAGATCCTGAGATAATACAACACTTACTACCCAAGAAAGCAGCAACAGGACCAGTATAGATCTTCCCTCCAAAAGTGCCCAGAGCCTAGTCCTCACATCAAGTCCAAAGTCAGGAAGTAGGCTGGAAGAATGAACAACAACAACAAAAAAAAGGATCCAACTATAAAAGGATATTACTATGACAGAGACACTCAAGACACAAGCTCAGAAGAAAAAGGATGACTCCAAACATTCATGAGCAAAGTCTCAAAGAAAAGCACAACTTGGACACAAATTCAACTAGAATTCCTAGAAGAAATACAGCAATATTTTTAAAAGAGTTAAAAATATTTTAAAGCAAAATGAGAACACTAGAGGAAAAAATTAGAAAAAAAATTAGACTTATGGAAGAAAGAACTGGAAATGGAATTTATAGCTTGGTATAAGTACAAAACCTTGCCTAAGCAGCAAACCTTGAAAATTAGAATGGATCAAACATAAGTCTATGACCCCATGAAACAACAAGAAATATTGAAACAAAGTAAAAAGACTAAAAAAAATAGAATAAAATGTAAGGTGCCTCATAGCAAAGACAACTGACCTGGAAAATAGATCAAGGGGAAAAAGACTATCTGGGATCAAGGAGAAAATGAGCTATCTGACACCATGACAAAAAAAAAGTCAAGTCACTATATTTCAAGAAATCTTAAAAGAAAAATGGCACAGAATACTTAGAACCAGAGGGCAAAGTAGAAATAGAAAGAATTAATTGGTTATGTCTTGAAATAAACTCCCAAATGAAATCTCCCAGGAATAGCATAGTCCAAATCCAGAGCTTCCAGATTAAAGAAATACTACACATTGAGAAAAAAAGAATTCAAATAGAGAGAGTCAGTCAGGATCACACATGATTTAGCAACCACCACAAGGAGCAGAGAGCTTGGAATCTAACATTCCAGAAGGCAAAGGATAGGGTTTTACTGCTAAGACTAACTTAGCCAGAAAAAAAATGAGTGCAGTACTTAAGTGGAAAAAATGCTTGTTTGGTTGTTTCTGTCGTGTCCAACTTTTGTTTTGGGGGGTTTTTTGGCAAAGATTCTGCAGTGATTTGCCATTTCCTGTTCTGGATCATTTTATAGAGGAGGAAACTGTGGCCAACAGCCTTAAGTGACTTTCCCAGGGTCATACAGCTAGTAAGTGTCTGAGGCCAGATTTAAACTCTATCTACTGTGCCCACCTGCCTGGAAAAAAATGAAATACAGGACTTTTAAGCATTATTGACAAAAGGACCAGAGTTGCTGAGAAACTTTAAATTTCAAACACAGGAGTAAAAAGTAACGTGAATGAACAATGATGAGGAACCACTGTTTACATTCAAATATGGGAAGATGATATATGTGTCCCTTCTGAAACTTCCTGAGTCTCTGGAGTTCTTAAAGAGAATCCAATTAGAACAAGGCCTGAAAGTCATTCTGTTATGTCTTGATGATTTTAAGAAAAGAATGGAGAGGAAAAGAGGAATATACTAGGTGGGGGAACAGAAGAGGAAGGACAGTTAGGGAAAATAATCTCTTGTAATCAGAGTGCACAAGTAGACATCTATGCAAACAAGGAAGAGAGGGTAAGGAAGAGTGACACTTGAATTTCACTCTAAACTGCTAAAAGAGGGAAAAATACACACATACACAAACACACACACATAGTGGGTAGAGAAATACATATTACTAAACAGGGAAATAGGAAGGAAACAAGAAAAGAGGGTGGGAAAAATTAGAGAGAAGGTAGATTAAGGGTGGGGGGACTAGACCTAAAAAAAGCAAACCCTAACTAAAAATGAACAAAAATACTTATTTTTAAGTGGCAAAGAATAAGAATCTGAGAGAGTACCCATAAATTAGGTTATGGCTTCACAAATTATGGCACATAAATGTGATGGAAGAGTAAGTATTGTGCTGGAAAAAAAATCATGAGAGACATGGTTTCAGAGAAACCTGGGAAGATTTGTTTGAACTGATAAAGACTGGGTTTATGTTTTTCTCAACTGAATAGGGACATAAATGGGGTGAGAGGGAGGGAGGTAGATTTATTGCTGATTGAAAAGAGAATGTTGGGGAGGCCAGGTAGCACAGTGAGTAAGAACACCGGCTCCAGTGTCGGGATGACCTGAAGATCGAATCCCGGGCTCAGACACTTAGCACCACACCCAGAAAAAACTGGTCGTGTAACCTTGAGCAAGTTACTTAACACCAATTGCTTAAAAAAAACAAAGAAAGAAAAGAGAATGTTTAATTTGCTTGTTGTTTTTGTTGTTTTTTAAGAAAGAATTTGAGGCAGGGACTGGAAGTTTTTAAAGAAAGCAAGGAAGAAAGGATATACTGAGTTCAAATTTTGCATTATTAGCTTGGGCAAGTAGTTTTACCTCTCTGGGTCTCAGTTTGTATATCCACAAAATTGTGGGGAATGGGGGTAGTAGATGAAGTGATCACTAAGATTCCTTTGAATTTTAAATCTATGATCCCAAAGAAAGGGAAACTGTAAAGTTCATTCAGATACTGATAAAGAAATGGGAAGTTTGGGAGTCTGGGCATGCTTAAGTGGAAAGAGTTCTTGCTTCTAGAGTCAGATGAATCAAATTGAAATCCTACTTATGACACAACTTGTGTAAGAAGTCACTTGGGGCTCAGTTTCCTCATCTGTTAAAAGAGGGGGTTGGACTTGATGGTCTCTGAGGTCCCTCCTAGCCCATCTTACCATATGGAATGTTTTCACAAGAAACAATGTGTGAGTCCAGGCTATATGCTGGGAGGCATCCCCACAGTGCCCCTGTCTCCTAATATCCTTGGAATGTGGTGGTCAAAGTCTAGCCCAGTAAATTTCAGCAAGGGAAGTACCAGCTGTGCAGGCAGCCAATATAATAAGCTTACATGTTATGATTTATTACATATACTACTATCCTTTATATTTCTGTCTTCTGCCACCCACTGGGAAGCAAGGAAAAGAGGAAGACTTCTTTGGAACTGTCTTTCTTAAGTTAATATACCAGGAATTTCCCATTTGGATCTTGAGAAGCCCCAAAGGCCTTTGAACTTAGCACTGTCATTAGAAACTGTCTAGTTTAAATAATAATACCATAAATCTTTGGATATAAAAGGCAAGCCAGAGAGGCATCTTGGAGTGGTAAAATAGAGCTAGGTTGTATTATCAGAGGATCCAAGTTTGAATCCCAGTGACACTGTTAAGTGGCACTGGGTGAGTCATATGGATGCTTTATACCTCAGTTTCTTTATCTGTAAAAATTAGAATGTTGGAATAGATCTCTAAAGTCCCTTCCAGCTTTAGATCCTGGGAAGGCTTTCATCTGAAGCCCTCAACACTCAATACTAGTATTATTATGGTTTTTCAGACCTAGTAGGCAGCATCATATTCATCTGTCAGGTGAGTTAGCTGGGTACTTAAGAGTAGAATGATAGCAAAAGTGTTCATAGAAAAGACTTGTTCCTAACCCTAATCATACAGATTTCCTCTAATTTAACTTACTGAGAAAATTCAGTCTCCATTTAATTCTTTTGACATACTGACATATACAACCTTGTGGGTCTCAGTTTTCTCCACTGTAAGAATAAAAGGGTTGGCATAGGTGACTTTTGAAGTCCCAGCCTTAGACCTATGATTTATTGTAACCTATAGAGCAGAAAGCATCACCCCAAAGGCTGAATTTGTAGCTAGAGATGGAGTAATAGTCAATTATCCCCATTAGCTATCGAAAAAGTTGGGACAAAATAGTTTTGTTCATTCAATCAATAACTATGTATTTACTGGGCACTCACTATGTTTTTAACTTTGCTAGGAGTTATGGGGGATAATGAAGAATAAAGCATGGCCCTTTCCTTTCAAGAGCTTCCCGTCTAGTTCTTGGCAAGTAAGAGATGTTCTTTTTGTTAAGTAAAAGAAATGGTTTAGGCAAAAACTGTCTATGCAAATGAACAGGTGAAAATAGAACAATTCAGAAAACACATCATAAGCTTTTTTTTTTTTAAAGCAATCGGGGTAAAGTAACTTGCTCAAGGTTACACAGCCAGTTATTTCTGGGTGTGGTGCTAAGTATCCGAGCCCGGACCTGGCCACCCCTAAGCAATTGGGGTTAAGTAACTTGCTCAAAGTTACACAGCCAGGTGTTTCTGGGTGGATGCTAAGTGTCTGAGCCCAGATTAGATCCCCAGGTCATCCTAACACTGGAGCTGGTGCTCTTACTCGCTGTGCTACCTGGCCGCCCCCATCATAAGCTTTTTAAGAGTGATGCTAATACTCATTTTTTTTTAGCTTTCTCTAGACTTTGACTCTCTGATACAATCCCCCTCAGAGCAGCCAACTCTTCTGACTCATAGTCTTCTATAATCTAAAGATACTCCATAGAATTACAAGACCCCAAAGCTGGACAGGACCTAAGAGGGTATCTAATCTATATTTAACCAGGAATCCCCTCCACAATACCTCTGACAACTGGGCATTCAGCTTCTACTGGAAGATCTCCCATAATATGGAGTCCCTTCCCCTACCACCCTATAGTCCCAGAAATCCATTTTCTAAATGATAAGAAGTTTTCCCTTAAATAGCTAAAAACAACTTCTTTTCCATTTTCACCTATTGTTACTGGTTCTGCATTCTAGGAATAGGCAGTCAGTCAATAAATATTTATTAAATGTCTACTATGTGCCAGGCATTGTTCTAAGTGCTGGGAATGCAAAGAAGGGCAAAAGATAGACCCTGCTCTCAAGGAGCTCACAATCTAATGGGGAAAACAACATTCAGACAATTGTGTACCCAAAAAAGTTACATATGGGATAAATAAGAAATAATCAATACAGGGAAGCTACTAGAATTAGGGGGAATCAGGAAAGGCCTCCTATATGAGGAGGGATTTTAGATGGGGCTTGAAGGAATCCAGGGAAGTCGAGGAGAGAGAGCATTCCAGGCATGGGAGACAGCCAATGAAAAGACACCAAGATGGGAGATAGACTTTTCCTGTTTAACAACACAAAGTCAATGTAGCTAGATTGCAGAGTATGTGAAGGGGAGTAGATTAAGGGGCCTGGAAATGGAGTAAAAAGACAGTCTATAAAAAGGTTCAAAAGCCCAACCAAGGACTTGATTTTTAATCCTGAAGGTAATAGGGAGCCACTGAAGTTTACTGAGGCATATGACGTGGTCAGTCCTTTGCTTTAGGAAAATCACTTTGGCAGTTGAGTAGAGCCTGGCCTGGAGTGGGGAGAAAACTGAGGCTGTGAGGTCAATTAGGCTATTGCAAAGGTCCAGGAAAGTGGTGATGGGGGCCTGAACTACGTGGTTGCTATGCCAGATGAGAAGAGATGTATGTAAGAGATGGTTTAATGATGAAGACTGGGTGAAGATAAATGAAGGGAGAAACTGAAGTTACTTTATCACTGCAGTATACTACTGCATACCTTGACCAAAAATGGAAATAGATGAGGAACTTGGGAAGTAGGTAACAAACAAGCTGGGCTCAGTAACATGACGAATCAATGATGGGAGACTTTAATTATCCAA
This sequence comes from Petaurus breviceps papuanus, assembly GCF_028583685.1. Lineage (NCBI taxonomy): Eukaryota > Metazoa > Chordata > Mammalia > Diprotodontia > Petauridae > Petaurus > Petaurus breviceps. Next base: position 14,939,813 of record NW_027187376.1, on the reverse strand, counting down.
ACCTGAGTCAGAACTATCTTCATGTTAAGAGCAAAGGAGTTAAAAATTTATTGATTTGCCTTCATGGTAACTTTATGCTTCAAAACATCGGAGAACAAGCAAAGAAAGGGTCTATTTTGGATCTGACTCTTACTAAAAAGGAAGAAGATCTGGTTACTGAAGTGGAAATGATGAGAACCTTGGAGGGAAGGGATTACTCTAGTAAACCAGTCAGTGATAGAGGAGAGGAAAGCTGGGCACAATTAGGCAAGTACTAGAACCTCTGGGAAAGCGGATTTCAAAGAATTCACTGAAGGACTGGTAGGACTCCATGGAATAAAATATTATTGGGGAAATCAGCCCAGCAGGGATGTAAAACTCTCAATAATGAAATTCTGAGGGGTAGCTAGGTGGCACAGTGGATAGAGCACAGACCATGGAGTGAGGAGAACCTGAATTCGAATCTAACCTCAGAACTTACTATGTGACCCTGGGCAAGTCACTTAACCCCAATTGCCTCTCCCTCCCCCCAAAAGAATTAAATTCCAAAAGCACAAAAGGAAACAATTCTAATAAAGAGGAAAAATAGGATTTGTCTGAAGAGGTCAATGAAGATGCATCAAGAATTCACAAACCAACCTGGATTTTTAAAAGATATGTACAAAATATGGAAGCAGGGTCAGGTCACCCATTACCAGTGACAACTATAGTCAATTGCCACCAACAGGTAGACAGGCACAGGAGTGACAGCACCTCCCAGACCATCACTCCTGCTTTAAGGTTAGACCTCACAGCTACCATCTGGGGAAGGAACTCCTATGGAGAAGGGCCTAGCCATCCCCACCAATTGCCAACCAACTGCCACACACAAGGCAAGCAAATATAACCTAGATAAAGCAGGAAGGCACTCTGGGAAAAACACAGGAGGCAGTATGGGCCAATCAAGTCAGATCACCCACACTTTGGCCTCCATTTTCCCTCAGATTCTGATGGAGACCAGCCCAGGAACTGAACCCAAGAGTCTTTGGAATAGCAATGCTACCAGTCCAGTGCTCTCAGTCATGATCCTATGGAGATGCAACCTAGTAACTAACTGTTCCTTCAGGTATTACAGGTACAGCTACAGATGATCCAGGAAAGAAAGTTCTTGTAACCAAAATCCTTGGCATGGTCAAATTGTTCAGTTGATATCTGATATCATTTGATCATGAACTGAAAATATCACCAATTGAAACTAATATTTTAATGGCATGAAAGAAGAGGGCATTACCTTTTCACCCCAAGGAGCATAGGACTTTTCCATTTGACTTGCAACTGAAACCTCCCATATGTGTTATCTTCCCTGTTACAATGCCAGCTCCTTTCTTTTCTATGTGTATCCCAGGACTTAGCACAGTGCTTTGCACATGGTAAGCACTTAATAAATGCTTTATTCATTCATTCAGGTAGCAGAGGATGAGTTCATTTGTATAGGATCATATGGGTGCTAAGATTCAGGAGCTGGGGCTGGTGTGGAAAACTAAGGATAACAAAAAATGGGTTTCTAATCTATATTAGGAAAAACAGAAGGATCAAAAGGAAGAAACAGGAAAATGATGACTAAGGAGAGAGAAGTAAGAACTGCCCAAATCTTATTTAGCTTCTGTCTCTTGGGGGGGGACATCAGTAAGAAGAAATGAGAACTGGGGGATTTGGTCAGTGTTGTGCATTACTCTAGAGTAGACACAAATGATATTTTGTTTTTGCCTCATTGGTTTCTGCTGTTTGGTGCCATGTATTTGTCGGGGGGGGTTTCCTCCCATTTCCATTTGATTTGGGGGATTTTTTGATTTGTCGTTTCTCTGCTTTTGTATAAGTCATAAGGGAGTCACCTGGGATCTTAGGTTTTCATGATATTGTATATAAGCTCCTATGTGTCTTATTCACTTACTAGATTTTAAGTGCAAAGAAGACTAGAATTGAGTCTTTCATGTAATTCATTTAACTTCCAATGCCTAGCATAGTACTCTGTACATAAATTCAATCTATGTTTGCTTAATATTGTTTATGTTTGCTGAATGGATGGTCTCAGTTAACTTCTTATGGATTTCTGTATTTCTTTGGAACTAATCTACAGGAGGTTTTTGGACCAAAGCTTTCACCTTTCACAGTTTTTGAAATCTCATTGATTAATGAACCCCAATTCAAGGCAGCACCCCTATTCTTGGCTCCCTAAGCCCATTAGCATCCTGAGTTCAGATATCTGCCTCATTTGATCTCTAATTACCTTTCCTAATTCTCCAGCCACTACCATTATAATTAGATGCCAGATTCTGTAATCCACTCCCTCTCTCTTCTTCATCTGTATCCCACATACTCTAAACCACAAGAGTATAATTTATAGGATTTATTCACAAGGGAAAAGACAATATAAACATTCTGAAATAATACATCAGGGTAAGGTAATTGGAAGGGCATGTACAAGAAAACTACCCAGTCCCAAATTTTCTCTGCTATTCTAACTAGATATAGCACACTGGGTCTAGTCTGACCCACAAACTTTTTTAGGTAACAAGAAAAGGAGAATGATATCTTTAGCAGTAAAACACCACTATGCTGATTTGGGATATACCTATGGGAGGAGGGAGGGCTTTGGAGCAAATTCATTTGCCCATTTGACAATCCCAGGCTCACTATTGGTCAATCAGAAGGCTCTTAATTGCTGGTGGGCATTTTGGTCTTTACTACCCAATCATTTAGGTTAACTAGACCTTTGGGCAAAAGCCCAAAGGGAAGAGAGGCTAAAAAAGAACTATCAAATGTAACAAATGTTTTCCCCATCACCTCGAAAAATATAATTCAACACTACTCCAAAAGTACACACAGACAAGCCCATCTGTCACAGTGTATCACTGTGTACTAATTGTGCCTCCTGGCTATTGACTGAATCTGAGAGTTGGCTTTTGTTAAACTGGGTTTATTTTCTTAATTTAGCATTGCAACACATACACACACACACACACATACACACACACAAACATGGGTTCTCCCCCTCCCCCCTTAACGATAATTATTAAAGAGAAAGAAAGGAAACAAAGAATAACAACAGTGTGTGTGTAGGATGGGGGTTCCTTTGGCTTCCTCATGCCTCAGCACATACTGGGCCTTGGAATCAGCCACACACCTTGCCATGCATTGCGGCTCCCATGGTAAATGCCCCATGGGGCATATCATTACATAACACCTGCAACAAGAGTACAGTTGGAAGACTGTTGGTATTTTCCTCGGAAACTTGGTTTGTGTGGGTTGAAAGCTTGCCATAAAAATTCCCTCTTTGTTGAGGTTTGCTGAGGCTTTGGGCAAAAAGATAAATTGCAATTATCGTCAATGATAGATCCGAAGCCAGTCGCCATTGCTGTTTTTGTCTGTGCATTCAAGAAGCTTTCCTCACTCTGCACATTTTCAAAGACAATTAAAATACCGAAAGCACCTTAAGAAAACTCAGTAATTCCTTTAAGGTGAATGAAGTCATAGGAACATCTATTAGGACCGGATCTTTGATCTCCGGGTTCCAGGTAGCCACTTCCCAATTATACTCTAGATGACTTCTGGAGGACACCATCCGGAGTAATGATCCTTCTGACCTCCACACTCCCTTCCACATGTATCACAGAATGGTGTTGCTTTTAACCTATAGAGCCGTGCCTAACTGTATGATGAGCCTATTTTATAATATATTGGGATATGTTAGGATTGGCCTTATTCTGAATCCTAAGCCATTCTTTTGAGATATCACAGTATAAGGTAAGAAAAACCTCTTGGGACAGAGACTCAATATTATAATTTTCTACTCTTATGCTTCCAGGGATTTAAATCCAGACCTTTAATGTGATTTGCAAATGACTTTGTGTGATATGATATTAGTGGTTGTGAGGCTTCACAATCCATCTAGGAAAACATAAACACTGCAACAACAACAAAAAAAAAACATTAAGAAGTAGACACAGGTAATCCCTAACATGGAAGGATGAATAACTCACCTTCAGGCTTTCCCTCATCAATCAGTTCTGCTGTTGTCAGAACCCAGTGCTAGAACTGAAAAGCAAAGAGGCAGTATAACACTCCAGCAGTAAAAAGGAATGGAAAAAGGTGGGGATGAAACATTTGTATCCCTTTTCTATAGTGCTATGAACCGAGTACATAACAAATGGGCAAGGATAGGCTGCTGACTTAATTCCTTTTCTGAAAAGACTTCCTGAACTTTTACCTTAGCTGAAGGGTTTCCAATACATGGAGCTCTCCCATTCTGTGGATACTGTTAATGCCATATTCTTGTTTTAACCACAAGGTGGTGTTGTTAGCAACTAACCTGACACTGTTCCCCTGAAAAGATCAGGCCTTGGCAAGTCCACATTCACACTGGTGTTTGTGTGGCCCCCTCAGCTGAGTGGAAGTGCTGGAGAAGTGCCAAGTTCTCTATGGTTTTCAGAGAGTAAGTGACCTTCTATTTCCCAGCACCGTCTCTCATTGGTTGACCATAGTCATCTCATTCCTATGATGCTCAACTCACCATATGCAGTTGGAGCAGTCATTAGCTGAAAGGCTCGAGGACTTGGGATCCAGGTCTTACTTAATTATGGTACAGAAAATGGACTTGAGAAGAAGCAGAAACTCCTATGGCTGGTGTTTTTTCCTTCAGTGCCCCATTTCTGGCAGGGATCTTTAACTGAGTCTTGCCAAAGCAAGAGTGTAGTCAAGCACAGACAAGATGTGGAAAGATTCCCTCTGCCACATTCCTCTTATTGCCTCCTCTGTCTCCCTATGTCTTCACCTTGTCTGAAGCACCTCCTTATTGCTGGGTTGCTGACTGTGCTTTCTGGAGAATCTTGTCTTCATGGGTCTGCCAGTCCTCATAGGCTTCATGAACAAAGGTCAACTTGAAGCATGGTCTTCTTGTTACACTTGTGATCTTTTCAACACTGCTCAAGCAGGGGTTCTGAAGAATAGTACCCCATTAGGATCACAAGACCAGTCAATGTGAAATAAATTCGGAAACCATCTTTCAAAAGCACTCTCTGTGCTTCCCCCAAGTTGGTGAGCCCTAGTATTTCTTTGCAATGCCCTGGAACATTCTCCTGAAACTTTGAACTGACTCACCCTCTCAATTGGGGATGTCTCTTTTCCTGCAGTACCATTCTTCTAATATTTGACATTTTCCCAGAGGCAGTTTGGTGGTAGAGCAGAGAAAGCGGTGGGCAGGGAGACAGGAAGACTTGAGCTGAAATCTAGACAGACCCTTACTGGCTGTGTAACCCGGGCTAAGAGAGTCTCTTTCTGCTTCAGTTTCCTCAACTGGAAAATGAGAATAAAAATAGCTCCAATAGCTAATAATAATAGCACCTAGAAGCTAATAATAGCTTCAGAGTTATTGTGATGATCAAATGAGATAATATTCATAAAGCACTTAGTATGGTGCCTAGTACACAGTAGGCATTTAATACATGTTTATTATCTTTCTTCCCCAAGTAAGAAGGAATCAACTCCTGAAATAAGGCAGCTACCAACACAAGGTAGAAATTGTATCAAGTGAGCATGGGGTTTGCCCATGTGATATGGTGATATACGCATTTTTCAGGGATCTGAGTTTTGTCTCTCATTTTCAGCTGCATGCTTTTTGACAGTAGGGACCATGTCATTTATTTCTATCTCCTCGCTGCTTATTCTGCTAATATTCTACCTTCCATCCATATGGTTCTGAACAGTGTTTCCAGTGACAATCTGGTATCCTGAATCCTTATGGAAAAATGGGATTTTACACACACATAAACATATATACACATAGTTTTACTTACCCAGCTTCTATGGTCACAGTAGTCAAATTCTATATGATGCTATCTCCCATTATACCTTAAGGAAATTAGATGAAATTAGAACAGGTTTTCTTCTTTTTCTTATCTCATTCCATTCTAATGAGTACTGGAGAGCAGCATTAGTGCTAGGCACTGGGGATACAAAGACAAAATGAAACAAAGTCCCTGCCCTCAAGGAGCCTGCATTCTAGGTGATAAAACATTACAACAGATAAGTATATATGTGATAATTTGAGGAAGGAGAGATCATTAATAACTAAGGGAATTAGGAAAGACCTCTCATAGGAGATGCCTTGAAGGAAGCTAAAGATTCTAAGAAGCATGTTATATTTTTGCCACTTTACACAGGAATGGTGTGGAGGTGGAAGGGTGGAGGCAAGTCTGTGTAAAGGCATAGAGAGGGGAGATGGTGTTCTGCGGTTCTAGAAACAATGGATAGGCTACAGTTTGGTCCCCATATTCTTGTTGTTAGGAGAAGCCAGGCTTAACAATTCCATCGGCATCACAAGGACAGTTGCTGCAAAATGAATTCTGAAATCATATCTCAAAAGCACTTTCTGTGCTTCCCCCAAGTTGGTGAGCCTTGTATTTCTTTGCAATGACTTGGCACTTTCCTCTGAAATTCTGAGCCGGCTGGCATTTCCACCTCTCTCAACTTGGGGCGGGGAGGGGCTTTATTATCACAAGGTGTGAAAAGTTTCTCTGGAAAAAACCTTGTTCAGAGAGAAATCACAGTGATTTAAGTAGTACCCATGTGCTTTAGAGATGGAAGAGAGTCCCCAACCGACACATGAGAGAAGTAAAATGTAAGGCTTGGGTGCATTTATTAAGAGGAGTAGCATATCTGCTCAGCCAACCTTTTTTTAAATGCTCAGATACCATTTTAATGAAAAGGTACCACAAGTCCTCTGCAAATCATGGCTTTGAAGGAAAAATGTCAATCCCTGTCAAGCCCCAAAGAGTTGTTGAAGCCGGTGGAAAACTAAATTCATCAGTTAAGCATTCTTCAGAGCTCTTTTTTTCTCCCTTTGTCCTTCTCTGCCAAGTCTAAGCCCCTGAACCAACCTGCTGCCCACGAGGGCAGGAGAGAAACAGCAAATCATAGCATTGGGAACATCCTATCAAACAATGGGAAGGTCTAAAGAAAGGTTAAAGCAAAAAGGAACCTAAATTTATAGACTTAGCATTAAAAGTTTAAAGGACTTTAGGAATGGCAATGAATCTGATGTTAGGAAAGTCAGTGACTGTTGGAGGCCATGGCAGGAATGCCTGGCAAGGGCTATAAATCTGAGCAGGAAGGAAATACAGAAGCCTTCTTAGGCCAAAGTGGAGTGATGAAAAGGGACCAACCTGAAGTTAAAAGAGGGATGAGGACACAGTGTCACGGGTGGGGGGAAGGAGTGGTCAAAGGGTCAGATTGAAGTTCACAAATGAAAAAGACAAAAGCAAAAATGGGGAGTTGGAAAGGGAATGGGGTTGACAAATGCAGGGAGAGATGAACTGCAAAGAAAATCAACACATATTTAGCTGTGGGGGAAACTTTGAAAGCGATCCCCACAAGAAAAGAAGGCAAAAGCTAGAGTTGCTTTGCACCGAGCTTTTGAAATGGAATGTAAAAGTAACCTTGTAATAGACCAGAATAAACATGTGCGGTAAAGGAGCCTGGGGCCAAAAGACACTTGGAAAGAGCAAAGAGGGAAGGTATCATCATCTAATGGTTAAGACACAGAACAGGGAGCCAAGAACTCCAGAGTTTGTTTACCTTTTTTTTTTTGTTCATTCATACCTTCAACTTTTTTTTTTCAATTATTCCCTTCAGGCCCAAGAAAAAATAAGTTAAAACACTAATTAAAACACATAAAACAAATGCAGCCTAGAACCACGCATCATAAAATATCATTAAAATGCCAAGCTCCAGTTGCCTCCCCCCTCGGGGAAGGCCTGTTTTGAAAGGTAAGACTTGCACCATCTAATTTCAGTTCCTATGCTACCTCTGTCATCATCCTAGGGCAAAGCACTGTTTTTCTGCCTTGGTTTCCCCCATATGGAAAATAAGGATAATAGAGCTGGCTTCCAAAGTTTGGAGAAAATTAGTTGAATTAGTCATAAGACTCTTCCAACAGTTGGGATCCTATTAAATTTTAGAGAAATAATAGTTATAGCATATATATATATGTATTTATACTTTGAAAACTCCACAACTGCATTGTTTGTGTAGTCCTTCCACTGAAACAGATTGTGCTTTCCTCCATGTCCTGGATTTCATGAGTTGCTATGGACAAAAAAGAATCACCTGCTGGTGATGAGCCCTTGGCTAGGCTGAGATAATCATTCGACTACTGGGACTGCTGTAAGTGACTGTTAGTACTACTAATAAAAACAAAAAGTTCAAAAAAAGTTTATATCATGCTCTAAGGTTTGCAAAAACTATTTCACTTGATCCTCAAAAAAACGCCTGGGAAATAGGTGCCATTCTTATTCCCATTTTACAAAAGAGAACACTGAGGCAGACAGAGGTTAAATGACTTGCCCAGGGTCAAAGAACTAGTAAGTGTCTGAGGCTGGATGTGCACACATGTCTTCCTAATTCTGGGTCTACTGCTCTATCTGCTGAGCCTCCTAGAACCTGCAGAGTTTTGTTCTGCGGACACAAGTTTTGAGAATGCCAGGTCCCCTTCACGTTGCCATCAGGCATCAGAACAGAGTCATAGCTACTGTACTTGTGTATGTGTACATATATGTGTGTATACACACAGAGGGAGATGTACACTGAGAAGTAGTCTTCTTGCTATTCACATATGATACTCCCATCTCCCATCTCTCTGCTTTTTCATAGGACATCCCCCATATTTGGAATGAACTTCCTTCTTTCTGCCATCTCTTAGAATTACTCATTTCCTTCAAGACTCAGGAGGTTTTTCTCAGTCCCTCAGATGCTAGTTAGAATCTTCTCCTCTAAGGTTACCTCGTATGTATTTGTATATATCCACAAATGTACATGTTATCTACTCCCCCTTCCTCTACCACATTAGAATGTAGGGGTCTTGAGGGCAGAGAGTGTTTTCATTTTATCTTTGCATCCCCATCACTTGGTACAGTGTGTGCCACCTAGTATTTCATAAATGCTTGTTGACTGATTGGTAACAATGTAACTGGCTGAAGAACAGGGCGTACACAGAGCTAGAGTAGGGAGACTGAACTAGGCTAGCTTGGGCCCGGACCCTTGGATGCCACATAGTAGTGGTTCCCATGATGTTGGTACCAGCCTTACCTTTACCCCTCCAATGTTCTCTCTGTAACTCAGAAGAAAAACCAGTGGAAGGTTGGTGAGTCCCTTTAAAGACATACTGAGTCAAATGGGGATGGCTCCATCATCTCCAAAGCCTGGGAGTGCTAAGTCACCCAGGTTTGGTAGGAGATGGCAATGGAATTTACCATCCCCAAAGTGCCCATGCACAGCGCTAGCATTGCCCAGAAGCAGCCCTACACTGTCCTATTTGACCCTGGCTATAAACACACACATTGCATTTATGAGCTGGGACTATTTTTTTTTAGATCTGAGAGTCAGTATGCACACCTAAGATATATTCTTCTCCACCTCCCCATTCCCTTTTCCTTATAAGTCATCATTCACTGTGTTACTCTATCCAGTATCTTTTCCTTGACTGATAATATAATTCTCACCAATATTCTTGGCCACCCCTTTCCCCAGAGTCCACATTCTCTCTCATCCCTACTTTGTATGTTGCTCTCACTTCTAACTCTCTTCCTTCCATATTTTCACCATCTCACTTTCCTCATCTGATCTGCCTGTTAGAAACAGGACTTGAAAACTAACTAGTGTTTCAGCTGCATTGCTATTTCATGGGTGAATACATGTGGCTTTGACCATTCAGCAGTAATCACTCACAATGAGTAGAAAACAAAATATGTTTTTTACATTTTTTTCAGTGACATAAGGTTTGATTAACACGCTGTGCTTGAAGAATGAATTATTGGAGTTCTAACCTAGTTCTCATCTTGAGTCATTCTATGTAGACAATTAATTAAGGCCTAATATTTCCATTTGAAACTTGAATCTGAAAACATCTGTGGTGGTGATAGGTTCCTGGACCAGCAGTTTTCCTGGAGAGAGGTAAAATCAACAAAGCTGAAAAAGGTCATCACAGGAAGGAAGACTAACCCCATTTCACACTTACACTATACTCCAAGGTTTACAAAGGGGAAGTTTTTACCATAACCCTGTGAGGTAGGTAGAATAAGTGTGCACCTCTGACACAAAATTAAAGCCCGGAAGGCAGACACCAGGGAGTCCCTAAGAATTCCTTGGTATCCTCTGCTATACAGCCAATAGCAAGAGACTGCTGCCCTCCTTGTCTCTTTTTTTATAGATGGGGAAACCATAGTCCAGAGGCTTGCTTAAAGTCACATGTCTAGCAGATAGAAGAGCTGGGATTTGAACCCAAGTCTTTTAACCCTTAAACTGAATTCTTTTTGTACCAGGGTGCCTCCCACAAATAAAATTCTCAAAGATAAATGACTGTAATAAAATTCTGCAGTGATGTAGCCCAAGCATCTGATTCTAGTATATTGCTCAAAGATGGTGAGCATGAACCACACCCCACTGACCTACCTCATGACCAGGGATCATTATTTCCCTTTTCAGGAGGTGTGGAGTAAGGAGAAACAGAAGTCTCAAATTAAACCAGAAAAATAGAAGATATTGCCTTGAACAGATGACAATCAAAACACATCAGAGGAACAAAATACAAATTGTAATTAGAGTTTCCATTTCCTAGAAAAAGTCAGTGTAGAACTAGAAAAACTTAGTGATGTAAGTCTGACGTGATATCACTATCTACTACTACCTTTTTTAAAAAATTATTTTTAATTTATAGAACAATCCTTTGCATAACATAGTGCAATAAAAAAGATGATTGTACATGAAATTGAAAATCTACTTTTCACAACTTGCTTTTCCCTTCAAATATACAAAATTATTATGCAAATTTCTTTTTTTTCTTCCCTTCCACCTCCTTCTGCCCTAGAGATGGCTATCATTAGACAAAAAATAGGTATGTTGTATATATATATACACATATACATATATATATGTATGTGTGTGTGTGTAAAATTATTCTATACATGCTTTCTGCCTTGGGGAGTGGGGAGTAGGGTGGAAGAAGGGAGGGAGAAAAACATCTCAAACCATTATCTTATAAAAGTGAATATTGAAAACTATCTTTACATGTAATTGGAAAAAATACTATTAAGTGGAAAAATATATAGAAATATAAAGCAATTAACATCTAAAATCATTCTATACATATTTTTATTTATCAGTTCTTCCTCTGGATATAGACAGTGTCTTTCTTCATATGTACTCTATAGCTAATTTTAAATATATATTTGCACTAAAGAAAAGCAGAAAAAAAATGTAGTTAAGAATAAATAATATCAGAGTTGTATAAGGAAAAGCCTAGCTTTAGGTTTCAGGCCTGAAAGGCCTAGGGGATTTTTTGGAATTGGGGGTAGGGGAATTGGTCTCTGAATTCAAAGGTGAATGCACTTAACTTGATTTCCAACTCATTTTGTGGAAAGTTGAGTGGACTAGAAGTTTATTTGCAGAACCAGGGCCTTTCAGCAACTCAATAACTGGTTTCCTGTTTGAATTTGGACGAGTTATTTAATGACTTTATATCTTAAATTACCCATTTCTAAAATGAGTAAAACAATATGATAGTCATATTATTTTTGGCTGCTGGGCCACTCCCAATGTATATGTGTAACTGAATCTCACGGAGGCATTTCATAGAATTAGTCCACAAAGCACTTAAGGACCCTAGAATGAATGTTTCATTCAGGGAGTCCCGTTCATAATCCCAACATCATGGCCCTTCTTCCTAAATAATCAGTTTCCTTTGCCTAGCTGCTTCTGCCTATATTTAAAAACACATTCTCAGAAAATTCCTTCAACCCTATCATCAATTAAAGTTATTACCTTATTATTCTCTTATGCATCAAGAAATCTCTTTAATTTCAATTTCTTTTTCAACTCTTTTCCTGCCCCCCTAAAAATTTTGCTTCTGTCCTACTTCAAAGTAAATGGTACTGTTTGAACCAACCCTAGTGGTTCTGTCTGTGCCAATTTTTCTGTTAATCAATAAGTATTTATTAAACACCTATTATGTGTCAGGCATTAGGGATACAGATCCAAAGAATGAAACAACCCCTGCTTTTAAAGAGTTTCTATCAGGGAAACAACATGTGTGTGTATACATACACACACATATATATATGTGTGTGTGTGTATGTATATCCAGAATAAATAAAATAAATTAAGAAATTAAATATAAGGGAGTTAGAGAGTAAGAGCACTGATAATTGTGAGGATCAAAAAAGCCTAAGTAGAGAAAGTGGTGCTTGAGCTGTTTCTTGAAGGAAGTGAGAGCTCATTCTATGATGTGGAAATGAGGAGAGAGTATATTCCAGGCATGGAGCACAGCCAGTGAAAAGGCATGGGGACAGGAGACAGAGGGATATTATGGGAGTAGAAACAGTAAGATTTGTCATATAACTGTCTATCTCTACAACTAGATACTTCTTTTGAGAGCACCCAGCTTCTTTGGCATGTTCCTGTGTCTTAATATCAGAGGTCCCATTCTGCCCTGATTTCAGAGCCACCTGATTATCCTGTGGCAGAAAATCAAATTTGTTCTGCTTTCCCCCACAGGGAAGGACTAGGAGCAATAGATATAAATTGCAAAGGGGCAAATCCAGGTTTGGTAAAAGGAAAAGCTTCCTACCCATTCGAGCTGCCCCAAAGTGGAAGGGGGCAGCTTTTCCTTGTCACTGGAGGCTTTGAAGCAAAGGCTGGATGACCAAGGATATTAGAGAGGGTACACAGGGGACTTGATGGTCTCAGAAGTCCCTCCTAACTCTGAGATTCTGTAATCCTAGACTCTCCTTTTGTGGTTCTTTTCCTCCATCCTGTCCAATGTTTTCCCATTTGCACTGTATTCTTGACTTCAGAGATGCCAAAGCTTTCTCGGTTCCCAGCACCTATAGCGTCTCAGTAATTCTTTCATGGTGCCCTAAGCCAAAAGAAATAAATCTAACTGTTCCTTTTGCTGTTTTTCCCTCAAAAATTAAAACTATCACACACTGTGGATTCTCTGAGGTGCTCCTGAACTCCACAGCACACAGATGGGGAACCATGGCTTTACTTGTTCCTCTGCAAGTGCTATATATGTTTGTCTGTTTTACGTCCTCCTTAGATCCTCTCCTGCACAGTAAAGACTATATCTTTCCCATCCTCCAAGTTTCTTCCATCCATGGTACACTGCATACAGTGGGCACTCAGTGTGCCCACTGTTCATTATTTACTCATTATAAAGTAACGATACAATAATGGGGTCTATTTTGAATAGACCACCCCTTCGTTAGTGGACTTCACAAAGTCACCAACTCTTGTGGTAGAATACTGTGGTCTTTTTGAACATCTGGAATAAATGGCAAGACTCTGGACTAAATATCCATCCCTAGAGATTTCAGATTAGTTTGTCTTTTGATTTTGTGTGTGTGTGGTTGTAGCTATTGTTCTTTAGAACTGAAGTCTGCTGCTTCTGTATGTTATAGTCACATAACCTTAAATTAACTATAAAACATTAACAGTTGTCTTTTTTCCCATTCCTGGTTGCCATGTTCAATGTCTTTAAAGATTTAAACTTCCTTCTGTCTGGGCAAATAGAGATGCTTCAATTTTACCCATAGTTGTGAAAAGTATATATCCCTAGCCTTTCAAGAAAAGAAGGTATACTTTTAAACAAGACTTTATTTTTCTTTTGCAAAGTATATTTATAAAGTAAATATCCTTTTTCAGACCATACATCTCATATTTGGGACTGGAAAATAAGGTCATGGTATCCCTAGGGCATGCCCACATCATGCAATTTTTGAACACGCAACTACCCATCTTTCTCTTTTCTTTGCCGTTTCTGTGGCATAGGATAAGTTAGGAAAGTTGCCTGAAGTCACAGGCAAGCAGAAATTCTTACACCCATACCATATTGATCTACATACAGGGCATGGATGCTGAGGCAGCATGTTATAGTAAGAAATGGTGGAGAAGTGTGAAAAACAAATTGGACTAACAGCCAAGACAACTAGGTTTTTATCTTTTCTTTGCCACAATTAGCTGTATGACCTTGGCCAAACCCAATGAACATCTCTGGGACTCTGCTTTCTCATTTGTAAAAATCAAGGGAGGATGGGTCCAGAAACTGAAGATGAAACATGATGTTCACTTCCTGCCAAAGTGATGGACTTAAAAGAATCAGACATATATTTCTGGACATGGCCAATACATGACTCTTTGTTGGACTATGCACATTTGTCATAGGGGTTTTATTTTTCTTTTTATTGTTCAATTAAAGGGGAAGGTAAGAGAAGAGAAAATAAAAGCTTGTAAAAATAAATAAATCACTTTTAAAATAAAACATAAAATCAGGGAGAGGGGAGGATAGATTAGATGACTTCTAAAGTTCCTTTCAGATCTTTGCTTTCTTTTTTAGTTCCAAGTCCATAGAGACAGGGAACCAAAATACCCATTGGCAATATGCAAGAGGGTTAGGGTTTCCTTATTATTTTCTCCTTTACATTCCTGCTGTGATTCATGGAAAACTATGGATGATGAAGAACTGAAAATAAGTATCACTCAGAGGGAAATACCACTCATGGTGGAAATAAGAAGCTGCAACACATCACACAAAAAAAGCAAAGGCAAAGGAGAATTAGAATAAAGGTTATCATCAAAAAAGTGTACTAAAAAAAGTCGAGATTGTCATGTGTACATGGAAAACTGATGGGCAACCCACTGAAATCCTTGCCAGGCCTTCAGCATACCAGGTAGATCTTCCATGATGACTTTATGGGAGTGAAAGGAAAAGAACTTATTAGGATGGGCAGGCATGGATGAACAGCCATTTGCATCACTGGGAAAAATAAGACAATCCTTGCACCTATGAGATCACAGGTCCATTTCAGCACAACCTTGTCCTCAAGGGGATCCTTCAAAATAAGTTTTCTCCAGGCCCTATATTTCACAAAACTACCTGTGACTGACTTTTTTTTTTTTTTACCTTAGCCATCTCCTATTTCCCATATAAATTTTTAGGCCTCAGAAAGTCTTTTTTTAATTCATACAGATAAACTCCCTCACTTATTAGTTTGATTTGGTGCCAAGTTGCTGTTTCTGAAACATACTATGCTTCATTATAAGCCAACAATCCCATGAGAGCTGGCCAGTTTCCTTCCCACACTGATGGTGTGAGAAAAAGAATAGATCAAAGATTAATTCCACCCAGGCCTGTCACTTGTTAAGAGACAATGCTGGGTGTGGTGATGGGTCGGTCTTCAATTGAGCTATCCTACCCACTCCTTTCATCCAATAAAATGGAATAAATAAACTGGAAAAATTAAACAAATCACACCAAATGAATGAAATGAGCTCGTCTTTCCACGTGTCCTTTTGAATGATGAGAAGAAGAACAGTTCCAAATCAAGATGTGAGCAGTAGCCAAAGCTGTTAGTAGGTTGGGAAATGGGGCGCACCAAGGGTCAGATTTGTGAAACATCACGCTTTAGCCAAACCTCTGAAATACTAAACAGAAACAACACTCAGATACATTGAAAAAGGCCAACAAGAAGCATCTGGTTTCCTTAGCTGCTGTACATAGCAAGAGAAATGTTGGCAGAACATTTGATTACCATAAAAGAGAGAGCTATGCAGAAACCACATTAGAGGGAATGCAACCAAAACAAAGTCAAATGTTTGAACTGTTTTGAATAGATTATGGTGGAAACTTGAACAAAGGTCTAACCCGAATTAATGAGAAATGCAAATGAACTGGTTCTGAAGCAGCAGCAGCTAGGTTGCTCCCCCCTGCGCTATGACATTTCACCACATGGACCTGGGATAAGGTAAATACCTGGGAGCTGAAGAGCTGTTCTGAGACCCATCCCATTCATGTTATGTATGCTTTGACGTACTGATCACTATTCCTAGGGAAATGAGAAGTAAACTTCATGCTACACATGGGTCTGCAAACTGTTCTCATTGCCCTGAATGGACACTGTCTCTATCATCTTTTGCTCTCTGGGAAGGGCTTCATAAAACAGCTGGTTTTAATCTTTAATCCATGGCTGATACTTGAAGAAAATTTCTTTTGGTAACAGAGCAATATACATTTGTGTAAATGTATCCCTTTTTACATATATTTATTGTTTGTGGTTGGCAGTGACACATGATCTGGCCTTCAGAGTATTCTTTCAAGAGATACTAATGAAAGCTTCTTTGCTTTGGGTTCTTGGCAACAGCATTCAAACACCACTGGAAATGGAACTGCTAGGCTTTGGAGGACACAACCTATCCATCTGTGCAGGCCTATCTCAAAGGAATCTGTCTCCCCTGGAGACCTGTGCCTCTAGGCCCCCTTTAGAGTTATCATTCTAAACAAATTATAGCATTATAGAATCTTGGAACAGAAAGGGACCTTTCAGGGCAGGGGTTCTTTTTTATGTCACAGACCCCTTTGGCAGTCTGAAGCCCATGGGCCCCTTCTCAGAACGTTTTAAACTGCATAAAATAAAATACATAGAATTACCACAGAAACTGCAGGGCAGCTAGGTGGCATAGTGGCTAGAGCACTGGGCTTAGAATCAGGAAGACTCATCTTCATGAGTTCAAATCCAGCCTCAGACACCTGCTAGTTGTGTGACTCTGGGCAAGTCACTGCACACTGTTTGCCTCAGTTTCCTCATCTGTAAAATGAGCTGGATAAGAAATTGGTCAGCTACTCCTGTATCTTTGCTAAGAAAACCCTAAATGAGTTCACAAAGAGTCAGAAGGGCATTTATTTAATCTAACCACTTTCGAGAGGAGGGAATAGAGGGCCAAATAGAGCAGGTGTCTCTGATTACCAAGCAATTGATAACAAGTACTTCACTTCCGACTCTCTTCCATCTGCTTCACCTCCATACCACCTGCTTGCCTTCATGGGTACCCTTCTCCCTTTCCTTCCTAATTAGCAGTCTTCCCCTGTTAGAATGTAAGTTACCTGACAGCAGAGACCATCTTATTTTCTTGTATTTCTATCCCTAGAGCAGTGTCTGATACATAGACATAAAAAACAATTAATAAAGGCTTTATCTATACATTAAATTGTCATCTCCACTTTCTTCAAAACCTTTCTTAAAGCCTTAGTTACTATTCTGTCTTATTACCTAAGGAATAAGTTACCTTAGAAATAATGCTGTTGGCAACTAGTGAATTATTTCCACTGGGGCATGTGATGCTCTCCTCTCCAGACTACCCAATGCCACCAAGGCTATTCCCACCATTGCTTTTGTTACAGCTGCAAAATGTGAGGGAGCCATGACAGATAAGATCCAGGCTTCTTTTATTTATTTCTTTGCTTTGCTTGTCTGAACATTGATCTGTTTTCCATTTACATCATTTGCTAATTGGAGAATGCTGCCTAAATTCCTTAGTACCTATTACAATGCCCTGTACATCTGTCAATGCTTGAAGGATCTTTGATTGTTCAGTGTAGGGAACTCCCAGTGTGGGAACTCCCTTCAACACAAATGAACCATGTCTATAACTTGCTACATATCAAGTCCTAGGGAGTTGCCTGAGGCAGTGAGATATTAAGTGACTTGACCAGGGTTACACAACTAGTAAATTTCTTTTTTTTTTTCAAGATAGGCTAATCTGCTGCTATGTACAATGGCTGGCTCCTCAGTCGACAGAAGCAGGACTACAATTTTTAATTTTTTTTTTTTGGAGGGGAGAAGGTAGGGCAATTGGGGGTAAGTGACTTGCCCAAGGCCACACGGCTAGTTTTTTTGTGTGTTGTGTCTGAGGTCGGATTTGAACTCAGGTCCTCCTGACTCCAGGGCTGGCACTCTATTCACTGCACCACATAGCTGCCCCACAACTAGTAAATTTCATAGGTAGAATTTGAACCCAGGTCTTCTAATTATATACCCAGAATTATATTTACCATGCCATACTGTTTTTCAGCCTGGAAAATAGTCTGCAGGGGTTTTTTTACACTGAATTTTTCTTGTTGTAATACAATAGCCATAGTAACTTTACTTTTCATCTTTGAAGCAGACAGCATAAACAGTAAGACTCCAATAGTTATCTTTGTATTTGTGTTGGATAATAAGTTTACTGTTTCTGGAATTTTTCTAGAGCAAATATTAATTCAGACCACATCACAGTCACAAAAGACAGCAAATGGTACAAAAAATACAAAATCCCACTGTTTATTGCTTTTTAATCTCTTTTGTAATTTTTTTTCAATCATGCATTTTTACCCTGCCACCTCCCCCTACTGAAAAAGAAAAAAGAAAAAGGTAATAAATATGTATAGTCCAGCAAAACAAATCACCACAATGACCATGTACAAAAATGTTCATCTCATTTTGCATCCTGAATCTGTTACTTCTCTGTCAGAAATGGTTAATATTCTTCATTGTCGATATTCTGGAGTCACACTTGGTCAAAGCACAGATTAGAGTTGTCTTTCAAAGTTGTTTGCCTTTATAATGTTATTGTTATATAAATTGTCTGGTCCTGCTTACTTCATTCTGCATCAATTCATGCAAGTCTTCCCAGGTTTTTCTTTCTTACTGTTATTTCACTAGAAAAAAAAAATTGCATTTGTTTCAGTAGAGCAAAATTAAAGGCTCTCCTACAATAAAGTCTTTCTCATGCATATGTTAAACTCATAGGACATTACTTGTCAGAAGCATCAGCAATAAGTTTATTTGATGATTCTCTGATCATCAATATCAAGTGAGGCATAAAATAGGGAAATATGGTTGCCAAAAGTGTTTACCACTATTTGGAGAAAATCTATTGCAGATTCTGTCTTTTGCAGAATTCAAACAGAAATATGGCAAGGTCCTCCAGATACTGCTGGTTTCAGATATACTGATTGCATCAATCTTTAGAATGCTATTGAACCTCCTAAATGAAATTGACAACCTGTAAAAAGAGTTCAGTCTAACCACACATACAGGAAAAACCAAGTGGATGAAAAAATTTATTATTGTTAGATCATGACATACAGTTGGAATCCAGCCCACAGAGTTGTTCTTCAACACATTATATTAGACAGAAACTGGAGATGAAAAATACAATGGGTCCAGAGAAGAATGGGAAGACAATATGTTGCATTTCATTTAGGAAACTGTTGGACTTTCAAATTCCGTAAGTTTTTTCCCTGAAACAAACAAAAGAAAACACCTTTTTAATGATAAATATTTTGGTAATATTATATGGTTATAAATCATGGAACACCATAAGCTTCAGAAAACTGAAACAGCAAGTCACCAAAGCACAAGGGAGGAAATAGATCAGTGGGTGTAAACTTAGGTTTTATCATATAAATGCCATTTTTTCCCTTTAACTTTATTTTTAATATTTATTGATATCTCTTGTTTTTACATCACCTTAATTTCCAAATATCTTCTTCCTTTTCCATTGCTAGACAGTTATCCCTCGTAATAAAGAGGGGGAAAAATGTTTAGCAAGATTAAGCCCAATATTATAGTCCCATGTTTTACACCCTGAAGTCCCCCTATGAAGAAGGGAGGAATATGAATTTTCTCCCCTCTCTTCAGGTCCAAGCTTGATGACTATAATTACACAGCTTTTTTTGTGGATGTCCTTTCCAATATTGTTGTAGTTTTCCTAGTTCTTCTCTCTTCGCTTAATTACTGTTGTCATGGTGTAGACAGTTTTGCTGGTTCTTCTCTCTTCACTTTCATCTAAGTCCTCCCATATTTCTCTGTACTGCCAATGACTTTCACATGAGAAGTAACATAAAAGGCATCATCCAAGGATCTTGAGCTGGACATGTAGTACGAGTGAGAGATAAAAAACAGATAGTTCACGTGCTGCACAGATATTCTGTACAATTCAAAGTCTTACAGCAAGGCCCCCTGCACAGGTGGGCTATCCTTCTTAGAATATATGGACAAAAGTCACAAAGGATGAGGAGCAATAAATGGATCGATAATTATACTCCTGGAGGGAGTGCCCAAATCAGTGAGACCAATAATCTACTTAAATATTAAAGACATTCTTAAATATTCAAACAGATTTGTGATCTCATGCACTTGGGAGTTCCCGCCAACAACTGAGACCGAAATCCATCCCTGCCTGAACATCCTGTGCTACTCTTCTCCACATCCTCCTGAAAGTTCACCACAGGGCATCCACCCAACATGCTTCTGGCCTCTGTGACTTCTCCTGGCATGAAGAGTACCAGAAGGGCACCCCTGCTGTCTGCCTGACATGTCCTGCTCTCCCAGCATGACCACCCCATCTCTACTTTCTGTCACACAGTCAGTTCCCTGATACCTTTTACTCCTGTTCTTCATAGGTTTTATGTTGCTGCCTGCTCATAGCCACCACTCACCTCCCCACTGGCCTCTGGATGATGGTCATCTTTAGCTCTGCAGGGGCAGTGGGATTTTTTTATATTACTGCCATATAGCAACATCAGTAAAATTTTCATATTGAAAAGATGGACCTTTGTTGTTAAGGGAAGCTAAGGAAAAAGACTAGTTAAGATTTTCAGAAGTTCCTGTCTTCATTTCAGGGACACAGGGCACATTAAAAGGTAATGTGGAAGTTCTTCTAGGTCAGGCACTCCATTGGCAAAGGTTCTTAGGCTAGGCAGCCCAGATGTTATTTGTCTTCTATTATGACATTGAATAGAGTTTGAAAGTAGATTATCCTGAAGACAAGTCTGAGCTTAGTAAAGGTGACTGACCAGGAATAGTGATCACATTTAATTATCTTAAACTTCTTGAAAACATCAATGTCCAAAATAGCCAGCTTGGTTGGGGGTTTGGTTTTGTTTTTTAATTAGACCCATGATTTAAATTGTACAGTTTTCACTAAGGAAACTGCTTTTACTAATATAGATCAGCACCTGCTCAGCAACTCAAAAGTCTCAGAATGGCTTGGTAAATTAAGAGGTTAAGTGACTTTCCCAGGCTTACACAATAATCAGTATATGCCAGAAGCAGAATTTGAACCTAGGTATACCTGACCTTGAAGCCTCTATCTACTGTATCATACTGCCTCTCAGATAGAGTGTTTGGATAGAAAACCCAGTCGTGTTGATTGGTGCCTGCTTGAGAAATGAGCTTCAAGTCCTGGAGAGATGGACTGGCAGTAAAGAATGACAAGGATAGTAGTAGCTCACATTTATATAGTACTTTACTATCTTCAAAGTACTTTCTTCAAAACTTGGCGAGGTTGGTCTTACGGACATCACTCTTACTATGTATAAATACAAGGAAAAAGTAGAAGATTGGAGAGGAAGAGTGACTTGCCCCTGAGCTGGGTTGAAGGTATTTCTAAACCTAGTCTTCACAATTCTGGTCACAACAGATTTTGAAAGATGGTTCTCATGGGCAGTTTTCTGTTTCTTTAAGTTTTAAAAAATTCTGGCCACATAAGGAGAGCTTCTAATTGAAGGAGTTTCAACCTCTACACAAATTAAAGGTATGAGGGTGATAGGTGAAGTGGGGGCACAGAAAAACCAAGAGTTTTCCAGAACTGCTTTGTAAGGGATCCTGATCTGTCATTGTCCATTATTCCAAGGCTATTCCTCTACTTTATAAGTATCAGAGCAATTAAATGACCAACATTTAAGGGCAGAGAATTTCTCCCCCCCCCACCCACAATTTATTAATTTATTTTTAGTTTTCAACATTCACTTCCATAAGATTTTAAATTTTCTCCCCTTCCTTCTTCCTTCCCCCCTCAAACCGCATGCAATCTGATACAGGCTCTAACATACATTCCTATTAAACCTATTTTCATATTAGTCATGTTGCATAGAATTACAACGAATGGGAAAACATGAGAAAAAAACAAAACAAAGAAAAGTGTCTACTTCATTCTGCATTCCAACTCCATAGTTCTTTCTCTGGATGTAGATGGCATTTTCCATCATAAGTCTTTTGGAGTTATCTTAGATCCTTGCATCACTGAGAAGAGCCAAGTCTGAAAGTTAGTCACTGCACACTGAGGCTGTTACTATGTAATGTTCTCTTGGTTCTGCTCACTTCACTCAGAATCAGTTGATGTAAGTCTTTCCAGGTTTTTCTGAAGTCCACCTATTCATCATTTCTTACAGTATAAAAGCATTTCATTACATTCACATACCACAACTTGTTCAGCCATTCCCCAATTGATGGGCATCCCCTCAGTTTCCAGTTCTTGGCAAAAAGAGGTGCTATAAATATTTTTGTACATGTGGGTCCTTTTCCCATTTTTATGATCTCCTTGGGATACAGACCTATAAGTGGTATTGCTGGGTCAAAGGGTATGCACATTTCTATAGCCCTTTGGGCATAGTTCCAAATTGCTCTCCATAATGGTTGGATCAGCTCACAGCTCCACCAACAATGAATTAGTATTCCAACTTTCTCACATCTTCTCCAGAATTTGTTATTTTCCTGCTTTGTCATGTTAGCCAATCTGATAGGTGTGATGTGGTACTTCAGAGTTGTTTTGATTTGCATTTCTCTAATCAATAGTGATTTAGAGCACTTTTCCATATGACTACAGATAGCTTTAATTTCTATCTCTGAAAAGTGTCTGTTCATATTCTTTGACCATTTATCAATTTTGTAAATTCGACTTAGTTCTCTATATATATTTTAGAAATGAGGCCTTTATCAGAGACATTAGTTGTAAAAATTCTTTCCCAGTTTTCTGCTTCCCTCTTAATCTTGGTTGCATTGGTTTTGTTTGTGTAAAACCTTTTCAATTTAATGTAATCAAAATTATCCATTTTTAATTTCAGGGCATAGAATTTCAATACAGTTTCAGTGACTTTCTTGTCATGGAGTATGATTTCTAAGACATTGCTTTGTTAATAGAAGGACTAGAATGAAAGAACACCTGGAAGGACCAAGCAAAGTTTTGTATCAAGTGACACTCCTGATCCTAATGATATTAAATAATAACATTATAATACCCAACTATGGCAATAGTCTGATAATTTATGGCCCATTATTTTAATTTTTTAATATTTATATATTTTAATAATCTATTAAGTTTTTAAAATTTTGTGAATGTTAATTTTACTTTTCAAACTAGATTGTCTCATATATATCATATTTACACATATAGATGTGTAAATATATACTCATATATATCATATTTATATATATATATATATCTCACATTTACCCATTAAAGTTTACAAAGCATGTTCCTCACAATAACAACCTTTGAGGTAGGTAGTGAAGTTATCACTACTCCCACCTTAGATATAAAGAAACTAAGACCCAAAGAAGTAAAGTAATTGCTAGCATTCATACAGTGCTTTAACGTATACAAAGCATTTTATCTGGCTGTTATCTAACTCAATCCTCACACCTAACACTATGAGGTAGGTTCTATTATTAACCCCATTGAGGAAACTGAGGGGTGAGAGGTTAACTGACTTGCCTAGGGTCACACAGCATCTGAGACAGGATTCAAATTCAGATCTTCCTGACTTTGAATTCAGTAATCTGTGTATTATGCCACCTATGGTCACACAGCTCTTCAGGGTCAGAATCAAAAGAAAAAATTTTGGTCTCCTGACTCCATTTCCACTATTCTTTCTACTTCATCACAATTTTCTGTATCATGATCTTTTTGAAATGTCTCTATGTTATACCTCTTTTGAATCCTAGATGGCCCAAAGTATTTGCCTAGTAAATACTAACTTGACTGTTACTTAAGGACACTGCCTGCTATGGAACTGAGGGGGGCAGTTTACTGAGGATGTTCTCTATTTCACAAGGTCATCTTTCAAAAAGCTAACTTAGGTGCTATGAGGAGTTGCTTGTCTTATTAAAGAGAATTGGTCCTGTCTTGAGCATATCATTTATTGAGTCCAAATTATTACACTGTCCCAATACTTCTAATCTATGAATGAGTTAAAGCTCAATATGAAATTCAATTAGCAAATCCATAGCTAAGCCTAGCTGGCATCTCAACAGAGGGCTATGGCCCAGAGAGCAGAGCTTTAGAGTTTCCTTCTTGAAGACATGGTTCACTAGTCCTAAAACACACACACACACACACACTCGTCTACACACACACTCCTGTACTCTCTGGAAGAGACTCCTCATGCTAGGACACGAAGGCCTGGGCACTGTAGCAAGGTTCCTGCTGACCAGCTTAAATCACATTTTCAGAACTGTTAGTTATCCAATCCCTTCAAGCAAACACCCCACCAGTGCTCCTTCAATCTTTGCCTGAAGATGTTCAATGAGGGGGATCCCACTACCTCGGAAGGCAGCTCTAATTGTCAGGAAGCTTTTCCAGACATTAAGTTTAAATTTGCTTCTTTATAACTTCCATTCATTGTTCCTAACTTTGCCCTCTGGGGCCAAACAGAGCAAGTCAAATCCCTCTTCCAGATGCTAGCTTCCACAATACTTAATGTCATCAATTATATCTTTTCTGAATCTTTTCCAGGCTAAACATGCCCAGTTCCTTCAACCAAACCTCCCATAGTGTGATTATGAGCGCTTTCATTTAGTCAGTCAACAAGCACAAGTCCTTTGTATCAGGTACTCTACTAAGTGGAAGGAAGGAAGGAAGGAAGGAAGGAAGGAAGGAAGGAAGGAAGGAAGGAAGGAAGGAAAGAA